>NC_143139.1:33577500-34181000 GCF_059928025.1 Delphinapterus leucas | reverse complement strand
TACTAAAAGATTTTTTAAAAAATTTCCTCCCAGTTCCATAGTTTTTTTGTTTGTTTGTTTTTTTGTTTTTTAATTTGAGATTCTCCTATCTGTTCCTGCATTATTAAAAATTCTACTGGGGTTTTATGCTCTAAGAATGTGGAGGCTGTGATTTCCCATGATACCCTTGGGGCTCCCAGAGAAAATCAGAAACCCCTCTGAAACTCATCCCCTGAAAAATGATCCCAAATGTACCCCCAGTACTCCTTTGATTTCTTGGTTATCTGCTAATAAGGAATTGAGGCTAGAGTTGCCTCTCTTCACTACATTTTCTTTTCCTGGTCATGGCTTAACGTCATTAGAGTATTCAGCTGGAATAATTTCACGTGGAGATTGTTTTTATTAAACTAGTGCCTCTTCAGTTCCCTTTAGCATGGTTATATCTCATGACCATCCACAAGATGCACACTCAGATTTTTATATTGTTTGTTGAAGTCGGGGCAGATCAGGAACCTGCCTGAGGTACATCATGCATTGCAACATCTGGAAAGCACTGATTTCTGGTTACTACTGGTGCTAACTAGGAGAAGAGTGTTCTTGCAGAGGGTACCATCTTAGACATTTATTTTCTTCCTGAGAAACTCTTTAGGTGTCTTTAGAATATAGGTAAGTAGTTTAATTAAAATACTGATTTATGTACACATTTTGATAGGCAAGGATCTGAATCAAGTGGTTTCTTCTAAATGTGAGTTTTTACTGGGGTCCTCAAAAGAATGTGTAGGATTTGTTGCTGACCAGCTAATCATTTAATAGCATTGCTCTTATTGTGAAGATTTGGTTGCCCTTTAGGAATATTTTTATTATTCCAGTTCAATCAAATCATCACTTATTGATTATAAACCAGAAAGAGCACTTAGGCTGTTTCATATGAAATAGATGGAAAATATAGAGTGATACGAAATTAAAGAAGTGCTTTTTGTGGTTTTTTTTGATACTGTAGTGATAGTCAATGGTCTGGAATTTAGTGTGGTAGAGCCTTCACCTAATCTTTCCACGCACATCTCCTAGGGTATGTGTGTTGGATGCTACAGTTATTTTTATGTTAATGCTAAGTCCATATTGTGATGAAGTGAGCCAGAATTCAAGTATTTTGATTGTTTAAATTCAAATACCAAATCAACAGACTGTGCTACTGATCAAAGTTATAATCTACTGTTTCTTAGACATCATGTCCTTCTAAACGTGAAGGTAACCCTAGCATTACAATACTTTATGGAGAGATCAAGAGTACAAATCCTGATGTAATCAGATTTATCTGCATTTTAGATTATACTTTAAATATAGAAGATCTGTTTCTAATGTTGTATACATATTTTAGTATTCTTTTTTAAGTGTTTATTTTTATTTTTAGATTTAATGTTCCACACGATGATAGTTTTAAATGTAAGGAAACTGGAATTAAACATCAGTATCATGTAATGGCTCCAACTTTAAATTACCACACAAGTCCTTGGACCTGGTCAAAATGTAGTCAGAAATACATCACTGAATTCCTAGAGTAAGTGATTTTGTGTTACTTTAGTTAAATAATTGAACATTTATTAGATTATGAAATTTGAAACTTGTATGTTCTTTTAGAGTGGTTCAATCTCTGTTGAGTTTTTTATTGTTTAAGCTTACTTTCACTGTACAAATGGATGTTTAAAAACAAGAAAAGAATTTTATTTCATTCTTAACTAATATTTTTGGTGTGCGGGGGGGCAGTTCAGATCTAGCTATCATATTTTTTTTTATTTGGGCTCTCTGTTATGGGAAAAACTTATTTTAGGGGGAGACTTAATGGGAATCAAAGCTTCCTTGTGTGTGTTTGAATTTTTTCAGAAGCTACTACGTAATAGTTTAAGAGGAGTTTAGTTCAAGTTTGAGGTGCCCTTGAAGGGCAAGAATAGCTAAAGTCAAACTATGAATATTACAAATAGTTCTCTGAAGGGATATGGAATCTCTAGGTTTACCTGTTCTTTGGAGGCTCTTCCCAGCTCTGAAGACAGGAGGCAGATCCAGATTGTTCTTGCCTTGCCTTTTCAACTCCTACCAGGTTTCTCTGCTTCCCAACTTCTTATCCAAATGGTATTTCTATCCTACTTACTGAAACTTGTTCAAAAGGCAAGGCCAAGCTCTTATAAACACAATACTGTTTGATTTTTTTCTACTACATATTCTAATCACCAATTTATGCAGTTTTAGTTACCTATCTTTATGAGAACTACAGGAATAAATGAAACCATGTTTTGGAATATATGTGTATAAAATATCCCTTAATTATAATCAGCAGTGATTATTTATCCTTGTATGGGAACTTGATTTGAAAGCACAATACACAGTTGCTGATCTATACATGATTGCATATAGCTTTGTTTAATTGCTGACTGAGGTATTGATTAAAAATACCAGTGGGTGTGCTTATTTTTGGAAGGGGGTAATATGATTCTAGCCAATGGGTATTTTAAAAATTACATGTTCATTTTTGGGACAAAATTTAATTTGCCCTCTAGCTGTAAAAAATCCCCCCCAAGATATTTCTTCTAATTATTTCCATTGAATAAATTGCTGCTTTTAACCCAATTAGAATGGCTGAACATTTTCACAAAGTTTTCTGCAGACTATCTATCGTGTGACAAACTAGGAATAGCAAATACACATTTTCACCACTATTTACCACTTTTCTAACTCCTTCAAGATATTATATCATATACTTTAACAGCAATTTGCAAGGCAAGCACTACCACTCTCAATTTACAGATGAGGAGACTAAATAACTTGTTCACACCATGCATTCTGGGAAGTGATGAGACCCAAATGCAAACTCCCAAAGCTGACATTATTGACTCTGCTTTATATTATTTTCCTAAAAAAAACTCTTTGAGATGGAGACCACATAACACTTTTGGAAATTCCTTTGTTTTGTTGTCACTTAGAGCTATCAATGTACTTTCTCAGATGATCTGAAAACTTTACTTTTTACATTTTGACAATTTGGACATTAGATATAGGGCATTGCTATCGGATAGCAAAGCAGACCAAAAGTGTAGTGTGATCAAAATAGGAATGTATGTTTCAAACATGATATTGTGATGAATTTTTGTTTATTTGTTATTCTTTTTTAAAAATGTTTACCTTTAAGGCAGTGTGGGGATCAAATGAGAACAAACACATAAAATGTCCTTTATAAACTGAGGTTTTCATACTGACTTTCATGTGAGTTGGTTTTTAAATTATGAAAAAATATTGATAGTTTCTTTGAAAGTGCATAGCTATAGAAAATGTGATAAAGAATCTTATACTGAAATGCATCCATATGTATTCACAGTACTTTGTTTTCTGTCATTGTTACAGTACTGGTCATGGGGAATGCCTCCTTGACAAACCAAATGGAAGAATATACGATCTGTCTTCACAACTTCCTGGATCAGTGTATGATGTAAACAAGCAATGTGAACTTATGTTTGGTCCTGGTTCACAAGTGTGTCCCTATTTGGTAAGAAAAATTATGTCCTTTTGTTTGAAAACTACCATAAAGTTGTAGTTTGACTACATTTCGAAATGTACATTTATTCTCTTGGACAGACAGTGTGCTGAATACATCTTAAAAATTTTTAAGGATTAGAAAAATTTAGTGTTTGTCAGGAGAAGGTTTAAAAAAGTATCCCCCGTCAGAAAACAAGAGTCACAGAGAGGTTACTGAAAATTAAAAGCATTCAAATAGTTATTTTCAAATGATGTTGTTTTGTGGGTGGGAGAAGAAAATATAAGTGTTTTGATAATGAATTGTATTAAAGGCCCCAGGAATCTCAGAGACTACATTTTAATTTATACCGATTTGAATCCAAAGGAATGAAATTTGGCTCTTGTTGTTTAGTTTTCATTAAACCATTACTCTATAATTTATTTTGAGGATTTTTCACAGGTTAGATGCTTTAAATTTCCACCGAAATAGCTGAGTTAACATTTTTACTGAATCTATAACCAAGATTTTACCTTATCTTGAGGGTAAATTAAATTTAGGATTTAGTTTGAATAAACGTCACTACTTTGGTGAATCCATGCCTGTCTTTTCCAAGCAGAATACTCATTCCATTTTCTTCATTCCTGTATAAAACTTTGCCAAATTGCTTACTATACTACTCGACTGTGAGGATCATTGGACCAGGAATCCAGCCTTATTTATTCATTTAAATATCCCCAGGGTGCAGTTCAGGGTCTGCCACATAATAGGCACTAGAAAATAAATGCTTACTGCATGTTGAATGAATGAATAAATGAATGTGTGAAGGAATGTATGAATAAATGAATGAATGAAAGTTACTTAACAGTGAGCACAGGGACATACACAGCATATTCCGTACAGTGAATAATATTCCTAAAATCTTAAATTTATAAGCTTTTAAACATCTACGTTGGAGGGGGGAAGATTTACCTTAATTTTTTGTTATAAAAGATACATTTCTTTCCTACCTGACTTAGGTACTGAATGAACTTTGAATTTAAGTTTAGAAACAGAAAGGGATTATCTTGGGTATAGCTCCTGTGAGCCTCTGTGAATTTTCGTATCTTGTGAAAACTTCAGAACGCTTTGTTCAAAAGTTGAAAGTATGCATTATATTCACAAAATAGGAAACCAGTATACATTATACAATATTTCTATGCACATTATTCATACATTCCACTGTTGGATCAAAAGGGACTTTTGGAAACTCCTTGTGAATGACATTTAACAACAAAAAGTCCTTTAGAAAAATGTCTTGCAAAGAGAGAAAAATGTCTCACATAATTTTGAATACTTCTACTCCAAGACATCTCTTCCATTGTTCAGTGTTTGATGATAATCCAAAAGTTTTTAAAAATGAAATCTTGCCATTTTATGTGTTTAGAGGAAAATCGATGACTCGGACTGACTTAGCAAATATTTTTTTACTGATTATTTCCCGCTCTGACCATGAAACCAGGAAGTACCTAGGATCAGCTTATAAACCAATGCATGATACTGAATTGATTCCGTGGTTACAGTGTTATTTTCACTCTTGCTTGCCTGCCTTTTCTTACTCTGCAGAAACAATGCAGGCGTCTCTGGTGCACGAGTGCAGAAGGAGTTCACAAGGGCTGTCGCACTCAACACATGCCACTGGCAGATGGAACAAACTGTGGTCCTGGGATGGTAGGTTTTCTCGAAGGGTGAGTCTTGTATCAAGAGATTATCCAAGGATGCGATTGCTCTGCGTTTCAGCATTCTTCCTTTTCGCTGTCAACTTTTGTTCTGCTAGTTGAATTAATGTTTTTGCCCTATTTGTTTGATGTAGTATGTTGTCAAGTGAATTAAAATTTTAATTTTACTCTTTTTTTCAAGATCTAGCAGATGGATATTATAGTTACATAATAACATGGATATTTAGTTATCTAAGCATATTATAGTCTTGTTATTAAAAATGAGTCTAAACATAGATATTACAGCAAATCCCCCAAATTCAAGGATGTTACCATTGTATATGTTTTATCCTAAAAATTCAGATAAGTATAATTGAAAGTTTTAAGTGGCTTCTTCAGATTTTTATTGGTGTTAACGTTTAAAATACATTATACTGCAAGATAAACTGCCTACCATACTACATGTTTGCCATTCTAGCATCAGTCATGAACTTACCTAATCTGCCAACATGACGTCAAGTGATAGGGTTCACCAAGATAATGAAATGTGGTATATTACATTGATTGATTTGCGGATACTGAACGATTGAATCCTTGGGATAAATCCCACTTGATCATGGTGTATGATCCTTTTAATGTATTGTCGAATTCAGTTTGCTAATATTTTGTTGAAGATTTTTGCATCTATGTTCATCAGTGATACTGGTCTGTAATTTTCTTTTTTTTGTGATATCTTTGGTTTTGGTATCAATGGGATGCTGGCCTTGTAGAATGAATTCAGAAGCATTCCTTCCTCTGTAATTTTTTGGAATAGTGTGAGAAGAATAAGTGTTAACTCTTCTCTAAATGTTTGGTAGAATTCACTTGTGAAGCCCTTTGGCCCTGGACCTTTATTAGTTGGGAGTTTTTTAAATTACTGATTCAGTTTCATTACTAGTGAACTTCATGTACTGGTGTTTTTATATTTTCTTTTTCTTCCTGGGATTTAGTCTTGAGAGATTGTATATTTCTAGGAATTTGTCCATTTCTTCTAGGTTGTCCATTTTATTGGCATATAATCATTTATAGTAATTTCTTAGGATCCCTTGTGTTTCTGTGGTGTCAGTTGTAACTTCTCCTATTTCATTTCTGATTTTATTGATTTTAGCCCTTTCTCTGTTTTTTCTTGATGGGTCTGAATAAATCAATTTTGTTTGTCTTTTCAAAGAACCAACTCTTAGTTTCATTGATCTTTTCTATTATTTTTTTGTAACTATTTTATTAATTTCTTCTCTGGCCTTTATGATTTCTTTCCTTCTACTAACATTGAATTTTGTTTGTTCTTTTTACTCTAGTTCCTTTAGGTATAAGGTTAAGTTGTTTACTTGAGATTTTTCTTGTTTCATGAGGTAGGCTTGTGTCGTTACAAATGTTCCCCTTAGAACTGCATTTGCTACGTTCCATAGATTTTGGATTGTTGTGTTTTTATTATCATTTGTCTCTAGGTATTTTTTATTTCTTCAGTGACCCATTGGTTGTTTAGTAGCATGTTGTTTAGCCTCCACATGTTTGTGTATTTTACAATATTTTTCTTGTAGTTGATTTCAGGTCTCATAGGATTGTGGTCAGAAAAGATGCTTGATATGATTTCAGTCATCTTGGTCTTGTTGGTTGCCAGGTTCTGCCTTGTGCGGAGGCTGCTGGCCACTTGTGGGTATGGCTGGGTCCTGGTGTGGCTGGCTGCATGGTTAGGAGAGGCTTGGTCCTGGTGCTAGCTCACTGGTGGGTGGGGCTGGATCCCAGGACAGCTGGCTGTGGGGCCATGGTGCTTCCCAGGGATGGTGTCTGTGGGGTCCAGGGAGTCCAGGCACTCATACCTGCCCATTAGTGGGTAAATCTGGTCCCAGGGCTAGTGGTGGCCCATGGTGGGTGGAGCTGGGTTCTGGGCTCTCTAACTGTGGGGCCTGGGGGTCCTAGAGCTGGTCAGTTTGCTGGTAGGTGGGCTACGGCCCAGGAAGTCCTAGGGCTAGTGCTGGTCCATTGGTGTGCTGAATCTGGTCCAGGACCATGGCTACAGGGCCCTGTTCATCCCAGAGTCCATGTAGGCCAGCAGGTGGCAGGGCCAGGGCCCAGGGGGTACCAGGGCTGATTCCTGCCCCCTGGTGGGTGGAGCTTTGTCTGATGGCCGGCTGCAAGTCTCTGGGGATCTAGGGGCTGGGCTTTCCAGGACTGGTGCCAGCAGGCTGGTGAGTGGGGCCAGGTCCTGATGCTAATAAGCTAGCAGGAGGATTAAAACTGGTGCTTGCCAGTACCAGTGTCCTTGTGGTAGGATGAGCTCCCTAAAATGTCTTCTGCCAGAGTCTCTGTTTCCAGGGTGAGTCCCAGTTGCTTTCTCCCTCTCTGGGAGGCTCTCCAAGATCAGCAAGTGGGTCTGACCCAGGCTTCTTTCAAATTCCTGCTTCTTCCCTGGGTCTTGGAGCATGTGAGATTTTTTGTGTGCCTTTTTAAGAGTGGAGCCTCTGTTTCCTACAGCCCTCTGGCTCTCCTGCAAGTAAGTCTTGCTGGCCTTCAAAGCCAGACATTGGGGGGCTCATCTGCCCAGTGTAGGACTCCCAGTCCAGGGAGCCTGATGTGGGTTTTGGACCTCTGGGTCCTTGGGGAGAACCTCTGCAATTGTAATTATCCTCTCAATTGTGGGTTGCCTACCCAGGGGTGTGGGTCTTAACTATGTGTTCTCTCCTACCCATCTCGTTGTGGTTCCTTCTTTATATCTGTAGTTATAGATCTTTTCTGCTAGACTTCAGGTCATTCTCATTGATAGTTGCTCTGTAAATAGTTGCAATTTTTGTGTGCCCATGGGAGGAGATGAGCTCAGGGTCTACCATCTTTGCCCCATCTCCTGTGTGTTCTTGATTTTAAGTAAATGAAACTATACAGTATAGTCTGTCTTGGCAAGGAGCATGTGGGTCAAGCTGCTTTTTCTCAACATCATGTTTTGGAGTTTCATTCAAATTGTTGTGTGCATCAGTACTTCATTCCTTTATGTTGAAGTGTAATTCAGCTGCACCATAATTTGTTTACCATTTTCCTGTTGATGGATATTTGGGTCATTACCAGTTTTTGGCTTTTATGAATAAAGCTGCTGTGAGCATCCTTGTATAAGTCTTCTTGTGGACATATGTTGCATTTCTCTTGAGTAAATAGAGTAGAATTCCTGGGTCATAGGGTAGGTGTGTGTTTAACTTCATAAGAAAGTACCAAACAATTTTCCAAAGTATGTGAACCATTTTAGACCTACCAAGCAATGTAAATATGAAAGTTTGAGTCGCTTTGCATTCCTTGCCACTTTTTGATAGTGTTAGCCTTAACAAAACTTTAGCCATTCTAGATGGGTGCAAAATAGAATTTCATTGTAATTTTAACTTGCCTTATCCTGATTATCATCAATTTTGAGCATCTTTTCATTTGCTTATTAGCCTCTTAAATATTCCCCCGGTGATACGGTATGGAGGGCATGGGTTTTCTGGAATTCAGGTAAATATGATGAGATACTGAAACCTACTATAAAGCCCATGTAGATTAAAGGTAGAGGTGGCATTTGGGATAAAATGTGGATAATGATAGGTATAAATTCCCTTTTTAAAAAAATCAATTAAAAACAGTGAGCCCCTATGCATTAGCCATTTTCAGTATTAAATGGACCTGTTATTAAAGGAAAATTTAAACAAATATCCTATAATTTGGCCTTAACACTCTCCTCTAGTTCCTTTATCTTATGACTATCTTATGTGTGAGATATCTGTTAAATGCTTTTGGTAGTAAATCTATTTGCATGAAGACATGCTGAACCCATCTGATGATGAGTTAATTTTACTGTATGGTGAATAGTATAACATTCTTTTTCATGCTTTGATCTCTCAGAAATACATAAATAAATAAGGAACATGCAAGGAATCTTTAAATGTTTCTGGAAGATGCCCACAAAATTTATATGCACATAGTATATTCTATTCTGAGAGTTTGTTTTTGTTCACTTTTGTAATGGCTTTCTCATATTGAATGATTTGTTCCAATGGAGGGCACAAAGCATTTTTTTCTGCTAATAGTCTTGGTTATAGGATTAATTCACTCAACAAAAATGTATCAAGGACCTACTACATGTCAGATACTATTCTAGGCACTCAGGATACATCAGTGAACAAAAGAGAAAAGATCCTTGTCCCCCCTGGAGCTTGTATTCTAGTGAAGACTGGAGTATTACGAACAATATAATAGTACCATGAATGAGAGAAATAGTGCAGAGGAAAGATTGAAGTTGTGTGGTAGGAGAGGGCAGATTGCATTTTAAACTATGGTGGTCAAGGTCGATCTTATGGGAAGTTGCCTAATGAGCTGTATTTTTGTTTTTTTTTGTTTTTTTTTTAAGGGACTTCATTTTATTTTATTTATTTATTATTTTTGCAGTACGCGGGCCTCTCACTGTTGTGACCTCTCCCGTTGTGGAGAACAGGCTCCAGACGCGCAGGCCCAGCGGCCATGGCTCACAGGCCCAGCCGCTCCGCGGCATGTGGGATCCTCCCGGACCGGGGCACGAACCCGTGTCCCCTGCATCGGCAGGCAGACTCTCAACCACTGTGCCACCAGGGAAGCCCATTAGCTGTTTTAAAGGAAGTGAGGGAGTTAGCTTTGAGGACATCCCAGGGGAGTGAGCTCCAGGAAAAGGGAATAGCCAAACTCCTAAGTCTGGAGTACTGCTGGAGTATTCAAGGAAGAGCAAGGAAGTCATTTTGGCTGGAGTGGAGTGAAGAGAGAGAGAGAGAGATGTATGGGAAGTTACTGGAAGAACTTGCAGGCCATTGTGAGAATGTTGTATAACTCAAAGTGAGATAATTGAAGGATTTGAGCAGAGGAGTCACCTAATTTGACTTAATTTTTAAACTAAGTTAAAAAAGGATCATGACCATTCTGACAACTGTTGAGGCTAAACTATAAGGGCCAAGAGTAGAAACAGAGGAGATGTACTCAGGGAGCTGTTGAAATAATGGAGATGAGAGATGCAGGTGGCTGAAACCAGGTGATGATTAAAACTCAACTTTGTGTATGGTTTTGAAGGAACTAGAGCATTTGCTAATGTGTTAGATATGGAATGTTAGAGGAAGAAGAGATAAGATGACTAGGTTTTTAGCTGATCAAATGAGTCAACTCAGCAGATTTTGAGGGGCCAAGGCAAGAGTTCAGTGTTGATGCACTATAGTTAAAGTGGCTATTAGACATTCAAATGAAGATGACGAAGCAGCTGTCTATGGAGTCTGGAGTTCAGGAGAGAGATCTGGACTGAGAATGACTGTCAATAAAGAAGAATAAAGGACTACAATCTGAGCCTGGGGACATTAAGAGGTCAAAAAGAAGAAGAACTAGCAAAAGAAACTGCAAAAGAGAAATCATTAAAGAGAAAAGAAAACCCAAGAGTGTGCCAAGCCCTGGAAAGCAAGAGAAGAAAAAATGTATCAAAGAAGAAGAATGATCAGCTGTGTCACATACTGTGTCACATAAATCAGTGAAGACAGAGACTGAGAACTGGCCATTCATCATAGTGTCCTGGAGGCAATTGGTGATGTACACATGAGCAGGTTCATGGATGGTGGAATGATGAGAGAATAGACAGAGAGAGTTAGACAATAGACGTAGACAACTCTTTCAAGGAAAAACAGGTCAATAACTGGTGAAAAAAACGAGATCTAAGAAAAGTTCGTTGTTGTTGTTGTTAAAGTGGGAGAAACAAGAGTATGTTTGGAAGTTAAAGAGCATGAGTGGAGTGCTTCTTAAACTATCTCTCATAAAGGACCAGTCTTCTCTTTTAAACAGTTCTGGTCATTTATAAACATACTCTTGCACAAAATGATAAAAATGAATGAAAAGAGACATTCAAAGTGTAAGCCAGTTTTTTTCTGTGGAAAACAAAATGGTGGTTCTTCAAAAAGATTAAAAATAGAAATAGATGACCCAACACAAACACTTCTGGGTATATATCCAAAAGAATTGAAAACACGGTCTCTGAGAGATATTCACACACCCGTATTCAGAGTTGCATTATTCACAATAGCCAAGAGATGGGAGCAACACAAGTGTCCATCAGCGGATGAATGGATAACGAAAATGTGATATATACCTACAATGCAGTATTATTCAGTCTTCAAAGGAAGGAAGTTCTGACACATGCTACAACATGGATTAACCTTGAGGACATTATGCTAAGTGAAATAAGCCCATCCTAGAAAGACAAATACTGTGTGATTTCAATTATGTGAGATATACAGAGCAATCACATTCATAGAAACAGAGTAGAATGGTGGTTGCCAGGGTCTGGGAGGAGGGGAGGATGGGGAGTTACTGTTTAATGGGTCCAGAGTTTCAGTTTGGAGAAGAGTTCTGTTTATAGATGGCGATGGTTGCGCACCAATGTGAATGTTCTTTATCCCACTGAACTGTACACTTGAAAATGGTTGAGAGTAAATTTTGTTATGTGTACTTTACCACAGTTAAAAATAGAACAAATATAAGCTAATTTAAAAATTATTAACTTTAATAAACGAAATTACTCTGTCAAAATCTTCTGAAAGTTTCTGAACGCTTACTCTCAACTTCTTTATACCTCTTCTCCCTACTGACAGTGACTAGTTCAAAGACTGACATCCGTGCATGGACCGTGTTTTGATTAGCTTTCATGTAGTAGTGCCTGGAGCAGTGATGATGTAGGAGAGATGGGAGAATTGCTGGAGTGGTGTTTGGAGTAGCGAGAAGAGATGAGATGAGGGGCACAGTGGAGGGATCGACTTTGGATTTTTCATGTATACTAATTGGCAGGAAGGTTGAGTACTGGGCACAGATGCTTTTGGGTGGGTAGAAGGGATGGTGGGAGATTTTGGGCAGATTCTTTTGTACATTTCTACTTTCTTGATGAAAGCAAGGAACGAAGTGGTCTTTGAGACTTTGAATGAGATAGAGCCGAAAGTTAGCTTAAGGCATGGGAGAGTGATAGATATCTTTGCATAAAAACAGAAGCATGGACAAATACCACGTTAACAAATATTTGTTTGCTTCTTTTTCAAAAATATTTTTCATTATACTATTTAAGTTTTCCCCATATGTGTAGGTCTTCCCTCTCCAATGAGACTATAGATCTCATAGGCAAGGTAAATTTCCTATTCATTTTTGCATTCTGTCGATCTTTTTACAGTTACTCAGTAGATACTCAGGAAATATTCACAAAGTGGTGTCACGTGTAATCTCATTTCTGAATTGATAACATTTTGCTTAAAATTGTATACCTTTTTTTCTACTGATCTCTGTGCTATTGTTATTATTACTACGATGTCCTAATGAGATAATGCATGAATCATTTCTTTTTGTTTTATTTTTATAGCATTGCCACCATGGGCTATGTGTAAACAAAGAAATGGACACACGTCCTGTAGATGGCGATTGGGGACCGTGGGGACCTTACAGTTCTTGTTCAAGAACATGTGGAGGTGGAATCAAAAGATCAACCAGGCTCTGTAATCGGCCCGAGTATGTCCTTTTTATGTCACTGTAAATTAAGATTATCTCAAGGCACCAGAAAGTAAACATCAATTTCATTCACTTCTAAAACTGGAGGTCAGTCTGTAAGTTTCTGAGATTCAGAAAACTTCTGGAGTACTTTAAGCCATGTTACTTTATATCTTGGTAGATTCCGACCTTGAACAAAAAAGTAAATTAAAATAGTCTTGAGAATTTGAATCAAGACCAAGCCATTTTCTTTCTTTTTTGATTTGGTGTAAATTTGAGGAATAGTTGTCAATAATGATGGTAATATAATGGCAGTTTTACTTTTACTGTGCTTCTATTGAAAGATCCTGGCCCCTTTCAACTATGTTTTGGCTTTCCTGGATAAAATATGTAGTTTTTTTACCGTATTTTTACTGTTTGGTATAATCTGTCATGTCATATTTTCTTTCTCTTCTTTTCATGTTATAGATGCTTCAGTGTCTTTAGTTTGAATAAGAACTGAAGCATAGGTCCTGCTCACCAAACTATTTAAAAGAACTTAGGGATTCCATAAAAATTTAAAAATAATGTTCCTGTTGTTATATGTTATATACATGAAGACTTTTTAATGCAGAAATGTGACATACTTTGAATAAAATCCGACTTAGTTTATTTGAATTTTTGAAAAGCTAAATTACGCTGAAAGTCTTCATATTAAGAGAAAAACACTGACAAAAGAGTTTTTATGTTCCAGCATAAGTTGATATAGCGATAGATGGCTATAGATTGATACCATGAAACTCTTTGAACTGAGTGATAAGTAGGATATACATGACAAAGAGGCATATATACTTCTTTTAAAATTTAACATGTTATCATCTTCCTTTCTGATCATCTTTGGCTCACTCTATGTTGTCCCCCCACCTCCAAAATGAAGAAACCCTTTTTTGAGGTTTTAATACAAATCCCCATCATTACTTAGCTCCTTGTTAGTTAATCTGGTCGTGAATAAGACATCATTTCTGCCCTCCAGGCCACAGTGTCCATGTTAAAATGTATTTTCTACAGTTCATTAACCACAGAATTGCTTCACAACCACGTTACATACTTCTGTTAAAAAAGGAAAGTGTGAGTGGGACATCAGTGGTTTTCCAGATCCTGGAAAGGAATGGAAGAGTTTTAGAAGTAAATGGCAGAAATAATCTTGTACTGATGTGCTTTACAATGTAATGAATTTGACTAGGCCAAGAAACGGAGGAAAGTACTGTGTGGGCCGCAGGATGAAATTTCGATCATGTAACACTGATTCATGTCCAAAAGGCAAGCAGGACTTTCGTGAGAAGCAGTGCTCTGATTTTGATGGTAAACATTTCAACATCCATGGTCTGTCCCCTAATGTGAGGTGGCTTCCAAAGTATAGTGGGAGTAAGTAATTAGAATTTTTTTTTAATGTAAAAATTTTTGAGACATAGGAACACATAGCTGTGTTATCGTACACCCAGAATTTGACTTTTTCTTACAGTTGCCATGAAAGATCGTTGTAAACTGTATTGTCGGGTGGCTGGAACCACTAACTTCTACCAGCTGAAGGACAGGGTTGCCGATGGTACTCCTTGTGGAAGTGAAACAAATGACATCTGTGTTCAAGGTCTGTGTCGGGTAAGTAAACTTACTGCATTTAAAATGACTTTCAGAATACTATTTTCCTTCTATAACTCTAACCAAATATTGCTTCTATGGCTTCAGATACGTTCTTGCGAATTCAGTGCAGCATCCTTGGTTGCTACCGAGCTGCCTATTACTAGGCCATTCTCCGTCATTCGGAGTGACTCATGAAGCAGTAAGATGAGTTTGCTGATTTTGTTTTGCCTATGGCACTTAAAATCAAGATGAAAGATGAGGTCAGCTTCCTAAAAAGATAGAACGCATTAGGACCCAAGGGTTGTAAAGTCCTTTTGCTACTTCTAACATGACCCTTCTGTGGTGACATTTTTCCCCTCAGTGTTAGAAGCAGTGATATCCTCCCTCCCTCTCTCCATTCTCTTACTTCTTACAGACATTCAGCAAACTTTTACCGAATACCTGCTAGATGTCACATACCGTTCTAGTCACCAAGATGAAAGAATGGAGCAGAGCACCTACCGCCAATGTGGACACAGATTTGTGGGGGAGATAGGCACACACACAATTAGAATGCAGTGCTATGGGCTCATCTGCAAGGTGGCATGGGGCCAATGTAGGAGGAGTGTCTTGTTCTGTGGGGAAGTGGGTAAAGGATTTGGGGAATGCTCTTGGAGGGTGTGAGTCTGGAGCTAATTATCAGGGTAAGTAGGTTTAAAATGGTGAAGAAGTAAGGGGCCAGGGTTGGAGGTAGCTACCAGCTGATGGTTGTTATGTGAAATTTTTTCCTGAAGTCCTTGGGAATACAAGGATTTAGAGTTAAGCAAGAGATGTGATTCGATTTGCATGTCAGAATCTTCAGAATGTACTGGGTTGTCAGGAAATGGAGTTAGGTAGGCCATTTAGCAGGATTCTAGGTGAGAGCAGATGAGCCCCTGAATCAAAGCATGCAAATTGCAGATGGTGATCTTAAAAACGGATGGTGAGTTTGAGAACTAGGATAGTGAATGCTGTCTAAAGAATACAAATGTCATCTTGTGAACGCATTCCTTTCATTAAGTGGAACTTAATAGGACCAATTTCTTCTCCCTATAACCAAACATCTATTACCAGTTACCTAGGTGAGAAAGGCCTCGCACCCAAAGGGCTAATGAGATGTTCAGAGAAACTTAAATTACACTTTGGGAATAGATTAAATACTAGAAAAAGTGTACTTGGTGGTCTTAAAAACTTGTTTTATTTAAATTAACAGCAGAAAGCCAGATACCATGAAAAAATATGACAAGTATCTGAACATAAAGATGCATGTTGCTTTCAGAAACTATCTGGATGAAATTTTCATTTTGGAAATATTTGCCTTGTGAGTAAAAAGTCATGAGGCTTATGAATTTTTCTTACTTTCCTGATCACTAAATTTAAGGGAATGCTCCAAAGAAGTAAACGTTACTGCAGTGTATGCAGAGGGCACCATCTGTGTGGAGAAGAGCTGCACTTGTTCTTTCAAAGCCCTAGAACAAACCATGTGTACTTTCACCTTTATTTATTTATTTATTCTTTTTCATAATCACTGTTTATTATGCTAGGTATTAATTTTAAAGAAGTAAATTGTTTCTTTCAAACATGCTCATTTAATTCCCAGAGTTCTAAGGTCATGAGTGAAAAAAGTGAATCATGAAAGACATCTTTTTGGAGTTATTGTAATGTGTTACTTTTTGTCCCTTTTGAATTACGTGACTTTAAAGAGTGATTTTCAAATGACGGATGTGGGAATTACTGTCAATGTTTGTTACAGTCTGGATTCCTAGGTTTTTACCTCCAAGGATTTTAATTCAGAAAGTCTGGGAATCTGTCTTTTTAAATCCCACGCCATGTGATTTTGATGCAGGAAGTATGTGGATGACCCTTTAAAAAACATTGCTTTTTCAACCATGTGAACAGATGTGTGAAAATACTGGTGTACAAACAAGATCAGTATTCTGAAAAAACCCTGTGTATTGAATCTCCTATTAATTGAAAGAATATTTTTGAAAAGAACTTTGTTTATAAAGCACCATGCTTTTCATTAGTCCTTTTTATGACGTTCATTGTAATTATTGTATTTTGAAGCAAGCTGGCTGTGATCACGTATTAAATTCCAAGGCCAGGAGAGACAGATGTGGAGTGTGTGGTGGGGATAACTCCTCATGCAGGACAATGGCAGGTGCCTTCAACAGTGCCCATTATGGTGAGCTGTGCAGTTCTTTCTAATTTTCTCTTTGGGTATAATAATGGAGTATATAATGAAGGAATAATAGTAATGGCTCGTTATTGTTTTGTCTATTCTATACCTTAGTTCATAATGATTAATTAAATCTTATACCAGATGTATCATTGAATTAATGAATACATTAATTAATTAATGAATAACCTGCTTTAAGACAAATCTGATCCTTAAAAATTTGTTAGGTGTATTTATTAGAGTAAATGTGGTGCAGCTTGACAATGGTGTGTGAATAGTCCCCCAGTTAAAGAAATGTTTTTACTGCTCTTCCTGTAATTTGTATTGTATTTATTTATAATTTTTCCAGGAAATTCGCTTTCAATTATTTTTAATCATTTGAACCACATTTTTTCGTGCGTGACCTGGCCTATCTACTGTGTTTCATATTGACGATATATTGAAACTGATTGAAGGTGAAGGATGAAACCATTAACTTCAGTGCTAATCTGGAATTAGTGTTACATTTGATTTTTCGGGAAGTATCTGGATTACAGATATAATTGATGTTTGGCCACGGTTTCATTTTTCTTCAAAATTATTATGAGAATACAATATGTCAGACATTTTCCATTACATTTTCTGAGAAAACGTTTTTTCTTTTTATGGTAATAAAAAGCAGCCATTTAAAACTTTCCTTGCAAAATAAAAATGTATTTTTTATTACAGCTTTATTGTTCAGCTTTAAATTGTATTCACATATTTTTGAACATAGTTGTTTAAGTTAGTAAGAATTCAGTTAAAGAAGTATAATTTAAAACACAATTTATATTTTTATCTATATGAAAAGCATAGTACATTTCATACTCTGGTCGTGCTTATGAATCTGAGTTACTAGATAATTTGACATTATTTTTCTAGTTATTATGATTCATTATTTCACGGGAGCCGTAAATATTTGATCCCCTTTTGTAACCAATGGCACACATTTATCAAAGTCTGGTCTGTATTCATTGAAAAACTTTTTTTTTCTGTGTAAAACCACATGCACCAAATTATGATCATATATTTAACCTTGACAAAATTGTGCTATGACTTAATCAGTTTGCAAACGGAAAAAGATCTTAAACTCTTGTGCAGGGTCTGAATAGCGTTTGTCACATTACTGCCCCCTGGTGGTAGCCTTCATTTTGTCACATTCGCAATGCCTAGGAACGCTTTCTTGAAAAAATAGCAAAGACATAAAATAGTGGAGCTGGTAGGGATATTTTATAGTGAAAAAATCATGAGTCAAAATTATTTTTGTAGGCTTATAACCTACACCCAATATGCATATAGTATATACAGAATCATCAGATCATTTATCACTTTATGTTTAAATGTGATATCTTAAAGAGATATAAATAAATGAGGCTGCTCTAAAAACATGCAAGGTAATTTCATATCAAGGTTTCAAACGTAAGCTCTTTGAAAACTTCCTTTTCTTAAGTTCATTCTATATTTATCAAGTCAGTACATACGAAAAATTTTAACTCCTTTTGTGTATTAAATAAAAGAGGAAAATCCTAAAAAGGGAAAGGAAAAACTTAGAATAATATCACTAGAGCAAAATTAATTGTTGACTTAAAACCTGAGAGTATTCGGAAAACTGTGACATGAGTGGTTTTAGTGCAGGAGAAACGTTGCTTCTTGTTTAATGTATATTTGATATAGTGTTTCCTCATCTTTTGAGAAGTGCCAGTGTTGTTGAATTTGGTCTCATAAAACAGAAACATTTTCATTTCTCTTGAGTAAACTTTTTACTTTTCTCTTGACAATTTGTTAGTAGACTTTACAAAATAATGTAAAATTTGGGGGGTAGCTATAGGGATTCTTGCTTACACTAGAACCTAAAAGCTTAAGAAAAATGTTCTCTTTAACTTTCATTATTTTGCTGTTCACTGAGTCTGTGTACACATATAGCAATGACCAACCATTTTTATATCTCCTGGACTTGTGAATAGCATTTAGAATTTTTTTCCTCATTAGGAAGTATAAGATGTAAACGTATTGGTCAAATTTTAAAATGAATATGTGTACTAAATAGTTCAGGAGCTAAAATACTAGTTTCATTCTTATTCTATATTCAGAATTTTAGAAGTAAGAGTACTTAAGAAATGTACTTTAAGAATCCCAGACTGTGTATTTCTAGACAACAACCACTTTTTCTTAATCCTTAGTAATTTATATAAGGCACTGATTCAAAAAGAATAAGCACAATATCATCTTTCAAAGATAAAATGAAATTAAGTCTGCTATGCTATTCAGATTTTTCTTTCAGCAGTACTAGCCTCCTGGCTGTTCTGCTTTTTGTGAAAGTTAACATGTGTAAACTTCTATTGCAGGTTATAATGTCGTTGTAAAGATTCCCCCAGGAGCAACAAACATTGATATTCTTCAGCACAGCTATTCTGGAAAACCAGAAGATGACAATTACCTGGGTAAACATTTTTAGTTAAACAGCAGCCAGTATGTGGTTCGTGTGCAATTTCACAGAGGTCTGTGGGTGCTGTAAATTCTTGGAAGGCAAGAAGAGCCCCTTGAACAAACATGCAATTTCAGTTCACACTGAGCTTAAGTCATCTGACTCCCTATGCGTGATTTCTTTTTGAGCTACACACCATATCCTATCTTAAAAATCCTTAACTAAATTCTGGAAAGTAAATTAAACTTTTTTTCCCATGAGGGTGTTTTAGAAGACCAGAGGTTATATTCAGTTAAAGTTGTGTGTGTATTTAGAATAAAATCCTCTATCCTTCTATCTTTATCTAAAGTTAATTATAGACCTCTTTGGGGTTAAATGTTTTAAAGAATTTTCTTAAATGTCTTTACCATGTAGCAAAAGTCTTTAAATACAACTTTTACAAAGCTCTTATGTTACAGAAAGGCAGAAAGAACTATGGTTTCATATTTTTAGATGTTAATGAGTATAGTTACAGTATATTGTCCTTTAGCTAATTCTAGAGTATAAATTTCAGTTGTTGTTTATTTTTGGAAATTAGCTTTTAGGCTTAAAGAATTTCACTTAGGCCCAGAGATGAAAAGAGTGCTTTACAAACCTTTTCTTTGTGTCTGATAAATACCTTAATATTGACTAATTTGTAATTCACCAAACTGGCGATGCAAAGCTGATAATGAGAAAGTACCTGCTTCACATTAATGAAATGTGAAATATTGGCCCAAATAATCAACTCTTCTAACTTGAAATCTGAATATATAATGAACAGCTTATCTCAAGAATTATATTTGGCATTATCGAGTCAATTGTAAAGAGAACGACCGCTGAATAGATGCAGGTTTTCCTTTGGGGATGATGAAAAAGTTTTAGAACTAAGTAGAGGCGGTGGTTATACAATATTGTGAATGTACTAAGTGCTATCAAATTCTTCAGTTTAAAATGGTTAATTCTATGTTATGTCAATTTCACCTCTATAAAAAATGCAAAAAATTTCCCAAAGAAGATCAAATGTAAATGTTTTAACGTTTTACATTTAGTTGCAGTTCTTTTTGCATATACATAGATATATGCTACCATATTTTAGATAATTTAATATGTCTCTCTTAGGATCCAAATATAGATATTTGGGTTCTGCCCAAGTTTAAAAATTGGAAATGTTCACCAATAAAGTATCACTATACTTTGTAAAAGAACTACTAATGGAAATATCAAAATCTAAATGGAGTGAGCAAAATAAACATGTGAAGTCATTAGAAAGGACTTGTAAAATATTTATATTTATGAAATTTGCTTTTGGTAACTAAAATAATGAAATGTATACAATTTTTCTCAGTAAAGTTTTGTTTATTTCCCTTAGTTTTAATGTAACTGGTAGTCCCTTAAATAGGCCTATCCACTTCTGATAATGTCCAGATTTTCATTTTATAGGATAAATGTGGAACTTTATTTGTTCTTCATTGAATTCAGTGCAATGTATAAAGACAATCACAATAGTCCATACAGACACAGGAACACCAAATGTCTTTGGCAGTAATCCCTTCATGGTTGCTTTGAGGTGTGTAGTATTTAGTAAGTTTAATCATAGGTAATTTGTATGCTTTGGGTGGGGTTCCCTGGAAGACCAAACAAATGTTTTCCAAAACAGTTATTCCACTGAGAAGTAAAGCAGCAAAAATGTATTTTATTAATATGGAGTTTTTATTAGTACAAAATTTAAAATATCATATATCCTCTTGAAAGTTAAAAAAAAGCACAGTGCTTTTTTACAGTTTATACACTTTTACAAACACTTTCCAAATTTGATTCCGATTAAAAGCCTGTGAGGTAAGAATTTTTATTATTCCTCTTATGCAGTTAGGAAGCAAGTAGTTTATCCAAGATCACATAGTAATTAATTGGAACAACTTGAATTTAAACCATTTGTTCTAATACCAAATTCTATGGTCTTTTTACTACCACATCACTGTGGACACCATGTACTTTTTGCGTTTAAAAAGTAACAACAACAACAAAAATAAATAAATAAAAAATAAGTAAAAATAAATAAAAAATAACAAATCGTGAATACATATTGTTACATACTCTATTATATACATATGTAAATATTAGTATATAGATAGACATACGGATACATATTTGATAGGCTGATATTAATACCTGTCATTGGGGAAAAAGAGAGAATAAGAAGGGGTAAGAACAGAGAGGGAGGTCAGAGGATTCCGAAAAGCAGCAGTCACTCACGTATGTGTAAGCAGTGATGAATGCCTTGCCATGAAGAAGATCCAGATGTTTACAGAGAGAGGAGTGGAGAGGCATGGCCTTTTAGAACGTTGACGCTAGAGTGTTGAAGCTTTGTACATTTTTTCCAAGATAAGCATTAACGAAATGCCGCAGCAGTCTGGCTGCCCTTTCTTTCCTCACCATGGATGACCAGGATTGATTTAGCTGATCTGTCTGCAGGCCCGTGCATGACTTCTTTCTGTTTTCCCACTTCTTGTGTGTCTCTCCCAGAGCTGCACACCTTGTGGAACATGACCTTCTCGGAAGGAAAAATTATGGGGTGAATTTATTTTCATGTCTTTGGCTGATGTGCTGAAGTTTCCCTGCATATGGCTTAGATACCACTTTACAGTAAAATAAAGTTTATTTCCTCCATATTAATTTATGTTTATATTTTCTAATTTCAAAAAAAGGATGTGAATTGTAAAAGTTAAAAATGCTTCTGTACCATTGACTGGTTTTGCTATTTCATGAGTACTCTCCTTTTACAGCATTATCAGACACTCAAGGGAATTTTCTTTTGAATGGGAATTTTGTTGTAAGTATGTCCAAAAAGGAAATCAACGTACAAGGAGCTATTTTTGAATACAGTGGTTCAAACAACTCGATTGAAAGAATTAATAGTACTGATCGGCTGGAAGAAGAGCTTCTTTTGCAGGTAAATTCTCAGTAGTTGTTAATAAGACAGTTTTGATCATGTTAGTAAAGTATGATGCTTAAGTGCTTTGCATTTATTATTAAACATAAAAATTATATCTTTTAAGAGTATATCTTTTATGAATTAATGGTATGCTCCTTTGTATTTTTATTGAGGTTTTATGTGTGGGTAATCTCTACAACCCTGATGTACGTTATTCCTTCAATATCCCCATGGAAGAGAAGAGTGATCTGTTCACGTGGGACCCATATGGACCATGGCAAGACTGTACAAAAATGTGTCAAGGTACACTGGTATTAAATGAAAGAGACAAAAGTTCAGCTCTGCATGCTGGTATAATCTGGGGTGCTCTTGAGTCTGACTGCCTGTGGAATCCACGCATGTACACCACACAGACATACAGAGGTTTTCTGTCTTTTTTCTCTTCCTGCTTTTCTCCCCACTTATTCTTTGGTTCTTATACTTAACAGCCTCCCTTATCTCTACCCTTTTCAATGTTCTCCATCACTGCTTCTTCCCTATCACGTCCTCGTTCTCTTTCTCACCATCACAGAAGGGTTCTCTAACTGGGACTCTGTTTCCCAGTGAAATACCCACCCTCTTGCCCTTTCCCCTCAACACACTTTCCCAGCCACCCATCTCCCTCTTTTAGTGTTGGAGTGTCAACATTCTCTCATTCTTTTATTTCCCTTCCCTGACCACAAGGAAATGTGTTTGTACTGATGGATGGGTAACTGAAAGGGATACAGAGGGAGATGGAAAAACAGCGAAATTTGTAGTAGAGAAAGCAAATGAAGAGACTGGTGTCTTTGGGCAATCTGTAATTACGAATACCTAGTTGTGTGATGCTACATTTGTGCAAATCAGTAAATGTTTATTGAGAGGCTACTTTGTTTTGGATTATTAGGACCCTGAATTTGCATTAAAGCTTTAAAGTCATATGGATGAAACAGAGGCATACATAGGTCATCTTAGTTTTAAATGGTAAATGCAATGCTACAGGTATGCACGGAGAAGACCCCAGGAAAGATGGAGGGAGCAGTTTGAGGAGGTGAAACGGGAAGATATAGGGACGTTTGTATAGAATGGAAAGGTAGTTCCTATGGGGACTAGAGACAAGTTTTGGCAATTAGGGGAGCAGTGAGTCAGAAGAGAGGCAGATCAGAACAGTATGGAAAAGAGCTGAGAGAAGGTAGGTGGCCAGAGGCAGTGATCACAGATGATGGAAACATGCGGGACATTTTAACAAACTGACCTCAAGGTGCCAAAGAAATTGTGGTATCCCGTTCAGAAAAAGGCACAGACTTTGTCCTGTGGTGTCGGGACAGGGGTGCCCAGATGATAGCGTGGAAACAGGCATTCCTGTTTGAGCAGTGTCTCCGGGGAGGGAGACTGAAGTAGATGATGCCAGGCTGACTGGGACAACGCTGTAAGTAGGAACAAAGCTTTAGGAACACAGGAGATGGAGGAATTCATTTTGACGAAAGACCCTAGTTATGCTTTATAGAAGAGAATTTCAGTTTGGGGAGCTGGGACAAGCATTCCAGCATAACTGGGTAAGCTGGTCTGTGGCAGTGGATATGGGGAGCTAGAAGAAACCTAAGTAACGGTTGAGTGAAGGAACATTTTAAAATGTGGGGAACACACCAAATAAAAAATAACAAGATCCAAATGAAAGGTGGGACGAGGCATTTTGAGATAGTTTGGAAGTCTGAACCAGGAGAGCTCTCTTGTGTGCAGGAGGAAAGGAGCTATTAAATCAATTGCCACAACATATACTATGATTATAGCTCCTTTGATGTGTGTGTGTAACTTTTGGGTTTCTTTAAAGTGAAGTTTCTTCAGTTTTGTTTACTTGTTTCCTGTGTACTGAAAATGATCAGTCCCCCAACTTTTTGTGAGTGCTATAAATTTTGTCTTAATATTTTGAAGCATATTATTCAATGTATCAGTTTCAATTTTCCTTTATTTTCCCTCATCTGTTGCTCCTGTGGCCCTCTTCTCTCCTGCTCTAACTTGGCCGTGTTGCTTTTCAGGCCTGTTACACGGCTGTCATCATGCACTTTCCCTTTTTTATGTATTTGATTCCCTGTGTTCTAAATCCTATGAATTCCTCTTTTTAATTCCTCCATTGCGGGGAACATATCTGTCAGTACTTTCCTGAGAAAGAGAGGCAGGTTTTTGAAATTTTTTTTCCTCTCTGAAAATAGCATTATTCTATTCGCGCATTGGATTGATAGCTTGGCTCATATAAAATTCTAAACTAGACTATTTTCCTTTAGAATGTTGAAAATCTTGTTTTCTGGCTCATTTTCTGATTTCCTGTGCTTGGATATGACACTTCCTGATGTGGAAGTTTTGTTTCTCCCCACCTTAATTCTGGTGGTGTGGAATATCAAGACAATGTGTGTCGGTGCGGCTTTTTTATTCGTCTATTTTCCTAGGTAATTAGGATGCATTCCAATAGGGAAACATAGATTCTTTGACTTGAGAAGTTTTGTGCATGATTTCTTTGATAATTTCTTCATGTTAAATTTTCTCTTCTATCTTTGTAAAATTTGTATTGTCTGGATATCCAGCCTCCTGGACTGACCTCTTATCTCCTAATTTCCTCTCCAAATGTACCTTGTTTTCTTAATGTTTCCTCTCAACAGCTTGCTTTTGTTTCATGGATGCAATACCCATGTCCTTGAGAGTATTAATCTTAGTCTTGTAAGTTTCTTCTGCCCCCTGACATCTATTTCATCTTAGTTCTGTTTTGCTTCTGCTTCTTCTGGTCTCTTTTGTGTGAGTGACTTTCCTAAAGTGTCTGCTGATCCTTTGCTGTTTGTTCATATTTAAGACTAAAGTACTAACTGAAAGTCCTGTGTTGGTTAGATAAGTCAGCCCTCATTATAGAGTAATTGGATCTCTAAGTAGCCCTTTCTTGTGTCACTGGGGGAGAAGCCCCAAATGTCATTGTCATTTGACCTTTTTTCTTGGGCTGAAGAGTTTTCCAAGAGAGGAATTCTCCCATCTTCTGATGGTCAGTTAGGGGATGGGAGAAACCATAAAAATTGGCTTGGAGCCAGAGGGAAATGGAGGGAGAGCCCAGTGGGCCTGGGTCTCATCATTCAGTATGGGACTTTTACTGAATACCCCTATTTTTAGTACAACTTCCCTTTTTAGTACAACTCCCTAACTTCCCTCAGCTGCTGTGTCTGTGCCCTCAAGTTCACCTTCTCTAGAGCTTTGCTGTCCAATATGGTAGCCACTAGCCACATGTGGCTAGCCCATTGAAATGTGGTGTAAGTGTGAAATGCACAATGAATTCTGTAGACTTAGTATGAAAAAAGAATGTAAAATGCATCATCAATAATGTTTACATTGCTATCAGGTGGAAATGATCCTATTTGGATATTTGGATACTTCTATCTTTTTACTTCTTAATGTCACTACAAGACAATGTAAAATTACATATGGTTTACGTCATGTTTTTATTGGACAGTGCTGCTCTCGATGAGAAGGTAGGAGTCTGACCGATCTTCATAAATAGTATTCAGTCACTTCTCCATTTTTTCAAGCCTGCCCCTTACACATTCACCTCTTTAGAGGAACCTGGTGTTTTTGACTCCTGGACTTTGCTTGGATTCTGTGGCATGAATGGTTTGTTTCTTACTTTCTTCCTCCACGGCCTTAGATTTCAGCTTCCTTGGCTCTACTACAATAGTTATTTCCATCTTCTTTTCATATTCAGAATTTCCTTTTCTTGCCTACTGTGTTTCCTTCTTTATTCTTTTTGTTCCTTCAGGTTTTTGCCTTTTCAAAATTCTTTATAGTTACCTCAGATGGTATTTAGGAAGGAGCAGAGATAAAAATGCATGTTCATGTTTAACTAACTGAAAGTATACAGTTGAACTTGGATAAAACAGAAATTTGATCATGGCACTGATGGCTTAAACTTATTCCTGTCTCCTCATTGCAGAAAGTGCAAAGTTCAGTCTACTCTGGCCCCTGTGGCTTCTCTTAGTTTGCTTTTGCTGTGGTTATGCCCCATACAAACAACCGCCAAATCTCAATGACTTAGAACAACAAAGGTTTATTTCTCGCTCATACTATGTGTTGGCTGCTAATTGGCTCTGACTCTTCTCCAGCTTGGTATCTGCATCCATGTCATTTTTCAAAAAAAAATTAATAGACTTTATTTTTTTAAAGAAGTTTTAGGTTTAGGGCTTCCCTGGTGGCACAGTGGTTGAGAGTCCGCCTGCCGATGCAGGGGACACGGGTTCGTGCCCCGGTCCGGGAAGATCCCACATGCCGCGGAGCGGCTGGGCCCGTGAGCCATGGCCACTGAGCCTGCGCATCCAGAGCCTGTGCTCCTCAACGGGAGAGGCCACAACAGTGAGAGGCCCGCGTACCGCAAAAAAAAAAAAAAAAGAAGTTTTAGGTTTATAGAAAAGTTAACAGAAAGTACAGAAAATTTTCATATTCCCCCTTCTTCCATACCCTCTCTCCCCAGTTCCCCTATTATTATCATCTTGCGTTTGTGTTGCACATTTATTACAATTGATCCATTATTATTAACTAAAGTCTGTCCGTACTGCCTTTTTCATTCATGATTCCAGGCTGAAAGATCAGCCCCATCTGGGAAAGGCTGTTTTAGAGACGGAGGGAAAAGGGAAAGAGAGTTGGCAGAAGCATACCGTGGCTTTTAGAGCTTCTGCTTGGAACTGCAATAGGTCACATCCCCTTACAGGTGGTTGTCATAAGCCTGATGTCAATGGGCAGCGAAGTCTGCTCCTCCTATAGGAAGTTATAGTAACACTGTAGCAAGTGGAGACTGTAATTTTGTTACAGGGAAAAGGGAAGCAAATAATGGGGAACAGGGGTGTAGTGTATCATGTATTGTGTATCCTGTATCATGTATCGTCAGCACTGACCCTGGCCACTCAGTTCTCTATTAACAACACTTCAATACAGCTATAATAAATTTCTTTCTACTCCACACCTGTCCCACCTTCCCTTATGTCTCTTTACTAAGCAAACTCCTCAGTGTTTCAGGATTCAGCTTGCTTATTGCAGAAAGTCATTCCTGACTAGATCAATATGCTAGCCTATTTGTATGCTATGTTGGAATTTTTTTTTTTTTTTTGCTTTCTTAGCTTAATCCTTCAGGCTATTAGCAGAAGTAAATGATTATGCAACATCTCCTTATGTGAATTTTCCTTTAATTTTAAATTTTCATTTGGCTTTGGCCAAGGTCTTCATAGAAGAAAAATTATCTGTGTACGTAAGAGTGATCATATGGTAGTGTCTGATCAAAGATGTGACCACTTACCACTTCCATTGTTGGTGACTGAAAGGTGCAATACAGACTGTGAACTAAGGTAAGTAAAAGAGAAATAATGTATAATGTAACCAGGTTAAAATCAGTAAGTGAGGTAAGATGTAAGCATCTAGTGTAGTGCCTCTCACAGGGTGGACATATAATTAATGTCTATCCTTTGCCCCTTCGGTTAAAAAACTTTAGACTCACTAACTTATTGTGAAACTCGGCAATTGGTTTGAGTTTTTTATTCATAGTATTTGCTGAGTTCCAGTATAGAGGCCTCAATATTTTGTGTAAGAAATCGAATCAAATTTGTCTGTAAAATAAATACAGGAAAACTCTAATCTGAAAACCTATGGTGTAAAGATCTGAAACCATACATTTTGTAGCACTATCCTATAATTCTCATTGAACTCATGAACCAATAAACTTTTAAAGTTTGAGGATTAATCAATAAATTGATTTCTATATCTTATCAGTATTTTGTCCGTTAAACGTTAGGAACATGATCCTAGATCATGGCAGAAAGTTTGTTCTTCTAAAATTCTTGTTATTTGATTATCTGTGATGGGTCTTAGAGTGAAGCTAAGAGCAATAACCCCCATGTAGCAGGTGACAGTCAACTTTCAGGGATGGCCAGAACCTCTTTGACTCAGCAAGGATGAGAATTTTTATATATTTATGGTGGTATTTGAAGGCCTATAGTGAAAGGCAGAACAGCCTGTACAAGGTGCATCCTCTACATTGCAGTAGAGTGAAGCACAGTGAAACCCTTGAGGTGCAGGTGGGTTGGAAAGGAACTCCATGAATTCTCTTATCTGCTGTACTAGTGCACTCATATTGTCTGAGAGATTGCTAGACTGTAATTGAGATAATGTGGCTCAAACTGGCAGATTTTACTTGTGGAAAAAAATGTTTTCCCTGGAAACATGTCTAAAAATAGATTACTTGAGTTAATGAGAAAATGTGATATGCCTTACAAAAACCAAGTTTACCAACTTGTAAAGGCTTTATCTTTATTGATGTGTCATATTCCCAGATATTCCCTGATCCTCAGTCAAATAAAGGTTGCATAGGGAGGCACTCCCTGATGATGAGTCAAATATATTCAGTTCTAGTCTTAAATCTTCTACTACGTAACTGAGCAATCTTGATCTCAACTAGTTGTTTTCAAAGGTCTAGCGGGAGGCGTGGGTTCCTAGGACCTCCAAAGCTGCCTCCAAGTCCCTGTATAGCTGGTTCCCTACTTCCGTCTTTAACCAGACACTCCATGTTTATGTATTTGGAGTGCAAATTAGATTTTATTTGGAAAAAAGTAAGATTTCTGACAAGTCAGGCGTTCATACCATTTGAATGTACAGCACCTCTGGTCTTCATTTTCTCATCTATAAAATGAAAGTTTGGGCTGTGTGATGTCTAAGAAGTTTTCATCCCTAAATCAATGATACATCAAATATTTTTAGGTAGCTTGTCCATTAATTGCAACAAAATTTTAAAGATGAATGATATGCCTGAGTTTCTGTGAATCCATTTTTTAAATTGTGTTCATTGGCATACCTCCTAAGTGTAATAACATCATTTTTTGAAGGTGGCACATCATTGGCAAAAGTGAATGTTCATCCCTTTGTGGCCAAGGATATAAGTCATTGGACATCCACTGTATGAAGTATTCCATTCATAAAGGACATACTGTTCCAGTAGATGACCACTACTGTGGTGACCAGCTTAAACCTCCGACCCGAGAACCCTGCCATGGTGACTGTGTCTTAACAAGGTGGCATTATTCAGAATGGTCCCAGGTACAAAGAAAAATATTGCTTAAGAAAAGTTGCTCCTTTTTTTTTTACCTCTAATTAAATATTTGTCACTCTAGAGTTTTGTTAAAATTTTAATTTTGTGTCCATTTGTCACCACTTTTCTTTTTTTAATCAGTGTTCCAGGAGTTGTGGAGGAGGGGAGAGGTCTCGAGAATCTTACTGTATAAATAACTTTGGCCACCGTCTTGCTGACAGAGAATGCCAGGAACTTCCCCGAGTGACAACTGAGAATTGCAATGAATTTTCCTGTCCCAGTTGGGCCACTAGTGAGTGGAGTGAGGTAACATTAAACCCATGAGGCTTAGAACTGTTATAACATTGTGTAGGAGAGCTTTGCAATCGAAGGCTATATAATTCAAAAAAATATTTCAATTTATTTCATCATGTGGTAAATAACTTTATCAAGGTAGTAAAACATTTAAAAATGGTTCGTTCTTTAACTGTTTACAATATCTGGCCAACAATGACATACTGATGTTTAATCTATAACCACTTTCATAGTGTCCACAGTAGGCTGAGATATACACTTGTTCTAAGGTTAGTTTTGTACCTTTGTTTCTGGAACAAATGGATGTTGCACTGGGATTTGGGCAGCAGAAGTTTGGGATGGCTGATTTTACCCTGTGTATATCTCTGATTTTTCTGAGGAGTAAAGGGAAAATGTCCTTAGGAATGGTCTTTCAACTGTATTTGAATATGCAAATTGATCATTCATTATATATTTTGTAGGTATATGTGCTGACTAATACTGAAAATAATGGTCAGTTGTATTCTTACAGTGTCTTGTTACATGTGGAAAAGGAACAAGGCAGCGGCAGGTGTGGTGTCAACTGAATGAAGATCACTTGAGTGATGGCTTCTGTGATCCAAGCACCAAGCCTGAGTCTTTGAGACCATGTGAGCTTCATGCATGTGCTTCCTGGCAAGTAGGACCATGGAGTTCTGTGAGTATATGATAAGGGTTTTTCTACTGTAATCCATCATTACAGAATAACACAGAACTTGTGGTGTATTCACTCTTTAGTGGCTGCATCTAAATTTGGGTGTTTTTTTGGAAAAAGATTCCTGAAATGTAAATCCCTACCTGCACAATTTTGTCAGTACTGCTAATGTTGCTGTGGTAAATATTCTAGCTTTGCTTTTTAATTCAGTTTTGTTAAGAAAAATGCTACAAATTTTATGTTTTCACGAGGAACCATATTCAATATCCTGTAATAAACCGTAATGGAAAATAATATGAAAAAGAATATATATATAAATAACTGAATCACTTTGCTATACACCAGAAACTAACATAATGTTGTAAATCAACTATACTTCAATAAAAAATTTTTTATGCTTTCATCAGCTTTATTTAAACTATAGACATTTTCATGTTCGGTGTCTAAATTATTATCTTTAATGTATTTAGAGTAGGCATTGTTGGGAAATTTTGCCAAACAGGCGGCTAGGAATCTGCTGGATGAGGGTGGGCAGCTTATTATCCTACACAGGTTGCCACAGTTGCTGGGAAACCTTCTCTCATCTGCCCTTTAACTCTGTCCTATGCTCTTCCTTTATCTCTTTGAAATTTACTTAGCGTATTAAATGACATGCATGCACCAGGTCGATTTTGAAAAGTATTTAGTTTCTCTAAACTGTATTGACTCTGCCTCCAAAATATCAGGCTTCTATTGATATTTTTACATGATAACTTTAAAGATATAATAATTGTCCATTTTAACTTCACTATTTTATTAGCATCTCCATAAATTTGAATAAAGATGTGTGTTGATTCAGTTTGCTCATTTTAAGTCTAGAATCTGGTATAAAGGACTAATAAAAATATCTACTGAAAGTATATTCTTAACTGTCTATTTACAAAGAAAATTACGTTTATATAATTTTTGAACAATGGTGTTTGGTATCTGCTTATATTCTTTCAGTGCACAGCCACGTGTGGACAGGGGTACCAGATGCGTGCTGTGAAATGTGTCAATGAGCTACTTAGTGCAGTGCTAGATGATAGAGTGTGCCATGGAGCTAGTCGCCCAAGTGACAGGCAGGTAAATGACACCTCTTCGTGGATTATAAACAAAAATGTTTGATACAGGAGGATTATTGATATGTTAAAATTATTTCCATACGTATTTTTTCCATTTAAACTTCTATGCCTTAAAAATGTATGTGGGTGACTTCCCTGGTGGTCCAGTGGCAAAGGCTCCGTGCTCCCAATGCAGGGGGCCTGGGTTCGATCCCTGGTTAGGGAACTAGATCCCGCATGCTGCAACTAAGACCTGGCACAGCCAAATAAATAAATAAATAAATATTTTTTACAAAAGGTATGTGGGCATCAGAAAGTATATTGTTCTTGGTTTTGCCAGCTTTATTGATGCATTTTTTTTACTCTTTATCTGCCATTGGATCACTCATTTAACTTATATTTCCATCCTTTGAACTGCAGAAGGCTGAACCTCTAAAGCGTGTCATACTGCCTAAGGGAGCATCCTGTGTTCATCCAGGAGGTTTCAGCTTAGTGGTATTTTTGAAGGACTATTACTCTGCTTTTCAACCATCAGGCAGAATCATCCAAACTTTCGCCTTCAGAGTCATACTATCCACTTCTAGCCCTTGATAATATTTTGTACATTTTTTTTTTTTTTTTTTTGCGGTACGCGGGCCTCTCACTGCTGTGGCCTTTCCTGTTGCGGAGCACAGGCTCCGGATGCGCAGGCTCAGCGGCCATGGCTCACGGGCCCAGCCGCTCCGCGGCATGTGGGATTTTCCCGGACGGGGGCGACCGGGACACGAACCCGCATCCCCTGAATCGGCAGGCGGACTCTCAACCACTGCGCCACCAGGGAAGCCCATATTTTGTACTTTTGAAAAATATAAACCTTTACATCGCTTCTTTGTAGTTTAGAGTGCAAATGTTCTTTACTTATATATGTGGAGGATGAAATGAAGTATAGGATTTAGTATAAAGCAGAATGTTAATTAATTCATTGATGTTTTGTGAGACCCATTTTTCTTTTGAACAGGACTGTATTGTTACACCTTGCCCAATTATCCCTAAAATTGGGGCCACTTCATTACCAGCCCTTCCCATGGGAAAGATAGCACAATGGCGATATGGTTCTTGGACCCCAGTAAGTGAATTCCTTTAAGAGGTACAGTGTTTCTACTATGGAGCCTTTCAGACATCCACAAAATAGTTGCTACAGATTTGCCAAATTAATGTATGCATTCATTCTCAGGTATTTTGATGAATATAAGGTTTAGAATTAGATAATTTAATGACTAAATCCTGTTCTGCCTTTCAAGAGCTCTGTGTCTCTGGGAAGAAATTTAAGTTTTCTAGCTCTATTTTCTGATCTACCAAATGGGGATGATAATATTTATTGATTATTTTTTTAACTTTTATTTTATTTTATTTTATTTTACAGCAGGTTCTTGTTAGTTATCTATTTTATACATATTAGCGTATACATTTCAATCCCAATCTCCCAATTCATCCCACCACCACCCCCCCACTTTACCCCCTTGGTGTCCATACGTTTGTTCTCTACATCTGTGCCTCTGTTTCTGCCTTGCAAACCAGTTCAGGGGATGATAATATTTATGTCCCAGGTTGTTATGAGAAGCAGATGTGATGCTTTTTATCAGCCTTTATTTAAACTACCACATATTCATGTTGTTTTTCTAAACTGAAGCCTTTAATCTATTTGGAGTATATACTCGCTTTAGTATATATGAAAATGTATACTAAATATATGAAAGATATATGAAAATATATGAAAGATATATTTTTAAGTTTCACATATTCTCTGAATATTTTAATTATGAGAGCCTATCTACTCTGTTACCTAGGTCTTCAAAAGTTATCTTAAATGATACCTTAAGATTCTCTTACATAAAATATTTTCTGTTCTTTTTTAAATTTTGGCAATCAACTAATCAATATTCCTAGAAGCTGAGTATTTTGTTTCATTACCACAAATATCTGATTTGTGAAATTTATTTTCTAAACTCATTGGGATATTCACTGCCCTGTCTTTGACTCAGAAATGATGCCAGGTGATAGTATTTATAATTTAACTTTTTTCAATAAACTTGAGGTTTAGAAATTTGAAAAACAGCCAAGTGTAAGGGATGTGGAAATGTCCTGTATAACTCCTTGGTATTATTCAATTTTTTTTAGTGCTCTGTGTCTTGTGGAAGAGGGAATCAAGCCCGCTATGTAAGCTGTCGTGATGCTCACGATGGAATAGCAGATGAATCATATTGTGCCCACTTACCCCGACCAGCTGAAATAGCTGTCTGTTTTAGCCCTTGTGGAGAGTGGCAAACAGGGAATTGGTCACCTGTAAGTATTTTTGTGTGAAAAAAATGAAATGAAAAATTTAAATATAATACTTGCTATTTAAGATAATGTAGTTTATTGGCTGAATTTGTGATCAGTGTTCAGCTTCCTGTGGCCATGGAAAAACAACTCGACAAGTTTTATGCATCAGCTATCATCAGCCAATTAATGAGAATTACTGTGACCCTGAAGTCCGCCCTGTGATAGAACAAGAATGTAACCTGGCAGCCTGCCCTCCCACATACAGCCACTTTCCGAGTTCCTCTGAGCAGCCAAGCCATTTACCAGGCAGGAATTTTCCATTAACTCACAAACCAGAAGATAATCAAAATCAGGGGGTCCATCCATCAATCAGAGGAAACCAGTGGAGAACAGGACCATGGGGATCAGTAAGCCCTCTTTATTGAGTTATACTAATTCTGTAATTTTGTTATGTTATATGGCCTTTTAACAGATATGTATGTAATGACATCAAATGCTTTTAATGCTAATTTTTTCTGAAGATCAGTAGTTTAAATCTTAAAAGGATTAAGCAATTTTTGATGCAGATTACAAATCCCCAGAGTTCTTATTGAATTATACAGTAATGTGATATTATGATTACAGAAGAATGCACTTGAAAACAATCTCAGAGTTTATTATAGTAAAAATAAAAGAAAATCTTTTAAGTGTTAAGACTACCAGTGTTTATGAAGAAAAAAGCCCCAAAAACCCAGAAATTACTCTGATAGCAGTGCAGTAAGCTGGAATAAAATCATGATTACTAGAAAAGGTACAACTGTGGTTCATATTTTATATGAGAGTAAAGATACCAAATAAAGAAAAACAATGTGAAAGTTTAGTAACTTAACATTATCTTTTGGTTTTTTTCCTTCTTAGTAAGACCTGAAAACTTTAATTCCTTTTTACTTAACACTTAGGACAAGGGTGAATTTCCTTTTGCAAGCTTTAAAACGTCACCTTTCCATCAACAAATTCTAATGAAACCCCTAGTTAAAACCCAGCTGTTGGTTATGTTGGGTTAAATAAAACACATTATGTATTAAAAAAAAAACCCAAGTGTTTTTTGACAGATATTCTTGATTCAAATTATTATTCCAATGAGGGGGGCTTTAACGTGGAGAGCTTGAATTTGAGTCCAAGTACTGATTTTTTGTGGGGTTTTTTTGATGTAATTTTGTGCCATGGAATCTGCAGTTTGTGTGTTCCTGTGTTCCATCCTTTTCAGTGCTCTAGCAGTTGTGCTGGAGGTATTCAGCGTAGAGCTGTGGTTTGCCAGGATGAAAATGGACAAAGTGCCAGTTACTGCAATGCAGCCTCCAAACCCCCAGAATCAAAGCACTGTGATTCGGGGCCTTGTCCACGGTGGAGCTACGGAAGCTGGGGAGAAGTAAGTCATACTATCTCCTAAACTTGTGGAGATTATGACATCTCCCAAGACTGAAAGTTAAGCACTTCATATTGTTACTGTTGGATAATCTTACTTCACTGTCCTACAGAGAAAAGATTTTTTTTTAATTGAGTCAGTAAAAATATGTTCTTTTAATAGACATTGTGTCATGGTATAACTCACTCATTCATGATAGGAAACATATACTCCAGATTTTTAACAGAATCCTTTGTGCTAGCCAATAGGCCTGTGACCTACTAAAACCTCTCTAAAAGTAGTATATTATTGTTTTAATTTCTTAGAAAATTAGACGGATATAGACAATTAGAATGATATATAGGCATGTTTATATCCTTATATCCATGTCAAATGAAGGCTGAACCATTCATTTGGTGAATCTTAAATGGAGAGCTGTCAATTATTGAGTGCTTTCTTCATGTCCTTGCATTCTTTTAGGCACTGGGATTATGAAGATAGTTTTAAAAATGGTTATAATGAATACTAATTCCACCTATATTATGCATGAGAAAGAAGAAAGACTTATATTGGCTTTGGATGAATAAAACAAACTGCCTAATTTAATAGTCAGATATTTTTGTTGAATGATTTTAGTACATATTTTCTCTCCATAAGGAGTTTGGAAATCATTGTTTAAAGATACACTCTGACCAGGTGCTAATAAATAGCAAGTACCTCTTTAAAATGTACTTTTACTATTTTCCAAAATGAAAGTAACTTTTTAATTTCTGAGTTAAATCTCATAGTGAAAATTCAAATAAAATGAAAAATTGTGGAAAGATAAGAACTTTTAACATTTGATACATTTCCTGCCAGACTTTTGTTCTGTATGGGTTCCAGAAATAGGTTCATACTATACATGCCACTTTGCCATCTGCTGTTTTCATGTAATATATATATACTGAACATCTTTCTATGTTTATAAATTTTGATCTCCCTTATTAGCTTTCATGGCTACACAGCCATCTTTTGATAGGATACCATACATTATGTAGTTAATACCTATTACAGTACCAATTCTCAAAATTTTGTCTTTTTTAAAAAATTATAGAACTAAAACTTTGATTTATTTTTTACCCAGGAAGAAATGTTGAGAATTATAAGGATTCTTATATTTCTTATATAAGAATGTAAATATATTCTTATATATTTCTTATAATTATAAGATTATAAGAAAGGATAACTTTAAACTCTAGCAATACTGATTATGTACTCAACATTGAATAAAGCAATATAATATTCTTTTTGAAGCCACATAGTTTTGATTTTTCTTCTTATTTTTAGTGTACACAAACATGTGGAGGAGGAATAAAATCACGATTCGTAATATGTCTATTTCCCAATGGCCAAATGTCACGAGAGCAAAACTGTGAAATCTTAAACAAGCCACCTAGTGTGGTACAATGTCATGTGCATGCTTGCCCTGATGATGTATCATGGCATCGGGGACCATGGAAATCGGTACGATAGTATTCTTATTTTTATCCTTCTGTTTCGTTTTGTTTTTCTATGTTCCTTTTACTTTAATTTCCTCTCTTCATAAATTGTGATGCACATATTTTATCTTCTGATGTTTTTTAAAGTAGACCATTGGCCCTCTTGGCTTGATAGTTTGAAAGAAGAATCATTCAATTTCAAGTACTGTAATATATATGTATATATATATATATAATAGTTTTATATGTATTTATTTTTTTATAAGTGAATTTTGAACCGTAGCACTATTCTAATGGCAGTATCTTTCTCCAGTACACCTTTGGCTTGCCCACAAATTAATTGGAAATATTTTACTATTTACATTTGTGCATAATGTTAACATTGTGCTTATAACAATGGCGAGTTAAGGCTGTGTCTTGTTTGAGTATATAACTGTTTGTGGCTTTTGTCTGTCAATGTCCAATAACTGATCTAAAAGCAAGTAACATTCTTGTTTTTATCATTGTTAAACTTAGTATTTTGTTTGGAAATGTGAAAATATTGTATTAAAAAATATAGAGAAATTTACTTACACAAAGTAAATTAATTGTTTATAGTTTGTCACATACATCATGGAAAAGTATGATTTATATAGTAGTTTATAAGAATATTCATTTCTTCCACTGTGTGGAGTTACTGTGTTTTGAACTGTTTTAATTTTTTATTTTTTTTGGAGCCATAGACAAAATTCATAAATATTTATGAATGATTAATTTCCTCTAGTATTTTTCAAATACCAGGCTTTGAAGAATAATTAATATATAAATATATTGAAATTAGCATTTTGGTCACTCTTGATATTTTAAATCATGAACAACTAAGTATACTTCTCTCAGGTGAAAAACTGATTGGAGTCTATAATCTATTTATAATTAAATTTATAAAGTTAAACAGTTCTTTATTTGGAAAATAATTATAACTCTGTTTTTATATCCAACCCTGATGTGTACACTTGTTTTACTTCACCCAAGTCAAAGCTTTATGATGAAATGTAAACCTGTTTCAATTCATGCTATTTGAAGAACAGGTCAAGTTCCAGTTCAGGCTGAAATTCATCTTTAGAGTCAGTGTGACTGATACAAAACAACAGAACATTTTAACTTTATAGGAGGATCTTAAAGTTAAATGGCTGCATTAGAAGTAGAGAGTCATTACTTTTCAGGAACTAACAAAAAACGTATTTTGCTATGGAAAGCATTCACATATTTACTTAATAAAATGTTCACTGACCATCTGCTATATCCTAGGTACTGTGCTACAGGAATAATAAAGACATATTTCTTACCCCTATGGAGTTTACAGTTTAGTTGGAGAGATGTGAAATACTGTAGGAACTCACTATAAAGATATTTTTTGTTAGTCATTTTCGATTGGAAATTCACTTTCTCCTTACTATATCTCTGTTACATTTTCTTTCATTTTATTGGTTTAATTTGCAAGCCTAGTTCTTAATAAGACTTAATCCATAGATTGCCTTCTTGGAATTTTGCCTCAATTAGGAAAGCAGACACAAAGGTTTTATTTTCCCCACTCGTTCATGAATTCATTAATTCACGAAGCATTAGACATTTCCTTATGTCTCCTGCTTTGTGCTAGATATTGAAGTCCCTAAAATTAAGTGCTTTTGAATCAGATTTTCTATTTCAGGGGTCAGCAAACTATGAAATCTGGCCCATTGCCTATTTTTGTAAATAAGTTTTATTGGAACACAGTCATGCACAACTTTTTATGTATTATCTATGGCTGCTTTTGCACTACAAAGCAGAGTTCATTAGTTGCAATAGAGACTGGCCCTCAAAGCCTGAAATATTTACTATTTGGTCCTTTCTGGGGAAAGCTTGTTGACTCCTGTTCTATTTAATAACATTATAAAACTTTTAAAATTTAATGTAAAATGTACTTAAAGTTATAGCATATTAGAATTGCAAATATTCATTTGGGGTCAGTTTTAGATGTTTTTGATCCTTTAACATTTTAAAATACCTTAATGTTTATCAATCTTCTCTACATATTCACTTTAATATTCACATAATTTTTCCCCAGCTTTATTGAGATATATATGGTCATATTGTATAAGTTTAAGGTGTACAACATCACACAATATTTCTTGTATTGGAATAATATCTAATACTACATTCCAATATATTTGTGTCATGTTATTTTTTTGTATGTAAATGATGTCATAAGTGAAAAACCTGAATGTTCATTAAAGACTCTGTGTAGATGTAACTTTTTTCAACCTCACAAAAAACAAATGACCAAGAAAACAATAACCACAAATTAAAAAATATAAGACAGAAATATAAAAGTCTTCAATTATTTAATACATGTCTGTTCCACAAAGGAGTTCATTGACTAATTCAGTCTTTGCACTAGGAAAGAACTGTAATTTTTTTGATAAATTGAAGATAAAAATTTAAAAGTCACAGTAGATGTATATATCAGAATTTTTATAAACTTTATTTATTAACTTTTTATAGGTATAAAGTAAATATATATCATTAGAGTACCTGGATTTCTTATTATATGAAGAATTTTATTCCTTAAATTAGCCTTTTATATTAAAAGGGTTTAAGTGATCTGAAGTTTTCTTGTTAAAACCAGATATAACCCTTTACCTCTTTCAGTGTTGTTACATATTAGCCAAATTTCAGAATACCTCTAATTAACATATCAGGTTGATATTCTTTCATGTATAACTTTAATTTCAGATCCTATTTACTAGGTTAGAAAATTAAGAAATGTATGTGTATGTATATATATACGTGTGTGTGTGTATATATATATACACACATATATGAATGACATGAAATCTTAAACACTTTTCATTTTAAAGCAAAATTAAAATACCAAGTGCTAAATCATTAAAATGTAACTAGGAAAAAAGTTGTAAATATACATTTAAATTTTCTCCATGTTGGAAACCTTGTGTTGTAATAATTTATAAGCATGATTAAAGAAAGTAATAAATAAATCTTAACGTCTGTCTGTTAATTTAATGACTGCATTTTTGTGATTAGTCAATGTGAAATGCTTGTATTTTAACCCTTGCTTATTAATGATGTGTTGTGGCTTTGTGCTTTGCATAATTCACATGTATGTCATATTTTCATTCCTTGGATCAATACCTAAAATGTTTTAAGTCACTGAACAGATCCTGTATTATAATGAATGCCTCTTTTCTTTTGATGTATTTTTCTTAAATAACAAATTGTTAATTTTTCTTATTAAACATTTAATTGTTGAATAGTATATGTTTTCATAATTTTACTGAGTATATGTATAAGCTACTGCTATTTTTCAGATAATCCTATTAGAAACTAACATTGGTATTTAAAAATAAGATTTATTGTTGACTATCAATTTTTAAATACTAGAAGTTTTAATATTCTTTTCATATATTATAAATAATGAATACAAATTTGTGATGTAAGCAAATTTATTTAGTAAGTTAACAATAGATGTGCTCTTGCCCAGGGTAGTCTTTAAAAGATGAGTAAAAGTTTTATTTTTCCTTTATATTGTAAGGGACACTACATGTAACATAAACTATTCTAGCAAATGCTCTTTAAATAAATTTATATTAACTTATCTTTATTTCCCCCAAACCTCATTTAAGTGACTTATTTTCCTAGAATATTCCTACATAAAATGAATATTTTTTATTCCCTACATAAAATGAATTCATGTTTGGTTAGAAAATGATGTGTATTCCATTGTGTTCTGGGGTTAATAATGATCACACAGAGGTAAAGAGAGTACTTTTCCCATTCAAGATTGTTTTTTCCTCTAAAAATGAGAAAATTATTTTTTAAAAAGGAAAGCTTGATACTTGAACCCTCTTGATGCTAGTCCTTTTCCCCAAGTGTCTCTTTTTAAAATAATACCCTCCTGTAGCCTTGTGTTAAAATATATATATATGTGTATATAGAGAGAGAGAGAGCACTAAATTTCTAATATGATACAACAGAATGCGACAAATAGAGGCGCTTTCAGAAATGAGCATGGGGTAGCCGTACACACCTAGTAAATCTGCAGTTTGTCAATTTAACAGTTTTGTGTAACAAAAGAACACTGAGGGACTGAGCAGAGGGGTCAGGCAGCCTCTTAAACTGTGGCTCCCACTCAAGGTGGAATGTACTCGGGAAGGAACTTGTTACTGGCTCCACTGCTCCTAAGACCAGAATCAGCCAGGGGAACAAAATGTGTGGGGAAATGGTTTCAAGAAACTGTCAATTCTTTGTAAAGTGGAGTGTTCAGTAAAACAATTTATAGTAATCAGTTATTTTCGTAAATTTGGAAAAGATACATGCAAGTATAGCAACAGACTGGTAACCTATTTTATTTCCAATTTATCATAGAAATCTGTTGAAATAATGTTTCCATTTATTATATTGCCATATCATTCTATGGTACATTCATCAGCTCTCCCCCAAATTATGAGCATCCCCTACATGTTCGGCATTGTGTTAGTCACTAGACGTAAATCAGGCACAGTCCTTGTGTACAAGGAGTTTGCAGTTTAGTGGTGAAGGTACCAGATAAATAGATGATCAGAAGCAGAATGGGATTCCTATCTTATTTCAGTAACAACTTTGTGATTTATAATATTGAAGACTCATAATATCGGGTGCTCAATAGATTATAATTATCCAAGAATTGGTAATAAGAATTGTATTTGAAAGCATAGTAATTATTCCAGTAGATCCTTCTAGAAAGCCTTAACTAGAAGGAGGTATTCCATTATAACCTGGCTAGAGATGAGTGGCGTCCAAGTCTCTGTGCTAGAAGAATAGGTTAGTTTTTGCCTAATCACAGCATCTTTTTCTTTTGTCTGTGTGTGTGCATAAATTTCATGAATCACCGAAAGGGAGAATGTAGACTGATTTATAGTTTGCCCTAGATATGATGCTTTGAAAATAATTTTGGAGATATAAATGGACCTTGCAGGTTTGAAATGTGTGACTTAGGAAAAATTTAAGGAGATAATCTAATGATGAGAATGTAAAAAAACATACTTGTAAGTGTGTTTGGTTGAGTGAAGTTAGAATGTAGAGTTTAAAATAACTCTAAAAAACATGTCAACGTGAAATGGTGATACTGCTATATTTTTCTTTATATGAAGAAAATGGATGGTCATGTTTCCATTGTAATTCTATTTTCCCAGACATAATGCTTCAGAATGTTTAAGAATTTCTGGAAATAGATTTTTAGATGTTTTAGAAGAACAGTCTCAGTATTCTACAATATCTATGTGCTGTATGAGATATACAGGCATTGTTAATATTAGTGCATTTATTAGATCCCTAATTTTTTGTTATAATTTTGTGTCAACTTTCGGTAGACTGAAAATCAGATTTTAGTTCCTATATAATTACAACAGAGTCAAACATTAACACTTTAAAGAGTCTATTTGACATTTTCTAGACAATTTCTAATTTTTAATTATACATACATTTCTCAGTAAAATATTTTGATCACATACCCTTATATATTATTATATATCTATACATTGCAAGCATAAACTAATATATAAATGTGATTTATAGAACATATAAATTTAAAAGGATAAGATGAATATTAAATATATTTTTAATTTTATGGATAATAAAGTTTTTCTCTCAGTGAACTATTATTGTACTCATCTCATGTTTAAAAAGTGGTAGAATGTTTCATTAGTTTGAAAATCTTGTTTTAGTACCGTTAGAGCAATTCAAAAGTCTGGTTTATTCCAATATGTGATTTCAGTAGCTTCCATAGCTGAAAAAATTACTTTGCTAAATGCATACCTCCATATAGCAAAGTTTATCACTGGATGTTCCTGTTATAAACTAGTCATTGATTTTAAATCATTGGATCATACCAGTTATTTTAAAAAATTTTATTGAAAATTGACGAATTTCCATTTTCCATTCTGTCATTTGCTTCTTGAAAAGTACTGGAAGGGGTTTTATCTTTATATTTTAACAAATACTCGGGTTTTTTTGGTTTTTTTTTTTATTGGAGTATAATTGCTTTACAATGGTGTTAGTTTCAGCTTCACAACAAAATGAGTCAGTTACATATATACATATGTTCCCATATCTCTTCCCTCTTGCGTCTCCCTCCCTCCCACCCTCCCTATCCCACCCCTCCAGGCGGTCACAAAGCACCGAGCTGATCTCCCTGTGCTATGCGGCTGCGTCCCACTAGCTATCTACCTTACGTTTGGTAGTGTATATATGTCCATGCCTCTCTCTTGCTTTGTCACAGTTTACCCTTCCCCCTCCCCATAGCCTCAAGTCCATTCTCTAGTAAGTCTGTGTCTTTATTCCTGTTTCACCCCTAGGTTTTTCATGACATTTTTTTTTCTTAAATTCCATATATTTGTGTTAGCATATGGTATTTGTCTTTCTCTTTCTGACTTACTTCACTCTGTATGACAGACTCTAGGTCTATCCACCTCATTAAATTAGCTCAATTTCGTTTCTTTTTATGGCTGAGTAATATTCCATTGTATATATGTGCCACATCTTCTTTATCCATTCATCCGATGATGGACACTTAGGTTGTTTCCATCTCTGGGCTATTGTAAATAGAGCTGCAATGAACATTTTGGTACATGACTCTTTTTGAATTATGGTTTTCTCAGGGTATGTGCCCAGTAGTGGGATTGCTGGGTCATATGGTAGTTCTATTTGTAGTTTTTTAAGGAACCTCCATACTGTTCTCCACAGTGGCTGTATCAATTTACATTCCCACCAACAGTGTAAGAGGGTTCCCTTTTCTCCACACCCTCTCCAGCATTTATTGTTTCTAGATTTTTTGATGTTGACCATTCTGACTGGTGTGAGATGATATCTCATTGTAGTTTTGATTTGTATTTCTCTAATGATTAGTGATGTTGAGCATTCTTTCATGTGTTTGTTGGCAGTCTGTATATCTTCTCTGGAGAAATGTCTATTTAGGTCTTCTGCCCATTTTTGGATTGGGTTGTTTGTTTTTTTGTTATTGAGCTGCATGAGCTGCTTATAAATTTTGGAGATTAATCCTTTGTGTCAGTTGCTTCATTTGCAAATATTTTCTCCCATTCTGAGGGTTGTCTTTTGGTCTTGTTTATGGTTTCCTTTGCTGCGCAAAAGCTTTGAAGTTTCATTAGGTCCCATTTGTTTATTTTTGTTTTTATTTCCATTTCTCTAGGAGGTGGGTCAAAAAGGACCTTGCTGTGATTTATGTCATAGAGTGTCCTGCCTATGTTTTCCTCTAAGAGTTTGATAGTTTCTGGCCTTACATTTAGGTCTTTAATCCATTTTGAGCTTATTTTTGTGTATGGTGTTAGGGAGTGATTTAATCTCATACTTTTACATGTTGCTGTCCAGTTTTCCCAGCACCACTTATTGAAGAGGCTGTCCTTTCTCCACTGTACATTCCTGCCTCCTTTATCAAAGATAAGGTGACCATATCTTCGTGGGTTTATCTCTGGGCTTTCTATCTAATTCCATTGATCTATATTTCTGTTTTTGTGCCAGTACCATACTGTCGTGATTACTGTAGCTTTGTAGTATAGTCTGAAGTAAGGAAGCCTGATTCCTCCAGCTCCGTTTTTTCGTTCTCAAGATTGCTTTGGCTATTCGGGGTCTTTTGTGTTTCCATACAAATTGTGAAATTTTTTGTTCTAGTTCTGTGAAAAATGCCAGTGGTAGTTTGATAGGGATTGCATTGAATCTGTAGATTGCTTTGGGTAGTAGAGTCATTTTCACAATGTTGATTCTTCCAATCCAAGAACATGGTATATCTCTCCATCTATTTGTATCATCTTTAATTTCTTTCATCAGTGTCTTATAATTTTCTGCATACAGGTCTTTTGTCTCCTTAGGTAGGTTTATTCCTAGATATTTTATTCTTTTTGTTGCAATGGTAAATGGGAGTGTTTTCTTGATTTCACTTTCACATTTTTCATCCTTAGTGTATAGGAATGTCAGAGATTTTTGTGCATTAATTTTGTATCCTGCTACTTTACCAAATTCATTGATTAGCTCTAGTAGTTTTCTGGTAGCATCTTTAGGATTCTCTATGTATAGTATCATGTCATCTGCAAAGAGTGACAGCTTTACTACTTCTTTTCCAATTTGGATTCCTTTTATTTCCTTTTCTTCTCTGATTGCTGTGGCTAAAACTTCCAAAACTATGTTGAATAAGAGTGGTGAGAGTGGGCAACCTTGTCTTGTTCCTGATCTTAGTGGAAATGCTTTCAGTTTTTCACCATTGAGGACGATGTGGGCTGTGGGTTTGTCATATATGGCCTTTATTACGTTGAGGAAAGTTCCCTCTATGCCTACTTTCTGCAGGGTTTTTATCATAAATGGGTGTTGGATTTTGTCAAAAGCTTTCTCTGCATCTATTGAGATGATCATATGGTTTTTCCTCCTTCAATTTGTTAATATGGTGTATCACGTTGATTGATTTGCGTATATTGAAGAATCCTTGCATTCCTGGAATAAACCCCACTTGTTCATGGTGTATGATCCGTTTAATGTGCTGTTGGATTCTGTTTGCTAGTATTTTGTTGAGGATTTTTGCATCTATGTTCATCAGTGTTATTGGCCTGTAGTTTTCTTTCTTTGTGACATCCTTGTCTGGTTTTGGTATCAGGGTGATGGTGGACTCTTAGAATGAGTTGGGGAGTGTTCCTCCCTCTGCTATATTTTGGAAGAGTTTGAGAAGGATAGGTGTTAGCTCTTCTCTAAATGTTTGATAGAATTCGCCTGTGAAGCCATCTGGTCCTGGTCTTTTGCTTGTTGGAAGATTTTTAATCACAGTTTCAATTTCAGTGCTTGTGATTGGCCTGTTCATATTTTCTATTTCTTCCTGATTGAGTCTTGGCAGGTTGTGCCTTTCTAAGAATTTGTCCATTTCTTCCAGGTTGTCCATTTTATTGGCATAGAGTTGCTTCTCGTAATCTCTCATGATCTTTTGTATTTCTGCAGTGTCAGTTGTTACCTCTCCTTTTTCATTTCTAATTCTATTGATTTCAGTCTTCTCCCTTTTTTTCTTGATGAGTCTGGCTAATGGTTTATCAATTTTGTTTATCCTTTCAAAAACCAGCTTTTCGTTTTATTGATCTTTGCTATCGTTTCCTTCATTTCTTTTTCATTTATTTCTGATCTGATTTTTATGATTTCTTTCCTTCTGCTAACTTTGGGGTTTTTTTGTTGTTCTTTCTCTAGTTGCTTGAGGTGCAAGGTTAGGTTGTTTATTCGAGATGTTTCCTGTTTCTTAAGGTAGGATTGTATTGCTATAAAGTTCCCTCTTAGAACTGCTTTTGCTGCATCCCATAGATTTTGAGTCGTCGTGTCTCCATTGTCATTTGTTTCTAGGCATTTTTTGATTTCCTCTTTGATTTCTTCAGTGATCACTTCGTTATTAAGTAGTGTATTGTTTAGCCTCCATGTGTTTGTATTTTTTACAGATCTTTTCCTGTAATTGATATCTAGTCTCATAGCATTGTGGTCGGAAAAGATACTTGGTACAATTTCAATTTTCTTAAATTTACCAAGGCTTGATTTGTGACCCAAGATATGATCTATCCTGGAGAATGTTCCATGAACACTTGAGAAAAATATGTATTCTGTTGTTTTTGGATGGAATGTCCTATACATATCAATTAAGTCCATCTTGTTTAATGTATCATTTAAAGCTTGTGTCTCCTTATTTATTTTCATTTTGGATGATCTGTCCATTGGTGAAAGTGGGGTGTTAAAGTCCCCTACTATGAATGTGTTACTGTCGATTTCCCCTTTTATGGCTGTTAGTATTTGCCTTATGTATTGAGGTGCTCCTATGATGGGTGCATAAATATTTACAATTGTTATATCTTCTTCTTGGATCGATCCCTTGATCATTATGTAGTGTCCTTCGTTGTCTCTTCTAATAGTCTTTATTTTAAAGTCTATTTTGTCTGATATGAGAATTGCTACTCCAGCTTTCTTTTGGTTTCCATTTGTATGAAATACCTTTTTCCATCCCCTTACTTTCAGTCTGTATGTGTCTCTATGTCTGAAGTGGGTCTCTTGTAGACAGCAAATATATGCCTCTTGTTTTTGTATCCATTCAGCCAATCTGTGTCTTTTGGTGGGAGCATTTAGTCCATTTACATTTAAGGTAATTATCGATATGTATGTTCCCATTTCCATTTTCTTAATTGTTTTGGGTTCGTTATTGTAGGTCTTTTCCTTCTTTTGTGTTTCTTGCCTAGAGAAGTTCCTTTAGCAGTTGTTGTAGAGCTGGTTGGGTGGTGCTGAACTCTCTCAGCTTTTGCTTGTCTGTAAAGGTTTTAATTTCTCCATCAAATCTGAATGAGATCCTTGCTGGGTAGAGTAATCTTGGTTGCAGGTTTTTCTCCTTCAACACTTTCAATATGTCCTGCCACTCCCTTCTGGCTTGCAGAGTTTCTGCTGAGAGATCAGCTGTTAACCTTATGGGGATTCCCTTGTGTGCTATTTGTTGTTTTTCCCTTGCTGCTTTTAATATGCTTTCTTTGTATTTAATTTTTGACAGTTTGATTAAATGTGTCTTGGCATATTTCTCCTTGGATTTATCCTGTATGGGACTCTCCGTGCATCCTGGACTTGATTAACTATTTCCTTTCCCATATTAGGGAAGTTTTCAACTATAATCTCTTCAAATATTTTCTCAGTCCCTTTTTCTCTTCTTCTTCTGGAACCCCTATAATTCGAATGTTGGTGCGTTTAATGTTGTCCCAGAGGTCTCTGAGACTGTCCTCAGTTTTTTTCATTCTTTTTTCTTTATTCTGCTCTGCATTAGTTATTTCCACTATTTTATCTTCCAGGTCGCTTATCCGTTCTTCTGTCTCAGTTATTCTGCTATTGATCCCATCTAGAGTATTCTTTCATTTCATTTATTGTGTTGTTCATCATTGTTTCTTTCATCTTTAGTTCTTCTAGGTCCTTGTTAACTGTTTCTTGCATTTTGTTTATTCTATTTCCAAGATTTTGGATCATCTTTAATATCATTATTCTGAATTCTTTTTCAGGTAGACTGCCTATTTCCTCTTCATTTGTTAGGTCTGGTGGGTTTTTATCTTGCTCCTTCATCTGCTGTGTGTTTTTCTGTCTTTTCATTTTGCTTATCTTACTGTGTTTGGGGTCTCTTTTTTGCAGGCTGAAGGTTCATAGTTCCTGTTGTTTTTAGTGTCTGTCCCCAGTGGCTAAGGTTGGTTCAGTGGGTTGTGTAGGCTTCCTGGTGGAGGGGACTAGTGCCTGTGTTCTGGTGGATGAGGCTGGATCTTGTCTTTCTGGTGGCCAGGCCCATGTCTGGTGGTGTGTTTTGGGGTGTCTGTAGAATTATTATGATTTTGGGCAGCCTTTCTGCTAATGGGTGGGGTTGTGTTCCTGTCTTGCTAGTTGTTTGGCATAGGATGTCCAGCACTGTATCTTGCTGGTCGTTGAGTGAAGCTGGGTGCTGGCGTTGAGATGGAGATCTCTGGGAGATATTCGCCGTTTGATATTATGTGCAGCTGGGAGGTCTCTTGTGGACCAGTGTCCTGAAGTTGGCTCTCCCACCTCAGAGGCACAGCACTAACTCCTGGCTGCAGCACCAAGAGCCTTTCATCCACACGGCTCCTTAATTTGGGATGATTCGTTGTCTATTCATGTATTCCACAGATGCAGGGTACATCAAGTTGATTGTGGAGCTTTAATCCGCTGCTTCTGAGGCTGCTGGGAGAGATTTCCCTTTCTCTTCTTTGTTCTCACAGCTCCCAGGGGCTCAGCTTTGGATTTGGCCCCGCCTGTGCGTGTAGGTCGCCAGAGGGCGTCTGTTCTTTGCTCAGACAGGACGGGGTTTAAAGAGCCGCTGCTTCGGAGGCTCTGGCTCACTCAGGCCGGGGGTAGGGAGGGTCACGGAGTGCGGGGCGGGCCTGCGGCGGCAGAGGCCGGCATGACGTTGCCAGCCTGAGGCGCGCCGTGCGTTCTCCCGGGGGAGTTGTCCCTGGATCCCGGGACCCTGGCAGCGGCGGGCTGCATAGGCTCCCCGGAAGGGGGGTGTGGATAGTGACCTGTGTTCGCACACAGGCTTCTTGGTGACGGCAGCAGCGGCCTTAGCGTCTCATGTCTGTCTCTGGGGTCCGCACTTTTAGCCGCGGCTCGCGCCGGTCTCTGGAGCTCCTTTAAGCAGCGTTCTTAATCCCCTCTCCTCGCGCACCAGGAAATAGAGAAGAAAAAGTCTCTTGCCTCTTCGGCAGGTCCAGACTTTTCCCCGGACTCCCTCCCGGCTAGCCGCGGTGCACTAACGCCCTGCAGGCTGTGTTCACGCCGCCAACCCCAGTCCTCTCCCGGCCCTCCAACTGAAGCCGGAGCGTCAGCTCCCAGCCCCGCCCGCCCCGGCGGGTGAGCAGACAAGCCTCTCGGGCTGGTGAATGCCGGTCGGCCCTGATCCTCTGCGCTGGAATCTCTCCGCTTTGCCCTCCGCACCCCTGTTGCTGTGCTCTCCTCCGTGGCTTCGAAGCTCCCCCACTCTGCCACCCGCAGTCTCCGCCCGCGAAAGGGCTTCCTAGTGTGTGGACACTTTTCCTCCTTCACAGCTCCCTCCCGCTGGTGCAGGACCCGTCCCTATCCTTTTGTCTCTGTTTATTTTTTTCTTTTGCCCTAACCAGGTTAGTGGGGGGTTTCTTGCCTTTTGGGAGGTCTGAGGTCTTCTGCCAGCGTTCAGTAGGTGCTCTGTAGGAGTTGTTCCACGTGTAGATGTATTTCTGGTGTATCTGTGGGGAGGAAGGTGATCTCCGCGTCTTACTCTTCCGCCATCTTCCCCAACAAATACTGTTAAAACAGTGAAACTTTGAAAGATCTGGAAGCAATTTAAACATATTAGAAAATCTTGCTCCAAAGTTTTAAAAATACACTGGAGAATTTTTATCGTTGGCATACTTATGGTAACAAAGTCCCATAACACTAGAAACACTTCCAAACATTTCAAAATGTTCTCTCCTTAGAAGGATTTTCCAAAAGCAGTTGCTTTCTCATCCAGTCTTAAATGTTTCCTTTATCTTAAAGGAGAGATTATAAGTCTATTTGTTTAAGTGACAGGTATAACATTTAAATCCTTATCATAGAAAACATCAGCAAATTTGGAACAAGCCTCTTTTCATAATAGAAAAATTAGTAATTCATCTTCATGATCCCATTTGGTAATTTGAACACAATCGGCAAAACTCTGTGGCTTAAAACTGAAAAACCAGCAGGAGCAGTGTGTCGTGGCACTCATCTGATTACAGTGTTATGAGTTGGTACGTGTGCTGTAATCTGTTCATCTTCCTACGTGGGTGTGTGGGAGGTGTGGTGGGTACACTGAAAGTGAGTGGCAAGTGATGATCTCCCTGCCAGGATACCTAATGTATTATATGCATTACATATCAGGCTGACATATAACCCCATATAGTAAAGCTTATTTTCTTACTTTAGATGAAAACAAATGTGAACAGAGACTATTAAAAAATGTTTTTGGTGCTCCATTGAATCACCTTGCCTCTGAGATATACCTGAGACTTCACGGTTCAGTAACATCTCTAAAACCTTATAGGTTACACAGTAAAGATTGGAATTACGTAATTTGTTTTCATAGACACCATCATGTGCTTCTTGGTTGCACTCCCCTACCCACATGATTGGGTAAACTTAAACTCACCAATGTACCTAAATCTAGTAGGCTATATCTAGGAAGTTACTCTATCATGTCCTATTGTGATATGACCTTTGTACTAAAACCCTGCTATCATATAATATGCATTATATGACATTCATATATTTGTGAAAGTTAAATGATGTATTACAAAGTTTTTGGTAGATCACATAAATTCTTCTCTATCAGTTGTAACTGAGCTCTAAGGTGATCCTCTAAGACTGCTCTGAGCTATTTTCAATCTCCCTGAACTTTTGACATTTTGCAGTTGTGACCCAGGGAAACTCAGAGACTTTGGAGGTAACTATGAAGGGAATGGTGGCCACTGAGCTCCCCAAAATTAATCCCCATCAATCCATTCAAGATTATTAAGAGCCCATCTATAACAGGCACTGGACTAAGAAAGCTAAAGATGAATAAGAATGGCATACTGTACTCAAGGGACAGTCCAGGGGAAAATAAATATATACACAAATCACAAGGCAGAAATGGATGTCATGGAAAGTCAGAAAATGTGCATCCAGTTGGAGAAACGTAAGGCTTTATGAAGAAGGCATAAGCCTTGATGGGTAGATAGGATTTGAGTGGAAAAGGAGGAACCAGGTTGGAGATCACCCTGAGCAAAACCAGAGGCCAGAAAAAGTAGTTATTTGACTAGTGTAGGTTGGTTTGTGAGAGACAAGGGGCAAGAATAAAGTTAGAAATATGAAATATGAATTGAGCCATAGCAAGGAGGACCAATAAGTATCATGCTTAAGAGAATTTAAAAATGGAAAAATTCTTTAAGTTTGTTAAAAAAACATTGAATTTTTTGGAGTGGGAACACAGCAGTGTTTTAGGAAGATTCATAGGCAATTCTCATCATAAATTATAAACACATTGAAAATATCAGAGACTGGAGATGAGAAGTCCAAGAGGGGACTCTTCTAAAAGTTTAGCTGATGATTTAGGGACTGTTCAGTTACTCATCACGTATTTATGGATTACTCACAACACTCAAATTGTAGTGGAGTAGAAGAAGCTGGTAGAGGAGAGATTCATGGGACTATTTTTTGCAAATGGGAGGAGAAGATGTATAAGAGAACATCTTGTCAAGTATTATATTGTCAAGATAATAAAGTTGAGAAAAGTCATGTTGGATAATTTGAGATAAATTAAGGTTGGGCTTGAAGAGAGTAAAAAGTTTGGGCAATGAGTCAAGAATTTACTATGATTACAAACTGCAGATTGAGCGGCCCGTTTGATGGTGTATAACTTAGCTTTGTATTAGTTTCACGTAAGAGAATATAATCTTGACTTCACCAAGAGAAATGTAAATTTTCATTTACCAAAAGAGTTTGAAGCAATATCATTATTCCTAAGCCTACTGAAACTTTTAATAGTAAGTCTATTCTAGATCTTGTGATTAAGAGTTGTGGTGTTAGAATGCCTACGTTTGAGTTAAAACTGCTATTATTTAACTGAGTGACTTTTGGAAAGTTACTGAACATTTCGATAATTTTGTTTCATAGAATATAATAATAGTGCCTACCGAAAGAGGACACTTTTTAGTATTAAATGGACAATGGGTAAAGTGATTAGCACAGGGCCTGTTACTTAAAGACTCAATGTATTTTGCTTTTTATTATCACTTATCCAATAATAACTACTAATTCTCTTTCCTCAAAAAGCTAAAAATCCAAACGCAGTAGATAAGTATAACACATTGAACAATCTGCAACAAGATCTACTGAAGCAAAAATACTCTAGTGTAAGAAAGAAATCAATTCGGACTAGAGTTTGGCTTCTTCTTCAAACTTTTAGGAAATGTGACATTCAGCAATACTTTCAATCATAAAGGTACAATTCAGTGAATTTTAGTGAACACACCTGAGTAGCCAACACCCAGACCAAGAACAGCACGCCAGAAATTTCCCCACATACCCCTTACAATCACTATACCCCCCAGAGCTACCCATATTCAGACATCAAATATCACTGATAAGTCTGCCTGTCTTTGGACTTTATATAAATGGAACTTAGAGAATTTGTTTGTGAGAGTCACAATATGACATTTGTGTGATTCATTCATGTTGCATGTAATTGTAGTTTCTTATTCTAGTACTGTATGAATAAATTTGTTGTGTGAATAAATTAATGAATTTATATGAATATTCTCCAGTTGACAAGCAATTGGAGTTGTTTTTAATTTGTGATATACAAATAATGCTGTTATGAACATCTCTCACACATGTTTTTGGTGAACATGTACATGCACATCTGTTGGGTAGGTAGACAGGAGTTGAATCTTGGTTAATGCTTAGGTTCTGGTTTAGTAAATACTGACAGACAGTTTTCTGAAGGGTTGTATGGGAATTACAGTTGCTCCATATCCTTCCCAACACTTGATATTATCAGACTTCAAAATTTATAATCTTCATGGATTTCTCTTAAGTTATTCATTCAGTAGATATTTACATAGCAGTTAGTGTGTGTTAACGATGGTTGCATAGTACTTGGTGTGGAGGATAAAAACACGAATGTATCATGAAATAGAAGATATTACATATTACAGCTGGATAAAAAAAGACTAAAGCAACAACAAATTAATACATTTAAAGAGATGACTATCATCATTTTTGAGACAAACGTTTCTTTTAATGTGATATTTATTAATAGCAGGAAATATGATTCTAACCTAGTTCCAAAATATAAATAAAAACAATTGAAAATACTGTGACAAGCAGTCAGACTTCTGGGGAAGAGAACTTTGGTGAAATTATTAAAATTGTCAAAAAAAGGCTTGCCCAAAGTAGAACCATTTTTATTTCTAGCCTGTAATTTTTTCAGGGTATAAATATATTCACAAAAGTATTTTTTCTTATAGTAGACTTTACCCATCATAAACAAATGCAAATACAATAATATTCAATAGGTAGAACCAGAAAGCATTTTGTGTGTTTAAAGATTAATCACTCTGGGATATCATTAAATATAGTGTGAGAATTAAAATGTGCAAATTGTACCATGTAAATGGTGATGTGTGCTCTGTGAGAATATATTCTTTATAGGAGAGTGAAAGAATAAAAGGAACTTTTTACTGCCACACTAATAAAAAATGACTCCATATTCTACCACCAGAGTTTGCATCCTTCCATATGAGGGAAGCTTTTTTACTGTTTATTCATGGGCCTTAGGAATATTTTCAGATCTGGGAATAGGGAAGATAAGCAGGCCTGGCTCCTCTCACATCAGTGGACATTTCTTCAGCATCCAGGCTCAAAAGAACAGTAGGAGCTCATATGGGCTCCAGTCTCCAAGTCAGCATTTCGTTGCTAAAATTGGCAAGATCTTAATTTTAGATGAAACCAGGAGATGTTTCTCATCTCTGCTGATCCACAAGGCACCCCATAGAATCAGTAAAACAACAAAAATCTTGGAGAAAGAGATCTAAATTACATGAAGCTTTCTTTTCTATGTAATTTTGGTAGAATTAAGGGCCATTCAACTCTACCTCATTCAGATAACATAAACTGCATATTTAAGTGATGTTTGTTTGTATGTATTTGCTCGTTTTTTTTCTACATAACATTTTTTCATTCAGTAAACATTTATAGATGTGGTTTCTGACCTTATTAAGTTTAGAATTCTCATTTATTTTTTATTTCAGCATCTTTAATGTGTGGGCATATTTTGGTAGAAAGTCTACTTATTTTTGTTGATGCATAATTTATACATGAAAATCATCCTAATATCCAAATTTCTATTATGTTAACAAGGATATAGTATTTATTTAGATATAATTAAATACGCCATTTAAGATTATGGTTTATATTGAGGAGAGATTTGGAGACGTTTTTTGTATTTCATGAAATTAAACATTGTCTTCAAGTTTTTATGCCTGTGTCACTCTCAAACTATGAGGATTTTTTAGTTATTTTTAAGTCAAAATATGGAGAAAACTTGTACATAAAACTCACTTCCTTATTGACTGGGAAAATGTTTCCATGTATATATATTTTAATGCTTAGGAAAACTCTAGAGAAGTTTTTAAAAGAGAAATTAGTTGGAAAGATTTTAGCTGTGGCTATGATAATAAAAAGCAGATTCTTTTTTGAAAGCTATTTTATCAGAAACTAAAATTTATAAGTCTGGGAATAACTTCATGATTTCATTCAGATGCCTATGTCATAGTAAATGAGGCAATATAAAACTATAAGATTTATTTGAAATTTCTTAAGAAGTAAAGAGTGGCATATTCTCCTACCAATGGATGTCCTGTAATTCAGGTGTGCAGGAATTTGGATTTTCTGGTTTGAGTAAATAATACAACTTTAAAAATAAACCCATAAATATATATCTAAAAAGTTAAATTATTGTGATTCTTGAAATGTTTTAAAAATACTGTTTTCTTACATTTTTTGGTATTATACCTTTAAAATTGGGAGAGACTTTCAATTTCCTCTTTCCTATCCTTCTACACAAAGCATACATTATTTACTAAGTTTCTCATCTGAATTATACACAGTTTCTACGTTGATGAACCTTTCTAAAGTTGGAGACCATACATAACACAACATAATCCACTTCTTTTTAGGAAAATTATATGATTGCTCTTCTGTATTTTGAGGTAAAATTGATATATATGGAATATTCCTCTGTAACTCTCATTCTGCACCCTGAAGTAAGAATACATCAAATTCCTCCTCTACAGAGCAAATACTTGAAGGCAGCTATTTTTCTGTTTTCCTGGTTAAATATATTTATTTTGTTCAACTCTTTAATCATTGCAATCACCTTTTTTTACTTCTCTCTCAAAATCTAACATCTAGAATTTCATTCATTAGCAAAAATGGTCTAACTGTAAAAAGAATATTGCCACCCTTGTTATGAACACTGAGCCCAATAATAATCAATATTGCATCAAATTTCAGTTCCTAGTGGTCACCTAGTTTTTTTATACTGATCTTACATCAGTATAAGCCTAATATGTATGGTATATGATACTGTTATTAATCATTTTATTTTTCCTTAGCAGTAGATATTTTTAAGTAAAAGTATAGAAGTTCTATTTTTTTCTCTAGTAGTTTGCATTCATATAGTTTTTATTTAAATTCTCATATTTGACTTTTAAATAAATCCTTCCAACTTTATGTCATAAGTAAATTGGGAAGCGTGCATTTCATGTCTTCATAAAGTAATTAATAGTCTCCTCCATACCCAGGTGGATCCAGAGCTCAAGCACATACCTCTAGAGAGAGCTCACCCAGTTTGGCATTGATCTCCATTAATGAACTAAATATCATCGATTACAGTTTTGAATATAGTCTTATTAATGTAACACATGTAAATAGTTAAAAAAATAAGTGGTGCTAAAATACTGATAAAGAAAAAAAGCTATCTCCTGTTGCAGTCTTTCCTAACCCAGAATTAATCTTTAAATCCTTTTATCTATGTCTTCTGATACGTACTTCCTTATTCCCAAACAGGCTTACTCTGCTATTTCTTGATGCATCAAAAAAAAAAAAAAATTACCTATTGACTTCCTTTTATAGAGGTTGACTATTTAATTCCTAAATGGACTGCTAATTCTACAATCCTATCTTCAAAATAAATCTTGATTCAGTCAACAGTTAGTGTTCTTACGTCACTGTGAAGCCAAGTAGTGTACTTTGAAGCACTGTGCTCCTTTTTGAAAAATTAATTAATTTATTTATTTTTTGGCTGTGTTGGGTCTTCGTTGCTGCACGCAGGCTTTCTCTAGTTGGAGTGAACGGGGGCTACTCTTCACTGTGGTGCGCGGGCTTCTTGCGGTGGCTTCTCTTGCTGTGGAGCACAGGCTCTAGGCGTGCGGGCTCAGTAGTTGTTGCACACGGGGCTTACTTGCTTTGCAGCATGTGGGATCTTTCTGGACCAGGGCTACGAACCTGTATCCCCTGCATTGGCAGGTAGTTTCTTAACCACTGCGCCACCAAGGAGGTCCCTAAAGCACTCCTCCTTTCTTGCACAACTCTGATTTTCCTAGAGTTAGTAATTGCTTCCTTTAAAAATTTGCTTAGTTTTTCTTTGAATGTTCCAATCATTATCTTTTCTCTCAAGTGCTTGAACAGGTATATAAAATCTCTATGAATTTTTTTTCTAAATGCTCAGATATTTCTCTTTCCTAGACTCCTCCCAGAGCCCCCTGACCCCCATTCATCCTCTTCTGATCTGGCCAGGACAAACAACCTTGCTGACCATTCTCTAATCCTATGAAGCCTTTCACTCAATTTCGATTATGATGACTTTTTCTTGCATCACATGCTTTTTTTTTTTAAATTTACTCTTGCATATGAAAACACTTTTCCCTGTATCTTCTGGAAAGATGAAAAATGGGAGATACATTTTTCCTTTTGTGCAAATCTGAAAATGTCTTTGGTCAGTCCTCATATTTCATTGATAATTTGGCTGGTTTTAGAATTCTGGCTTGAAAATAATTTCCCTCAGAATTTTTAAGGGATTACCTTATCCTCTAGCATTCTGAGATGTCTGGTGATTCTGACTCCTGATTTGTTGTAGGTGCCTTTGTCTTCATATCTGTGTCACTGAAGCTTTTGGTACCCTTGTCCCTGTTGTTCTGATATTGCATGATAAAGTGACTTAGTGTTTGTGTGTGTTTAAAATTCAGTTTGTTAGGCATTCTGTAGGCCCTTTCATTAAGGAGACTTGTGCTGAGAAAATCAATTTTGTTATTTCTTGGATAATATCTATGCAACTATTTTCATTGTTCTTTCTTGAACTCTTTCTAGTTGAATATTAGAATTCTTGATCCTCTAATTCTCTTGTTTTTATTCTCTTATTTTCTGTCTCTGTCATTTGATTTTACTTGATGGGAAACTTTGTCAGTGTATAAACCATCTCTTGAATTATTTATGTTATTACATATTGAATTATCCAAAGCCTTTTCTTGCATTCTAATTGCTTTGGGGTCATAGTATTCTATTCTTGTTTTGCCCATACAGCATCTAGTCTCTCTCTCTCTCATATTAATTACTGTTTTTTTGACGGGAGATTCTCTCTTGATGGTCTCCTTATCCTTTGGACCCTTTCTTTGGGTAAGGGTGGGAGTGGTTTTCTGGTTTTCCTATGGAAGTCTTTTCTTTCAAAAGTTGATAATTTTCTGCAGCTCATATTTAAGAGTAAGGCACTAGAGAATTGATATGAAACTGCGTCTGGATAGCACCTAGTGACTGATGATATTCCCTGTAAGTCAATATTTTAAGGTCTTTTCTCTTGGAGACCCAGTTTCTCAGAGAAGAACCCTTGAACGCCCTGCCAGTGAGCAAGAGTACTCTGGGCAGAGAGATTAAGGGTTAAGAGTTCAATGCGTAGAATTCCCTTATTCTTCCTCCAGCATCCCCAACTCTGGAACTCCTGCAATTTAATTTCTCCAAAGAATAAACCCCTCATCTGCCTAAAGAGGAGTTGAGGAGATGTAGCCCTTCTTGTTGCATCCAGGTGCTAAGTGGCTCAGAGGTCTTGTAGGTACAAGGTTGTCTTGCTTCACATTGGTCTTTTCTCTTCTTTGCATCTTCCAGTCTGTTTTATTGGCTTTGACTATGTGGGTTGAAAAAAAATCAAGGAGGGAGGGGGAAATGAACACATATGATCACTCCATCATTTTTAACGGAAACTGGTTAGGTTTTTGTTGGGGTTTTTTTTTGACCATATGTCTATTCACCTCCTATTCTACTTTCTCTTCCTTCTCTCCACTCTGAAATAACTTGAAGTATGTCTGATGAGTTTTTCAGCATCTTGGTAAACAGAATTTTTTTACAGAGGGAACAAGATAGAGTCTTACCTGAATTCTCTTGAGGTGGTTACCCTCCTTCTCTCACTACTGAATGAGCTACAAATGTATGAGTGTTGAACCATGCCCCTATTCCATTCAAGTGTTTAATAGAGAAACCCACACCATGGATTGTATTTTCACTACCTTTTTTAAAATTTATTTACTGAGGATTTGGGAAAGGAAGAAAAAGACAGGGGAACGGAGGTTTAATATGACTTTAGAGTATTGTGTCAAGCACTGTTTTAGGTTCATTCATCCATTATCACCTTTAATCTCACAACTACCCTGAGGTGTAGGTGTTATTATTGCCACTTTATGATGAGAAAACTGAGGACTAGGAAGGTTAAGACCTAGCCTAAGGCTGTTCAACTGCTGACAATTGAGGTTCAAGTGTAGGTCTCTGATTCCAAATCCCATGCCCTTTTTATTATTCTATCTTCCACTCCCCAGTAGTAAAAACTATAAAACCCCGCCTTAAATTTTAACATAAATAATCTTTATCTGATTAATATAATTTTAAAATTAGCTTAAGTTCACTGAAAAATTAATCCCGAAAACATTTTTGCCTCACAACTTTTATTGCATATGATAAATAGACATAAATAGGTGCAGTGGGTATCGCTCCTTTAATTTCAACTCTGACTTTTCCCTTATCAAAGCCCTCATAGAGCTCATTTTTTATTTCTCATCTGAGAGTTCTCTGTGCATATTCCTTTTCAGATCTTTATAACCCTACTTGAAAGCAAACTTCTTGGCTTTACTTCTGTTAACTCCCACAGCTAGCATGAAAACATTTGTAGAAACTTGAAATGGTAAATCCTGCTATTCTGTTGGCACTTGATTTTAAGAATTTTGTAAATGTTACCGTAGTAAGTAATGCCTTGAAAGTCAATCTATTTTTTTAAAGGTATGCTTTAGTTATTTTTCTGATCTCTTTACCTTTTTATGGTCTATCCACACTGAATAGTTTTCTGCTTTGTTCCATCCAGGAAAGCAGATGCTCATGGTTCTGAAAGCAGCTCCCAGGGGTTAAAATGTGGGTTTTTATCACGGAACGTGCCATACCATCTAACAAAAGTAACGTCCCAGTTGTTGTGATTTGTATAAAGACATCAAGAAAAAGTAAATGCACAATAATGGCCCCTAAAGAATTGTTAAAATTAGACAAGAGTTATATTATTCTCATATTGAGAGTAACAGTTCTTTTCCTGATACCATGTAATTGTTAAGATTTATGTTAGTGAGTCAATAAAATCTCTGAACAGGAACTCTTTAGATGAGATTTTACAGAGGAGTCTGAAATGTTCATTACTCCTTTGTAATGCACACACACTATACTATTAGACAGAAAGTTAAAAGAATAATCTACAAGCTTTAAACTAATGCCAGTTTTTCCTGAGCAATTTTATTTGCTACAAATAGTGCTTACATTTTGAATTAGACTTACACTTACTGTTGCTTCTAGCAAAATAAACCTGAGTTCAGTAACTCATGTTTGCATGTTTATAGGGATTGTTTATCAAATCTTATTATTGAAGAAAATGAATCCAATAATTGAGTATTTTAGTTATCATATACTGGGGTGATTTTTATCCCAATTTCTTAATATTTATGTGTGGAAGACAGTATATGATAAGTGAAATTTTCTGTATAAAGTACTTGCATGAGTTATTGCAATTTTGCTTCAGGTTTTATATTTGAAAGTGAAAATAATCACAAAATTTTTCCATAGCCATAATTATAGTAAATTATCTTTAAATATTACTTGCAATTGAATTAGCCAGATAAATTATACATGAGATAATTGTGTTGCATTGACTAGCTTAGAACTGTAAGTCCACTTTGTGTGTGTATGTAAATATATACATATATACCCCCAAAAAAATTTTAGAACATGAAATAGAAATCAAAATATTATAATTTTTACAATAGTATAAATGTAGTGAAATATATACATATATACCCCCAAAAAAATTTTAGAACATGAAATAGAAATCAAAATATTATAATTTTTACAATAGTATAAATGTAGTGAAAGTTTACTGGATATGTTTGTTATTAAGCATATATTTCTTTGTCCTTTAAGTTGAGACTCAAGCATCTTTGCAAATGAATCTGACTTGAAAAATTTTAAATGTCTAAATTTGCAGATTTTAAATATAATCAGATACAATGCAACTGAATGAAATATTTCAGTAGTACATATTCTAAAAACCAAATGCTGTCTTGGATTATTAAAGCTGCATAGTCAAAGGGTGTCTGTAACAGGTTAAAAAGGAAATATTCAAACTCCATTAAACTTTAAAACTCTAAGTATAATCTTTCAGGAAATACTATGAATGGGGTCTCTGTTGATAAGATATAGTATCTTACTCCTTACTGCACATATGCATTGAATTAAAGGAACAGTAGCAGTACTATATTTACAGAGTTGGCACTCTACTCTTAATATGCATATTTTTGTCATTTTTTTGCTTCTCTTTAAACAGAGAGATACCCTACTTTACTATACTCTGGCTGTTTTGCTCTAACTACTTTAATGTTTTACTTCTCTAATAGTTTTGGAGCTCAATTTAAAATAGTATTCCACCATTGTAAGGAATGCCCTTAATTACAAAGTATTAATAGTTGTATAAAACTCATAGCTAAGATTTTTCTATAGTGGGGCTTTTCTCTTAGATAGTTATCGTTGTCTTCCTGAAATTTAAAAAAACCATGCTGTTCCTGGGGTTTAGATGTAGTCTGTTTGTTTGATTAGCCTCTTTACTTTATTTAGAGAATGTTATAATAGGCTTCTTAAAAATCAGAAAGAAAAAAGAAACATATATATCCATGAATGCATACACACAGTAGTGTTTTATTCCATAGAATATCTAACTTCTGGACTGTTTTGGCCTGAAACTCTATTATTTCCCTTTGTAATATGTCATTTCATAGACAATTTTTTTGTTTCATGAGAGTGTTGTAAAGACATTTAACATAATCACCAAAACATAGTTTAAAAAATTCTCTGGCAAAATAGCTATGATCAAAAATTTTCCATGAAAAATTTAAAATTTAACTTTACTATAGAAGCATACAACTGTTTAGTTTTGAAAAGTTCAAAACAAAGATAAATAATACATGTTCCTATAGTGAGAAATTCATTGATACTTTTGGAATTGCCATAAAGACAAAGAAAACGACAACTAATCCTCTCAAATTATTTCCAAGTACATGATTATGTTTAGCTACTATGATACGTTTGTGTTTAAATCAAAACCTCTCCATTTTTTTCATTGTAAATTGATGCTTCTTATTCAGTTGCACCTGTCTTGATGGAAAGCATTTCTGGTTTGTAGTGAGAAGGTATATTTGGACTTAGATTTGTAACGTGTAATGATTGCATTTCTGTGAGTTTAGCTCTCCTAAAACAAAAAGACTGTGTGAACCCGTTTGTCACTTGGTAGCAGGTTTTCCTTGGTTGTCTTAGCTAATACCTGTCATACAGTAAGCAATAGGATGGACATGACTCCCAGCCATCCAGTTGCGAGCTTTCACATTTTCAAAAGATGACTGTGGACCTTGCTGTCAGGAAACAGAGATAATGTGACATCTAGAAATAAAGTAAAAATTCGTTTCTTCATTAGGTTGTTTGACAACTTAACGATTATGTTTCGAAAAACAACCAGAAGATTCCAAAGATTCTGAAAAGCAAAGTGAAATTGATTAATAGTAACTCACTTATTTTTATTCAGTTTTGTATTTTCTTGTTAGTCATTTTTTGCATAATAACAACATTGGAAAACTAAAATTAAGTCAAATTATGCTATTTCTGATAGCTGAAAAACTAAATGTCATTATTTTTAACTATCCCTGAAATGGTTTGTGATAAACCATAATATAGAATAAAATGTTTACAATAGTATTATCAAATTTTGATAATACTTGTTTAATGTTAAATATTTTCCTTATCAGCAAATGAAGAGGAATGTTAAGGAAGCTGTAGTTTTATTGTTACAAGATACTTTTAGTTCTGACTAATTGACCTTGAACGACTAACTGACCCTGCTGACTTTAAACAATGGGGTCATTGCCAAATTTACTGATTGAAGTCCATTTAGAGAACTGGAAATTATTTAGGCTATATATTGAATTAATTCGGAAATTTTAAATAAAAAACCGAGAATCTATGTGAATTGCTAAGCTTTTCTGTAAAACCTGTGCTTTCACTGATTGGTTGCTTATCTTGATAATCATTAAAAATATTTAACGTAGAACTTATAGTTGATGTTATAGCTCTTTTCTAATATTAAGTGTTTCTAATAATAATTTTCTAATATAAAATGTCAAATATTAGTTTTAGTACTTATTCTTAGACTTATTTAGCTAAAGTTTACGTGAGGAACATAGAAACAAAAATATACTCCTTCATCCATAGATGACACTATGCAGTGGCAAGTGAAATAGACATTTCTAGCCAAATTTCTAGTCTAGCTACTTTTTTTTTGCCTAGCTACTTTTCTAGTCAAACTTAATTAAAATAGATCCCATGAATAATTAATTCTTACTCTTAACTTTGACTTCACTTGTTTTTCAGTAGACCAAACTTTAGGTTCTTTTCTTTTTTACTCTGGTTTTCAAAGAGCTAGCTAAGGGATCTTTATAGCTAAAATTGAGGCTGGCCATTACTATGTAATTTAAGCATTAAATTTAAAATATACCATCTAAAATCAGCTAAGGTAGCACCAGTGGAATAGTTATTATTTTAGGAGAACTATGGTTCATTGTACAATGGTACCATTATTTCTTCTTTTGAGAAGAAGAATGGTTCATAACACTTTAAATTAGGAAGAAGTGATTCTGGGGTTCTTTCTACTTTTCATGATTTCCTGTAATAAGTCTGTTCCCCGTAGAATTTATAGTCTAGCAGGGAAAATAAACAGGGGAAGAGGTAACCAGGTATTGAGGTATAAAAGCTCTATAAGAGCCATACCTAATCTAGCCTGGACTGATATCCTCCAGCAGCCAGAGGAGGCTTTGCAGAGGGAATGAGATTTAAAACTCAGCACTGAAAAATATGTAGGGATTGAAATGGAAGAAGAGTGCTGGGACTGGAGGACATGACATGTGCAAATGTCGTGAGCTGGGAATGAGCAGAGTGTTTTCCAGGAAACAATATTCTCTATGTCATCTTCCCATTCACTTTTACATTATGGGAGACATTTTCAAGGTTGTCCTTCATATAATTAACATTAAGTTTTGCAGGATTCTTTTTATTCTTTATTAATTTTAATATTTTTTACATTTTGCTATAGCATTATAAATTCTTTAGAGTTTTTTAAGTTTGGCCCCTTCTCTCATTTAAAAAATTCCTTTCTCCTTACCTTTACCCAGACATTTACATGAAATAGTTATTCTTTTACTAATATTACATATGAAAAATAGAGGTTGAGTGAGATTAAAGAACTTACATACAGTTACCCAGTTTGTTGTCAGTAAAAGGCAGTTTATACATGACAAGGGTATAGTGTAACAGTTACTTTTCAGGTCTATTTTATTGTTAATTAGGGTACATACTAATTCTCCCAATATCAGTATGTTTCCCACTACTTTCAGAGAGGATAGAGACCCAATCACCATTACAGTTTATGAAAGTCTAACACACACACACAAACCCCACGGTTTTCCATTTTCTAGAACTGGAGCTAGGTAAACTTCATCTCCTTGTTTTATTTTGTCTTGCAATTTAAGTTTCTAGAATTAAATTAACAACAAGTTTCTCACAAATTGTCAATTCATTCATTCTTCTATAGTATCCTTATATGCAAACAAAGCAATAATCCACACTTCCAATATCAGAAGTAATCATTCTGTAATTATGTACAACTTCATTTGAAAAATGAGAATAGACTTGTTCCAAAGTTAATCATGTGAAAATGGACTCATTAATTCCAACTGTCCATCTTGAGATTGAATGTGCCAGTCAACCTGCACAGTTCTGGATATTCTATTCTATTTTTAAGGCCTGCAAATTCTACATTTGCTTTGAACGCCCTGTTTTCCTTAAATAGGCACGTGTCTTCACCTAATTTATAAGAATAGTCAATTCAGATTACTTACATTTAATGTCACCACTTCCTATAGCTATTGCCCCCTAGTATTCATAGAAAAATCTCAGAAAGAGTTAGTTAGTAAGACTATCAACTAAGGATAACAGATGATTTTATTTTATTTTATTTTATTTTATTTTATTTATTTTTTTTTTTTGCGGTACGCAGGCCTCTCACTGCTGTGGCCTCTCCCGTTGCGGAGCACAGGCTCCGGACACGCAGGCTCAGCGGCCATGGCTCACGGGCCCAGCCGCTCTGCGGCATGTGGGATCTTCCCGGACCGGGGCACGAACCCGTGTCCCCTGCCTCGGCAGGCAGACTCTCAACCGCTGCGCCACCAGGGAAGCCCCAGAGATGATTTTAAAGAAAAAAAAAAAAAATTTTTGACGAGAATGCTGGAAATAAAATTTACAGTTAATCAAAATATGGTACAGATGAACCAGTTTGCAAGGCAGAAATAGAGACACAGATATAGAGAATAAACGTATGGACACCAAGGGGGGAAAGAGGGATGGGGTGGTGGTGGTGGTGGTGGGATGAATTGGGAGATTGGGATTGACATGTATACACTGATATGTGTAAAACAGATGAATAAGAACCTGCTGTGTAAAAAATAAAATAAAGTTCAAAAAAATTATACAGTTAATAAAACCTCAAGGGAATAGGATGGTATCAGGGATATAAAATAGAGAAAAACAAAAATGAAAAGAATTACTGGGGTCCCAGAGCAAAGAATGACCATGTTTGGGTTTTTCTACCAAATAAGCTATTTTGTGGAAACTTTACAACTCAGAATGTATTGTGGTTTGAGAGAAGGAAGGTAACATTTCACTAGTTATTTACTCTATGACTACTTCGTTCCAACCAAAACATAATTCTTTGCATAATGTGTTCTTTTTTACTTAAATGCCCACATGGAATTCATCAGACATGATAAAATAGTGTACTTATTCCTTTTCAGATCTTGGGGAAAGAGAGTGCTACTTTAAAAGTGTAACGAAAGCATAATTTACTTTGCAATTCTTTGATTTTATACATTTTGTCTATCTTTCCTAGAAGACTTTGAGTTTAATATCCAATAAATATATTTCATGGAAAAGTAAACTGTTTTAATAAATTATTTTAGAGTTTAATAAAAACAAATAACTACTTGCACCAAGAATCAACATCAATTAATCAGCTGATATTTATCGTACCTTCCACTTTGTGGGTGACATGGGTGATCTAAAAGGTCCTTGACCTCTAGAAGTTTGGATAAAGTATGTGACAAAAATAGAAAATGATGAAGTGCCAAAAAACAGAGACAGAAGAGTTCAGAGAACTCAAAGATTGATATGTATTCACCTTAGACATGGGATGGACTTAGATCTTTAAGGATAAGTACTATTTAGAAAGCACCAGGGCAAGTGATTAATCGAAGTAAAAGGAAAATATATGAATCAGGTACAGTGGTGAGTGAAAATGTCACCCTAAAGAGAAAGTAATTATGTTATACGTTAGTAGAGCAAAGGTTGCGTGTTGAAAAGAAACAGAATATTGTGCTAGAAAGGGATGTTGACTGAAATTTGGTGAATCAAGAAAGCAGGGAAGAGGTTTGTTTTCATATTGTATTAAGGACAACAGAGATTCATTGTCAGTTCTTGAAAAAAATAAAGAAGCAATATGTTTAAAATTATGTTTAACACTAGTCTTGGTTACAGATTAGAATAACAAAGAAGAGGAAGAATAAAAGGTGACTTCCAGTTAGATGAGGAGAGGCTATTCAGTTTTGTGAGAAACAGTCCTCACTTTGGTAGTGAACTGTAATGTCCCAGTTTACATTCCACTCACAAATGCTGCTTATAGAGGAAATGCATTGTTCAATTCTAAAGTAGAATCTTTAATGTCTCTTCTTGTGTTAGTTTCATAAATGAATTGGTCATTCTTATCAGAAATATCAACAGTTTACTGCATGATTCTTGGATTCTTGGCACTGATAAAAGAACTATGAGAATTTTGCAAAACAGAGACACATGGGCATTAGATAAGGCACATCAAACAAATATACAAGACGATCTGTCTTTGTCCATCAACAAAGCTACATCTTCAAGACTGAGTTTAAATATCACCTCTCCCTGAGTGATTACCAAATATCCCATAAAGAAATGACTATTTTTCACTATTTTCTTAATTCAATAATATTTTTATTGTATTATCTTAATGGTTTTTACTGTCTTGTATTTTTATTCTGATCTTTATTGAATTTAATATTATTTAAGATGTACTCTGGCATTATTCATTTAATAGATGGTGTCATTTAGATTATAAGCACTTTGAGGATAAGTCAAGGCAAAAGATGGTTAATGAATCTATATTTATATGCTACTCTTGGTATATGGCAGAAACTCAATAATATTCATAGAGCAAATAAAATAGTAAACATTTTTCCATCTTCCATAAGTACTACTGGGCTCATATCATGAGTATTCACAATAATAATTACTTTTTACAAGGGACTATCAGGGAGAGTAATAAATCCTCCTTTGTTCAAAAAGTCACAGTTTAAAAGTTAGAAAAAATACACAACCAAGGAGAAAAACATTCTTGTATGTGTGAACATGCATGTATACTCCCAGATAATATACGCCTGGTACTCAATAGTATGTGATGTTTTTAGTATAAACTATGTTATACTCTTTGAAAAATAAACAATGTAGTCAAGAAACAGGCAGGGAAGTGCCCACGATAAGAGATCAAGAGGAGTAGAGCATAAAGGTAGATCTGAAAGGGAAGGTCAGTAGTAGGAAAGATGAGATCGGGCACATTCAGAATGAAACAATGCCATTTGCAGCAACATGGATGGACCTAGAGATTATCATACTAAGTGAAGTAAGCCAGACAACAAATATCATATGATATTGCTTATATGTGGAATCTGAAAAAAAAAGATACAAATGAACTTATTTCCAAAAAGAAATAGACTCATAGACATAGAAAACAAATTTATGGTTACCAAAGGGGGAAGTGGCGGGACGGATAAATTAGGAAGCTGCGATTAATGTTTACATACTAGTATATATAACATAGATAACCAACAGGACCTACTGTATAGCACAGGGAACTATACTCAATATTTTGTAATATCCTATAAGGGAAAAGAATATGAAAAAGAAAAAATATATACATACATATATGTCTCTCACTCTCTCTCTCTCTCTCTCTCTCTCTCTATATATATATATATATATCTGAATTGCTGTGCTATAAACCTGAAGCTAACACAGTATTGTAAATCAGCTACACTTCAATACAAAAATAAAAAATAGCAGGAAAGAATGTACATGTAATACGGTTTATCAAGACCCGTTAACAATTCACACTGAATTAAAGTGTGTTCTAAGTGGCATGTAAAGCTGTAGGTGTTAACAGGAAGAGAACATCTCAGATATGGTAACGTCTTAATAATCAAGGCACCAAGTTAAATTAATTCCCTACACAAATGGGATATAGTGTTGCAGATAACATATAAAGGTAAATTATCCCCAAACTATTCATTTTTTTAATTTAAAATATTTTAAACATCTAATACTCTATATTAGTCACTCTTTGAACTCATAATATACATAAAATGCATAATATATTATCTAATGTTCTCAGAACTCAGTATATGTTTCTAAATGAAACCATATGTAACCAGCTGTCTCAGAGGAATGAGAGGAGTTATCTGGAATCCGTGTCCTCTTTGCTTAACTTTTCGCTGGTACATATATCATGCTGAAAATTGTCAACCTCCTCAGAGTATATGAAGGAAAATGGTAGAAGAGGAAGCTAATATTCACTGAAGATGCACCCTATGTAAAAGGACTGGATTAGATATCTCATTTTCTTTGTCTCATGTTAATCTTCATAATAAACCACTAATATTGGTGTCATTATCATCACTTTATAATGAAGAAGCTGAGGTTTGGCCAGGGGATGAAATACACTTAAAGTCACCCAAATAGTAAGTGGCAGAGCTGGTATTCAATGCCAGAGCCCAAGCCCTTTCTCTCCTCTGCACTGGCCTTGCTCATAAAATGGCAACTGGCTGAAAAAGGAAGTCCGATCACTATTTTACATATATCCTTACAGAGACTTTAGGTAGTTTGTTTTTCACTAAATATTTTGGAGGGTTGATGATGGGGACATACAGTTGCCAGATGGAAGTGAAAAACAAACCTGAACTGAATTGCACTTTAAAAAATTAATTTTATACTTTCTCATAGTTTCCTACATTGAGAGATTTTTGTTTTGTTTTGTTTTTGACATCCAAAGCACAGTTTGCACTATGGCAAGACATATGCGGTTAAAAATTGAATACGTGGCGACCATACAAAATCGAAAGCAAGTTTTATTGAAATATGTGTGATAACAGGAGTTAGCTGCAGATAGTCTTTAACCTCAAAAGATCTAAAGCATTTATGTGCCAGAAGAGTGCTTGGTATATGGTAGACAATCAATACTTTTTTGAAGAATAAATGGATACCTTATCATATCAATATCAGTGATGGTCGAGGGCAGATTGGCAAATTTTAAATTCTCTCATTAGAAATATCAAAGTATATCTTGATGAAATATCAAAGTGATGATGTTTTGATTGCTTCATTTTACACTTCTTGCAGATAAACTTTAATTAGTAAAGATAAAATGAATCAAGTGCATTCATATTTATTTTCCAGTGCTCAGCTCCTTGTGGTAAAGGTTTAAAGTACCGTGAGGTGATTTGCGTTGACCAATTCCATGGGAAATTAGAAGAAAAATATTGCAGTCATCTACAGAAACCTCGAACTCATAAAGCTTGTAGATCTGTCAGATGCCCTTCATGGAAAGCCAAAAAATGGAATGAGGTATGTAAGTTGTTTTATGATTATATATGTATTTTTGCATTTACAGAGAAAATCTTAATTCATTCTGTATGCTTTCAATAACCTTGAAAGTTTTACTCTACTAAATGTGTTTTATTCTATTACACAATTTTTTTGCACTATGCTCTGAATTAATATTGTACAGTGTTAACACGTTTGCTAAGTTCATAGCTTAATAACAAATTAGTCTTTTTTTTTTAAACATCTTTATTGGGGTATAATTGCTTTACAATGGTGTGTTAGTTTCTGCTTCATAACAAAGTGAATCAGTTATACATATACATATGTTCCCATATGTCTTCCCTCTTGCGTCTCCCTCCCTCCCACCCTCCCTATCCCACCCCTCCAGGCGGTCACAAAGCACCGAGCCGGTATCCCTGTGCCATGCGGCTGCTTCCCACTAGCTATCTACCTTACTTTTGTTAGTGTGTATATGTCCATGACTCTCTCTTGCCCTGTCACAGCTCACCCTTCCCCCTCCCCATATCCTCAATTCCGTTCTCCAGTAGGTCTGTGTCTTTATTCCTGTCTTACCCCTAGGTTCTTCATGACATTTTTTTTTTCTTCTTAAATTCCATATATATGTGTTAGCATACAGTATTTGTCTTTTTCTTTCTGACTTACTTCACTCTGTATGACAGACTCTAGGTCTATCCACCTCATTACAAATAGCTCAATTTCGTTTCTTTTTATGGCTGAGTAATATTCCATTGTATATATGTGCCACATCTTCTTTATCCATTCATCCGATGATGGGCACTTAGGTTGTTTCCATCTCTGGGCTATTGTAAATAGAGCTGCAATGAACATGTTGGTACATGACTGTTTTTGAATTTTGGTTTTCTCAGGGTATATGCCCAGTAGTAGGATTGCTGGGTCATATGGTAGTTCTATTTGTAGTTTTTTAAGGAACCTCCATACTGTTCTCCATAGTGGCTGAACCAATTCACATTCCCACCAGCAGTGCAAGAGTGTTCCCTTTTCTCCACACCCTTCCCAGCATTTATTGTTTCTAGATTTTTTGATGATGGCCATTCTGACCGGTGTGAGATGATATCTCATTGTAGTTTTGATTTGCATTTCTCTAATGATTAATGATGTTGAGCATTTTTTCACGTGTTTCTTGGCAGTCTGTATATCTTCTTTGGAGAAATGTCTATTTAGGTCTTCTGCCCATTTTTGGATTGGGTTGTTTGTTTTTTTGTTATTGAGCTGCATGAGCTGCTTGTAAATTTTGGAGATTAATCCTTTGTCAGTTGCTTCATTTGCAAATATTTTCTCCCATTCTGAGGGTTGTCTTTTGGTCTTGTTTATGGTTTCCTTTGCTGTGCAAAAGCTTTGAAGTTTCATTAGGTCCCATTTGTTTATTTTTGTTTTTATTTCCATTACTCTAGGAGGTGGGTCAGAAAGGATCTTGCTGTGATTTATGTCATAGAGTGTTCTGCCTGTGTTTTCCTCTAAGAGTTTGATAGTTTCTGGCCTTACATTTAGGTCTTTAATCCATTTTGAGCTTATTTTTGTGTATGGTGTTAGGGAGTGATCTAATCTCATACTTTTACAGGTAGCTGTCCAGTATTCCCAGCACCACTTATTGAAGAGGCTGTCCTTTTTCCACTGTACATTCCTGCCACTTTTATCAAAGATAAGGTGTCCATATGTGCGTGGGTTTATCTCTGGGCTTTCTATCCTGTTCCATTGATCTATCTTTCTGTTTTTGTGCCAGTACCATACTGTCTTGATTACTGTAGCTTTGTAGTATAGTCTGAAGTCAGGGAGCCTGATTCCTCCAGCTCCTTTTCTCGTTCTCAAGATTGCTTTGACTATTCGGGGTCTTTTGTGTTTCCATACAAATTGCGAATTTTTTTGTTCTAGTTCTGTGAAAACTGCCAGTGATAGTTTGATAGGGATTGCATTGAATCTATAGATTGCTTTGGGTAGTAGGGTCATTTTCACAAAGCTCATTCTTCCAATCCAAGAACATGGTATATCTCTCCATCTATTTGTATCATCTTTAATTTCTTTCATCAGTGTCTTATAATTTTCTGCATACAGGTCTTTTGTCTCCTTAGGTAGGTTTATTCCTAGATATTTTATTCTTTTTGTTGCAATGGTAAATGGGAGTGTTTTCTTGATTTCACTTTCAGGTTTTTCATCATTAGTATATAGGAATGCCAGAGATTTCTGTGCATTAATTTTGTATCCTGCTACTTTACCAAATTCATTGATTAGCTCTAGCAGTTTTCTGGTAGCATCTTTAGGATTCTCTATGTATAGTATCATGTCATCTGCAAAGAGTGACAGCTTTACTTCTTCTTTTCCAATTTGGATTCCTTTTATTTCCTTTTCTTCTCTGATTGCTGTGGCTAAAACTTCCAAAACTATGTTGAATAAGAGTGGTGAGAGTGGGCAACCTTGTCTTGTTCCTGATCTTAGTGGAAATGCTTTCAGTTTTTCACCATTGAGGATGATGTTGGCTGTGGGTTTGTCATATATGGCCTTTATTATGTTTAGGGAAGTTCCCTCTATGCCTACTTTCTGCAGGGTTTTTATCATAAATGGGTGTTGAATTTTGTCAAAAGCTTTCTCTGCATCTATTGAGATGATCATATGGTTTTTCTCCTTCAGTTTGTTAATATGGTTTATCACATTGATAGATTTGCGTATATTGAAGAATCCTTGTATTCCTGGAATAAACCCCACTTGATCATGGTGTATGATCCTTTTAATGTGCTGTTGGATTCTGTTTGCTAGTACTTTGTTGAGGATTTTTACATCTATGTTAATCAGTGATATTGGCCTGTAGTTTTCTTTCTTTGTGACATCCTTGTCTGGTTTTGGTATCAAGGTGATGGTGGCCTCGTAGAAGGAATTTGGGAGTGTTCCTCCCTCTGCTATATTTTGGAAGAGTTTGAGAAGGATAGGTGTTAGCTCTTCTCTAAATGTTTGATAGAATTCGCCTGTGAAGCCATCTGGTCCTGGGCTTTTGTTTGTTGGAAGATTTTTAATCACAGTTTCAATTTCAGTGCTTGTGATTGGTCTATTCATATTTTCTGTTTCTTCCTGATTCAGGCTTGGCAGGTTGTGCATTTCTAAGAATTTGTCCATTTCTTCCATGGTGTCCATTTTATTGGCATAGAGTTGCTTGTAGTAATCTCTCATGATCTTTTTCGTTTCTGCAGTGTCAGTTGTTACTTCTCCTTTTTCATTTCTAATTCTATTGATTTGAGTCTTCTCCCTTTTTTTCTTGGTGAGTCCGGCTGGTGGTTTATCTATTTTGTTTATCTTCTCAAAGAACCAGCTTTTAGTTTTATTGATCTTTGCTATTGTTTCCTTCATTTCTTTTTCATTTATTTCTGATCTGATTTTTATGATTTCTTTCCTTCTGCTAGCTTTGGGGTTTTTTTATTCTTCTTTCTCTAATTGCTTGAGGTGTAAGGTTAGGTTGTTTATTCGAGATGTTTCCTGCTTCTTAAGATGGGCTTGTATTGCTATAAACTTCCCCCTTAGAACTGCTTTTGCTGCATTCCATAGGTTTTGGGTTGTTGCGTCTCCATTGTCATTTGTTTCTAGGCATTTTTTGATTTCCTCTTTGATTTCTTCAGTGATCACTTCATTATTAAGTAGTGTATTGTTTAGTCTCCGTGTGTTTGTATTTTTTACAGATCTTTTCCTGTAATTGATATCTAGTCTCATGGTGTTGTGGTCGGAAAAGATACTTGATACAATTTCAATTTTCTTAAATTTACCAAGGCTTGATTTGTGACTCAAGATATGATCTATCCTGGAGAATGTTCCATGAGCACTTGGGAAAAATGTGTATTCTGTTGTTTTTGGATGGAGTGTCCTATAAATATCAATTAAGTCCATCTTGTTTAATGTATCATTTAAAGCTTGTGTTTCCTTATTTATTTTCATTTTGGATGATCTGTCCATTGGTGAAAGTGGAGTGTTAAAGTCCCCTACTCTGAATATGTTACTGTCGATTTCCCCTTTTATGGCTGTTAGTATTTGCCTTATGTATTGAGGTGCTCCTATGTTGGGTGCATAAATATTTACAATTGTTATATCTTCTTCTTGGATCGATCCCTTGATCATTATGTAGTGTCCTTCGTTGTCTCTTCTAATAGTCCTTATTTTAAAGTCTATTTTGTCTGATATGAGAATTGCTACTCCAGCTTTCTTCTGGTTTCCATTTGCATGGAATATCTTTTTCCATCCCCTTACTTTCAGTCTGTATGTGTCTCTAGGTCTGAAGTGGGTTTCTTGTAGACAGCATATATAAGGGTCTTGTTTTTGTATCCATTCAGCCAATCTGTGTCTTTTGGTGGGAGCATTTAGTCCATTTATATTTAAGTTAATTATCGATATATATGTTCCTATGCCCATTTTCTAAATTGTTTTGGGTTCGTTATTATAGGTCTTTTCCTTCTCTTGTGTTTCTTGCCTAGAGAAGTTCCTTTAGCATTTGTTGTAAAGCTGGTTGGGTGGTGCTGAACTCTCTCAGCTTTTGCTTGTCTATAAAGGTTTTAATTTCTCCATCAAATCTGAATGAGATCCTTGCTGAGTAGAGTAGTCTTGGTTGCAGGTTTTTCTCCTTCATCATTTTCAGTATGTCCTGCCACTCCCTTTTGGCCCGTAGGGTTTCTGCTGAGAGATCAGCTGTTAACCTTATGAGGATTCCCTTGTGTGTTTTTTGTTGTTTTTCCCTTGCTGCTTTTAATATGCTTTCTTTGTATTTAATTTTTGACAGTTTGATTAATATGTGTCTTGGCGTATTTCTCCTTGGATTTATCCTGTATGGGACTCTCTGCTTCCTGGACTTGATTAACTATTTCTTTTCCCATATTAGGGAAGTTTTCAAATATAGTCTCTTCAAATATTTTCTCAGTCCCTTTCTTTTTCTCTTCTTCTTCTGGAACCCCTATAATTCGAATGTTGATGCGTTTAATGTTGTCCCAGAGGTCTCTGAGACTGTCCTCAGTTTTTTTCATTCTTTTTTCTTTATTCTGCTCTGCAGTAGTTATTTCCACTATTTTATCTTCCAGGTCACTTATCCGTTCTTCTGCCTCAGTTATTCTGCTATTGATCCCATCTCGAGTCCTTTTAATTTCTTTTATTGTGTTGTTCATCGTTGCTTGTTTCATCTTTATTTCTTCTAGGTCCTTGTTAACTGTTTCTTGCATTTTGTCCATTCTATTTCCAAGATTTTGGATCATCTGTACTATTATTATTCTGAATTCTTTTTCAGGTAGATTGCCTATTTCCTCTTCATTTGTTAGGTCTGGTGGGTTTTTATCTTGCTCCTTCATCTGCTCTGTGATTTTCTGTCTTCTCATTTTGCTTATCTTACTGTGTTTGGGGTCTACTTTTTGCAGGCTGCAGGTTCGTAGTTCCCGCTGTTTTTGATGTCTATTTCCAGTGGCTAAGGTTGGTTCAGTGGGTTGTGTAGGCTTCCTGGTGGAGGGGACTAGTGCCTGTGTTGTGGTGGATGAGGCTGGATCTTGTCTCTCTAGTGGGCAGGTTCACGTCTGGTGGTGTGTTTTGGGGTGTCTGTGGCCTTATTATGATTTTAGGCAGCCTCTCTGCTAATGGGTGGGGTTGTGTTCCTGTTTTGCTAGTTGTTTGGCATAGGTTGTCCAGCACTGTAGCTTGCTGGTCGTTGAGTGAAGCTGGGTGCTGGTGTTAAGATGGTCTCTGGGAGATTTTCGCCGTTTGATATTATGTGGAGCTGGGAGGTCTCTTGTTGACCAGTGTCCTGAAGTTGGCTCTCCCACCTCAGAGGCAGAGCCCTGACTTCTGGCTGGAGCACCAAGAGCCTTTCATCCACACGGCTCCTTAATTTGGGATGTTTCGTTGTCTATTCATGTATTCCACAGATGCAGGGTACATCAAGTTGATTGTGGAGCTTTAATCCGCTGTTTCTGAGGCTGCTCAGCAAATTAGTCTTTTGATTTTTTTTTTTGTGGTTGTAAACTGTACAAGAAATTCTGTTACTGAATACTACAGAGGCTACTGATGATTATAATATTATTCCAGGTGACCTAACTGTAAAATATACCTGATGAGGTGTTTAGTAACTGTCTTGCTTCCGCACTAAAGTCTTGGATTTGAGCTGAGTTTGCAACTTGGAGAAGGGACTGGTAAGTTCCAGATGGATCATAATTGGAGATGGTTTAAGAGTCAGGGAAATGACAGAACTAGGGAGCCCAGCTGGTCTAAGGTCAGAGAGTGGACATGCTTGGAAAGACTCAGCAAAAATGAAGCTGCTGCGGAGATGAGACCAAGGCTGAAAACTCAGTTTATAAAAGAAGGGTGATGGATACTTGCTCTGGCACACTCAGGGAAGTAAGCTCCAGATCTAAACTGGGAATGCCATATATTTGAATGTGATTGTCCAGCAAAGACCAGCCTGGGAAATATTAAGGAGGAAAAAGCCATAAATGAAGCCAGAAATGATAACTAGAATAATTTCCTGAGGCCTGATTTCAGTGGGGCTAGGCTTTCAGCAAAGCTATCTGGCTGCTCTCAGCAGTATCTCAGAATACTTATCCGTGTCTTAGAGGAACTAGTCCTACGATGGGAAAAAGAACTCATCTTCTGCTGATGGAACTTCCTTGTCTCTGTCTGATGCTGGAGCTATGTTAGGAAGGTAGGGGTTCAGACAGGAGCTAGAAGTGGGGTTTCCCTGGGCCTCTAAGTTTTCATCCTTCACTCCGTGAGATCAGATCCTTGGTGGCAGAGCACCAGCTTTTAAAGTGACAGTGTCAGCGCATCATTATTTTTGAATAAAAAGCTCCCAAATTGGGTGAGCATCTCAGGTTTCTGTGTAGAAGAGTTAGCCTCTGTCAAGTGTTAGGGTGTTGAGAATTGTGGTTCATCTTTGACTGAAAACTAGGGGCAAACATGTCTCTGTTTTTCTTCTCAAAACAAAACATATATATCTGAGCACTTACTTCTACCCTGAATTTTGGTACAGTAAATAAAATTAATTTTGTGGTTTAGCAGAGACCATTATTTAAAAGATATCCCATTAACCTGTTTTATTTAGTGAATGCCACTACTACCTACTAAGTCGTTCAAAACAGAAACACTGGGTCCATCCTGTCTCCCTTGACCCCTCAGTTAGTTATCCCCTAGCTTCTCTCAATGACAGCAGGCAGGAGCCGCTGGTGGATGGGACTGGAAGCAGGAGAGACTCTGCTTCTTGGCCACCAGCATCCCTTTTGATCCCCAGGATTCTTTTGCTGCCTTGCAGCTGCTGCAGCTGCTGTGGTTGCTATTCATGAGGGACACTTCCTGACCCTTGACCTCCAGCTCCACAACAGTGACTCAATCATGGGTGCTAACAACTTGTCCTTGGCTTGCCACCAACTCTGAAATTATATAAGATTCACTAAAGGGATGTATTTCAGGGGTTTCTAAGATACAGATATGAATATGTAAAGACTATAAAAAACACAGATGCTTTTGTACAGCGTCGGCTTTTTTTCTTTGAATTGGTTTTCCTTGTCATAGAAATTAGCTTCATACACCCACACAGTCCCCAAAACTCTGCCAGAAACAAATGACCACTAGTAAAGTCGCTGGCTTTGATTTATTCTAGAAAAAGTACCCACATGAAGTTAACAATTGCAGGCTGTCAGTGAGCTGCATATAATAATATATTCAACAGAAGTGTAATTTCAGAGGTAGTTACAGGATAATCACTGGTTGCTACTTTGTTCCAACTGCATAAATTGTAAAATTGCTTTACTAGAATCCCTCACTATAATTTCATTTTATTACTATTTTACATTGTACCTCTAATGGAAAGACTTACTTGGCAAACTGTGACCACAGAGGTGCTCAAATGAGTTTTGAAGTTAACACTCTTCATTTGGTATTTGATATCATTTTTTTTAATGAAAGGATTTAGTAATGCATTTTAATGACTGCAGCCAAACAGGAACAAACATTGCTATATAGAGTCCTTTGTCCCTAGGGTCCAGATGTATACGTTTAGAGGCAAAATAAATACTGGAATCATTTAAAATGAAAAAAGCCTCATCCTCTTATTTCTGGAACCAGGCTTTTTGTTTTTGTTTTCACCTAATTTTACCTATTTGGGAATACCAGCTTCACTTGTAAATTCAAGTTTTTAAGGCTAGCATGGGGTGTTAGCATCCTCATGGTCTCATGCTTAGTTCAGTGCCATCCAAACGTAGTTTTTATACTCAGAAAAAAAAAATCATCCAGAATTCTCACCTCCCCTTGATCATGGCAAACTTGCCAGACAGCTTAGAAAGATACTTGAAGAATCTCAGGCAACCCTATTGAATCTAGAGCCTCGTGATAGCAGCCACTTACTTGGTTCCTCTTTTCAGGGACCCATTATTTTCTTTGTAGTATTTTAAGATCAGAGTTGGAACCAAATGTGATATGAGTTCCAAAATCTCACAAGTCTACCGGCTAGTGCCCCCCTTTCCCAAAACACCTAATGTGAAAAAAAATTTTTTTGGAAACTATTTGCTAAATGCTGACATGGTTAAGTGAATTTGTATTTCTGTAATTCCATATTTTCTATATTTCCAAAATACATATATAAATCATATTTGATTTAAATATTTGATTTCAAATATAGTCATATTTGAAAAAATTGTGATGTATACATATATATCTTTTATAATCTAAAAAGATAGTAAATCTTAAGTCCCCACAGCCCCTGACCAAGAATACAGAGCCTCTTCATCTTTACACCCAGGTTAAGTGAGTTTTCTTCCAGGAAGACAGGCTGAGGCCAAGGTCAGAGAGGATGTCTTTTTGTTCTGTGGCTGGGTGAGCTATGCTTCTCAATCTTTTCTAGCTAGGGCCAGCAATTCTGCTTTTGAATTTCTATGCTGCCTGTTAACTCTCTTCCTTTATCATCTTTCTTGATACTTAAGATGGTCTATCTTTGAGTGGGCTGAGACGACTAATACTCTTTGGTTTGAGGCATGTGTCGAGAAACTTTTCAAGGCAAACATATTTGTATCTCTGTAAGAAAAGTGAAAAAAATGGGAATAGGACGGAAGCAGCAAGGGACCGTCAGTTCCTGACACTGCTGAGAGACTTCTGTATTCTTCCCAACTGTAGGTATTCATTATGCTGATGAGGAAACAACAGCTTATAGGGGTTAAGTACTGAACAGCTTGTGCATGTCACAGGCCAGGAAGTGATGGGGGCGGGGGGTGAGCATTTGAACACTTGTCTGAGTCTTCCCTATTGTAGTTGCTGTCATAATTATTTTATAGTTATCATTTTACATGAGCTCATCTTTATACTTCCTTAGCAATGTCTTTTACTTCCTTAGCAATGTATCTCCCCTCTTACAAGGCATCTGAAGTCAAAAATTGCAGAATGTCACTGGATGACACATAACAATGCATTCAACAGAAACGTAGTTTCTATGTTGTGTTGAGTTCATTACAGGCTTATTTATATATAAAAAGCCTGTTGCATAAATTTAAGATATATATGGATTTTACATACCTTAGGAAAATAACTGAGGGTTTAATTGATCATGTATTGAATATGGTGTAGTTGCTTAAATCACTAGCAACATATTAGGCTACATTAATACAAGAAGAGTGTTCAAAATTTTGCACTAATAAATTCTGGTCAGATTTTTGGAGCAGTACCTATTCTGAGACCCACATTGTAAGAAAAGTCTTGACAAATTACCAAATCCCCAGAGAAGCACAATCGAATTGTTGTAACTATTCTGTATCAGTTCCACTGTGTTCTGTTGCAAGTAGGAAAAGTACTGATTATTAGTGGCTCGAACTCAAAGTCATTTATTCTTCACATAACAAGACCAGAAGGTCACTAGATTTAAGTTTGATTCAGTAGCTCCACAATGGCAGGGTGCTGGATGGGCATTTCTGTGATTCTGTTGATCAACCCTAATGGTCATAAAATAGCTGCTCCCTTTCCAGACCTCACACCTTTATACTTTCTCACATGAAAGTAAGTATGAATTTGTTCTATGTTGATAAGGAGGACAGGTTCTAGACAGTGGGTAAAATTTACGGAAGAATATTTCAACTCAATATAGGAGAGTATTTGCTAAAACTTTAGAGTCACCCAAAAATGAAATGATTGCTTTCAGGATACAGTGAACTTACTCATACTGAGGCTGTGGAAGTATGGGTAGGTTTGATATTCATTCATTCACTACTGCTGTAAAATGGATTTCAGGATGGAAGAGGAATTGGAATTAGATATTCCTAGAGTCTTTTCTAACTCAAAATCCTGTACTACTGCTAATACTACTGCTACAGTATTGATGCATTTGAAATAAACTATAGTTACAAATAACTGACTATAATAAAATCAAAACCTTAATCCATTAACAAGAAATTATAAATAATGCATCAAGAAAGGACTTTACTATTACATTTTAAATAATTTTTTATTAAATAGCAGAGTGAGTTAGCCTTAATGAACCCATTTGGCAATGCATGTTCTAACATTTCTTCATCTCTGCTCTACAGTAGCTAAAACAGCTACAGTACCTGTGGATTGGCTAAAACTTACCTTCTCCACTTCCACTGTCAAGTTTTTAAAGCACCAGGCTATGCAGTGTTGTAGTACATATACGCATGAATAGGAAATTTGGCTAACTTTTCCTCTCTGAGTTAAATTATGCAGTGGCGGTCAGTTAGTGCCTTCCAATCAATTATTTGTGTCATACTCGTAATGATAGACTCGCATTGCCTTCATATGAGTTACTTGGATTTTTAAAGAAAGATAAAATTTAACATGCTTATAAAAATGTGGTTCAATAAAGCTGTTGAATAAAGATGACTACTCTGTAGTTACAGCTGTACCTTGGGAGGTCATTCTAATAAGTCGCTGGACGTAAGAGTGAGTTATCCTGTCTTCACAGCATCCACAGCCCGTAAGAGGAGCTGATGGGCAAAGGCGATAAGTTAGGCTTTGGAAATGTTGGATTTGAGGTGCCTTTGACATATCTATGTAGAAAATACATGAAAAATTCCTTGTAAATACATGAAAATATAAATGGAGAGCTCAGAATTATGATCAAGGCTAGAGAGAACAGATTCAGAAATTATTGGGACATAGAAGAAATTGCTCAGAAAGAGTTCAGAGGGTATAAAGGGAAGCAAGTTATAAAGAGAACCCTGGGAGATGCTAACATTTAAAGGCTAAACAGAGAAAATAGAGTCAGTTAAGGACTACAAGAGGAGAGTACCTGGAACCAGAGGGGATTTCAATCACAGAGGCCAGAAAGGCTCAACAGAATGTGGTCACTGGTGCTGACGGTGTCAGTGAGATTAACTAAGAAAAGACTTGAAAAGTGTCTCTTGGACTTGGCAGTTAGGGTTATTGATGACATGAGGCTAAGAAATACTTCATATAAGCAAAGAATTCTCTCCTCTGTTCAAATCTGAAATCACATCAGTTTAGTCTTTTGTACTCTTATCTCTAAAAAATGCTGAAAAACAAAAGTTACTTGTGTTCTTCCAAGCAGTAGTCCAGTTTTTTTTTTTCCTTTGAGGGTGAGGTCCATTATAGTAGCCCCCTATGGTGTCAGTGGACTCTTCTAAATGCATGCTGTGGTCAAAGAATCAGTCAGCCACTGTGGATTATTGAACTGTAGAAAACGCTATTTATCTGAAAGAACTTCTTGCTAAATTATGTTTTGTGAAATTTGTTTTCAGGATTTTTTTTTCAGGTTTAGAAGTAGGAATTTTTCTGAATATGGTTTATATTTGTGAAATTATTACTGGAAAATGTTTGCAGGAGCCTTATTTTATAGACTAAACATTTCACCAAAGGTTCAGATAAGTTAAACTACAACCTGACATCTTAGTCTGCTTAATATTGTGCCCTGCACAAAATACACATTAAATTATTATTATCTCCATACAAAGGAACCATGTCTTTTTTGTGAAAACATTCAATGAGCTGTCAAAATTCAACTGCTAAAGCATAAAATGAGGGTCAATATAAGTAAGCGATGTAGATATGCATAATATTCTTTGTAAGTTAAAAAAATATAAAAATCCTCTTTTAAGTCAGTGGTTGCTGCTTATACACACAAGACAGAAAACTGAATTTAAAGGTGCAGCTAGAGTAAAATTGTTGCAAGAGTTTATAAGAGGACCTTGAGTCTAACAGGTGAACTAAGTTCTTAGCTTTTGTGGGCTTTAAGTGTTTTAAAATTCATGGTGAAACCATATTCTGCAGAGACATATTTACTGTTAGAGAAAAAAGCAACCACTGACTCTGTTAATCCTGCAGAAATAGAGACCTTAATGAAAAACCTGAAGTTTTACCCTTACACTGTCACAGTTGCGAACAGCCACGAGGCCCCATGTAACATTCAATATGACCTCCAATCCCTTCTGGAATAACGAAGAGTATAAAAACCAAGCTCACAAATTAAATAAATACCCTTAGACGTTCTCCCTACTTTATTAATGTTGGCATCCTAGCTCTTGGTTGTGGTCAGGCTCTGCTGTTTTATGGCTTGGCCTTGCGGAGTTGAGAAAACCCTGAGAAGTTGCCAAGTCCTTCTCCATCCCGTGGAGGCAGCACAGGGAGAGCTCAAAGGCTGCAGTCAGAAAGAAGCAGGCTTAAACCTGCTTCGCCACTGACTTCACGTAGTAGCTCAGGCAAATGACATAACATCTCTTAGCTAAGTCCCAGGCCCTCAACCCTGGTGCCTCCTTTGAAGAGCTGTTGCGAGGAATAAATGTGTGGGACATGTTCTGTGAAATTTTACAAATAACACAAAACCTTCTTTGTACAGATAAGACAAGTGAGAGGAGAGGCTAAGACAAGGTTGTCTAAGTAAACTGTAAGCTTATACGATCAGTTTCCCAAAACACCTCTCCACTGAAATACAATCACGAGTCAACAAATCAGCAAATGTTTGGATCCCCAAGCTGTAATAGGGACGGCAGGTATAAAGATGGATAGAACCCAAACTTGTAAATTATTGTTGCTTTGAGGGAGATTATGAATACAGTGTAATTTCAATATTTAAATAATGTTCAAAAGCAATGTAGTAGTAGAATAGTTTGTGTGGTAAATTTTATAGATATTAAGTATGTTTAAGTCAGAAGAGAGAGCTATCAATTCAGATGGAGTATCTGGTCATAGTTTCTATAAGACTTGAATAGGTATTGCAAAATAAAGAACATCTATTTGTATACTTGTATAGGTGCTCCAGACCAGGCAATGTTAAAAATACTTCTTGCATGTATTTTCTATCTAATGCATGGTATAATTTTGCTCTACTTTGCGATTTTTACATAATTTGATATTTGTTAGTTAATTATTCCAATCGTTTGGGTTTCTTCTTAGTGCTCTGTGACCTGTGGCTCTGGAGTTCAGCAAAGGGATGTGTACTGCAGACTGCGAGGTGTTGGTCGGGTGGCGGAAGAAAAGTGTGATCAGTCCACACGGCCTTATTTTCAGAGACAGTGTTGGCATCAGGACTGCATACAGTACCATTGGGTGGCGGGAGAGTGGCTGGATGTGAGTATTGTCAAGTACACTTTCAGACAACCCTTCAGTGAAAGAATGTGTTCTTCATTTCCTCATTGTATTTCTAGTGTTCAACGTCATGTAAGAAAAGAGAGACACATCGGCAAGTGAAGTGCGTGGGTGCACAAAACACGCAAGTGAATGAAAGTTTCTGCGATCCTTCAACCAGACCTCTTGCAGTCAGAAAGTGCAGAAACCCTACCTGCAAGTATATTGTGGTAACGGGAGACTCATCACAGGTAAGGCAAAGAAAGGAAGTTGAGAATTTTCGCTCCTGGAAAACACAGCTGAGTTTCAAATTTGACCCAGTTGAAACTGGGTCTAAATTTGAACATGGGAGCAGATGATGGTGTGCATATCAATCTAAGGGATAAAATCGCTGGCAGTTGGATGGTGCAAATAGAGTAATAGCAACATGTATGTTAAACTCTGGTGCAGTTCTGAAGCGGTGACAACTTTGAAACCGGCTACCAGGGACGGTTTGGCATCTGTCCCTGCATAGTTGGCTGCTTTAAAAAATTTTTCTCTTCCGGTTTTATTGAGATATAATTGACGCACAGCCCTGTATAAGTGTAAGGGGTACAGCATATATCTCTGTCATCATCCATATATCTATCTATCTATCTACCTATATCTATCATCTATCTATCTATCTATCTATCTATCATCTATCTATTGCTTCTTTATTCATCTATTTATGTAAACTTAGGTTGCTTCCATATCTTGAATGTTGTAATCAATGCTGCAATAAATATTGGGATGTATATATCTTTTTGAGTTAGTGTTTTTGTTTTCTTCAGGAAAATATCCAGAAGTGGAATTTTGCTGGATCATATGGTAATTCCCATTCACAATTTTTTGAGGAAACGCCATAATATTTTCCATAGTGGCTGTACCAATTTATATGCGCACCAGCAGTGCAGGAGGGTTCTCTTTTCTCCATATCCTTGCCAGCACTTGTTTGTTTGTTGTCTTTTTGATTATAACCATTCTGACAGGTATGAGGTGATATCACAGTTTTTATTTGAAATTCCTTGATGATTAGTAATGTTGAGTATTTTTACATGTGTCTGTTGGCCATCTGTATGTCTTCCTTGGAAAAATATCTATTCAGATCCTCTGCCCATTTTTAAACTGAATTGTTTGCTTTTTTTGATATTCAGTTGTGTGAGTTCTTTATATATTTTGGATATTAACCCCTTATCCAATATATCATTGCAAATATATTGTCCCATTCAGTAGGCTGTCTTTTCACTTTTTTGATAGTTTCCTTTGCTGTGCCAAAGGTTTTTATTGTGATGTGGTCCCATTTGTTTGTTTTCGCTTTTTTTGCCCTTGCCTGAGGAGATGTATACAAGAAAATACTGCTAAGATTGGTGTGAAAGAGTGTATTACCTATGTTTTCTTCCAGGAGTTTTAGGGTTTCAGACCTTACATTTAAATCTTTAGTCATTTTTAGTTTATTTTTGTATATGGTGTAAGGAAAGCATCCAGTTTTATTCTTTAGCACATAGCTGTCGAGTTTTCCGAATGCCATTTATCAATAAGACTGTCTTTTCCCCATTGTATATTCCTAGCTTTGTGTTGTAGATTAATTGACCATATAAGCATGGGTTTATTTCTGGGATCTCTACTCTGTACCATTCAGCTATGTTTCTGTTTTTGTGCCAGTATCATACAGTTTTGTTTACTGTAGATTTATAATACAGTTTGAAATCCAAGAGCATGGTAACTCCAACTTTGGGGGTTTTTGGGGTTTTTTCTGTTTGTTTTTTTTCTTAAGATTGCTTTGGCTGTTCCAGGCCTTTTGTGGTTCCATTCAAATTTTTGGATTCTTTGTTCTAGTTCTGTGAAAAATGCCACTGGTATTTTGATAGGAATTGCATTAAATCTATAGATTGCTTTGGGTAGTGTGGACATTTTAACAATATTAATTCTTCCAATCCATGAGCATGGTGTATCTTTCCATTTACTTGTGTTATCTTCAATGCTTTCATCAATGTCTTATAGTTTGCAGAGTACAGGTCTTTCACCTCCTTGGTTAAATTTATTCCTAGGTATTTTATTCCTTTTGATGCAATTGTAAATGGAATGGTTTTTAAAATTTTTCTTTCTGATAGTTTGTTGTTAGTGTATAGAAATGCAACAGATTTCTGTGTATTGATTTTGTATCCTACAACTTTAGTGAATTCATTCGTTAGTTCCAATAGTTCTTTGGTGGAGTCTTTAGGGTTTTCTATATATAATATCATGTAATCTGCAAATGGTTACAGTTTTGTTTTTTTTTTTAAAGAAGATGCTGGGGGTAGGAGTTTATTAATTAATTAATTTATTTTTACTGTGTTGGGTGTGAGGGCTTTCTCTAGCTGTGGCAAGCGGGGGCCACTCTTCATCGTGGTGTGCGGGCCTCTCACTATCGCGGCCTCTCTTGTTGCGGAGCACAGGCTCCAGATGCGCAGGCTGAGTAGTTGTGGTTCACGGGCCTAGTTGCTCCGCGGCATGTGGGATCCTCCCAGACCAGGGCCCGAACCCGTGTCCCCTGCATTAGCAGGCAGATTATCAACCACTGCGCCACCAGGGAAGCCCATGGTTACAGTTTTGCTTCTTCCTTTCCAATTTGAACCTCTTTTATCTCTTTTTCTTGTCTGACTGCTGTAGCTAGAACTTCCAAAACTATGTTGAATAAAAGTGGTGAGAGTGGGATCTTTGACTTGTTCTTGATCTTAGAAGAAGGCTTAGAGGAAAAACTTTCAACTTGTCATCACTGAGTGTGATGTTAGCTGTGGGTTTGTCATATATAACCTTTATTATATTGAGGTATGTTCCCTGTACTATTGAAATAAGCGTAAAACTTTTATCCTTCATTTTCTTAATGTGGTATATCACGTTGATTGATTTGTGGATATTGAACCATCCTTGCATCCCTGGACTAAATCCCGCTTGAATTTGGTTTGCTAATATTTTGTTGAGGACTTTTGCATCTATGTTCATCAGTGATATTGACCTGTATTTGTGTGTGTGTGTGTGTGTGTGTATGTGTGTGTGTGAGATATCTTTGTCTAGTTTTGGTATCAGGGTAATGCTGGCCTTGTAGAATGAATTTGGAAGTGTTCCTTCATTGGCAATTTTTTAGAATATTTTGAGAAGGATAGCTGTGGACTTTTCCCTAAATTTTTGATAGAACTCACCTGTGAAGCCATCAGGTCCTGGACTTTCGTTCGCTGGGAGTTTTTAAATCACAGTTTCAATTTCAGTGCATGTGATTGGTCTGTTCATATTTTCTATTTCTTCCTGGTTCAGTCTTGGGAGATTGAACATTTCTAGAAATTTATCCATGTCTTCTAGATTATCTAATTAGTTGGCATGTAATTGTTAGCAGTAATCTTTTATAATCCTTGTATTTCTGTAGTGTCAGCTGTAACTTTTTCTCTTGCATTTTCACTTTCTTGATAGTGTCTTTTGTGCACCAATGTATTTAATTTTGATGATGTCAAATTTATTTTTTCTGTTCACTTGTACTTTAGGTATCATTTCTAAGAAACTATTGCCCATCCAAGGTTACAAAGATTCACACTTATATCTTGTTCTAAGAATTTTATAATTTTAGCTGATACGTTTAGGTCTGTAATCCACTTTGTAATAATTTTTGTGTATGATGTGAAGTGGGGTCCAACTTTATCCTTTTGCATGTGGCTATCCAGATGTTCCAACACAATTTTTGGAAAAAACTGTTCTTTCCTCATTGAATTATCTATTACTGAAGAGTTATTTTTGAACTCTGAATTCAGTTCCCTGATCTATGTGCCTATCCTTATATCATTACCACATAGTCTTGGTCTTATAGTAAGGTAGTTTTATAATAAGTGTTGAAATCAGGAAGTGTGAGAGAACCAATTTTTCTTTTCCTTTTCAAGATTATTTGCTTATGCTATGTCCCTTACATTCCTATATAAATTTTAGGATCAACTTGTCATATTCTGTGTAAACTCCAGCTAGGATTTTGTTAGAGATTACATTGAATCTTGATCAGTTTGGGGAATGTTGCCATCTTAATAATGTCTTCCAATCTGTGAATTGACATGTCTTTCCATTTATTTAGGTCTTATTAATTTATTTCAAGGATGCTTTATAGTTTATAGTTTTCATTGTACAAATCTTACACATTTTGGTTAATTTTGTTCCTAAAAATTTTATTAATTTTTTATGCTCCTGAAAATGAAATTATACTCTTAATTTCAAATTTCATTTTCTGCTTGTCCATTCATAATGTGTAGAGATAGAATTGATTTTTGTATGTTAAACACATTTATTGAGCACAGTTCTTTTTTTGTGTGGATTACTTAGCATTTTCTATATACAGAAGTATATCATTTGCAAATCCAGGTAGTTTTATTTCTTCCTTTAAATCTGGGTGACTTTTACTTCATTTCTTGCCTAGTATCCCTGGCTAGAAACTCCAAAACAATGTTGAGTAGAAATGGTAAAAACAGATATCCTTCTCTTTACAGGAAAACTTTCAATTTTCATAATTGAATAGGTTAGCTATGGATTTTTTTGTAGATTCTCTTTATTATACCCTCCTATTCTTAGTTTGCTTGGTGCTTGTATAATGAAAATGTGTCAGTTTGTGAAATGCTTTTTTTGCATCTATTGAGATGCTCCTGTGGTCTTTATGAGTCTATTTGTATGATGTATTCCATTGATTGATTTCACATGTTGAAACAATGTTACATTCCTGGGATAAATCTTACTTTGTCATGGTGTATGATCCTTTTTATTTGCTTCTGGGATTGTTTTGCTAGTGTTCTGTTGAGGATTTTTACATCTATATTCACAAGAGATATTGGTCTGTAGTTTTCGTTCCTTGTTATGTCTGCCTAGTTTTGGTATGAGGGAAATACTGGCCTCATATGACAAATTAGGAAGTGTTCTTTTCTATTCTATCTTTTGGAAGTGTTTTGGAGGGGGAGGGTGCTAATTCTTTAAACTTTTGGAGGAATTCACCAATGAAGGCTCTGGTCCTGGGTTTTTATTTGTGTGAAGTTTTTTGTTTATTAATTCAATCTCTTTACTTGTTATAGGTCTACATAGATTTCTATACACAGATTTCTACACATGTTCTCCCATCTTCCCAGAGTTTGTTGTTACTGCTGTTTGTTGTTGTTTGTTTGTTTGTTCAGTGACTTTTCTGAACTAACTGTAAAGTCTGTATTCTTTGTCTCATGTGGTCACTAAAGCCTCTATCTGATTAGTTTTCAACTAATGACTGGATAGTGATTTCCTGAGATACTTGGAACCAGTAATCTCCAGTCTTTGCCAAGACGCTTGAGCAGAGCCTTGACATCAGCCAGAAATGAGAGTGTAGGTACTTCTCAGATATTTCCTAAGCTTGCACACAGCCCTAGACATGTGCACAACCTTATGTATGTCCATGGCCTTCTGGTTATCTATGACTCTGCTGGAGTTTTTAAAGCCCCTGTGGACATCTCCTTTCCAAGCTTTTCCTTTTAAGCTTTTCTTGGTAGCCCATTGCTTGCCTGACTGTTATCTACTTCCTCTGGAAGCTGCAAAGTTAAACAATAGCCTTTAATTGTGTTAAAAAATGCCTCCAAGGAGAAGGCTTTTAGCACTGGGCAAGTGCTGGGTAAAGTCAAATAGAGACTTGCAAGTGAGGTCTTTCAGAAAACCACCAAACAGTTCAAATAATGACAGTTCTCTGGAAATGAGGCTTAGAAAGATGTCCAATCCCTCTGGAGGCTTCCATGCTTTTGTTTTTCACTATGTTTGCAGGGCTATTGATTTTCAATCCTCCCATAGAGCTGAAGAGGGGGAATGGGAATAGGGCAAACTAAAACACACAAAGCTCACTGTTCTTACTGAGATTTAGCCTTATTTCTTTAATAAATGCTTCCCGGATTGCTGCAAGCCTTTGGTTAATTTACAGAGCTCTGAAAAAGTTGATTTTCACAAGTTTTGTCAGTTTTCTCTTTGCCTTTATAGAGGAGAACATTTTCAGATGTCCTTGCTCTGCTGTTTTCACCGATGTCACTCACCCCTTTGGGGCTGCTTTGATAGATGGATATTTCTCCTCATCATAGGTTATATTTTCCTGCCTCTTTGCATGCCAGTTAATTTTTTATTGCATGCCATGCATTATGAATTTTACTTTGTTGGCTACTGGATAGTTTTTATTTCTATACGTATATTTTGAGCTTTGTTCCAGAATGCAGTTATTTTATCTGTAAGAAGTGTGATCTTTTCTTGTCTTGCTCTTAAGATTTTTTATGGGAGACCAGTTCATTGTTTAGTCTAGGGTTAGCTATTTCCCTCTACTGTGGCAAGACCCTTTTGAGTACTCTATCTATTGCTGCATGTATATAAGTTTTCCAGTCTGAATGAAGGGAACAGACACTATATTTGGTCCTGTGTGAGTGTCAGATACAGTGATTCATATGTCATTTATTTACTTAAAAATACTTATTTATTTATGTTGCACCAGGTCTTATTTGAGGCACACGATATCTTTGTTGTGGCATGTGGGATCTTTAGTTGTGGCATATGGGATCTTTCAGTTGTGGCATGCGGACTTCTTAGTTGCAGCATGCGGACTTTTAGTTGTAACATGAGTGCGGGATCTAGTTCCCCGACCAGGGATCGAACCTGGGCCCCCTGCACGGGAGCATGGAGTCTTACCCACTGGACCACCAGGGACGTCCCCATATGTCTTTTAATCGGTCCATCCCTTGGCCTCAGTTGGAGTCCTCACATGTTTTCACTGGTCAGAACTCTGCTGTCCCCTTGGGATCCCTTTCCTTGTTCCAAAACCTGGAAACTCTCTCAAGACATTAAGCTGGAGCAATTATAGGGTCACTTTGTTTGTTTCCGTCTCCCAGGGAATCACTGTCCTTTATTGCCTAATGTCCAGTGTCTTAAGAGCCATTGTTTTATCAATACATATTTTGTTCAGGTTGTTTTTTTGTTTTAGGTCAGATGGTAACTCTATTCCTTGTTACTCCTTTTTGTTGGAGTCAGAAATCTATTTGCTCATTCTTTTCTCTGGATCGTTAATTTATATCTAAATCACTTACCTATTCTAGTCAAATGGTAGTACACATCACATTGTATGTATAGAGATAAATATATGCTAAACTTATATAGAGTTACAAGTACATTAAGACTAATAAATGTCCTTTATTTCAGGTAAGAACACTTGATATGTTTCATTTCTCCAAAGCTCTGCTTATCAGGAGATAAATTTTCATTCAGTTAAGCTATTCTTTGTAGTGTGACCAAGAAAACAGAAAACAAACAAACGAACAAACAGAAAAAACATAGGCACTGAAAATAGACAATCTATCCTGAATCTGGATCCTTTCCATCCTGGTACAACTCTGTGAAAGTTGCCTAATACCTCTGAGCATTTGTTTACCCATCTGTAAATGAGGCTAATAAATAGGATTGTTGTGGGGATACCATAACATAGTATATATTAAGCACCTGGAAAGTAGTGGTGCTTAACCCTGGTTAAGTTTAAGAGCATCTTCTTCTCCCTTCGTAACATTGTATTTTTCAGTGTGCAGGTAACTGTGGATTTAGTTACCGACAAAGGATTTCATATTGCATTGGGATCCGATCTACTGAGAAATATAAGCTTCATGAGCTGTGGCCTATAGACTATCAAGAATGCCCTGTGCTGCCTTCCCCTCAGGTTTACAAATGCAATTTTAGAACCTGTTTGCATATGGCCACTTGGAAAGTTGGAAAATGGAGCAAGGTCAGTTTATAATTATGAATTTAAAATCTTCTGAATGAGACTTTCTAGTTGTGGGATGCCTACTATTCTGCACTTCTAACTAGATATCAGAGTTGTCTCATACCCCTATTGTCTAACAATCACTTTACCAGTTATTTATCAGTTATCATCTCTTTTTCTAAGTTTGCTATAACCTGCCTTAAGCAGGGACAATAATTAATACTTGTTTCTTTTCCTCAGAGCACCTGGCACAGTGGCTTGCATTTTGAATAGATGCTTAAGCAATACTTATTGGTTAAGTGAAAAAGTAAATAGATCTAATGTATGAGTAATACAGGTTATTTGCACCATATTCCATTTCCAATTTAATTGATAGAAAGCAAGTAAATATTGCTTTGCAAACAGCATACAACAATGAGTAAAAACTCAGTAGTCTGAATAACCATCATTAATTAATATTTATGGGGTATTTACAATATACTGCTGAGCTAACTATACAAAATAAATGGAAAGGAGCCAGTAATTGAGAAAGAATAGATTGAGTTTCTTAAGGATTAGCCCCACCTGTGACTCTCTAGCCTCCAGGATATTTTTGTGTCTGCAGAAATTCTAGCCATTATTGATCATCAGTTTGTTCCAAAAGGACTTAGCTTGAAAGGAGGAGACATGTATTTACTGGCTTATTATCCATTATATACTTTACCTTCAAATTTTACTCTGTTCACAGTGCTCTGTGACTTGTGGAGTTGGGATAATGGAGAGAAGAGTGGAATGCATAGCTGACAATGGTTGGTCCAGTGACTTATGTTTAAAGAGTTTAAAACCAGATGCTCAAAAGAAATGTTATGTCCATGACTGTAAGTACTAGACTTCAAAAATCTAGAACCTAAGTGTTCCTAAGAAGTTTTAATTAAAATCTGAAAATAAATATTTAGAGTAGTCATACACTCCACAAAATGAAAGGTCTGTTTTTTTCAGAATATAACAATATTGGTGTAATTGAGTTAAATTCTTGTTGTGTCTGTAATTTGTTCATTGTTGATAAGTTGTACTCACTTGTCCTTGAAGGTAAAACATTTACCAGCTGTAAAGAAATCCAAGTGAAAAACAACATTACCAAAGATGGTGACTATTACCTTAACATTAAAGGAAGAATAATAAAGGTATTATGAAGACAGCTCCTATTTGATTTTAGCATTGACTGTTGACTTTGAAAAAATCTTTTCTAGATCTTTGCATTTTCTCTTTAGATCTATTGTGCTGGCATGCACTTGCAGAACCCCAAGGAATATATATCATTGGTCAAAGGTGAAGAAGACAACTTTTCTGAAGTATATGGCTTTAGGTATATGCTGTGTTTTGCCTTATCTGTGCATTTTCATGGTCCTTCAAGAGAATTAGAAGTTCCAGAGTTCAGAGTGGTACTTGAATAGCTCCCAGTGTGACAAGTAATTTAGAAACAGGTAGACATATTATGACCTAAGACAGATGTTGTCCATGCCTGTTCAATAATAAAGATTTGAGCATTAACATGTACTCACAGAGAGACTGACTAAGAAGGATAATATGGGTGAGCAGTGAGACAACAGAGGAGGGAAGAATTTAAGACCTGTGTGTATTTTCATAGAAGTCAAATTAATTCCAGTAATAAAAGCTAGGAGAACTACAGCTGAATTATTTTTCCACAAACTGGTCTTGAATTTCCCATTGATCATTTTGTATTTCTTTGACATTTAACTTGTTGAATGATTTTCATTTCTTTCACATTTAACCTGTTGACCCTAAAATATTGAGGAGTGTGTCTTTTACCTTCCCACTTCCAAAGTTTACCATTTATCTGCATTATGGTCTAATAATGGTATCTAATACTAAAATATTTTAATGTTGTTACAGACTGCAAAATCCATATGAATGTCCTTTTAATGGAAGCAGGAGGCAAGACTGTGAGTGTAAAAATGACTACTTGGCTGCTGGACACACTGTTTTCAGCAAAATAAGAATTGATCTTAATTCCATGCAAATTAAAAGTAAGTGCTGAATCTCTATTTGTAAAATGAAAAGTACCTGTTTGCTAATGCAAGTGTAACAATATACTATATGGTATATGTGGTAGCTAGGGTATAGAGAAGGGCCTAGCATTGTACAATAATTACTTAGAATTCTTTTTAAAAAGTTATTAGCTACATAGTTCCAGTGCAATGATACAAACCATGGGAACCCTTAATAAAAATGTAGTGGTAATGACACTGTCATTAGTAAAGATAGTAAGGATACTGTCATAGTAAAGATCCTGCCCTTCCAAGATATAACAATCTACCTTAAAATCCTCAATTACATTAAAAATAAGGAAGTTAATATCCTCAATGTAGTTGTATAAGCTTTTTTGCAAGGGCTTAAAGTAATAATTAACATTAGCTTCAGGTGACAGTTTGTCTAGTATTTTCTCATACTTTATCTCATCTGATCTTTTTAACAACCCTATACTAGATAAGGCAAAATTTCATCACATTGTTGCAAGTGATGAAATTAAGATGCACTTATAGAATTAAGTGTTTGGCCCAATTCATACAGTTAGTAACTGGCATTGCAGGGAGATAAGTCCCACTCACAGATCCCAGATTATGGACCTGCTGCCTTTCTAGGAAGTAATTTATAGTACAGTCAAGTTAAAGTAAATATACTTTATGAAACCTCACATACACTGAGCATCAGGCAGTCTGCCCTCCTGAAAATTACATAGTGACAGGAAAATGCAAAGAAGTTCATTTCAGAAGCAGAAACTCTAAATCACAATTGAATCACCAGTGCCTAGCACAGTACCTAAACCACAAAAAGAAACAAAACAATGTTTGTTGAGACAGTGAATGCATGAATACATAATCTCTAAATCAGTCATATGATGGTGAACTATTATTGTCAGTAATAGTGGCTACCATTTACTGAACACCCACAATTACTGCAGTGGGGAAGTGTTATAATGCTTTGGTTATGATCATAGACTCTGGAGTTAGATTGCTGGGTGTAAGTTCTCTGCATCCAGTTACCAGTCATAATAAGATGCCTCTCAGGTGTTTTTCTTTCTTTTTTTCTGCTTTCTTTCCTTTTTTTTTTTTTTCGGTTAGGATTAAGAGATAATACTTGTAACATATCTAGTAAATGCCTTGCGAGTAGTAGGTGTTCTATAAACAATGGTTATTATTTAATAATATATGTTGTGTCAGCATTGCTGAGTACATAATGGGCATTTGGGAACTTATTTGCAGTTTAGCAAGCTTTTATCTTTCATTAATTTATCAAACCTGCCATTTTGCCAGGCATTGGACTGGGCTCTGAAGATACAATGTTAAATGTATACATTTTCCACTTGCTTTCTCTTTTCCTTCCTCATACTTGTGTGCCAAAACCCCAGTCTTGATTAAATTAAACCTTTCACCTACTCTGCACTTGCACCATGAATCTTGCATGTGGCAAGTAATACACAGCCCTCCTGACTGATCTTACTTTAAATGCATGACTCCTGAGCTTGCACGGACCCTGGTCCATTCCTCCCCAACTCTTCTCAATGCCTGACTCACAGCTTCTCCTCTGGCTTCAAACTTCAAAATTTTCTAATACCTCCACTCCAGTCACTCATTGCTGATGACCTAAACCTTGACCTATAGACTTTGCCTTCTCTCCTGGTCACTGTGGATGAACTATTTCTGCTGCCATCTGAGGCAACCCCTTCTACTTGTGCTCTGAGCTCCTTGCTTTGTACCAACTCAGGACCATTATTTCAGCAAACTTTCCTTTTTCTCTTACATCACCAATTCTTCTTCCATTTCTTTAGCTCCAATGACAAATTCTTGATTTTCATTTCATTTGATCCATCAGCAGTCTTTGGTTTCCAGGACTTCTCACTCTCATCATTTGGCTCCTGTCTTGGTCACTCTTTCTCCCATCTTTCTCACTGTTTCTCAACTTGGCTAGTTACTCTTCATTTTATACAACACTGAGTATTGAAGAACTTCAGGACTCAGTCATTCCCTTAAGGATCTCTTTCAACTTATAGATTTCAAATACCATCTATTAAATGACAGTCCCAAATGTATATCTCTAATTCAGACTGCTGCCCTGAATTCCAAGATTCAACTCCCTACTCCACATATCCACATGAAATCTAATATGTTTCTGACAATGTATCCAAGACTGAACTTTCTTTTTTTTTTAATTGGAGTATAATTGCTTTGCCATGCTGTGTTAGTTTCTGCTGTACAATGAAGTGAATCAGCGATATGTATACCTATGCCCCTCCCTCTTAGACCTCCCTCCCAGCCCCCCATCCCATCCATCTAGGTTATCACAGAGCACTGAGCTGAGCTTCCTGTGCTTTATAGCAGGTTCCCACTAGCTATCTATTTTACACATGGTAGTGCATATATGTCATTCCTAATCCCACAGTTTGTCCCACCCTCACCTTCTCCCACTGCATCCACATGTTCATTCTGCGTCTCTATTCCTGCCCTGGAAATAGGTTCATCTGTACCCTTTTTCTAGATTCTACATATATGCGTTAATATATGATATTTGTTTTTCTCTTTCTGACTTACTTCACTCTGTATGACAGACTCTAGGTCCATTCACATCTCTACAAAGGAACCAGTCCTTCTACCCAAATTTTTACCATTTCAGTAAATGGCAACCATCAACTTCTAGTTACTCTTGCTAAAACATAGCAATGTCTTTAACTCCTCCCTTTATCTCACACCTACGTGCCATCCATCATCAAATTCTGTCAGGTGAATCATTAACATACATGCTGCTATGCACTGTATTGTGTCCTGCATAATTCATATGATGCCCTAATCCCCAATGTGACAGTGTTTGGTCCTGGGGAGATAATTAGGTCTAGATTAGTTCATGAGGGTGGGACCATAATTGTAAGATGAATGCCATTATAAAAAAAGAGGAAAAGACACCAGCAATCTCTTTCTCTGCCATGTGAGGACACAGCAAGAAGACGATCTCCAAGCCAGGAAGGGGGGCTCTCACCAGAACTTGACCCTGTTTGCACCTGCACTTCTTTTGTTTAGGCCCCCCAGTCTGTGATAGTTTGTTAGGGCAGCTTGAGCTAAGACACATGCAAAATCCCACTTTGCCATTATCTCATTTGCTATAACCGTGGGCCAAGTCCATATCATTTTTTTCACCTGGATTCTTATGCTTACTGACTGGTACTCCTGTTTACTCTGGTAGCACTCAGGTTCCTTTTCACCTTTTCCCCAACTCCTGACCTAGATTCTCTTCTCAATAGAGAATCCAGAGTGATCCCTTAAAACGTAAGCCATGTCTTGTCTTATACATTATCTCATTTCATCTTTTTAATAACCCCAACCTCTACTCAAAACTCTCCAAACATCTCCCATCTAACTCATAACAGAATTAAAAATCCTGCCAATGGTCAATAAAACTCAATAAGACCTTCCCACCTCCATTACCTTTCTGCTCCTTCCCTCCACACTCCTCCCTTGCATGATCTGGTTCAGACACATTTGTCCCTTTGCTGTTTCTTGAATACATCAAGCATGCCCTCCACCCCTCCTTAAGGCCTTTGCACTTTCTGTTCTATCTGCCTAGAATGATTGTCTGTCGGGTTTACCCCTCAGTTTCTTCCTGGTCTCTGCTTAAATACACCTTCCCAATAAGTTCATCCTGGACCCTCTCCACTCCAAAACTCCCTTTCTCCTCATTCTTTTCCTGCTTTATTTTTTATTTTTTTCTATAGCATTGATCACCTACAACATATGATAGTATCTACTCTATTACTTGTTTCTCTCTGGTAGCACTCAGGTTCCATCGGCCCCTATGTCATCCACTATTGTGCTCTTACAGTACTTATAATAATGCCCAATACGCAATAGGTTCTAAAGAAATATTTGCTGAATAAAAGTCAACTTTCCTCAAGAAACTATCTTAAGGAAATCTTGAAGACAAATTTGAATTAACCAAAGTGAGGAGAAGGAGTTTCAGGAGGAGACATCATGAACACAGCATGAAATGGTGAAGCATTTTGGTTCCACTAGAGAATAAGGAGTAGTCTAGTTTTGTCTAAGCATAAATTGAATGGAGGTTGGGGGATAGCCGCTTATTAGAGAAGTTCCCAGAAAGCAGATCACGAAGAACAACGTGTACTAAACTATACAACTGAATTTATCTTTTAAGTTATGGGGACCTTTGGGGTAAAAGTATAAACAGTGGAAGGAACAGGCTCAGTTGGAGAGAGAACAAATTGCATCCATGAAGATATTTAGGAAGCTAATATAATAGTTCAGATAGAAGGTGATAAGGACCTAAATTAGGGACTTGGTTCAGAATAGAGAACCTGAGAGAAATATTAAAGAGGTACACTCTATGATTTTCCAACAGATGGAATATGGGGATTTGTGGCATGGAATGTTTAGAAAGAGTTCCAAAATAACTGGGTAGATGCTGATATAGTTCAATGAGATGAGAAATATAGCAGGGGGAATATGGAGAAAAAGATAATGCATTTAGCTTTGGACATGTTAAGTGAGAGCTATCTGTGGGTTATCCAGGGAATGATGGAGGAGATAGTAGCAAAGGCTAATTTGAAAAATGTGTCAGTTTGCCCAGCCTAACCCTAAGTACCATGCATAAGCAGTGGTGTGTGGATAAATGTTTAACAACCAGCTCTTAACAATCAGGAAAAAAAAAAGTTTGATTTGTAGGTTTTGCCAGTTTCCATGGGGTATATATTCCCACCATGGCCAATTTTAAGCTACCAACATGAGCTCATTATGCATGGAGTTGGGAAGAGACACACACAATTGGTTCTCATGATTTGGTACAAGCTGACTCTGGCACACCATGGAAGGCCTGCTGGCTTTGGAAGCTGCCCTTGGAGATATGATAAATATTTCCAGAAATGCTACCTTTAGGGATTGCCTCTAGGGGACTGGCGTCATCATGAGGGCATGCAGTGATCTTGCAGTCCTCCTGAAAGATATTTGAAACAACATTAGCAGAGGTGAGAGCCACCGACTGCATGAGCATTAGTTGGGATGTTATTTAAGTGATTCAAGCATGAATAAGTGATTGTACCAGCTAACCTTTAGGGTTCCTCCCAACCTATTTTTGAGCCAATGACTCTTTCTTTCTGATACTTTATATGGAATCCCCAGCATTGTTGCCAGTCAAGAAATTTTGCTAATAACAATAGCAAAAGTAAGATTAGAAAGAATGAAATAGTAATAGAAGAAATCAAAGAAAATGGCACACTTTTTACCTTCGTGTTTTTGAATTCTCTAAATGAATTGATATGCATACTCTCTATAAGTATGTATATGTTGCTTTATCATAATTTATCTTTAAATAATGTTTTTTCCTCTGTAATTTTGCTCCTTATACCACTTTATCTGTTTTAGATATTCACTATGATGTAAAATATGATAGAGCATTTATTTAGCTTTTAAAACATATGGATTAGTTACAGATGTCCCTGTCATATTTTAGAGCAATTTATGAGGTGAACATTTTTATATTAAATAAAAATTTGAGAGCCTGATCTATATTATGTACTACAATTGTGCAACATTTTTGCTTAAAATTTTGGATTAGTTATATGAATGTATTTAAGAATGTAATATGAAAACTGCATGTTTTGCAATGAAGATGTGAAAACATACAATGTCTCAGTGCTAAAGAATTTCATTTATTATTTTCTAGCTACAGACCTTCTTTTTGCCCAGACAGTATTTGGAAACGCAGTTCCATTTGCCACAGCTGGAGATTGCTATAGTGCAGCCAGATGCCCACAGGTATTTCATAGTTGATTATTTTTTCTCACTGAGTAAAGTTAATACTGTTTCTCTTCATTCACTTTCTTGACCAAAATACTGCAAGAAACATAAGTAAATAGAAAATTCAAACTTCTGACATGAAATTTATTTCAAAGGTTATAGATAAACTTTGGAGGAAAAGCATCTTTGCCAGTACCGGGTTTGTTTGAAGGGTGTAATAATAAGAATTTTAAATTGTTTAGATCCTGTTTCTCCTTCCATGATGCTTTATCACTGTCAATCTTTCGACTTAGTCCATAGAAATGAATGGACATAAGTTACAAGGTAAAGGAATGGATCACAAACATGTGACTTTCATACACTGCTGCTAACAACAGTTATATTAGCTGCTTGGGCCTGTAACATTCTCAGAATAACTTTCTATTACTGTGAAATAATACATTTCCATGTATTTATTCTTGTTTTTATCCTTTCTTTTGCAGAGTTCTCTTTGCACACCCTTTTATGTCATTTTTGAGCTTTCCAGTACAAAGTGTGCTTCCTAGAAGAAATTTGCTGTCTCATTTTTTTAACATAGGATTTTATAAAGTCTGTGTGAATAATATCTTTTATGATAAGATACAGAGACATAAGCTAGGTGAATATACCATTATTAGGTAGATTTATAGATTAATGAAAAATCCTGCCCAGGAGATAGTAATTATAATAATGATTTCATTTTGAAGAGAACTAGCTAAAGGGTTTGCCATAGCCCTCTCTTCTAAGAATTTCTCATTCACAGTTTTCATCCTATGACATAGAAAGTATGCTTATGCTAAAAAGAGAGGGCCTTTTCTGTATTAGAGAAGGACACTTAAAGGAGTTCAAAAGACACTAGAACTACAGGCTGAAATGAATATGAAAAAAGTTAACTGGAATAAATATATAAATCTTAGGTCCATAAATGCAAGTAGAACCTGGCAATGTCATATAAAAAGACCTAGGTGTTTTATTCAACCACCATGAGTTCAATGTATCTAGTGTAGATCAAGTAGTAATTTCTTTTTTCTTTTTCTTTTTTTTTCATATTGAGTTATTTTTATTGGCTGACATAATACAAGGATTATTTTCCTCTTCACGGAACAAAATGTGATACCACATTTCTTTACAATTAAATTAAGGCTAAAGAACAACAAAGACATTATGGTTCACATGATGCATTGGAAACATATTGTCTGTGCTCCACTTGAGCAGAGGGTAGAATGCCTTTACTTTGTTGCTTTATGAAATGCCAGGTTTTCAGGGCAAATCCTATTAAGGAGTTTTAGTTCCTGCCTGATATTTTGCTTCTCTGCCAGCTGCCACTGCATTGGAGATGCCTCAGGATTGTTCAGCCCATGGTCGGACTTGATTTAGAAATTAAAACTACCAAATTGGGGAAATGTGTCCATTCATTCTTTCTCACCTATTTATCCATCCAATATCTATCATATCTATAATAAGCTTATTATAATCATCTGCTTACTTGTCATTTCCCTCCACTAGTCTGTAAGCGTCTGGTGAAACTGGTTCCTAGGTATATCTTCAAGGCCTGATGTATTTACTGACTAAACAGTAAATATTTATTCAGTGTTTGAACTCTCAATGAGATTTTACTCTAGGAGAGAAGACAAGACATGTAAATTTAAAAGAAGAATATGTTGGATTGGGTGTGTGGGGGGGTGGCCAGAAGAGATTTATTGGAATTTTGAAGATAGAGATCCTAAATAGTACACTCATTAATGTTTTGGAGGGGAATGAACTATCTACCGACCATCTATTTCTCCACCTACCTATCTAGTTACTTAGGTGGCACTTTAGTTCTTTATTCATAAGCCATAAACAAACCAAGCAAATCAGTTGTGGTTTTTTTGTTTGTTTTGTTACTCACATCACTCTGTTACTGGTCAAATCAGTCATACAATCAACTGGGTCATTTCGTCACTGGATAACTTGAATAATATATATATATATATATATTTATACAGCAGGTTCTTATTAGTCATCAATTTTATACACATCAGTGTATACATGTCAATACCAATCGCCCAATTCATCACACCACCACCCCCACCACCCCACCGCTTTCCCCCCTTGGTGTCCATACGTTTGTTCTCTACACCTGTGTCTCAATTTCTGCCCTGAAAACTGGTTCATCTGTACCATTTTTCTAGGTTCCACATATATGCGTTAATATACGATATTTTTCTTTTTCTGACTTACTTCACTCTGTATGGCAGTCTCTAGATCCATCCACGTCTCAACAAATGACCCAATTTCGTTCCTTTTTATGACTGAGTAATATTCCATTGTATATATGTACCACATCTTCTTTATCCATTTGTCTGTTGATGGGCATTTAGGTTGCTTCCATGTCCTGGCTATTGTAAATAGTCCTGAATTGAACATTGGGGTGCATGTATCTTTTTGAATTATGGTTTACTCTGGGTATATGCCCAGTAGTGGGATTGCTGGATCATATGGTAAATCTATTTTTAGTTTTTTAAGGAACCTCCATACTGTTCTCCATAGTGGCTGTATCAATTTACATTCCCACTAACAGTGCAAGAGGGTTCCCTTTCCTCCACACCCTCTCCAGCATTTGTTGTTTGTAGATTTTCTGATGATGTTCATTCTAATTGGTGTGAGGTGATACCTCATTGTAGATTTGATTTGCATTTCTCTAATAATTAGTGATGGTGAGCAGCTTTTCATGTGCTTCTTGGCCATCTGTATGTCTTCTTTGGAGAAATGTCTATTTAGGTCTTCTGCCCATTTTTGGATTGGGTTGTTTGTTTGTTTTTAATATTGAGCTTCATGAGCTGTTTATATATTTTGGAGATTAATCCTTTGTCCGTGGATTCGTTTGCAAACACTTTCTCCCATTCTGAGGGTTGTCTTTTCGTCTTGTTTATGGTTTCTTTTGCTGTGCAAAAGCTTTGAAGTTTCACTAGGTCCCATTTATTTATTTTTGTTTTTATTTCCATTTCTCTAGGAGGTGGATCAAAAAAGATCTTGCTGTGATTTATGTCAAAGGGTGTTCTTCCTATGTTTTCCTCTAAGCGTTTTAGAGTGTCCAGTCTTACATTTAGGTCTCTAATCCATTTTGAGTTTATTTTTGTGTACGGTGTTAGGGAGTCTTTGGTTTCTTCAGTGATCTCTTGGTTATTCAGTAACGTATTGTTTAGCCTCCATGTGTTTGTGTTTTTCACGTTTTTTTCCCTGTAATTCATTTCTAATCTCATAATGTTGTGGTCAGAAAAGATGCTTGATATCATTTCAATATTCTTAAATTTACTGAGGCTTGATTTGTAACCCAAGATGTGATCTATCCTGGAGAATGTTCATGCATGCTTGAAAAGAAAGTGTAATCTGCTGTTTTTGGATGGAATGTCCTATAAATATCAATTAAATCTATCTGGTCTATTGTGTCATTTAAAGCTTCTGTTTCCTTATTTATTTTCATTTTGGTTGATCTGTTGATTGGTGTAAGTGAGGTTTAAAGTCCCCCACTATTATTTTGTTACTGTTGATTTCCTCTTTTATAGTTGTTAGCAGTTGCCTTATGTATTGAGGTGCTCCTATGTTGGGTGCATATATATGTATAATTGTTATATCTTCTTCTTGGATTGATCCACTGATCATTATGTAATGTCCTTCCTTGTCTCTTGTTACATTCTGTATTTTAAAGTCTGTTTTTTCTGATATGAGTATTGCTACTCCACCTTTCTTTTGATTTTCATTTGCATGGAATATCTTCCCCCATCCCCTCACTTTCAGTCTGAATGTGTCCCTAGGTCTGAAGTGGGTCTCTTGTAGACAGCATATATATGGGTCTTGTTTTTGTATCCCTTCAGCAAACTTGTGTCTTTTGGTTCGATCATTTAATCCATTCACATTTAGGGTAATTATCGATATGTATGTTCCTATTACCATTTTCTTAATTGTTTTGGGATTGTTTTCGTAGGTCCTTTTCTTCTCTTGTGTTTCCCACTTAGAGAAGTTCCTTTAGCATTTGTTGTAGAGCTGGTTTGGTGGTGCTGAATTCTCTTAGCTTTTGCTTGCCTGTAAAGCTTTTGATTTCTCCGTCGAATCTGAATGAGATCCTTGCTGGGTAGAGTAATCTTGGTTTTAGGTTCTTCCCTTTCATCACTTTAAGTATATCTTGCCACTCCCTTCTGGCTTGTAGAGTTTGTGCTGAGAAATCAGCTGTTATCCTTATGGGAGTTCCCTTGTATGTTATTTTTCATTTTTCCCTTGCTACTTTTTTTTTTTTTTTTTTGTGGTATGCAGGCCTCTCACTGTTGTGGCCTCTCCCATTGCGGAGCACAGGCTCTGGACGCGCAGGCTAAGCGGCCATGGCTCACGGGCCCAGCCGCTCCGCGGCATGTGGGATCTTCCCGGACTGGGGCACGAACCCGTATCCCCTGCATCGGCAGGCGGACTCTCAACCACTGCACCACCAGGGAAGCCCTCCCTTGCTATTTTTAATAATTTTTCTTTGTCTTTAATTTTTGCCAATTTGATTACTATGTGTCTCGGTGTGATCCTCCTTGGGTTTATCCTGTATGGGACTCTCTGAGCTTCTTGGACTTGGGTGGCTATTGCCTTTCCCATGTTAGGGAAGTTTTTGACTATAATGTCTTCAAATATTTTCTCAGGTCCTTTTTCTCTCTCTTCTCCTTCTGGGACCCCTATAATGTGAATGTTGGTGCGTTTAATGTTGTCCCAGAGGTCTCTTAGGCTGTCTTCATTTCTTTTCATTCTTTTTTCTTTATTCTGTTTCACAGCAGTGAATTCCACCACTCTGTCTTCCAGGTCACTTATCGGCTCTTCTGCCTCAGTTTTTCTGCTATTGATTCCTTCTAGTGTAGTTTTCATTTCAGTTATTGTATTGTTCATTTCTGTTTGTTTGTTCTTTAATTCTTCTAGGTGTTTGTTCTTTAATTCTTCTAGGTTTTTGTTAAACATTTCTTGCATCTTCTCAATCTTTGCCTCCATTCTTTTTCCAAGGTCCTGGATCATCTTCACTATCATTATTCTGAATTCTTTTTCTGGAAGGTTGCCTATGTCCACTTCACCTAGTTGTTTTTCTGGGGTTTTATCTTGTTCCTTCATCTGGTACATAGCCCTCTGCCTTTTCATCTTGTCTATCTTTCTGTGAATGTGGTTTTTGTTACACAGGCTGCAGGATTGTAGTTCTTCTTTCTCCTGCTCTTTGCCCTCTGGTGGATGGGCTATCTAAGAGGTTTTTGCAAGTTTCCTGATGGGAGGGACTGGTGGTGGGTAGAGCTGACTGTTGCTCTGGTGGGTGGAGCTCAGTAAAAGTTTAATCCACTTGACTGCTGATGGGTGGGGCCAGCCCCTACCTGGGCTATTTGATGGGGCTAATGGCAGACTCTGGGAGGGCTCACACCAAGGAGTACTTCCCAGAACTTCTGCTGCCAGTGTCCTTGTCCCCACGGTGAGCCACAGCTACCTCTCGCCTCCTCAGGAGACCCTCCAACACTAGCAGGTAGGTCTGGTTCAGTCTCTCCTGGGGTCACTGCTCCTTCCCCTGGGTCCTGATGCACACACCACTTTGTGTGTGCCTTCCAAGGGTGGACACTCTGTTTCCCCCAGTCCTGTCAAAGTCCTGCAATCAAATCCCAGTAGGCTTCAAAGTCTGATTCTCTAGGAATTCCTCCTCCCATTGCCGTACCCCCAGGTTGGGAAGCCTGACGTGGGGCTCAGAACTTTCACTCCAGTGGGCAAAATTCTGTGGTATAAGTGTTCTCCAGTCTGTGGAGTCACCCATCCCGCAGTTATGGGACTTGATTTTACTGTGATTGCACTCCTCATACCATCTCACTGTGGCTTCTCCTTTGTCCTTGGACGTGGGGTATATTTTTTGGTGAGTTTCAGGGTCCTCCTGTTGATGATTGTCCAGCAGCTATTTGTGATCCTGGTGCTCTCGCAAGAGGCAGTGAGAGCACGTCCTTCTACACCATCTTGGTTCCCACATCCTCAAGTAGTAATTTCTAAATGACCCAGTATAATCATAAGGTACCAAAACACAATATCGAGACCAAAAGTTTTATTTGTACTTGACACTGGAATATTATACTTATTTAAAAATTTCTGTCTGAGAAAGATAAATTTTTAATCTATCTAGGAGTAGAAGGTGACAATCAGGAAAAAAAGGAAGGTTTAAATTTCATTATGTTAGGAAAATGAAGAAGGTAGCCAGGAAAATGGTGGGAGGTTATGATAACTACTATTAAATATGTAAGGAGCTCCATGAAAGAGGAGTGACTTCAGTATGTGTTACTCAAGGAGACATTAATAGGGCAGAAGATTCCAGCTCAAGATAAAGAAGACTTTTGACAAGGAGAATTGCCCAATAAAGAGACCACCCCCCCCAAAAAAAATCCGAGGCCTCAATAAATCACTAATTTTTGCCAATATTTTTGTAAATTGATCTTGTATTCTGCAACCTTGCTGAATTCATTTATTAGTTGTAATAGTTTTTTATTGGATTCCCCGGGATATTCTATATACATAGTAATGTCACGCACAAATAATTTTACTTCTTCCTTTGCAATCTGGATGCCTTTTATTTCTTTACCTTGCCTCGTTACACTAGCTAAAACTTCCAGGATAGTGTTGAGTAGAAGTGACAAGAGTGGACATCCTTGTCCTATTCTTGATTTCAGAAGGAAAGCATTCAGTCCTTCATCATTGAGTGTGTTAGCTATGAGTTCTGTAGATGCCTTTGATTAGATTGAGGAAGTGCCCTTCTTTTCTTAATTGAAGTGGTGTTATCATGACTGTTGGATTTTGTCAAATGCTCCTTCTGCATCTGTTGTGATGATCCTGCGGTTCTTGTCCATTACCGTTGTGATATGGTGTATCACACAGCTTGATTTTTTTTTTTTTTTGCGGTACGCGGGCCTCTCACCATTGTGGCCTCTCCCGTTGTGGAGCACAGGCTCTGGACGCGCAGGCTCAGCGGCCATGGCTCACGGGCCCAGCTGCTCCACGGCATGTGGGATCCTCCCGGACCGGGGCACGAACCCACGTCCCTTGCATCGGCAGGCGGACTCTCAACCACTGCGCCACCAGGGAAGCCCACTGATTGATTTTTGTACGTTGAAACAATCTTGCATTCCTGGGGAAATCCCACTTGGTCATGAGGTCTAATCCTTTTTATATGTTGCTAGATTTTCCTCTGTATTCAGAAGAGATATTGGCCTATCATTTTCTTTTTTTGTGATGTCTTTTTCTGGTTTTGGTATCAGGGAAGTACTGGCTCCATAGAATAAATTGCGAAGTGGTCCCTCCTCTCCTACTTTTTTGGAAGAGTTTGTGAAAAATTAATGTTTGGTAGGATTCACCAGTAGAGCCATCTGAGCTCAGGCTTTTCTTTGTGAAAGTTGTTTTATTTACTAATTCAGTCTCTTTACTTACTGTAGATCTTTTCAGATTTTCTAGTTCTTCTTGAGTCTGTTTTAGTAAGCTTATGTTTTTTGTTTTTGCTTTTAGGAATTTGTCTATTTCACCAAAGTTATCTAATTGGTTGGCATGTAATTGTATGTAATATTCCATATAATCCTTTATATTCCTGTGAGATTCACAATCATGTCCCCACTTTGATTCCTGATTTTAAAGCTTTGAGTCTCCTCTGTCTTTTCTTGGTTTGTCAATTTTGTTCTTTTCAAAAATCCAACTTTTGATTTTATTGATTTTCTCTGTTATTTTTCTCTTCTTTGTTTCATCAATTTCCACTCTATTCATTATCATTTCTTTCCTTCTGCTTGCTTTAGATTTAATTTGTGCTCCTTTTTTTCAGTGCTTTAGGTGGAAGGTTAGGTCATTGGTATGTGATCTTTTTTCTCTTTTAATATAGGCATTTGCAGCTGTAAATTTTCCTTTAAGCACTTCTTTTGCAGCATCCCTGAAGTTTTGGTATGTTGTGAATTCATTTTCATTCATCTTGAAGTATTTTCTATTATCAATTGTGGTGTCTCATTTGACTCACTGGTTATTTAGGAGTGTGGTGTTTAAGTCCCATGTATTTGTGAATTTCCCACATTTCCTTCTGTTATTGATTTCTACTTTCATTCCATTGTGGTTGGAAAACACACTTTGTATTATTCAATCTTTTAAAATTTATTGAGGCTTGTTTTATACATAGCATATGGCTATCCTGGAAAATGTTCAATATGTGCTTGGAAAGAATGTGTGTTCTGTTGTTGTTGGGTGAAGTGTTCTGTAGATGTCTGTCAGGCCTTGTTGGTTGAAAGTATTGTTCAACTCTTCCATTTCCTTGTTGATCTTCTGCCTAGTTATTCTATCTACTGAAACTTTGCAGCTATTATTGCTGAATTGTCTGCTTCTCACTTCAATCCTTTTGTTTCATTTATTTTGTATTAGATTTATTTACCTTGTGATTTTGTTGTACATGACTGTATGCTGTAATTGTCATAATATCCTGATATAGTGACCCTTATATCATTATAAAATGTTCTTCTTTATCTGTAGTACCATTTTGTTTTGTTTTGTTTTAAAGTCTAATTTATCTGATATTAAAATGGCTACTCAGGCTGCTTATAGTACATGGTATATATGTTTTCATCCCATTTGCTTTTAACCTATATATTTTTGGATCCTAGAAGCGTCTCCTACAGGGAGTACTTTGTTGAATCTCTGCCTTTTGATTGGATTGCTTAATGTTGTAACTGATATGTCTGGATTTATCTTTGCCATTTTACTTTTTGTTTTTATAGGTCTTGTGTTGTTTTTGTCTCTTCTTTACTGATTTTTTTATTCAGTGAACATTTTCTAGTGTAACATTTTAATTTCCTTAATAATTTTCTCACTATATTTTAAATTGCTTTCTTAATGGTTGCTCTAGGGCTTACAATGTACATCTTAACTCTACTCCAGAATCTTCTCCAGAATTATACTACCTAACTGCAGTGACATATAGAAACATTACTCCTATATATACTCTTTTTCCTCTTCCCTTTTTTTGTTGTTATATTTGTTATCCATATACCTACCTGTGTAACAAACCACAATACATTTTTATAGTGTTACTTTATATAATTTTATATCTTTTAGAGATAAGAAATGAGAGAACTTATATTTCATTGAGTTTTTTACATGAGCCTTTTTATTTAGCGTTTCTGGTCCTCTTCATTTCTTCCGGTGGTTCTGAGTTATCAGCTGCTGTCATTTAATTACTGCAAAATAGCTTTGCTTCCATCTGCTTTATTTGTGGCATTATTATCAAATATACTACCTTTCTATATTATACTGGTCAGTAGTATAATTACATACATATTTGTTTATACAATTGCTTTTAAAACAAGAGAATAAAGAAAAAGAAATATGCAATTATAGTGTCTTTTATAATTACTACAATTACCTCTACTAGTACGCTTTGGTTGTTTTGTATTGTCTGATGTCACTTGACTTCAGCCTGAAAAACTTCCTTTAGTATGTCTAATAATAACTAGTATGTCTGCTAATAACAAATCCTCTCAGTTTTGTCTATCTGGGAATGTCTTTATTTTGCATTCATTCTTGAGAGATTGATTTTCTAGAAAATTATTTTACAGTTTTTATTTTTCAGCACTTTAAATATGCCATCCCACTGTCCTCTGGCTTCTAGAACTCAGCTATTTATCTTACTGGGATTCCCACATATGTGGTCATTTTTCTCTTGATGCTTTCAGTTTTTTTTTTTTTTTTTTTGACTTTCAGCGTCTTTACTGTGACATATCTGGATGTAGATCTCTTTGTGTCTACTTAACTTGGAGTCTATTGAGCTTCTTAGATGTGTAGGTTAATGCATTTCATGAAATTTAGACAGTTTTCAGCCATTATTTCTTCAAATATATTTTCTGCTCTATTTGGTACTTCCATCATGCATATGTTGGTGCACTTCATGGCGTCCCTTTATTTCTCTGAGGCTCTGTTCATTTTTTCTTCATTCTTTTTTCTAGTTTTCAGATTGTTTCATCACTATTGATATCTTTTCAAGTTTGCTGATTATTCTGCCAGCTCAAATCTACTGATCGATCTGCTCTAGTGAATTTATTATTTTGGTTATTGTACTTTTAAACTCCTGAAGTTGTCCTTTGGCTCTTTTTATAAATATAATTTTTATTTCTTTATTGACAGTCTCTATTTGATGAGACATTATTATCATACCTTCCTTTACTTTTTTAAACACAGTTTTCTGTAGTTCTTTGGGCATATTTATAATAGGTACTTTGAAGTCTTTATCTGCTTAGCCTGACATCTGAAACCTCTCAAAGGCAGTTTCTGTTGCCTTTTCCCCTGTATATGAGTCATCCTTTCCAGTATCTTTGCATGTTTCACAATTTTTTGTTGAAAACCAGGCATTTTAGATAAGATATTTTAGCAACTGTGGATACTAAGTTTCCCCTTCCCTCTAGGATTTGTTGTTTGCTTGCTTATGTATTTGTTTAGCTCTTTGGCTGGGCTATTTCAGGGACATCTATTTCCCCTGTGGTGTGCAGCCTTTAATGTCACTCCTCAGAGGACTCAGCCTTGGACATGTACACTGTCACCCCAATCCTCCTGGAATGACAGTGTTTTAAGTTGGCCTGTCTTTGATGAAGTTTCTAGATGGCCTGCCTCTACTGGTATCACACTCAGCTCTTAGCTTCCACTAATTAGTATATGATCACTCTGTTCTTTCAATAACATCCTGGAGGCATAACTTACTACATGGTCTGATCCAATTAAACTCATGCCCCTTGGCCAGGGTAGTCTTTGAGGTCAGTCTTTGAGGTCAGGTCAGACTTCAAGAGGAGCCCTTCTCGGCTGTCTCTTTCCCTGGTTTTCTCTGATAAACTGAGCTTTGACCTACCATTTGGCTTCTTGCTCTCATCCAGTTACCCCCATCCTCCTCTTAACTGCACACCACTAAAATCTTATTTTCAATATGCCCTTTAGGCTTAAATTTCCCCATATTCAGTCCCAAATAAGCTCAGTCTCCTTAGGAAAAGCTATGGAATTTTCTGTTCTTACAGATTGATTTTCCCCCAAGGAAGGACCTTTGCACCAATTCTGTGGATTGAGTGGGTAGAACCCACTTTGCAGAGTAGCATCCCCCATCTATAAGCAGAATGCTGGGTAATGGCAACATCCCCTGGTCTTCTTGGCTTGCCTTGCTCAGCACGGAACTTCTGCCCTACCAGTGATTTTGAGTGGGACTGACTCAGGCCTTGTGGTCTTGGGCTGCCATGCCTGGGGCAGATCTTCTGATCTATGAGTAGGGACTGAGTGGTGGAAGGGAGCTTCAGACTCTCCGCCATTCTTGCCTCTAAGACAGCTTCAGCAACACAGAGCTGGGTGAGATGAGGAGTGCTGGTGTCCCCCAACCCCCGCCGCCCCCCACACACCCTAGGAGAAAGCTTAGCCCTAGCAGAGAGCTGGGGGAAATACAGTCCTGTGTTCGTAGCTGCACCCACGAAGAGTAGAACTGTCATCTTGCTGAGGTGGGGAAGAGAGGACAGGTCATGGTTCAGATGTCACAGATGCTTACTGTTCTTACCTAGATTTCATAGATTTTCCCGAATAAATGTTTCTCCATTTTTTTGTATAGCCTTAGGACAATTTCAAGAGACTTGAAATCGTTTTGTATTTTATATTTTTTTTATATTTGAAATTAAACATTTTATTTTGAGGTAACTGTTGACTGACATGTAGTTCTAAGAAATAATACAGAGATCCCATGTGCCCAGTTTCCCCAAATGGTAACATCTTGCATGATTATAGTATAATATCACAACTAGGATATTGACATTTCTACATCAATATACAGAACATTTTTATCACCACAAGAAATTTATTTTTTTTAATTTAATTTAATTTAATTTTTGGCTGCATTGGGTGTTCATTGCTGTGTGCGGGCTTTCTCTAGTTGCAGCAAGTGAGGGCTACTCTTCATTGCGTTGCACAGGGTTCTCATTGTGGTGGCTTCTCTTGTTGCGGAGCACAGGCTCTAGGCACGCAGGCTTCAGTAATTGTGGCATGCAGGCTCAGTAGTTGTGGCGCATGGGCTTAGTTGCTCCACGGCATGTGCGATCTTCCCGGACCAGGGATCGAATCCGTATCCCCTGCACTGGCAGGTGGATTCTTGACCACTGCGCCATCAGGGAAGCCCCACAAGAACTTTTATAATGACAACTACTTCCCTCCTACCACCAGCCTCACTTTATCCCCTAGCAACCACTAATCTAGCTTTCATTTCCATAATTTTTGTCTTTTCAAAGATGTTACATAGGTGGAATCATACTAGTACATATGTCTAGAACTTCTAGCATTATTCTGAAGAGTGGTGATAGTGGACATGCTTTAACTGCTTCTGATCTTAGGGGGAAAGCATTCAGTCTTTCACCATTAACTGTAATGTTAGCTATAGATTTTTGGTAAGTGTTCTTTATCAAGTTGAGGAAGTTCCCCTCTATTCCTATTTTTCTCTATTGTTTCACTGAGGAAAGAGTCCACAGGTCTCCTCAAAAGCCATTCCAAATGTGCTCCCTCTATTGGCTATATTTTTTTAAGGTACACAGCTTTGCAGAGGAATCTCAGGTTCTCATTCAATCTTTGAGCCTGGTTAGCTCTATTCATGTCCATTCTTCTCCTTCCCTGCTTCACTCATGTTGGCCTACCAGATGATTGGTCTCCCTGCAAAATGGTGACTCTCTGACCTACATCTTTTATTTAGTTCTCTTCCCAGGACTATGCTTTTCCTGATGAACTCCCCCTTCTGAAGTCTTACACTATGTCTCTTTGAACAGTTGTTCTAAGGTCAAGGATGTGTATTCTAAAATTTTAGCACTTTAAACAATCTTTTCTTTCACATATGGATATTTAAAATAACTTTTCCATTTTGACCCTTTTAAATGGAGATTATTCAGTCTCCAATGACCAACCCATGTCAAGACTGGTCAACTTTGTCCAACAACCCATATTCCTTCTAATCAATGCCTTCTGGTCATATACTTGATATGATTAGAAAGAAGTAAATTAGAAAGAAGTAAATGCCACCTAGAGATGTGAAGAGTGTGCTACAAGGTACTATTACCTTGGAAAGGTAATGACATTCTGGGAATCTGGTCCTTTTCATTACATGTTGAATTGAATAAATCTGGTCAATGAGACATCAACAAAATTCACAGGAGACTGATATACAAATAAGTAATATAACTGTCAAGTGGAATCAAAACTCCTTTTATCTCATTAGTAAACTTTCCTTATAGAAAATATCTTAACAGAAAACTAATTATTATAAACAGTATATTTCTCAATGAGCATGAAATCAGAATAAGAGATCTTAGCACAATCAAGTTTTTAAATGATAAAACAGATATTTTCAGTAATTTCTAACTCCATTACTCCAATTTTTATGTAACCCCATTTTTCCCTGCAATATCTTGAGAAAAGTACATAGTTATAAACTGGGTAACCACAATTTACAGTTGGAGAAACAGACACTCTGTGTCAACAACCTGTACAAGATCCTTGAGGAAGTCAGAGGTAGCCCCAGTGTAGTAATAAATCCTCTCTGCTAGTCAAGGTGAGATGGCTTTTCCACTTAGTTTGCATTTCTGGAATGCAAAGCTCTATTTCCAAAATTAGATGTTATTGGGCATAGGTATGTGCTGTCAAAAAAAGGTATGCCCATTTTTTTCAGTCTGTATTCAAGTGCCTGAAGTTACTGTTACCAAAAATACAAACTGTCCAGTATTCTTGAAGCTATTCTGTCAAATATATAAACCAGATTCTGTGTTAAGTTATATAAGATTTGCATGAATACTCTCCAGATGTTTGATGTCACAGAAAGAACTTATTCTGTTTTTTGGGATTCCTCAAAACCATATTCTCTTTGTTTGCATATGACAGGGCACCCCGGGACATGAATGCTAAAAAGAAAATGGACACATATGGCACTCTCTAGGGAAAATAAACTTTGCCACATTGTAATATAAGATGAAGTTAAGGAGTGTGATGTGACTTTAGAATATATATATATATATATATATATATATATATATATATACCTACCTCAAAAGTGAAGTAAAATGTTCGGTACTTTTCACAGAGCCATAAAAAAAACAAAACAAAACGCAATGTGTATCTCTTTAGCTGTTTTGTAATTAATGTTGATTACATGAGAGCAAGAGAAATAACCAATGCCAGAGGATCATGGCCAGCATCCATTTTGAGTATTCAGAGCCAGTTTTTACATATTTTGAACGTGTATTCTTTATTATCAGACTGCAGAGTTTGATATATATGCATAAGATCTACCCTTTTATTTATATTGTTTAGATCATCTCTCTCCTTATTTTTGCCTGCTTGATCTATTTTGTTATTAAAAGTGGTATATTAAAATTTCCTATTATTAGGATGTTTCTACCTATGTCTCCTTTCATCTCCTGTAGTTTTGTTTCATAAAAGTTGATGTGTTTGGGCTTCCCTGGTGGCGCAGTGGTTGAGAGTCCTCCTGCCGATGCAGGGGACGCTGGTTCGTGACCCAGTCTGGGAAGATCCCACATGCCGTGGAGCGGCTGGGCCCGTGAGCCATGGCCGCTGAGCCTGCGTGTCCGGAGCCTGTGCTCTGCAACGGGAGAGGCCACAACAGTGAGAGGCCCGCATACCGCGATAAAAAAGAAAAAAAGTTGCTGTGTTATTTGATGCATAATACTGACATATTATGTCTTCATTGTGGATTATGGTTTTTAGCACTTCTTTGTCATGTTTTCCTGATTTCATACTTGAATTCTATTCTGCCTTATCAGGATTTGCTACCCCTGTTCTCTATGTACATTTTCCTGGTATACTTTTGCACATGCTTTTAGTTTTGGCCTTTATGAGTCACTTTAAGTGTGTCTATTACATATAGCATGTACTTGGGTTTTGTTTGCAAGTCAATTGGAAATTTTTTTCTTTAAATAGGTGTTATATTCATTCACATCTTAAGTTGAAAAAAAAGCACAATAAAATTGCCTTTATTAGTATACAGTTTTAACATACATACAGATTCATGTTACTTTACCATAATCTGAATATAGAATAACTTCCTCACACTTCCTCCATGGAGTCAGTTCCTCCCTCCCACCTAACTCCTGGTACACACTGATCTTTTTTCTGTTGCTTTAGTTTTGCATTTTCTGGGATGACATAGATATGTGTTATAAATGGAATCACACAATATGTAACCTTTTGAGATTGACTTCCTTCACTCAACATAATGCCTTTGAGGCCCATCTGTGTTTTTGCATGTGTCAATAATTTTTTCTTCCTTATTTCTGAGCATTATTCCATCAAATGGATGTCATACAGCTGTCCTACAGTTTGTTCATTTGTTGGAAGAAAATGAGTTGTTTATAGTTTTTGGAGATTATGAATAGAGCTGAGATGCACATTTGCATACAGGTTTTTGTGTGAACGTATATTTTCATTTCTCTGGGATAAATGCCTATGAGTGAGATTGTAGGGTCACATGATATGTGTATGTTTAACTTTATAGGAAACTGCTAAACTGTTTGATACAGTGGCTGTACCGTTTTTTATTCCCACCAGCAAAGATTAAATTTCTAGTTGATTAGCTTCCTTGTCAGCACTTAGTATTGTCAAGTTTTTTGTTTGTTTTCCCATCTTCTGTGGTAGCTCAATGTAGTTTTAATTTACATTCCACTAATGGATAATAATGTTAAGTATCTTTCATATGCTTATTTTCCATCTGTATATACTCTTTGGTGAAGTGTATGCCCAAGTCTTTTGCTCATTTTTAAAATTAGGTTGTTTGTTTCCTTATTGTTCCTTACTGTTTAGTTTTGAGGGTTTTTTACATAGTCTGGTTACAAGTCTTTTGTTGTATATAACATTTCCAAGTCTTTTTCTCCTTGTCTGGACCTTATCTTTTCTTTCTCTTAATTGTCTTACACAGAGTGGAAGTTTTATATTTTAATGAAGTCAAATTTATCATTTTTTTCCTTTGTGGGTCGTACATTTAGTGTCATATTTAAGAGCCTTTGACTTACTCCAGGTTACAAAGATTTTCTTCTATGTGTTCTTAAACATTTTTTTATAGTTCTATGCTTTACATCTAGACTTATGACTGATTTTGAACCAATTTTTTATGAAGTTGTAAGGGTTTTGCCTATAGACATCCAGTTGTCTTAACACCACTTGTTGAAAAGACAGTGCTTTCTCCAGTAAATTGCCTTTCCACCTTTGTCAAAAATCAATTGGAGGGGACTTTTCTGGTGGTCCAGTGTCTAAGAATCTACACTTCCAATGCAGGGGCATGGCTTCGATCCCTGGTCGGGGAACTAAGATCCCATATGCCATGTGGTGAGGCCAAAATATATATATATAGCACATATTTATGTGGGTCTATTTCTGACTCTGTCTTCTGTTCCATTGATCTACATGTCTCTCTCTTCACCAACACAGCACTGTCTTGCTTATGATAGCTTTATTATAATAAGTGTTAAAACAAGGTAGTGTGGAGCTTCCCTGGTGGTGCAGTTGTTGAGAGTCCGCCTGCTGATGCAGGGGATACGGGTTCGTGCCCCGGTCTGGGAAGATCCCACATGCCGCGGAGCAGCTAGGCCCGTGAGCCATGGCCGCTGAGCCTGCGTGTCCGGAGCCTGTGCTCCACAACGGGAGAGGCCACAGCAGTGAAAGGCCCGCGTACCACAAAAAAAAAAAAAAAGAAAAGAAACAAGGTAGTGTGGGCCCTTCAAATTTATTTTTTTTCAAACTTGTTTTAATTATTTTAATTTCTTTGTCTTTCAATATAAATTTTAGAATCAGTTCTCTCATTGGAATTGCTATCTGTAGATCCCATTCATAATAAAATATGTGGAACAAACTTTAAAATTGTAAAACCTAGTGATATAATGGGCACATATGAACCAACCAGTCAATCAAAGAAGTGGAACATTAAAACTTGCATCTATTTCTGTGCTTTCCCTCTGCCTTGTATCCATAACTACTTTTTCCTTTGATGCAGCTAATTACTCAAGGGCAGACATTCCAATCTGTTGAATTCTTAGGTCTTATGAATCACCTTACCTTCCACTTGTGATTTGGCTGTTAGAATTTTACTTCTTATGATGGCCTCTTCTAAAAAATGTCGAGAGTACAAGAGGAGATAAACTTCATACTACTTCAAAAAACCATATTTTTTAGTTGATACTATGTTGAACTAATTTTTCAAGTTAAATATTAGGTTTAAGGAGGTTTAAATTTTAATCTTAAATAAAGTAATGGAATTGAAATAAGTAATTAATACAATTATTCAATCATTTATTACTTCTAAAGTTCCATAGGAATGTACCAGTACCTTTCTTATGGCACCTATGATTCTCTACATTGCATCACATTTATTTATGTGTATATCAGATTTAGTTTCCTCCATTTTATTAAAATATAATTGTCATTAAACATTGTATTAGTTTAAGGTGTACAACATAATTATTTGACTATGTATATATTGAAAAATTATTACCACAATGGTTTTAGTTAACATCCATCACCTCACATAGTTACAATTTTTTCTTTCTTGTGATGAGAACTTTTAAGATCTATTCTCTTAGCAACTTTCAAATATACAATACAGTATACTTAACTATAGTTACCATATTGCACATTAATCCCCAGGATTTATTTATCTTGTAAAACACCCTCACCCATTTCCCCCTCCAATTCCTACCTCTGGCAACCACCAATCTGTGCTTCACTTCTCAAACCTAGAGCAAAACCTCTCTCTGTATTGCAGTAGTGCTTCATACCAAGCCTGCCACTCAGTTAATTTAGAACAAATGAGTGAAGTGTATTTTTACCTCTGTCAATATCATCCCAGAGTTCAGTTGAATTGTTTTGCCATTTCTTTGAGATTGTATTATGTAGCTTTTGAACAAGGACTAAAGATGTAAACAAAGATCATGAAAATTAGTCTGGAGAAATGAAGCAGCAGATATTTCTAGGCCCAACTCATTGTGTTAATGACCACCTAAGTCTCTCAGTACTGTAGTCAGTTGGATTTTTGTCTTTCCTTTCCAGCTGAATGCTTCCAAGCAACCTTGAGCAGGGAGGTAAAGAATAAATGGAAGTGTAGACTATCAGGTTGTGAAAACATTGCATTCCCCCAACTGGGGCACTCAGTAAGTGGCTAGTCACAGGAAACCTACACCACAGAATATAGTTCCATTTCTTTTATTTGGTGAGAGGCCTATTTATGAGTTAAGGTGGGATGAAGGTATTCAGTGCAAAACCTGTATGAGATGACTAAGTATTAACCAGTAGAATATATCCTTAGAATTACTTCTTCTCATTCAAATATTTACTAATATAAAATTCTGATGTGTGTAGCGTTAGTGTCATTCATTATCACGAGCATGAAGGGTTTAGCTGTGTATTTGTGTATTAACTTTTACAATGCTAAAATTTAATATTTATAATGTTGCACTTCATTCATCCATTTAAAAACACTTACTGAGTGCCTAGGCCTTCTTTTGGACTCTAGGAATACAGCAATGAAGCACACATACAGGTCATATTCTAAATTTCATAACCAAATGACGTATATAACAATTAATTTTCTTTGAAATTTATCTAAAACAAATTATTTCTATTTTGGGGAAAATTCTCCATATATTATCATTGTATTATAAATGTATTTGAATCTCTATTTTGATTTTAAATAAGAAGTATATAAGATTCCTAAGAAATCTAACTTAATAAACTAAACTGATACATAACTTTTTAGCAGTTGTAATAATTCATATTATAAATATATTTGAAATCTATTTAGTTTGCTTTCATGACAAGATAATATTTTCATTGACATAACATAATCTTTAATGTTTTATCACTGTCTTGCTCAAGATTCCTGAGTCTTAGGCCATAGGATATTGTGATGTGATCTAAGATTGTCCTAATATCGCTCTAAATCTGTATGTATATTAAACATTGGCAGTAGGCTTAATTAGCTTTCATTAAGTACTTCAGCTTTTCAGTGTATAATTCTGTACTGCAAGATCATATACATGTGCCACAAATTTTACCAATTTTAGTCAGGCACTTTCTTAATTAACAGATATTTAAAGTTTTTTTTAAATAAATTTATTTATTTAATTTTGGCTGTGTTGGGTCTTCGTTGCTGCATACGGGCTTCTCATTGTGGTGGCTTCTCTTGCTGCAGTGCACGGTCTCTGGCGTGCAGGCTCAGTAGTTGTGGCGCACAAGCTTAGTTGCTCCGCGGCATGTGGGATCTTCTCGGACCAGGTATTGAACCCGTGTCCCCTGCATTGGCAGGCGGATTCTCAACCACTGCGCCACCAGGGAAGCCCTAAAGTTTAATTTTTAGCAGAGATAGTCTGGAATATTTTGACATGAAACTGGTTCTTGTGTCTTGAAAATAATTTGATCATAAAGCCACTAGGGGGCTCACATACCATGTGCGTAAATCATGTGGCATCAGACGTCCACATAACACTTCTGGGCTCTTAAAAGCACATGGTAGCTGGGGCAATAATATCACATTCAGTAGTTTTGTGTGGTAGGTTAAAAAGTAACATTCTTAACACAAAAGGTAAGGGCACAGTAACAGAAGATTCTAGGAAATACATTAAACAGGTGTAACTTAGGGAAATTAGCAACAAGGGGTCAAAAATTGAAACTGGAGAAATGTTAAAGTCTGGTTGGTATCAATCCCTGTGAACACCCATTCTGACTGGACTTGCTGTTGCTACAGGAGCATAAGCTCTAGCTGTCAACCCTAGAGTCCTAGTGTTGGACAGAATTACTTTTGCACAAATAACATTATCTGGTATTATTTCAGTTGTCTCTTGTAATTGAGAAGACTTATTTGTAATCAATTTAAAAAGTCTTTAGCCTGTTCATTTTCTTTAGTGTAAGGTTGTATCAATATTCTTTCATTTTCTAAAGAAAGAATCTTGAAAACCAATTCGAGTCCTTTCTTACATAATTCCAATGCAGGTGTTTCCAGCAAAGTGGATGCTTAAATATTGTATGAATTCCATCTATTTTTATTTTGTTTTGTTTTCAATCCAGGGACAATTCAGCATTAATTTGGCTGGAACTGGAATGAAGATATCCAGTACAGCAAAGTGGCTTGCTCAGGGCACTTATGCCTCTGTCATCATTCACAGATCACAAGTAAGTCCTGCTGGACCAAAAACTCTGTCTGAAATACTTCTGTGCTGTGAACTAGCATTAAAGGTCCTCTACTTTAAATTTAGAGTTATATGAAGTTAATGACTAATGCGTTATTGCATATGATGGGCTATATTACATATAATGAAATATAACATTAATTTATGAAATTATGGAATTGGGTTCATTTTTATTCATGTGCTTATGTAGGTTTTATATACATACACATTCATGTTTAGCCTACATATATCTGAACATGAAATCAAATGCCAGAGCATATAGATTGAAGTAGCTCAAGTTTGGGGTTGATGGCTTGAAATGCAGGTACTTCAAAAAGAGGTAGTGCTTTTAGCTATACTCTAATTATTAAAGGTTTGTAGGTTTTAATATTTCAAAGTGAGAGGTAACTTTTTGGTTTATTTACCTCACTACTTTGATTTAGTGATGGAGCTGAGGTTGGAGCCATTTGTCATTTAACAAATATCCTTTATAGGTTCTTCAAGAATTAGGAATATTTTTTATGGTTGTATGCATATTTTCCTCTGTCTACCTTTATCTAGAGCACATTGGTATTGGTTTTTACCTATAGCACATGTATTATCTAAAGTAGAATCCATTTAATTTTGATGCTGGTATGGTGTACTAGCGCATACTCTTTATGAGATGGCTTCTAGTACTTGGAGTTCCCATGTCTTAGATAGCATGATTCTAACTATAGTAAATCAGGATCTACATTATAAGTGTCCTCACCTATACTGCACATAAATCAGCACCATCAACAACCCCCTGCCCACTCTAAGGTTTTATCATTTTTCTTTCTTTTGATAAACGTGACTTCTGTTACACTCCTATTTATATGAATACTACTTATAAATGAAATTCAATTTTCTAATAATCAGAGACTAAAACATTATATTTCTGAATATTATGAAGTTGTGTTTCAATTTATAATTAAAGAATTTAAATTTTTATTATTTCTATCATATGGGCAAGCAGTAGGCTTTTTAAAAATGGCTATTTCTAAATATTTATTTGGCAAATTTTGGTCTAATCCCTTTTGGTAGAAGAATGGAAATAAATTAATTACCTAGTTAGAGTATATTCTGAGCAAGTAGAAAATTTAGAGAGTGCAATGAGATATTCTGACTTTATACAGCTTTTAGGTATCTTTTGGTTAAATGAGATCTGGCTGAGGGCAGCAGTAAAAATGAATATTTAGTATAATCATTACTTTTGCTTCTATTTAAGTTCTATTCTAAAGATTATTTATTTGTTTATTTAATTGAGAGTTTCTCCCTCAATCAAAAATTTTGCACATGAAGGTATTTCCTGAGATCTATTGCCTGGTGTGAAAATGAGACTTGTGAAACCCAAATGTACTTATGGAAATGCACACATATTTTCATTTCCCATTAAATTTAAGCAAGATTAGGGGTTTACTTATACGATTCGTTTGCGAACAGGAATGTATATAAATTGGAATTTTTACTGCCATTCCTTTCTCTGTTTACTCAGACTCTCTAGAGTTTAGAAAGCTTTTGAAAGGAGAGGCAACTTCAAAAGCCCCCGATCTCAACATATTGTTCACCCTCAAAAGTTCCAGGAACCCAAAGTTTCCTTCTCTACCCTCCTTCCTTAGATTAAAAAAACAAAAACAAAGCAAAACTTACCTTTTCTAGAAACTACAGGAGTTCAAGCTAGTTTTGCTTTATCCTATCAAAATGCCTTTTGACTTTTGGACCTAAAGACGGAAGACAGTTTGGAAAGAAAATCTAGCTTGTCCTGACCACCTTCTTCACCAGCCATTCCTCAGTAAGCAGCTCTGCTTTCCTAAAAAAAAGAAGAATCTCCCTTTTTAGTCCTTGTCTAATTATAATTCCTGCTTTCAGTCCAGTTTTATTCCCCGCCCCCCCATTTTATCACCTTCTAAATATTTTCCTCAGGCTGTGTTTCTAATGCTTCCAGGAGATATTTGAGGTTAATATGGCTTGGATTCAGTTAAGGTCAAGTTTGCATACTATCTTTTTTTTAGTCTGTGAGAATCTTATATAAAATCATGGCAATGCTGGACAACAGATTGGGAGAGGTTTTAATAAACTCACTGAAGCAAATAGATATCTTGTTGAAAAATAAGTGGGTTGAGATGAATTGTCTAAATTAGAGTGTGGTTTATAATCATTAAGTAGATAATATGAATCTCACATTATCTAATTCCCATGACCACAAATTTCAACTAATCCTGAAATGGCATGACCTTTGACCTCAAGTGTAATTGTTGTATGAAACCTTGGCTAATTATTTCAACCGCATGATTCAAAGCATTTGCTTTTTCTGCCCTGTGCACGCAGATACTAGCTTGTAACAGATTCTCCTGTATCTCTGCCTCTTCCTATTTTCAGGATGGAACCAAAGTCTACGGCAGATGTGGAGGGTTCTGTGGAAAGTGTATTCCTCACATGACTACTGGTCTCCCAATTCAAGTAATATGAACATTCAGAAGTGGGAAGTGTGTCCCAAAGAGGAGACATTCTCTGGAAACTGCAAATAGCTGGTGCTTGTTTCTTTACCCTTCCCTTCCTGAGATTTCCATGTCTAAAATGTCTGTGCCTTTTTTTCAGGGCGCTCATCAGGGAGTCACATCACTGCTTAATTTTTCAAGGCCTTCAAAATAAACTGAGCGATATGTGATTCTAATCTGGATCCTTAAAAGGATATAGTAATTTATGGTAGGGTATACAGGGATGCTTGAATTATACCAAGATAATATTGCTGTTAACAGCTTGGACTGGACCACAATTACCTTATGCCTATAAACACACATGTAAATCTCTGCTCTGGTATCCTACTGTACAATGAATGTTTATTCTACTTGTTAAAATGGAGCAAGTAAAAATTAGGAAAATGAACTTATTTAAAACTGCGATAAACATATTGAATCTGTCAGGTGAATAGCAAATCAATAGTCACATCAAAAAAAGTACATAGCCATTATACTTTCTACTGATACAGCTTAGATACTTTGTTTTATGTTTCCTTTAATTTTTAATTGTGCATTATGGTGCTTGAAAAAAATCATCCTAAAATATGGTATAATTTTGTATTTAAAATATATGCTTTGGTTAAACACTAAATATGAAATTTTGTGGGAATAATACAGAAGAAGATATGATATAGTAGGATTTGACTTAAAACACCTACCTCTAATTTGATTGTACTTATAAGAGCAATACATTGTTTTTATAATGTGTATATTCTATCATGTCTTTACAGATCTTATATATGTATATGTCTACTCTTAAAAAATTAATTTTCTCACAGTTAAGTACTGTATTTTATTAATCAAGTAGAAAATTGAGAATTATTGACATGTTGAAGATCCTATTTTGGTAAACATAAAATTATGTTTACATTTGCAAAATTTTTATTAGAGACGTTCAAGTTATTTCATATCTGAGGTATCTCAAAACCAGAACATAAAAGATAGTATAAAAATTAACTATTCATGGACAAATTCTCAGGTATTAAGAGATTTTTTTCAGGTGAATAATTTGTGTATTATATAATAATGTGATTTTAAAAGAATCATAGACAAATAATATTTTTCTATGGCAACCTACTTTATAAACCAAGAAAACTGAATCTACTAATAGATTTTTGCCAGTAAATAGTAGTGTACTAGTTTTGCCCACAAAGTTTTTCTTTTTCAAAGATTTATTAGGGGTATATTGTACCATATAAGGTACTAAAGCAATTTTGTGCCAGTGTGGTTAGATAAACATTTAGGGATCTCTGTATCAGAAAAGAAGTATTTTGCACTATGTGCCTGAAACCAGTTACAAACATTATTACAAAATGTGTAACATTTTCTAGAAATGTTTTTATTCATAAGTAAAATCTTATAATTTATAAACATTTAAGTAATAAACATATTTGTGTGATATATTAGGACTTTGTTTTCATTTTCCTTACAGGTTAAAAAAAAAAAAAAAAGAATTCTTCACCAAAAAGTCTATAACTCTAAAATCACTACAGAAATTCTAAAAAGATTTTATTCAAATTGTTGCAGCTGGGATGGAAACAGCTCCTGTCCAGTGTATACCCTTCTCATGGAAATAATGGGCAGGAGGCTGACAAAAATTTGCAATGACTTCAACAGCTTCTGTTCGTAGAAGGTGTACCCATGTATACTCATATTCAATTGGTCAACTTAAATCACTTGACCAAATCCTAGTCAATGGGGCAGGGAAATATACTACCTCTACAGTGCAGGATGGCCAGACATATGGAAATGAGTGAAGACTCACAATCCTTTCCCAAGGGAGGGAGTAGATCCTTTTGAGCAATAATATGTTTCATCCATCCATCTTAAACTTCCCTAGAAATTGCCAAATTACTACTTTCTAAAGGGGTTAAATCAAGTTAAATTACCACTAGCAGGGTGTAAAAATTTTAGAGTATACACATCCTCAGTGACATGTGAAATTTTTTTCTGATCTTATGGGGCAGAGCATAGTATTTCATTGTTTGAATTTATATTTATTTAATTACTAGGTTGGATGAAGATCCTTTCATATATTCTTTGCTATTAGGTTCCTTTTTCTGAGAATTGCTTTTTTATTTTTTGTTCACTTTACCTCTCCTGTCCTCCACCTTTCCTGCCTTTCCCCACTCTCTAAACTCCACCCCCCAATAAAAAAAACAAAAAAGGAAAGAAACAAACATATAAGGGAGTCAGTTTTATGTGAATGTGATTTAAAACATTTGAGGATCTCTTATCACAAAGCATGCTTTTTGCACTGTACCTTAGTTACAAATATTACTATGCAGTGTATAGTAGTTTTCTATACCTGTTTATCATTTAAAGTGAAGCACCCTCTACATCTATTTTATCTATTTTTCCTACTCCTTAAGGGGAAAAGCTTTCCCTGATCATATCAAAGGCCAATTGCCCATCTCTGCTCTTGATTTCCTCCCACTCTGAATTACCCAAGACCTTTCTCCGCAGATTATTCTCTCTCCTTTTCCTTTCTCTCTCTACTGGCTCCTTTTTTTCATCCAGAAACCGTGTTTACCTCTCTTATATTTTAAAACAAAAATAAGTCCTCCTCTGCCACCCCTATTCACTCTCTCTTCCTTTCACTGTCAAACTTCCTAAGAGAAACAGCTATCCTCATGATCTCTTCATCTTTACCTTTCATTCAAGCGTTGGTCCATTATAACGTGGTTTCCAGCCCTCAATATTTCATCGATACTACTTTCGCTAAAATCACAAATGAATTCCTAATTGCCAAGCACAATTATATATTTTGAGTTCTTTTCCTTTTGATGTCTGAATAGCATTTGGCAAGGGTGAGGGAGAGTTCCATGAAATATTATGACAATAGCTGAAAGTATTGTCTATCATGGTACATATTTATGTGCACTTGAAAATAATGTGTATTCTGCAGTAATTTTGTATAGGTTTTATGTAAGTAAATTATGTCAAGTTAGTTTTTCATATTATTCAAATATTTTCTGTATCTTTTTTCTAATTGCAGTATCAATTACTGAGGGATACAGTTTTTCTAATTGTAGTGTCAGTTATTATAGTAGTGTTATAACTGTAGAGTATTAATATATAATAATAACTGTAGTGTCTGTTATTATTATATATTATATTATATATTGAGATATTTTTCTAATTGTAGAGTCAATTTTTAAAAATTATATTACTGAAAATGATCACTTATTGATTAAATTATTCTATTCTATTAATAGGATGTTAATATTAATATTCTATTAGTCTTACAAATGTTAAATTCTTCAACTACAATTGTGAATTTGTCTATTTCTCCTTTTAATTCTGCCAGATTTTTTCATGAATTTAGAAACTCTGTTATTAGGTACATACATGTTTATGAGTGTTATGTCTTTTCAATGAATTGACCCTCTTTATGAAATATTCCTATATCTCTAGTGATACTTATTGCCTTAAAGTCTACATTGGTATTAAAAAAACTATCTCAACTTTCTTTTAATTAGTGTTTGCATGATATATCTTTTGCCATCCTTTATTTTTAACCGGCATATATCTTTAAATTTTCTTTTATAAATAGCATAGAATTGTTCTGTGTTTTTTCATTTTTCAATCCAGTTCAGCAATCTGTTTTTTTCTTGAAGAATTTAAGACCATTTACAATTAATGCAATTATTGATATGGTTGGATTTAAGTCTACCTTCTTGTTATTTGTCTTTTATTTGTCTCATACATTCTTTCTTCCATTGTTCCTCCTTTTCTGCCTTCTTTTGAGTTGTTTAGTTTTGTATTCAATTTTATATTCTCTTTTTATGTTGGCTTCTTTGTTTTATTTTTTTAATGTTTGCCCCAGGGATTAACCTATCTTATCCCACACTTTCTCTACCTTACATAAGATTATTTCACATTATTCTACACTTTAAATGCTTACATTTCTCTCAAGTATTAGCTCAATATGACCTCCTCCATCAAGATTTTTGTGGACCATTCTGCCAGGAACACTTTATTTTTAATTTCTCATGTATTCTATTCCTTTCTTACATCTCTTATTATTTATACTTAGTATTTGATTAGGGTTTTGAACACTCACTCTATCTGCTCTCCAAGACAGTTATTTGAGTGAAAACTGACACTGGCTTAGCCACTATTTTGTGCTTGATATTGAGAGATTAAATTAGATACGGATACTTTAGTCCTTATCTAATTTAATCTTTACAACAATCTTATGAAACCTCACCATTTTACACATCATTTTATGTAACAGCAGAAACATTTAGCATAGTACATATATGTCCACACATAAAACCTTTCTTTTTATTCTACTGTATTCTTTGCTTAAGAACAGAAACTATGTTTATTCTCTTCTGAATCCCTCACAGCAACTATCAGAGTGTTGAATATAGCATAGATTTAATATTTTCTTGTCAATTAATTAAAATATTCAGCAATTCAAATCCACATGAAAATATATGAAAAAATCTATTTGAACTATAATTTACAGATTTTTGGTGGGATTGATGTTTTAAAAGAAGTGAAGAGTCATCCCAAAAATATGTTCAGGAAGATACAGGGATTCCAGGAGTGATCAATCATGTTCAACTGTGGAATTTGGGAGGCCAGCCTAGAAGTAAACAATAGCCATCATATTTTTTCTCATGGAATAGGCCATGTAGGTCTGCTTTAATTTATATATTTTAAATTATTTTAAAAATACTTAACACTACGACTATTGATGGAAATATAAGAGAGTAACATAATTAACAGTCAATTTTGTAGTAACAGCTTATTCACCATTGAGTGTAGGCTTGAGAAATACAAAACTATTTTTATAATGTCTCAATAGTAACAAAAAAGAATAGAATTGATGTTTTATTTTACTCTTCCTTGATGTCACTCATCAGGTAGGCTATATCTTGGCTATTAAATATAGCTATTAGTCAACATCGGTGATTGCATCAACTTCTAATTTTTAAACATGATTATTCTTTTCAAACATAGAAGACTTACAGTATTCCTTGTTAATTTTTTTCTAACAAGTTAGCTCATATCTTTTATCTGACAAGTGTCTAATTAAATGTTTTGCTTAAAGGTAAATAATAAGATCCAATTAATGCATTACTTTTGTTACATTTTTTTAAGATAACATGATTATTTTTGTTACACTTATCCTATTTCCTTCTGTAATGACTCATCTCCTTTATTTGAAATGTGAAAAATTATTTACAACTGACAACAGTGGCATCTGCTGGCCACTCTTAACTATTTTGCAGCGTGATAAAGAAAAAATGTCAAATTAATTTTCCTCTGCAATTTTCTGAAGAGCTTGAGGAGCAACTGCTTACAACGGAGTAGGTAAACTGTCTTTGAGTTCTCTTTAACCCAGTTGAACACTGTTACCTGTATCCTTATCAGATCCATATCTGTATCTCTGTCATACAAACATACATGTGTTCTTTTCACTACTTCAGTCTGAGAATATTCTTAACAATATAGAATCTTCCTTGGCTTCCAGGAGCCAAAGAAGTTGTTTTTAATCCAATAATTTTTTTGGAGAAACTTTATGCTACAAAAAGAGGAAACTCAGGATGAGAGCAAGGGTTTGGGGACACCTCAGATTTCTAGACCAGGCTCTAATATTAACAAATAGCATTAACATTAAACTTTAGGTTTGTTTCCTCAGCTGTAAAATAAGGGATTTAAAATAAATAATTTCCAAGGTACTTTTCAACTCTAAAAGTTTATATGTGTAAATTGTGTCTGGTGCCTTAGTTGGCAGTTTATTCAGTTTGCATTTATCTGACTATACCTTCATATTTTTAAGCTTCATCTCTAAAAATTTACAGAATTAAAACTTACAAAAACCTGCAAGAATAGTACAAGTAGCTATCATATGTCCTTCAGCTGGATTCACTAATTTTTGACATTTTACCACGTTTGTTATATAAATAAAACAATTTGACATTTAATTGTGAGTAAAAAACACAGTTCTAGAAGGGGGTAGATCACTACTCTTTCACTTTTACTACACAGAAGCTGTTCAGTTTATGAAACAAAGCAAAGATAGGTTCTGTTCACAGTGTTTCATAGTTAAGAAGACCTGAGTTTTCAATGTACTCTGCCATTTTGTATCTTTTTGGTGTCATAATAAAACACATAATCTCAACCTCAGTATTGTAAATTGTAAAATGGATAGAAGAAAAATTGCATTGCTTGCCCTCCTAACATAAAAATTGTGAGAGTAAATGAGTTTATGTTTGTGAATATTCTTTGAATGGTAGAAAGTGCCAAATTAGCTACATTCCCTCATTTTAAATACAGAAAATAGCCTTGAAAGCACTATAGTGAGTAGACGGCAGGTTCTGAGGGTCTACACTCCAGTTCTGCTGCTTATGTAAGCCCTGTGACCTTGGGAAAATCACTAGATCTTCCTGAACATCATGGTTGCAACTATAAATCTAAGCTGTTTATAGTATCTTAAGCTGTTTATAGTATCTTTCTCACTCTGTGGCTGAAAATATTAATCTGTAAAATTTTGGTACGAGGTCAGGCTCTTAAATTGGGTTAAATTTTTTTTGCTTAAAATTTTTTTATCGTGGTAAAATACACATTACACAATATTTACCACCTTAACCATTAAAAAAATACACAGTTTAGTGATACTCAGTGCATTCATACTTTGTGCAACCATTGCCACCATTCATCTCCAGAACTCTTTTCATCTTGCAAAACTGAAACATTGTAACCATTAAACAATAACTCCCTATTTAAGGTTCATCCATGTTGTAGCATGTGTCAGAATTTCCTTCCCTTTTTAAGGCTAATGATATTCCATTGTATATACCATATATTGCTTATCCATTCAGCTGTCAATGGACATTGAGTTACTATCATGTTTGTTATTGTGAATAATGCTGCTATCAACATGCATGTACAAGAATTTCTTTGAGACCCTGCTTTCAATTCTTTTAGTGTGTACCCAGAAGTGGAATTGCTGATAATATGATAGTTCTGTGTTTATTTTTTTGAGGACCCATCGTATTGTTTCATACTGTTTTCCATGAACAGTACAAATTTCCAATATTTCCAAATTTCCAATTTCTCCATATCTTCTTCAACAGTGGTTATTTTTAATGATTTTGATAGTAGCCATACTAATGGGTGTGAGGTGCTATCTCATTGTGGTTTTGATTTGCGTTTTCCTAATGGTTAGTAATTTTGGCAGTTTTTCATTTGCTTATTAGCCATTCATATATCTTCTTTGGAGAAATGTCTATTCAAGTCCTTTGCCTGTTTCTTAATTAGGTTATTTGTTTTTGTTGTTGTTGTTGAGTTTTATTCTGGATATTAGTCCTTTATTTGCGAATATTTTTTCCTGTTGCATAGTTTGCATCAATGTTCATAAGTGTATTTGTCTATAGTTTTCTTTTCTTGTAGTGTCTTTGGCTTTGGTGTCAGAAGAATGCTGGCCTTAGAGAATGAGGAGCTAGAAGTTAGGAAGTGTTCTCTCCTCTTCAAATATTTTTTGAAGTTTGAGAAAGATTGGTGTTTGTTAGTTCTTCTTTAAATGTTTAATGGGATTCACAAGTGAAGCCATTAGGTTCAGGGATTTTATTTGTGGAAATGTTTTTGATTACTGATTCAATCTCCTAACTGGTTATCAGTCTAATCAGGTTTTCTACATCTTTGTGACTCAGTCTTGTCAAGTTTTGTGTTTCTCAGATTTGTCCGTTTCATCTAAGTTATCCAAGTTATCCAAGTTTGATCCACACAGTTGTTCATATTACTCTTTTATAATCCTTTTTATTGTCTGTATTTATTATTGGTTGTAGTGTCTCCACTTTCATTTCTGATTTTAGTTATTTGATTCTACTCTCTTTTTCTTAGTCAATCCAACTGAAAGTTTTCAATTTCATTCATATTTTCAAAGAATCAACTTTTGATTTTTTTGATTTTTCTCTATTGTTTTTCTGTTATTTATTTCATTTATCTCTGCTCTAATCCTTATTATTTTCTTCCTTCTGCTAGTTTTATTTTTAGTTGGTTCTTCTTTTTCTAGTTCTTTAAGTTGCAGAGTTAGGTTGTTGATTTGAGATATTTCTTCTTTTCTAACGTGTTTATAAATTTCCTCCTTAGCATTGCTTTTGCTATGTCCCATAAGTTTTGATACTGTGTGTCTTCATTTTAATTCATCTCTAAGTATTTTCTAATTTCCCTTGTGATTTCTTCTTTGATACATTTGTTGTTTAAGAGTGTGTTGTCTAATTTCCACGAATTTGTACATTTTCCAGTTTTAGTTCTATTTTGATTTCTAACTTCATCTTGTTGTGGTCATAAAAGATATTCTGTATGATATCTATCTTATTAAACCTATGTAGACTTAATTTGTGGCCTAACATATGGTCCTTGCTGGAAGATGTCCCATGTGAAGTTGAGAAGAATGTGTGGTCTGTTGTTGTTAGATAGAGTGTTCAGTATGTCTGTTAGATTTAGTCAGGTTATTGTGTAATAAGTCCTCTATTTCCTTACTTCTGTCTGATAGTTCTATCTGCTATTGAGAGTAGAGCATTGGAGTCTCCAACTATTATTGTGGAAATGTTATTTCTCCCTTCGATTTTGTCCATTTATGCTTCATATATATTGATTGTCTGTTATTAGGTGCATAAATGTTTCTAATTATTATATTTTTGATGTATTGAAACTCATTAATATATAAAGTTTTTCTTTGTCTCTTATACCTTTTTTTAATTTAAAGTCTATTTTGTCTATTAGTATAGCTTTTCCTGCTGTCTTTTGTTTAGTATTTGCATGAAATATTATTTTTCATCCTTTTACTTTCAATCTATTTGTGTCTTCAGACTAAAGTGAGTCTCTTATAGACAGCATATAGTTGACATGACAGCATATGATTTTTTTTATCTATTCTTCCAATCTCTATCTTTTGATTGGAGAGTTTAATTCACATACATTTAGAGTAATTACTGATAAGTACTTAATTCTGTAATTTGCTATTTGTTTTCTATATGCCTTATGGTGCTTTTTGTGTCCCTTATTTCCTAAATTCCTGTCTTCTTTTGTGTTTAGTCAATTTTTTTAATAAAATGTTTTAATTCCCTTCTTATTTCCTTTTTTCGATATTCTGTAACTATTTTCTTTGTGGTTACCATGGGGATTACATTTAATATTCTAAAGTATCAACACTCTAATTTGAATTTATACTAGCTTAACTTCAATAACATTCAAACACTCTGTTCCTTTACAGCTCTTTCCCATGTCTTTCAGTTATTGATGTCACAAAAGTACATCTTATACCTTGTGTGACCTAAAACATAAACCAGTAATTGATTTTCATAATGCATTAGTCTTAAATCATGCAGAAAACAAAAAGTGGAGTTACAAACTAATTCTACAGTAATACAAGCTTTTATAATGAATCATTTATTTACCTTTATTGACATCTTTATTTCTTCTTATAGCTAAGTTACTAGCTGGCGTTCTTTCATTTCAATCTTCAGGACTACTTGTAGCGTTTTTTTGCAGGGCAGGTCTAGTGGTAACAGATTCCCTTATCTTTTGTTTATCTGGAAATGTCTTAATCTGCCTCACTTTAGAAGGACAGTTTTGCCAGGTATAGGATTCTTGGCTGACAGCTTTTTTTTTTCTCTTAACACTTTGAATATATTAGCCCACTGCCTTCTGAACTTCAAAGTTTCTGATGACAAATCTGTCCAAAATCTCATCAAGGATCACTTGAATGTGATGAATTGATTCTCTCTTGTTGCTTTCAATATTCTTTCCTTGCTTTTGGCGTTGGACAGTTTGATTATAATGTGTGTCAGTGTGGATCTCTTTTAGTTCATCTTCTTGGAGTTCATTGAGCTTATTGTATACTTTTGTTCATGTCTCTCATCAGATTTGGGAAGTTTCTGGCCATTATTTCTCCAGATAACTTCACTGTCCCCTTCTCTCTTCTTCTTCTGGGACTCCGCAGTTCATATGGTTGTCTGTTTGATGGTGTGCCACAGGTCCCTTAGGCTCTGTTCACATTTTTTCAAGTGTTTTTCCTTCTGTTTCTCAGACTTGATAATTTCAATTGTCCTGTCTTCAAGTTCATGAGTTATTTTGCCTACTCAAATCTGCCCTTGAATTTCCCTCATGTATTTTACTTTTCAATTGTTGTATTTTCAACTCTAGAATTTTTTTTAAATTTTCTTTTCAAGTTTTCTCTGTCTTTATTGATATTTCCATTTTGTCATACATCATTTTCTTAACTTTATGTCTTCTTTTAGTTCTTTGAGCATCTTTCAGACAGTTGTTCTAAAGTCTTTATCTAGTAGATCTGCCATCTAGTCTTTTTCAGGGGCAGTTTTGTTGGTTTATTTTTCCCCAATGAATTGTTCATACCTTCCTGTGTTTTTGGTGTGTTTTGTGACTTTTTGTTGAAAATGGGACATTTACATTTAATTATGTGGATTCTGGTAATCAGATTCTCCCCTTTTCACAGGGTTTGCTTTTTGTTGTTTCTCTCTTGGTTTTGACTGTTATAGGCTGTCTCTGTGTCAACGATAAACCTGGGTATAAGTTTAAAGTCTTCTCAGATCTTTCTTGAGCCTGTGCCTTTCCTTATCCACGCACAGTGACTTTATAAATTCGAAAGCAATTGCTCTTGAATGTCTTTGTCTTTAATGTCTGGCTTCTAAAAGGAGAAAAGTAAAGGAGGGAAAAAGATCTGACCCTTTAAACCTCCTGGAAGTTACTTCAGCCTGAGGGTGAGGGACTTGCAATGGTGGGTGTGTATGTGGGGATGTGTTTAACAATGACTGCCTGCTTCCAAGTCTGTATTGTCATGATCAGAGGCAGCTCTCAGTGAACAGAACATAGATCCCCAAATTTTCAGGACAAGTCCTTATTGCCCACCCTGGATTCCTCAAGCTGAGTGCAAGCTGTTGCAGAAACATATCCATGGCTGTCTGCCTTGGGACTTGGGAGTGGGTGCTGTTGAACTAAAAGGTGAAATTGACTAAAATTCATCACAGTTTACTGTCCAAGCCTTCCCCTGGAAGTTGCAAAGCTTCAGTAGATGCCAGAGGTCCAAAATGGTTCTGCCAGTACAATTGTTTTCTAGGCGGGGAAACAGATTCTTGATGATTACTACTATGCCATTTTCCCAGAATCCTCTCTCCAATAAGTTTTTAAAATGTTAGCTGTAATTACCACTTTTACCATGACCCATGGGATCATGTATAATACTTTTGTGAACTAGTTTTAAAGTATACAAACATGTTATATGTGTTGAAAGATGGGGGTGGGTACTTCTTTGGAAACCTAGGGTTTCAGGGATAGTGCAGGGACTTTTTACTTTAAAATGTTTTATTCAGTTTTTAAAGGTTACGTTCCATTTACAGTTATTACAAAATGTTAACTATATTTCCTATATTGTGCAATACATCAATGAGCCTTACACCCAATAGTTGTACTTCCCACTCCCCTAACCGCTATATTGCCCCCTCCCCTGCCTACTGGTAACCACTAGTTTTTTCTCTGTATCTGTGAGTCTGCTTGTTTTTTGTTATATTCACTAACATGTATTTTTTTAGATTCCTCATATAAGTGATATCATACAGTTTTTGTCTTTCTCTGACTTATTTCACTAGCATAATGCCCTCCAAGCCCATCTATATTGCTGAAAATGGCAAAATTTCATTCTTTTTTATGGCTAAGTAGTATATATATACCACAGCTTCTTTATCCATTCACCTGTAGATTGGCACTTAGGTTGCTTCTATATCTCAGCAATTGTAAATAATGCTGCTATGAACATTGGGGTGTGTGTATCTTTTTAAATTAGTGTTTTTGTTGTTTTCAGATATATACCCAGGAGTGAAATTGCTGGGTCAGGTGGTAGTTCTATGTTCAGTTTTTTGAGAAACCTCCATACTGTTTTCCACAGTGGCTACACCAATTTACATTCCCACCAACAGTGTATGATGGTTCAAGAGGGCAGATCTTATGTTAAACATTCTTATCACAAATAATAATAATAATAAAAAGAGCAGAAGGAAACTTTTGGATCTGATGGGTGTGTTTATGGCATAGATCGGGGTGATGATTTCACTGACGTATTCTTATTTCCAAACTCAACAAGCTGCGTACATTAAACGTGTACAGCTTTTTCTATGCCAGTCACACACCTCAATAAGTGGTTTTAAAAATGAGTTTAAATACCAAGGTTTTATTTTCATTCCAAAACAGCCTAAAATAAGAAAATAAAAAGCACTGATAAATGCACTAAAGAGTGATCCAAATCACACTAAAGTGAGTTGTTTCCTCTTTGATATAGTAAGCCACAGTCAGTAGAGGATGCTGTTGCATCTTTTATAAAGTGCTCTTTCAAAGACAGCTGTGACCCTCTACTTAGGGCAGGAAGGGAAAATGAAAGTGAGTTGCAGAGATGGGGACTGCCTGGTGAAAATGATTCACCCAATTTGACTTCCTGCTGGGCAAAACAGCAAGGACTGAAAAAGCTAAGAAAATGCAGGGGAAATTATAAGCAGATGGAGGCTTTGCTGCCAAAGCTCTCCTGAGAGCAATACTCAAAGGTGATTTCAAAGACCAGGAAACTATATAATTGAGCAGTGTACACCGCTATCTCCCTCAATATGTGATTTAGTCATCATGAGAGTTGACCATTCCTGGATTTCTGGAAGCTTGACCTTAATTAAACAAAGTTGCTCTAACGTAGGACATGGATTAGGACTATTTTGATTTACTTCATTGCTTTTTGACTTTTTGGCAAGGTCAAGTGTGTGCACTATGGTTTGCAGCATTTACCCTATTGGCCCAGACTGTAGATTTCTTTCATTTATGCATGGAGATGTATTTTGGAATATGATTGCAAAAAATAATAGAAGCCACTAACACAGGCATTTGAATAGGGCTGAAAGACCCTCAAGGTGGCAAAATTATATGGTCATAAAAAGTGCAGGAGCAGGTAACTACTGGCCAGGACTGTGTACCAGTTCGACTCTTCTCTAGTTGGCAATGTGATTCCCAACAAGTTGTTTTGCCTCTCTGAACCTCAGTCTCTTTATTTATAAATTATTTGCCATAATGGCTTGCATATAGTAAACCTTCAATATGTGTTAGTGTTATTTATAAATTGTTTCCATTGTCATATTTGATTTTCATAACAGTTATGAGGTGGGTGAAAAAAATATTCTTGTCCCCACTTTAGAGATGAAAAAAAGGGGATTTGGAGAGCTTGAGTTGCATGCAGACATCCCCATGCCTAATGAGAGAGAGGGATTACGATTCTGCTTTGTCTGAAGTCAAAGGTCACACTCTTTTTTTGTAATCTACTTCAGTGCTTCTGGTGTAATCATGAGGGTCATCCATGGATCCTGGTGAAATGTAGCTTCCAATTCAGTGGGACTGCAGGTTGGGGCCTGAGGTCCTGCATTTCAGACCTGCTCTGAGGTGGCCAGTGGGCCAGCAGCATCTCCTGGGAGCTGATTAGAAATAAGAATCTTCACTCCAGATCCACCAAATCTGAATCTGCATTTTAACAAGATCCCTGAAAGATTAATTTGTTAAAGTTTAAAAAGCACTGATTTAGAGCAGGAGACAGCAAATTTTTTCTGTAAATGATCAGATAATAAATATTTTAGGCTTTGCGATCTTTGGTGATTCTCTTGTACCTTAAAGTCTCAGACGCTCAGGTTTAATCCACACTTTACTCTTCCATGAGGGCAGAGTGGTGTCTGAAGAATTTAGCTCTCACTAGGGACCCATGAGTAATTCTTTTTCTCTGGACAGGTTCTGTAAACGTCAGGGTTTCTCAATTTTTGCCTGAAAACAAGATACCTTCTAGTGGAAAAAACACCTATGTCAGTGGCGACTGAAATTCCAGCTGAGTGAAATGTCTGACTCCATGTGAGGTTTAACCACCATTTTTTGATGCTTCTTTGTAAACTTGTTAAGTACACCATAAATATCCTAAAACAAGAATTTTAAATGGCAGTGCTCCTAAGATCAATGTGGGACTCTTGATTGAATGCAGATGGGATCTTCCACAAAAGATGATTGGAAGTTCTGGGTAAGAGCCAGGAATCTTCCTTAGAAGCCTGTTGCCCAGGTGATTTGAAGCAGGGAGACCTCGGGACACCGTGGCCCGAGCCAACCAAGCCGCACCTGGATATGGCACTGCTGATAGAAGACCTTCAGTGAAGTCTCAAGAAGAATTGACGGTGGAATTTCAAATGATGTTCTTTTGAATTCATGATATCTCAACAAGTTTTACATTGATTACATGTTGAAATGACATTCTTGGATTTACTGGGCTACTAAACATTTTTAAAAATCATGTCCTTTTATTTTGGTGACTGAATCAGATTTCCCCACATTTACGACATGGCTGGATGTGTCCTCTAGAGGCCATGATAAAATCTGTGTCACGTCCAAGGTACTGTTACAGCAATGGTTCTCAAACCTTTTATTTCAGGACCTCTTTAAACTCTTAAAAATTGGTGAAGACTCCTAAGAGCTTTTATTTAGATGAGTTATATCTACTGATACTATATATTTATATATCAGAAATAAAACTGAGAACTTTAAAAATATTTATTAATTTACTATAAAATAAGTTTAATAAGCCATTACATGTTAATGTAAGTTATATAGTCTTATAAAAAATAACTATATTCTCCAAAACAAAGCACTGTTATTGAGAAAAATGGCATGGGTTTATGTTTTATAAACATCTTTAACGTCTGGCTCAAGAGGAGACACCTGGATTCTTACATCTGCTTCTGTATTTAATCTTTTGTGATGTAACACACCATGGGAAACTCCACAGTAAACCTGTGAGGCAATGAGAATGATATTAATATCTTAGTATTATTATGAAGATAGTTTTGACCTCATGGACTCTAAAAGCCTCATGGAGGCTCCCCAGGGTTCCCTAGACAACACTTTGAGAATCACTGCTTAGAACAATGCTTAAACCAGGATTTCAGAGGCTGAGGAATAAAAGCCCAAACTCTTTATCTTAGCATTATCAGACCTTCAAAATCTGGCTCCAACCATCCTTTCAGATACTTATCTCCCATTTCTCTACTACCTGAACTGTGTAGTTAAACCAATTGCTATTAATCTTCTAGTTTATTTTTCTACCCTTGGGTTTCTGCTCCTGTATTCTTGTGTCTCTGCTTATTTTAGTTCCTCTCTCCAGGTCACCCTCTGTTAAATCTACTATATCCTTATTGTATCAAAGGTAAGATTTTCAAATCTGAACTTTATTCAGAATAAGTTGCCTTTTCAGAAATATCTTTCTTGCTTTGCTCCCACTGCTCTTGGGTTAAACAGTGTCCTTAAATATTGATTTTTATGGTAATCACTTCAGTGTAAATTCTATTTCCCCTCACTAAACTGAAAGTTCTTTGCGGATGCCTTTGTATACCAATCACAGAGCAGGTTTTTTCTTTCTGAATGTGATTGCTAGTAGTATTTTAATAAATGAATAAAGGAAGCATAATGATTTTTTATATTAAGATGCAGCTATATAAAAAGTATTTTAAATGACGTTTCCCCAAAAACAGTCAAACCTTTTACATAATTTCTATAAAATGTTAGAATTTCAAAAAATAGAACGAATCATAAGATATGAATGAATTCACAATACTTATATAGAATCAAAGTTGATGGTTTATTATTTAAAATGTTACTTAATTCTTAAGATTACATTCATCATATGGCAAGAGATGATGAGCTAAAAAGTGGAGCTAACTTCACCTGTGCTTTAGCAGAAATTTGGAAACACTTTTTATAGCAATATTTTATATAGGAATTATAAATAATTTTAGATGAAACCTACAATGTGTCATTTGGAAAGCCACCATATAGTTCATGGTGGTTTTCTTTTTATTCAAACCATATAACCAACATGTTTGCAGCCAATGTCATATGTTTATGTATATTTCTCCACATGCCTGAGGAAGAGATAGAGTCTCTTTATCTGTTTGGAAGTATCATCGATTAGGCTGTCAGTCTGAAAAGTAACAGTTCTAAACATACTTGAAACAACGAAATATTCCCTTAGCAAGTAGCAGAAAGGAAGAATGAAGTTCCCACCTTCCATAATGTTACTATCCCTCCCTATTATACCCTATTATAAGGTTTACAATCGCAAATTTTCAAACTAAAATTTTCTGTGAACAGAATATTTTAAACTAAAACATTTGAAACTTTGAGCTCTTTTCCCATGGTTAAACTACAAGAAAAAGCAGAATCTACACTTAACTGTTCATTCAATCCAGCTAAACTTCTTTTAAAAAGTCCACACTGTAATTTTCTCTTAGAGTGGAGAAAACTCGGACCTTCAGCAGACCAAGATTTAATGCTCTGCTTCAAATTTTTGGCAAGTTAGTACACATTTCTAGACTGTTCCTTCATTAGTTCAAAACAAAAAAAGGCGGCAATATTTACCTTGCAAAATTTTGATCACTTATTCAAATGATAATAGTTATGATTTCTGTGGCATTTTGTATGCAGTCTTATTTAAGACATACGACAAACATGTGATAAGCAGAGTGATTTTCTTTCCCTTTTTTTGTGTATGTGTGTGTGGGTTTTTTTTTGTTTTTTTTTTTTGCAGTACTCGGGCCTCTCACTGTTGTGGCCTCTCCCGTTGCGGAGCACAGGCTCCGGTCATGCAGGCCCAGCGGCCGTGGCTCACGGGCCCAGCCGCTCCACGGCATGTGGGATCTTCCTGGTCCGGGGCACGAACCCGTGTCCCCTGCATCGGCAGGCGGACTCTCAACCACTGCGCCACCAGGGAAGCCCTTCCCTTCTTATAGAAATGGTTTTTAAACAATTTTGTTCCCCTTTAATTGAGATGTAATTTATATAAAATAATATCCACAGATTTTTAAGTGTTCAGTTAAATGGGGTTTGACAAATTTTTACACGCAGTAACCAACACTCCTATCAAGGTAAGCAATCTATGGGAAACTTGATTTTAATTAACTTGCTTAAGGCTACATAATTAATTGTTGACCTGGGATTTGAACCTAGGCAGTCTGGTTTCAGAGTCCATACCCTTGACCTTGCTGTTTATCCTCAGCTACTTTTCAATTTAATCCTGGAGTATAGAGATAGAGAGCGCTGGCTTTAAAATTATGCATATCACAACATACTTATTGTTTTATTTACATAATTACATGTATTAAGTACAGACTACAAGCTTCAATTAGCTATTAATTTGCCCATGTTAAAAATCAGATTTACTGATTTAAATAGTTTTATTTTTTCTTATGTAGATACAACCAAAATAGCTTATATCAGATTATTCAATGATGGGAGAAGGACTTCCTGCTATAATCTCTTTCAACTATATTATTAACATTTCAAGCTTGAGACCTTTGTGCTTGTTTTCCCCAACTTCAAGTCCACATCAGTCTATGACAGCCAATGATAAGTGCTTGTTGGAAACTCATATGACTCACAGAGTTTTATAGAACATGACAGTTGATCCTTTGCAGGCGATAGAGAAAGGAGTTTAGCTGATGCAGAAATAAATGTTTCTCTGCATCATTTATTGTTTCTCGTTGATGCTCTTTTGTTCCAAATGAGGTTTAAAAGATCATTTTACCAAGTTTCATCATTTACTTATTTATACTTTAAAACTAAGGGTCTTCACTTTGAACAGTTTTATTTAGGGTGGGGCTGTTTCTGGGAAAGATTTGGAAGAAATGTAAAGTATCCAACTACATGAGTAATAAGCATGACCTCATAACGTGAGAAACTGAAGATAACAACACAATGGCACTTTGGATTTGGGTTCTGTTATCCTTCTGAGGTGCTGAAAGCACTTTGTGGACAAACACTGAATTTTTATACTTTAAGATTGACTGTAAATTAAGATAAACATTTTATGCTGCTTTGTGGAATATTTTGTACTTGCTCCAAATTATCTCTCTCTGTACAATGGCTTTGAAGCTAACAAAGAAAAGGCAAGGAGGAGGTTGACTTTGGTCCAAGCAATCATTACAGGTAATCTGAATATCCCCCCCACCACCGAATATTGCAGAAATATGGTGAAAAACAGTGAAAAAGGGAGAGAAAAGGTCCCTACACTAGAAAATCTGTACACAATTTGTCATCGGCTCATTTTTGATCATTTATGTGACTCACTCTTTTATTCATTTGCCAATGTTTATTTTATTATTCTTTGTTGAGCAAAATGTGCTTAATAAGTGTATATTTTACCAGATAGTACAATTAGGTCCCTGACTTCGAAATTTTACATTTTAGCAGTGGTGATACCCAAATCAATATAACGTTGGACAGAATTTAGGAAGCACCAAAAGACAAGTTAAATCTACATAACAGGAAGATGTAGAGGAGGCAAACTCATGAGATCTTGTAGAAAGAGGCAGCATTTAAATGGTAACTTGAATCACGGGTAGTATTTCTAAAGCAGATGTTTAAAGGGAAAATGACTAAGTATAACTTGGACAAAGGGCAAGTAGTGCTGATTTTCGGGGTATGTTAATGGAGCACTAAATAGTCTGGTTTGCGTGAAGCATAAGCAATAGGAATCATAAAACAAGAAATAACTTGGGACAAAAACTTGACATTCAATTGTGGCAAAAAGCCATGGAAGAATTCTAGCTGGAAATAAGTATCATTAGAGCTGTGCCTACCAATGTTTAGTCTACAGAGAAGTCTAGTGGGATGTGCAGGAGAGACTAGTGATGTTGGAATCACCCTGGAGTAACCAAACTAAAGTGGTGGCCATGGAAAGAAAAAGACAGAAGATCCAAGCAAACTGCAGAAATGGAATCAATGGGATGTGTCAGCTGAATGCACAAAGAAGGAGAAGACTAAAAGAAGGTTTAAGAGATAACTGAGTCTTCCACTTTGGTGGGATGCTATGGCAAACCAATGTCCCTACTGTAACAACTAGAAAAGCTGGATAATTTTTTTTAAACCCTATTTTTAAAGGCATCAGAACAGCTAAGTAAGCATTATTAGAACAACTGAAATCCCAAAGAGGAGGAAGCTTCCTGAGCTGAGTGGAAGATCTCTAGCTGTTTTCTTTGTTTCTGCTTGGAGATTTTGCTGATTCTGAGCATGGCCACAGGCAAACTTTGGAGTTTCCCAAGCAGAGAGAGCCCCTGCTATGGAAAATAGAGATCAGCAAAGCTGTTGGCTTAGGGGTCTGTTGTGAGAGTTAGAAAATTGAGATGACTCAAATTCACTGTTTTTTTTTTTTTTTTTTTTTTCCCCAGAGCATATTTGCTAAATTCTGCTCTGTTTAGAAGGCCAGGAGCTAGTGCTAAAGGCCTTAAAGGCAGAATGAATGTATCCTAGTGTTGTAGGGCAGAGGAAACAGAGACCAGCCTCCAAGAATTCCACAGGCCTCCCCCTCAAGACATTTGACAGATTTAGAAGGATGTCTGGAAACTCTGAAGAGCAGAGCTAGGTCTCATTCAGGGTTGAGGTGACAGAGGTCTGTCAGGCTTCCATCCTAGGCCACGCCTTAGGAAAAAGGAAAGACCCAAAGGGAGGAGAATGGGGCAGAGGAACAGGAGTTGTCTTATGTTGTGTTGAAATGGCCAGGCCTTTACAACTTGCTCAATCCCCAAATGCATGCAGCACTGGACAAAGCAGGGAGACTTGGGGTGCAGGGCTCCCCTGCACTTGAGGCAGACCCTGAGGGAGCTGACAATGGAGGCAGTCTGCTGGTAACGCTCCCTACGGCAGGGCCACAGGCCTTTCTTGAAGATGTGGGAGATATATCTGCATGTCTATCAGCAAATGGACTACGTAGTTCAAGTGAAAGAATAAGCTTGTCAGACTGGATAAAGAACCAAAGATTATTACAGGCAGCTTACAAGAGGCCTCTTAAATACAAGTACACAGAAAGTTCAAAAAGACAATGAAAGGGAAAAAAAACTATACCTTACAAACACTAACCAAAAGAAAGCTGATGTGACTATTCCTATAAAAGAAAATGTAAACTTTAAGGCACGGAGCATTATTGAAGATTAAGAAGAATATTTCATAATGATATCGGCCAGTAAAATCTGGATGCATCCAATTATAGTTTCAAAAGAAAGGAACAGACAAATTTGCAATCTTAGTGGGAGACTCTAACACACCTTTCTCAACTGGATCTGGAAGATACGGAAGATGTAATGAACACGCATAGAATATACCTTCCAACAGCAACATAACCACAATTTTTTCAAGAACACATGGTACATTTATCAAAATAAAATCAAATGGAAACTCTAGCAATGAAAAGCATGATAACAGGAAAGAGGAATGCCTTTGATGGGCCCACTGGCAGACTCAACAAGCTAAGGAAAGCATAAGAGGACATGAAGATAGGTCAAAAGATATTACCCAAACTGAAACACAAAAAGAAAAAAAAGGGTGAAAAGAATAGAATAGAGTATTCAAAAGCTGTAGGACATTATCAGTCAGTCTAATAAATATAGAATGGTATGCCAGAAGCAGAAGAGAGAATTGAACTAAAATTGTATTCCTTGACAAACTGTTCTTCGTCAGTTGAATGGTAATTTTGCGAGTTATTAATTAGATTTTTAAACTAAGGTAGTGTTTATGAATTTCACTGTGTATTTAATAATGAGATTAGCCCATAGTTTTCTCTCTCTTCCCTCCCCTTTCTCTCTCTGCCTTTCTCTATTTATATCTCTTTCACTGTCTCTCTGTCCCTTCCTCTTTTATTGGTACTATATCAAGTTTTGGTAATAAGGTGTCTGGTTTGATAAATGAACTAAGAATCTTTACATCCTATTACTATAGTCAGGGAAAGATCCAGTATATCCTGAAATTACCTGTTCTTAAGATTAGAGAAAAATCAGCTGTGAAACCTTCTTGTATTTGTGCCCTAATTATGATGGAAGAACTTTCATAACATTGGTATGTGCTTGCTTTTACTCAGGGTTGTTTGCATAATAAACCAACCTAAAACTCGAAGATTTAACAGCTGTGTTTTATTCCTACAGGTCTGCAGATTATCTGTAACAGCTCTGCTCATCTGCACTGACCTTGCTTACTTGTCTACAGACTGATTTCTGCTGGGCTTGGCTGGCACCTCTGTACCATCTTCCTTGGAGAGGTGGCTATAGAGGTATATCCTTTTTTTTTCCAAGAATAATTTTTATTTTATTTCAAATACCTTCTAACCAAATGGAATATGACATAACAGACCTTGTTTTTATATGACTATCTCTGAATCAGAACCTCTATATACATGATAAAGTCAAAGAAGTTGCAGACAAATCAGAAATTCTAACTTTGAAACAAAACTAGAACTTGCTATCATTAGACTGCAAATTCTTAAACAACTGAAAAAAAGATCTCCCCTAAGTTATCAAATAAGAGGAATTATTTAAAAATTAATGAGCCAAAGAAAAATATTTGGAACTAGCTTATAATTATTTTTCTTATTTTTCTCCATATCCTTTTCATGACTGTGTCAGAGGCAAAGAGAGAGGGCAGAAACACCTGAAGCCTCTGAAAGGTTAGACTCAGACAGGCATACTCGCCCTTCACCCATATATTATTGGTTAAAGAAAGTCTTATGGTCAAGTGCAAAGTCAAGAGGTAAAAAAATACATAATGACCAGGGTATAGATATATGTAGAGTAAGGAAACTGCCACACATTTTAAATCCCTTCAGTTTATGCAAGCATTCTACCTCTTCTTTGGTCAATTTTTATATTTTGCAAAGAAATCATCAATTTCCTCTGGGTCTTAAAAATGCCTATTATAGATTGTAGATGATATTCTTTCCTAACTCTCATAGTATTAACTGTATTATGTCTTCTCATTTCTAAACTTGTATGATTTTTCTTTCTGCATATTTCCCTTAATCAAGCTTGCTAGAAATTTTTGTTTTCTAACTGGCCTTCTCAAATAATGCAGTTGAGTATATCTATACTTTCTTAAATATTTTCATTCCTATTTCTCATTTTCCAAGTTTTGATATTGATTTTTGTCTATGTATTTTCTTTTGGTTAATTTTGCTAGTCTTTCCCTAATTTTTACACTGTATTCCTTCCTTAAATTTGATACAGTTTTAGCTGTCTCTGGAGATTTTGGTATAATGTTTTCTTTTTTCTGTGTATAGTTTTGTAATTTTCGTTTTTAGCTTGTGATTTAGAGTTTCTTTGGAAAGATAATTCTTAATTTCCATATTGTACCATATAATCAAGTTTCCCCATTACCTGTTTATATTTTATTTAATTGATTTATGATAAAAAATGTAGTCTGTAAAATCTCTACTATTTTGATTTCATCTAGGTTTGTTTGTGGTGAAATAATGAACTGATTTTGCATCTATACCAGTAAAATTTTAAAACTGTCAATTGTCTAATATTTGCAAGCAACATCTTTCTCTCTCATGCCCACTCTCTTCATACACATGCATGTACACATACACATGCACCTATACATTAAAGGCAGGAGGTTGGTTTTTAAAAAGATTTTGTTATAACTTTTTTCCTACTCTCCTACTTTTTTCCTAATCCCCTATTCTCAAGTCTTTTAAGAGGGGAATTAATCTTGATCACTTTTAATTTTCTAAATAATTTATTTGATCTTATTTCTGCTCTCTGTGTATTCTGTGTACTTGACTTCACTATTTAAAAAAAAAAATTCCAGTTGTTAATTTAGAAGTGAATTCTGCTGTCTATTCTACTAACAGTTACAATTTATCATGTTTGTTACAATGAGGTAATAGTATTATTGACTGAGAGATGTCAAGAGAAGTGGATGTAAAATGTCTTCAATGACAAAAGCTAAGGAATGTGAATGATATCACTCACAAGGAGTGAAGATTCTACCAGCCAGGAGAAGCTCCTTTTGTAATTCTCACAAGGGCTTTCTTCCTTGATCTCCCTCACATCTGGCTGTCCTGAAAACTGGCCTGCTCATCAGAAGAAAGTGGCTGATATAAACAATTCCAGCACATTCCAGAATGTTTACTGAGATATTGGGCAAAACAAAGATCAATTTCCCCAAAACCCAGAGTACTCCTCAACAGACTCAGGCTTCAGCTTGTCTGAAGACTGTTCTTGTTACCCATTCCAGGACCCCAAATGACATCTGTGTCAACTCAGCAACACTTTTCTTCTCTTTTTCTTTCCTTCTTTTCCTTTTTCTTTCTTTCCTCCTTTGGTTCTTAGTTTCCTTATTATCTTTCACTTCTCAACCAGAATTATAAGGAAGAGGATATATCAATTAAACATATCAAAATATTTGATCATTGTTATTAATGAAATGATTTGTTCTCTGAACCTTCTCTACTTTTAGTAGACATTGGGCATCGATCCCTTCACTCTCATCAGTAGGTATGACTTTTCTCGAGTGTACTTTATATTTTTTGTTTTTGTAAAGCATCCTCACTGACATGTAGCCTATCACAAGCTGAACTGATTCCAATTAGCTCCCTTTTCCCAGAAGTTCATAAGTCATGCTGCTACTTCCAATTCGAGTGTCTTTTTTACTTTGCGATAATGTAAGAACTTATTAATACATTTCCCCTCTTTCCACTAAATATGCCTGTCTTAAAATAGACATATCGAACAATGTGTTCAAATTAGTGCTTTCCCCAATTTTGAATTCTCCATTTCCCTTTACAATAACGCTGGAGTTGCACGTAAGTGTGCTGTTTCCCTGAAGTGGTGCTAATTTTGTATGAAAAGTAAAAAGGAAATCCCAACCCTCTCCAAGGGCACTCCAAACACTACACAAGAACAGAATGCGTGATAGCTCAGAGATCATCCAGTTCAATAGGCAAGGGATATGAAATGGACATTAGAGACAAATAAAACTTCAGATTTTACCTAAAACTCCCTCCTTCTAGCTTTTCATGTTCACAGTTATTAAAGTCATTTTTAAATTTTATCTCAAGCAGTTTTAGTAGTGTGCTCTAGTTTCTTAAAGACTTCTAGACAATTGTAGGCACAATTATTAAGAATACTGTAATCATCAGTATGTCTCAGTCCAATGAAAACCAATTAAGAAAGAATGCTAGAAAGCGTAATCCAACTGACATCAAGAAATGCCAGCAATGTTTACAACTTTGCCCAGAGTTCAAAGCAAGGCAATTTCGTTAGGTCACAATATTTTTATGTGCTTGTGTTCCATCAGAAGCAGCTCATAAAAGATGCTAGCATGTTTAGATTGTGTACAGCTGTGAATGATACCACCCACAGAGAGCAAGGCTCTGACCAGGTGTGAGGAATTCCTTGTAAAGGGTTGGGTCCTGAACGCCCACCACCCTTCCTGACCAGCCTGTTCTGCAGACTCTGGCTACATGCCTGCAGTGAAGGTCAATTTCCCAGAAACACCTTTCCTTTTCTGATGCTTGTGATCAAACACATATTTCTCCACTCTTCAACAAAAATATGATACTGACCCACTGCCCAACACACGAAGGCATTCTTATTCCCAGCTGTGCATCTCCTCATCAAGATAAGACCTTTAGCACATTTTTATTTTCCCACACTCCCTCATTGAGGTAGGAGAACTTTATTTTACTTCTGCCATCTTACCCAGCCCCACCTCACTAATTCCCAGATCTTACTAAAACAGCCCAAGTTTTTAATTCCAACCTACTATCAGTTTCCCCTTTGAGTATATATTTCAAGTATCATTAGTAAAGTGCTTGAACAGTGTCTAGCACAGAGTAAGTACTCTTATATTCGTATAGAACTGCAAATTATCTTTATTTTAACCTACAGGTAAAAAAAAAAATTAAAAATAATTATTGATGGCTGATTTGTAACTTGTGTGACCTCCTTGATTACCTGTGTGATTTTGGATACTCCAGGATAATGGCCCTGGCAGTGACCTGTTTCATTCTGAAACTGTTGGGAAATCTAGAGTATGTCTAAGAGGTATAATCCATTTGTTACTCATACTCAAGGGAAAATGACTTTTCTGATGAGGTCTAGTTAAGAATTCAAGGCATCCTCAGTGTAAAGGAAATGGAAATGCAAATAAGGGCCCTGAGAAATTCAGTGTTTTTTATGAGTTGAAATAAGACATATAAAAATTTTAATTAAATAAAGATTCCCTTTAGTTGTTAAGTTGTAGAATGTAGAAAATTCTCTGTGACATGTCCCTGCTGTTTTATCAGCACGACTGTCTCATAGAGTGGGATATTAGGATAAAATCCTAAGCAAATATTTACACTATTTCAAGAACAACTCTAAGTCAGTTGTTGGAGGAAAACGGATGATGTCAAGGAAGGAAAGAAATGTAGATTTCCGTAACCTGTCTCTGCCATAATGGGTAGAGATTTGAGAATGAAAGAGGGATTCAAAAACTGCTCAGTTAGGAAGTTATATCAAAGATACGCTACTGGCTTTGTGGGTGGCCCATTAAAAGAGAAGAAAACAGGGGAAATAGAGATAAGTAGCAGAGAAAAAAATACATTTAGGAGGGAGAAGTAAAAGTTTACAAAATAAATATGCAATAAGTTGGTTGAATCCACCAAATAAAAAGAGAGATAAAAATTGACTTCAAGAGGAAACTTGTCAGAGCAGGCTCTACACCTACATCAGAGCTAAAGGTTCAGAGCAGCATGAGAAAATAGATCCTGTGCAACTTCCTAAAACTCGCTGCAGTCAAACCTATACAGCTTCCCTCCTATTCTTTTTTTTTTTTTTTTTTGAGTCTTATGAAAACAATGACCAGGAGTTTATTACTTTGAACTTTACCATTTGATGACCATACTGATGAAGGAAAGTGTAATATCATGACAACATAAATAATTATTGGAATCTAGATGTTCAAGAATGACCATCACTGAATAATTGAGAGAAAATAGGCATGTCGGACTCACCAGAAATTAAGGGAGTTGTCTTTAGTGGGGTAGAGATGGTATGTCAAACAAATCCAAGATGAATTCGTGGATTCGATGGTGTCTTTGTAGTTTGGAAGAACAGATTTTTAGGTAGGGAGTTCTATTTCTTGGAGTGCTGGACTAAGACCCTACTAGAAAAAAAATCTGCAGGAAAATTTAAAACCTGGAAGTAACACATAAAACAGTTACCTGAAGGTACTGGGCAGTGAGGGGAAGACAGACCTGATGGGGAATCTATGCTCGCTTGAAGGAGGGAACAGAGGGCATTCTCTTTAAGTAAATTTCCCTCTCTGCAGCTCTTATCCTGAGCTAAGTGCAGTCCAGGAGATACACACAGAAGGAGTTGGGGCTCATGTGGAAAGACCCAGACCTTCTGGCCAGTGAAATTAGAAACATGTAGCCACAAAACTGATCCACTGAAGAGACTAGGTAAACCTCACAAGGATAAGAGCCAAAATGTGGATCCCCAGATTCTGTCTGCCTACATTTTTGACTGACAATGCATGCGTGAAGCAGAGCCAAAGGCAGCCCAGCTAAAGGCAAAAGACCTGAACTGAGATGAGAGAGGCCATTCAAGAAATCCAGCAGTGTTTGAAGTTCAAGCCTAGTGGAGAAAATTATTTGCTAAAAGCAAATGTTCATCAGGGAAAAAGAACAGAATTCACAATCCCCACAACTTAAAATTCATAAAGCCCAGGATACACTGAAGATTACCCAAAATGTGAAAAACCAAGGAAAAAACACATTTTCAAGAGAAAAAGAATTCATCCAGTCTGAACCTAAGATGAATTACATGTTGAAATTTTCAGACAAGGATTTTAAAGTGATATTATAACTATCCTCAATAAAGTAAAACAAAACAAAACCCAAAACAGAAGAAAACCTGAAAGACATGTTTTCAGGGGGTAAAAGTCTCAATGGAGAAATGGAAATTAAGCCAAAAAAAAAGAGAGAACCAAATGGAAATTTTAGAACTGAAAAATAAACTATGAAATAAAGATGACTTAAACAAGTGGAGGGATATTTTCATGAATTGCAAGACCATGTTCATGAATTGGAAGATTCAATTTTGTTAACCTGGCAATCTTCCTTAAACCAATATGTAGATTCAATGCAATCCTACTCAAAATCTGAACAAGAATTTTTAAAGAAATTGATAAGCCAATTAAAAATTTCATGTGGAAATTCAAAGAACCCAGAATTCTCTAGGTCGGTGGGATTACACATGTTATCTACTGATGGAACCATATAATTCCTAGCAAGAAGAGAACAGCACCATGCCATTTACCCAGCAACTCAGCTATCCAGAGAAAAGCAGATGACATATAACAAAACGTCTTTGTGGAGGAATAAAACAGCTATGCAAGTCTCCTGCTGTTAAGTCCGAAACATGTTGACATAGACAGAATACATAGTTTTAAGTGAGTGAGTGTGTGTGTGTGTGTGTGTGTGTGTGTGTATTTGATGGAACATGAAGTCCATGACAGGATCCTCAGAAAAAAAAGGGTTTCAGTGTCTACTATGGTTGGGAAATAATTCACACCTCATCATCTCTGGAGATTTGCTGTGCCTAGTTAACTGAGCCACGGCTCTGAGATTTACTGCAAGTCCAAGCCTATTTAACATTATCTTTCAGTATACACAACTTGAGAAAATTATTTGGATAATATAGAAAATTAAGATTACTCATGTAAATGTCTTGATCAATTATTGTCTACTGGTGGCATTCAGTTCTTCTTAGGAGGGATAAAACAGCAAAACAGGGGCAGTGGGACTGTTGCTGGAAGTGAACATCTTAAAAGAATAGCCATCATCTAGCCACCCCCTAATTAAAGAAAAATGAAAATGAATTCTTCACAGTCCAATAGGTACCAAGAACATGCATGTCATACTACTTAGTAAGGTAGAATTACTAATAAAATGATCATAATGGCCATAATAGAGAAAAATTGATATTGTACTCATTCTACATATTGAATAAATTTCCAAGTGGTATTAATTCTACCATTAAAATGTCTTTAGGGCTTCCCTGGTGGCGTAGTGGTTGAGAGTCCGCCTGCCGATGCAGGGGACACGGGTTCGTGCCCCGGTCTGGGAAGATCCCACATGCCGCGGAGCGGCTGGGCCCGTGAGCCATGGCCGCTGAGCCTGCGCGTCCGGAGCCTGTGCTCTGCAACGGCAGAGGCCACAACAGTGAGAGGCCCGCGTACTGCAAAAAAAAAAAAAAAAAAGTCTTTAGTATTTGCTCTTTCCTCTCCATGTTTAACATGTCTTCTCTGGTTCTTGCCCTCATTGTTATTACCTTACTGAAAACACAAAAAGGGTTAAAAAGATAGATACCAGAATGCCTGCAGGCAACATTTAAAAGAGTGTGGACAGATGAAATCTTAAAATAATTTAATGATATCTTTCTAAGATTTCTTGGGATTTGAGCTCCTTTATAACATTTAGCAGAAAAACATTTAATTGCACTCATTTACTTAAATTGGTTCTCATTTTAATTTCTTAATCTGCATGAAGGTTCTCAGGATCAGTAAGTAATTCAAACTCTGGAAGAAGGTCAGAATAATTGAATCATCTGCCCTGAATGGCCTACCTAAAAAGAGAAGACTTTGCACGGAAATGAGTAATTTAGTAGTGGAGAAAAGGAAATATTAAATTTTGATATATATTGCATGTTCAAGGATATCAGCCTTAATTCCCATGGCCAGTGTCCAGAAGAACAGTAGTAGCCTATCAAATGCACATTGGGTTTAATTGGTTACTCCATTAAAAAAATATTATTGACTGCTGCGTGTCATGACAACATGATGTTCAATTAGATCTTTCTTCAGCTTATATTTTTTCAGACTGCATTTCTAATAATTTTAGTCAGACTTCATAGGGTGGTCCACCTTGTCCCTAAAATGATTTTTACTTTTTCTAGCACATTTTCCAGTATCATTACATTTTTCTTGAGTAAGCCAGCTATTTCACTGTTTCTCAGGGAACAAGCCAAGGACTGCCTACATCAGAAACATCTGGAGTCTTGTTAAAATTGTACACTTCTAGGCCTAGTCAAAGGCTGTTGGAGAACGTGTATTTACAGTAAACACATTAGATGGTATTTACATCCACTAAAATTTGGGAACCACTGAACTATTGGATGATGCTGAAGGGGCAACGAGACCCAGACCACTGACCTTCACTTGTCTAGACAAGCAAAATAGTGGCTGTCCTTTTCTTCATCCAAGGCAGAGTTTCTAGTTCTTGAGAGTCAAATAACAGAGAGTTAAGACTCTGGATCAGTTTTAGAGTAAGGCTGTCAGTTAAAACACAGGATGCCAGGTCAATATAAATTTCAGATAAACAGCAAATAATTAATATATGTAGGTCCCAAATTCTGCATGGGATGTACTTATATTAAAAATTATTTGTTGTTTATCTGAAATTCAAACTACTTGTTGTCTTATATATGTATCAGTTAAATTTTTATTTTATTTTTAAAATTTATTTATTTATTTTTGGCTGCATTGGGTCTTCATTGCTGTGTGTGGGCTTTCTCTAGTTGCGGGGAGCGGGGGCTACTCTTCGTTGCATTGCGTGGGCTTCTATTGCGGTGGCTTCTCTTGTTGCAGGGCACGGGCTCTAGGGCTCGTGGGCTTCAGTAGTTGTGGCTCAAGGGCTTGGTTGCTCCGTAACATATGGGATCTTCCCGGAACCAGGGCTTGAACCCATGCCCCCTGCATTGGCAGGCAGATTCTTAACCACTGCACCACCAGGGAGCCCCTCATGTGTATACTATCAGACGCTATCTATAGTGTCTGGCATATATTAAAAGCTCAATAAGATGTAGCTTTTATTGTTATTGCTGTTGCTAATAGTACATTGATATAATATAGTAATATACAAGTTAAAGGGATGGTATAAGCCTATTTAACAAATATTGTCGGTTAGAAATTAACAATATATTTTTAGATAGCACATTAATGGAGTTTACAAATCAGCATGTTCAATATTCCACTTTCTGTTCACCACCATCTTCTTATGTTTGGTTCTTTACCATCATTGTATCACTAATTTAGGAACAAATTGTGTGACTCGATGTATTTTTCACTCAAGGCTCCCTCTTGTGGTTGTTTTACAATTGATTCCGAAAATCTAAGCAGTATGCTACTTATTTTTTTTTTAAAAAAAATATTTGCTATAATCTTTAACATAAATTGAGGTAAGTTCATTATATTTTTCTGTATCAGACAGCATTTCAATAATTAAAATTAATATTGTCAATGTATTTCATTCCAACTATTAATAGCATAAACGTGTATGCATATGTTTTTAGTTTCTCCTTTTCCTGTTCACTTAAAAAATCATTTTGGGGGCTTCCCTGGTGGCGCAGTGGTTGAGAGTCCGCCTGCCGATGCAGGGGACACGGGTTCGTGCCCCGGTCCGGGAAGATCCCACATGCCGCGGAGTGGCTGGGCCCGTGAGCCATGGCCGCTGAGCCTGCGCGTCCAGAGCCTGTGCTCCGCAACGGGAGAGGCCACACCAGTGAGAGACCCGTGTACCGCAAAAAAAAAAAACATAATAATAATAAAATTTTTGTTGAAATAATTATCTTTTATCAATCATTATGATGAATATTGGAAGTTATACAGAATCTTGGTATCTTATAAGTAAGGAATGAGTATGCCATGCAGTCTCATATGTCAACTAATTTGTTCATTTTTGAGGAAGTTTCCTATAAAGTAATTGTTTGTCTACGGGCAAATGGGTAAACATGGGGTTTAATTTTGCAATAAGACATACTTTTGAAGTGCTTTTGTAGGCCTATACAATATTTTGGGGATTTAGTTATTTACAATGAGTGTATTTTTTCTAGAATGCATAAACATTATGAAAAGCACATTTTAGGTTCTAAATTATTATATATTTCTGAGTATAGACATAGAAATAACTCAAAATCAATATAAATCTCAAACATATAATGTTGAAAGAAATAAGAGTTGCAGAATTAAATGTAAAAAATGATACTAATATATGTGTGTAAAACAAGCAAGTCAATACTACACAATATTGATGGATGTATTTAGGATATAGTAAGGGTACAAAGCCATGTGAGGAAATGATACCCACCAAACGTGGAACAATGTTGACCTTCATATATGTCATGAGCAGAGGTGGACTGAGTTCAAAGTGGGTGGCATGATGAGCTTAATCATATCTGTTCTACTTCATGTTTCAAAAAATAGATCTGAAGCAGATATGGCAAAGTATTGAGATTTAATAAGGCTAGTGTTGATTATATACAGATATTCATTATGTCATTATGTAAAATTTTCTGTATGCTTGGAATATTCCATTTATAATGAGATGGGCAGAATTCTTGGTCACTGTCTCCCATCACACTCACATCTCATTGGCCAGGAGCTGGATAACCAAGCCACGGAGGGGTCATGGTGGGGAAGTAGCCCCTTGATGGGAGTCTAGAGACAAACACACCAACATGTGGGCTTCAGAGAGGCTGCTCAGGCACAGTGGGGAGAAGTCTGTGACTAATCTAGTTATTCTGCTTGGTGACTCAGAAATCTTAGAGTGAATGGTGTGTGTGTGTGTGTGTGTGTGTGTGTGTGTGTGCGTGTGTGTGTTGGAATGGACCAAAGAAGAGAATTTGGGACACATGTTTATGGAAGCAGGATGAAGTGATGATGGTCCTGTGATACCAAGAAGAAGTTAAGACTGCCTGGGCCTAAAATTTCCACAGGGACCCCCCTTGGGAATGGTGAAACCATCAGATGGACTATAATGTATTGTTCTTATTTTTCACATGGGAGAACTGGCTCTTTCTCCTACAAAACTAACGTTGTCCAAATGGGCAGTATAAAAGGATGACTTAAGATATGGTCCTGTTTTCCCTGGTAGAGCTCACAGTTCAAGGTTAGGGACTGACAAGAAAACAAGCCACTGTCATCCAGTTCTGTAGGTGTTGTGCTGGCGGGCATGGCAACAAGCAGGTGTTGGGAAAAATCTTTGCATCAACATATAGTGCATGATTTTTCCTGTGACTCACAGCAGTATTTTACTTCAGAAATCCACAAATTTTATTTCTCTGCTAGTAGCCTTCAGTCTTTATTCTTAACACTATACTCCAAGTAAAAATAGACTGAGAATAAAATAATCAAGTCAGAAAATTTGAACAGACACTTTTAAGAAGTTTATACAAAATATAATTTAACTTAAAAAGTTTCCTCTTGAGAATATATAACTCTTCAGGTAATTTTTAGCCCTTCAAATTGCGATGTTACCATATATCCATGGCAATAAAAAACACATTTTGTTTTACGGTATGAACTTCTTTCTAACACTGCTTCTTGTATTAATTTCAAGTCTATGAGATAAATGAAAAGGACTTTTCACTTCTTCATAATTTTATTCTCTTTTCATTGTTTTCCTGTTATATTTCTCTGTACATATGATGACACAAAATATGTAATTCTCAAAATTATGTTAAACAAATGCTGCATATATGTATTAGAAAGATTTTACAATTTTTGAAGACATGTAAAATCTTAGCAAAGTTATCTGCTTTTAGACACAGTGTAAAATACTTTAGTTACATAGGTAAAAATTCTAACAGCCAATTCTACCTTTTAATCTCCTGCTTTCATCATATGGCTTAAGCTAATGATGGCTGAGTTATCAGAGCAGAGGTTAAAAGGATGGACCACTCCAAGTTGTCTTCTTTGTGTCTTGAACATTGTAAGTCACCCATGATTCTCAATATGATTTATTGGGTTGACAAGAAAACAAAACAAAACATTTCTTCAGAGTCCACACTTGTGTAAATAAAGTATAGCATTTCAGTCCTACGGATATCTCTGTGTCTTGGATTCTTTTAAACAAACCCTTTAAAGGAGTTGTTTTAGGATTTTCATCAAAACAAGAGTACCTTCTAAACAAAGTGTGTAGTTACTTTGAAGGGCTGCTCTAAGCTTTTAAAGGGATTTTCTTGAAGGGAAGACCTGGGGAGAGGAAAGGGAGCATTTGAGGTGCAAAAATCTTGGCAGATATAGTGTGAAAATAAGTATTATTTATACCACCTATTAGAAAAATTTATTTGAATGAATTTTGCTTTAAAAGTAAATTATTTTATCCAGGTAGCACATAATGTGAATGTTTCTTAATTGGATTAAGCTAGAGAGTTAGAATAAAAATGAATAAAGAAATGAATTAGCAAAATTCCCTGTTAGCCTTTTTCCTGAGGCACACTTCCCAAACTTCAGGGTCATCATCCCCATAAAACAAATTATAGGAATCTCTAGAAATCTCTGTGACCTTGAGTTTCATATTTGTCATTTTATATTCTGTGCTTTTTGTATCATGCAGAGGAAAACATCTTTTGGGAATCATTTGGCCACTGATATATACTATAGAAGTGTCAGTTTTGGAACTTCCCTGGTGGTGCAGTGGTTAAGAATCCGCCTGCCGATGTAGGGGACATGGGTTCGATCCCTGGTCCAGGAAGATCCCACGAGCAGGGGAGCAACTAAGCCTGTATGCCACAACTGCTGAAGCCCTTGCGCCTAGAGCCCATGTTCCACAACAAAAGAAGGCACTTCAATGAGAAGCCCTCGCACTGCAATGAAGAGTAGCCCCTGCTTGCCGTAACTAGAGAAAGCCCGCACGCAGCCAAAAATAAAAAAAAAAAAAAAAGAGAGAAGTCTTAGTTTTGTTTCAATACAAACTTTTTTTATAGGAAAAGAAAAGGATGTTAGTCTGGCTTAGCTGAGGAAGGAAACTTAATGACAAAGACAGCAGTTGTGTTCTTTCATGGAGCTTTCTTTTCTAGTGTTATTAGCTTTACACATAATAGCAATTTTGATAGTTACAGACAAACCAGAAAAATATCTCTAGCCTTTAACTTCACAAAAGACAGTACTACCTGACAATATTTTTATGAATAAATAAGGTGGTTTTCTTTTGTACAATGAAGTTTATTTTATAAGACCATAGCTTCATAGGCCCATATTGGTTTTGTTTATCCTGGCTTTGGAGAAGGGGTCTGTGCTCTGTTCCTGATAAATTTCCCCTTGTTTCCAGTTATGACAGATAGTCCTTTGAATATGGTGTATGAAAATGTTCTAGCATCAAACCAAGGATATCTAACCTTATTTATGTCTGTATTCTGTCCTTAAACACAAACAGCTGTGCACACATACATCTGTCTCACGTCTGACCAAGTACTGTTGTCCAGGACTTCATATACACAAATAAATGTTCCCTGTTTTATGGGAAATTGTGGCTGGCACAGCAGGAGTTTCAAAACCCACATGCATTTTTCAAATCTTACTTGCACAAACAAAAAGAGGAAAAATACAGACTAGCCAGGTTTGGAATTGCTGACTTTTAGTGTGAGTACAGAATGGCTGAAGAATCCCTATTTTGACCAAAAAAAAAAAGTAAAGAGAGCATGTATAAAAAAATTACAGTTTGTCAAATCTTTTAGAGCCTAAGTTATGCCTTGGTAAAGAAAAAGTAATTCTAAAGTCTTCATTAGGGCTGCTTTCTGTATGACCCTGGAAAAGCAACTTACTGACTGATCATTAGTAAGAGCAGATGAGCAAAATCTTTGATAAATTTCTTGGTTCCATTATTAAATACTTTGAGAAGTCACAGGCCAAGCAGAGATTTAAGAAGTTCCTCATTCTGATGATAAGATTAGGAGACATGTTTTCTTTATTTCATTCATTATGTTTGTGTGTGTTACCTAATTTTCTATAATGAACACGAACCACTTTTATAATCAGTTTAAAAAGTTATTAAAAAATAATTTCCGGGCTTCCCTGGTGGCGCAGTGGTTGAGAGTCCACCTGCCGACACGGGTTCGTTCCCTGGTCCGGGAGGATCCCACGTGCCGCGGAGCGGCTGGGCCCGTGAGCCACGGCCGCTGAGCCTGCGCGTCGGGAGCCTGTGCTCCACAACGGGAGAGGCCACAACAGTGAGAGGCCCGCGTAATGCAAAAAAAAAAAAAATTCCCATTTTGCCTTGAGGTTGATAAGTCAAACTATATTAAAGGCTATGGATAGATTTTTTTTAAATAGATATATTATCATATTAGTATACTTTAAAAAAATGTTTTGTTCATTGTTTCACCTTATCTGGAAAAAAAAAAGTCACCCTACCCTGGAGAATTAATTTTAAAATGAAATGAAAATGAAAGCAAGTGGCAGAATATATTGCCACCAATGGAGAAGCCAAGAAAAGCTCCTGGAAAATGCTACCAAGTTTGTGATCTTTGGCATACTTCCAGTTATGTGATAGAATATGGCTCTGTTTTGTTTGGGATACTCATTTATAAATTAATTTGTCTATACCTGTAAAAGTCAAGTAACATATCTAGGGAAATTTGAAGTCTTTCTTAAGAATTCATAAACTTTTTCTATTCTGATTGCCAGTTCAAGATGACAGATAGAAAACATGTGTTAAACTTACCTTCCTCTTCAACCCAATTAAATTACAGAAAAAGGTGTACTAAAGAAAATAATTGCATAACAGCACAGGGCCATCAGTGGTCCAGAGACTATGAGGAATCCCAACTGAAAGATGGATGTGAAACTGAAATTTTTCTGAAGAATTAACCAGTGGGAACTCACTCTTCCTGATAGAGCCTCTAACATGTCTGTTTGGGACAGTCATGGGAAGAATGAGAAGGCTGTAATTTGGTTAAAGGACTGCCTGCTTAAGAACAGGGAATGATTAAGGACAAACCCAATCTGACTCCAACCTCAACTTTCATGGGTGCAAAGATCTTAAGAGCAAGCTAAACAAACCTCTTTGAAAAGAGATTAAAATCTATATGAGGGGAGGGCAAGGTGGTTAGTGGGGTTGGTGGGGGTTGCTGATTCCACCCATTCCACTTGCCAGCTCCCAGCCCATACTGTGCAGAAGAAAGCTTGCCAGCTGAACACTCGAGAACATCCAACTCTGGAGAAAACAGAGATAATTTGGAAGAAAGGGTAATGTGTATCTGTGCATGTGTAGTGATAATTTTTAATATATAGATCCTGAAAGAGGAAGAATCTTCTTCCTTTAAGATTTCAAGCCATAACTAAGCAGGCTTGGAGAGACCAGCTCCACAGCTTCCACCAGTGAAGCAAGACCCAACCTCGAATATCCCCCTTATGCAATTAATGTTATCTTTATGAAAGTAATTTGATTAGAAGTACATTTCAAAGCAGAAATAGAGACACAGACATAGAGAACAAATGTCTCTACCAAGGGGGAAGGGAGGGTGGTGGGATTAACTGGGAGGCTGGGATTGACATATATACACTACACAGATAATTAATGAGAACCCACTGTATAGCACAGGGAACTCTACTCAGTGCTCTGTGGTGACTTAAATGGGAAAGAAATCCAAAAAAGAGGGGATATATGTATACGTATACGTATGGCTGATTCACTTTGCTGCACAGCAGAAACTGACACAGCAGTGTAAAATGACTATACTCCAATAAAAAAAAAAACCAACAAAAAAAACAAACAAAAAACAAAACCAAAATAGATAATTGACAATATCTATATAAAATAAGCTATGAACACAAACATTTAGGTTCTCTCCTTCCCCGAGAACATGAACCTTAAAGCAAGACTGCCTGAGTTCAAATTCTATTTTAACCACATACTAGCTGAGTGACCTTAGAGAAGCAGCTTAAACTCTCTGTCCTTAGTGTCCTCATCTTTGATTAGCTGTAATAAGTGCACACACAACATGGATATTTGTGAGGATTGGATGAGCTAATATAAAGTACTTATAGATCAGACCCTGGCCCATAGTACTCACTATGTAAGCATCTACTATTGAGATTATTATTATGAAAAAAAGGAAGAAGTTGATACAAATATTAGGGAAATTTTTGAAGGATATGAAATACAAAACAAAATCTTCACTTGCATGAAAATTTAAGTATTTCTTTTTGATAAAATACAGGTGGGGTGAGATCAAAACACAGCATTAGGAACTAACTTGCAACTCTTTTCTCTGAGGAATAGCAAAACAAGGAAGAAATAAATCAAGAAGATCTTTATATATAGCACCTGAGTCATCTGCCTAAATTAGATGAGTTGAGACCTGGATATGCAGGAGGCCACAGGCAGTTGAAAGCCAGATCATTTGGCTTAGTTTTATGGTTATATTCTAATGTTATTTATTCTTCCACTCATTCATCCATTCATTCAGCAAATGTATGGTGAGTCTCTACAGTGTGTTAGGCACTACACAAAACAACACTGAGCTTACCACACAGAACTTACAGTCTAATGAGGGAGTTAGACATTACAGAAAACATACTTATTACAAATGATAAGTATTATGAAGGAAAGAATAGGACATAGTAGTAATGAGAACTGTGTTTACTGGTGCAGGGGTAGACAAAACAGTGGGACGACATAGAATAAAAAACCGAATCCACACATCTTTGGAAACTTGATAATTATCAGGTCTAGCTTTATCAATGGATGGATAAAGGAAAGGCTGTTCAATATATTTTATCAGAATATATCAGTTTATTATCCAGATTGGGAAAAAATGGAATCATATTAGTACCTCTTACAATATATAAAATAAATTCTAGGAGATTGGTGGCCAAAGTGTGAAGAAAGCAAAACTTTGATACTAGAAATAGAATAAAAATTTAAATATATATATATTTATGACCTTTATATAGGAGGCATTTCTTAGGTCACAAAGATCATAGATCATAAAAAAATCAATAAAGATGACAATATAAAAACACGAATTTTTAGTACAATCTATAAAGTTCTTATATCTAGAAAATATAAATATATAACAAAAAACTATAAATACATAAAAAAATGAAAAACAATGCAATAAAAAATGGTCAAATCTCACTAATAGACAATTCAGAAAAAAAATGAAAGAACAACCCAAAAGGAGATCCTAGAGAGCTTTGGAATCTTATGATTATCTTGTAAACAAAGTCATTTCTCACCATCAATGGTTATTCTTACCAACATACGTGGGAAAAGGTGTTTAACCTCATTAGTGTCTCTCTAGACTCAGGCCACCAGGAACATACCTAAAGTTGAATGATTTGGGTTTCTTACTTGTTGCACTGGGGGAGAACACTCACTATGGTGAACTGAGAGGCATCTCAGTGAGAGAGGGTCAGAGAGAACTTGTTATGGATTGAGGCTTCTGTAGATGCTATGGGGGAGGATGTAAGAAGTGGGGCTTTGCTCTAAATGGGATGTTATTTGGAAGTGGAGTAACTGTATGATTATTTTGTTAAATCTTATATAGAAGGAGGGAAGTCTAGGATGAGTCTAAAGCTGTAATTAGTAAAGGAGAAGCAGTCATTCATATTAGCCAGGAGAAAGGAATGTTTGGTCATTTTTGTTGTTTGAATTCATGTTTCTGTCTATATTCAGAGACAATTACATAGCACTCCTGGTTTTTGTCCTGATCTATCACAGTCACAGAATGGCCTTGTTTGATGTTGATGTTCTATGAAATTGTTATTGTTTAACTTGAGAGCACCACCAAGTTCTAACTATTTACAATAGGAAAAAATTGAAAACAACCTAAATGTCCATCAGCAGGAGAAAATGAGCTTAAAACAATAAGGAACATTAAGGAACATACCAACCCAAAATGGGGGATCTTCAAGATGGCAACAGAGTAAGACATGGAGATCACCTTCTGCCCCACAAATACATCAAAAATACATCTACATGTGGAACAACTCCTACAGAACACCTACTGAATGTTGGCAGAAGACTTCAGACTCCCCAAAAGGCAAGAAAATCCCCACGTACCTGGGTAGGGCAAAAGAAAAAACAAAGACAAAAGAATAGAGATGGTACCTGCACATCTGGGAGGGATCTGTGAAGGAGGAAAAGTCTCCACACACTAGGAAGCCCCTTCACTGGCAGAGACGGGGGGGTGGTGGGAGAGAAGTTTCAGAGCCATGGAGGAGAGTGCAGCAACAGGGGTGCAGAGGGCAAAGCGGAGAGATTCCCACACAGAGAATCAATGCCAACCAGCACTCACCTGCCTGAGAGGTTGTCTGCTCACCCACTGGGGCAGGTGGGGGCTGGGAGCTGAGGCTTGGGCTTTGGAGGTCAGATCCCAGGGAGAGGACTGGGGTGGGCTACGTGAACACAGCCTGAAGGAGGCTAGTGCATCACAGCTAGCCGGGAGGGTGTCCAGGAAAAAGTATGGACCTGCCTAAGAGGCAAGAGACCATTGTTTTGGGGTGTGCGAGGAGAGAGGATTCCTTCCCTGTCTGCCCACAGAAGGCAGAGCACCACCTAAACAAGCTCCAGAGATGGGTGCGAGCTGTGGCTATCAGCTCAGACACAAGAGATGGGCATGGAACACTAACGCTACTGCTGCAGTCACCAAGAATCCTGTGTGCAAGCACAGGTCACTATCCACACGTGCCTGCTCCCCTACCCTCCGGAGTCTGTGCAGTTTGCCACTGCCAGGGTCCTGTGATCCAGGGACAACTTCCCCTGGAGAACACACGGTGCGCCTCAGGCTGTTGCAAATTCATGTCAGCCTCTGCCGCCGCAGGCTTGCCCAGCATTCCAATTATAACTGCCATACCCTTTCCTCCCCCTGACATGAGTGAGCCAGAGCCCCCTAATCAACTGCTGCTTTAAACCCGTCATGTCTGGGTGGGAACAGAAGGCTGAGGGCAACCTACATGCAGAGAGGTAGGGCCAAAACCAAAGCTGAACCCCAGGAGCTGTGCGAAAAAAGAAGAGAAAGGGGAATCTATCCCAGCAGCCTCAGAAGCAGTGGATTAAATCTTCACAATCAACTTGATGTACCCTGCATCTGTGGAATACCTGAATAGAAAACAAATGTTCCCAAATTGAGGCAGTGGACTTTGGGAACAATTGCAAACTGGGGTTTGCTGCCTGCGACAGAATGTTTCTGATTTTTATGTTTACTTAGTATAGTTTTTAGCACTTGTTATCATTAGTGGATTTGTTTATGGGTTTGGTTGCTCTCCTTTTTTTAAATTACTTTTTTATTTTAATAATTTTTAAAAATTATATTTACTTATGTTTAAAAATTTATTCATTTTTTATTTTTTAGTTTTTTTCTTCTGAGCTGTGTGGCAGACAAGGGTCTGGGTGCTGTGGCCTGGTGTCAGGCCTGAGACTCTGAGGTAGGAGAGCCAAGTTCAGGACACTGGACCACCAGACACCTCCCAGCCTCACATAATACCAATCGGTGTGAGATCTCCCAGGGATCTCTGTTTCAGCACTAAGACCCAGCTCTACCCAACTGCCAGCAAGCAATAGTGCTGGACGCTCCATGCCAAACAACTTACAAGACAGGAACACAACCCCACCCGTTAGCAGAAAGGCTGCCTAAAATCATACTGAGCTCACAGACACCACAAAACACACCATCGGACACTGTCCTGCCCACAAGAAAGGCAAGATCCAGACTCATCCACCTGAACACAGGCACCAGTCCCCTCCACCACGAAGCCTACACAAGCCACTGAACCAACCTTACCAACTGGGGGCAGACACCAAAAACAATGGGAACTATGAACCTGCAGCCTTCGAAAAGGAGACCCCAAACACAGTAAGTTAAGCAAAATGAGAAGACAGAGAAATATGCAGCAGATGAAGGAGCAAGGTAAAAACCCACCAGAACAAACAAATGAAGAGGAAATAAGCAGTCTACCTAAAAAAGAATTCAGAGTTATGATAGTAAAGATGATCCAAAATCTTGGAAATAGAATGGAGAAAATACAAGAAACATTTAACAAGGAACTAGAAGAACTAAAGAGCAAACAAACAATGATGAACAACACAATAAATGAAATTAAAAATTCTCTAGAAGGAATCAATAGCAGAATAACTGAGGCAGAAGAATGGATAAGTGACCTGGAAAAGAAAATAGTGGAAATAACTACTGCTGAGCAGAATAAAGAAAAAGGAATGAAAAGAATTGAGAACAGCCTCAGAGACCTCTGGGACAACATTAAACTCAACAACATTCAAAATATAGGGGTCCCAGAAGAAGAAGAGAAAAAGAAAGGGTCTGAGAAAATATTTGAAGAGATTATAGTTGAAAACTTCCCTAACATGGGAAAGGAAATAGCCAATCAAGTCCAGGAAGTGCAGAGAGTCCCATACAGGATAAACCACAGGAAAAACAAGCCAAGACATATATTAATCAAACTATCAAAAATTAAATACAAAGAAAAAATATTAAAAGCAGCAAGGGAAAATCAACAAATAACACATAAGGGAATCCCAATAAGGTTAACAGCTGATCTTTCAGCAGTAATGCTGAAAGCCAGAAGGGAGTGGCAGGACATATTTAAAGTGATGAAAGGGAAAAACCTACAACCAAGATTACTCTACCTAGCAAGGATCTCATTCAGATTCAACAGAGAAATTAAAACCTTTACAGACAAGCCAAAGTTAAGAGAATTCAGCAGCACCAAACCAGCTTTACAACAAATGCTAAAGCAACTTCTCTAAGCAGGAAACACAAGAGAAGGAAAAGACCTACAAAAAGAAACCCAAAACAATTGAGAAAATGGTAATAGGAACATACATATTGATAATTATAAATGTAAATGGATTAAATGCTCCAACCAAAAGACATAGACTGGCTGAATGGATACAAAAACAAGACCCATATATGTGCTGTCTACAAGAGACCCACTTCAGACCTAAGAACACATATAGAGTGTGTGAAAACTTAAAGGTCAGATTAGAAATAAATGAAAAAGAAGTGAAGGAAACAATAGCAAAAATCAATAAAACTAAATGCTGCTTCTTTGAGAAGATAAACAAAATTGATAGGCCGCTGGTCAGACTCTTTAATAAAAAAAGGGAGAAGACTCAAATCAACAGAATTAGAAATGAAAAAGGAGAAGTAACAACTGACACTGCAGAAATACAAAGAGTCATGAGAGATTACTACAAGCAACTATATGCCAATAAAATGGACAACCTGGAAAAAATGGAGAAATTCTAAGAAAAGCACACCCTTCCATGACTGAACCAGGAAGGAATAGAAAATATAAATAAACCAATCAAAAGCACTGAAATTGAAACTCTGATTAAAAATCTTCCAACAAACAGAAGCCTAGGGCCAGATGGCTTTACAGACGAATTCTATCAAACATTTAGAGAAGAGCTAACACTTATCATTCTCAAACTCTTCCAAAATATAGCAGAGAGAGGAACACTCCCAAACTCATTCTACAATGCCACCATCACCCTGATACTAAAACCAGACAAAGATGTCAACAAAAAGGAAAACTAGAGGCCAATGTCACTGAAAAACATAGATGCAAAAGTCCTCAAAAAAATACTGGCAAACAGAATCCAACAGCAAATTAAAAGGATCATACACCATGATCAAGTGGGGTTTATCCCAGGAATGCAAGGATTTTTCAATATATTCAAATCAAACAATGTGTTACATTATATTGACAGTTGAAGAATAAAAACCACATAATAATCTCAATAGATGCAGAAAAAGTTTTGACAAAATTCAGCATCCATTTATGATAAAAACTCTCCAGAAAGTAGGCATAGAGGGAACTTACCTCAACATAATAAAGGCCATATATGACAAACCTCCAGCCAACATCATTCTCCATGGTGAAAAACTGAAACCATTTCCTTCAAAATCAGGAACAAGACAATGTTGCCCACTCTCACCACTTCAACATAGTTTTGGACGTTTTAGCCACAGGAATCAGAGAAGAAAAAGAAATACAAGGAATCCAAATCAGAAAAGAAGAACTAAAGCTGTCACTGTTTGCAGATGACATGATACTATACATAGAGAATCCTAAAGATGCTACCAGAATACTACTAGAGCTAATCAATGCATTTGGTAAAGTAGCAGGATACAAAATTAATGCACAGAAGTCTCTGGCATTCCTATACACTAATGATAAAAAATCTACATACAGATGGAGAGATATACCATGTTCTTGGATTGGAAGTATCAATATTGCGAAAATGACTGTACTGCCCAAAGGAATCTACAGATTCAATGCAATCCCTATCAAACTACCAATGGCATTTTTCACAGAACTAGAACAGAAAATTTCACAAATCGTATGGAAACACAAAACACCCCAAATCGCCAAAGCAATCTTGCAAAAAAATAACTGAGCTGAAGGAATAATCCTCCCTGACTTCAGACTATACTACAAAGCTACAGTAATCAAGACAGTATGGTACTGGCACAAAAACAGAGAGTTAGATCAATGGAACTGGATGGAAAGCCCAGAGATAAACCCACACACATATGGTCACCTTATCTTTGACAAAGGAGGCAAGAATATACAATGGAGAAAAGACAGCCTTGGGACTTCCCTGGTGGCGCAGTGGTTGAGAGTCCGCCTGCTGATGCAGGGGACATGGGTTCGTGCCCCGGTCTGGGAAGATCCCACATGCCGTGGAGCGGCTGGGCTCGTGAGCCGTGGTCGCTGGGTCTGCGCATCTGGAGCCTGTGCTCCACAATGGGAGAGGCCACAACAGTGAGAGGCCTGAGTACCGCAAAAAAAAAAAAAAAAGACAGCCTCTTCAATAAGTGGTGCTGGGAAAAATGGGTAGCTACATGTAAAGGAACGAAATTAGGACACTTCCTAACACCATAACAAAAATAAACTCAAAATGGATTAAAGACCTAAATGGAAGGCCAAACACTATAAAACTCTTAGAGGAAAACATAGGCAGAACACTCTATGACATAAATCACAGCAAGATCCTTTTTGACCCACCTCCTACAGAAATGGAAATAAAAACAAAAATAAACAAATGGGACCTAATGACACTTAAAACATTTTGCATAGCAAAGGAAACCATAAACAACATGAAAAGACAACCCTCAGAATGGGAGAAAATATTTGCAAATGAAACAACGGACAAAGGATTAATCTCCAAAATATACAAGCAACTCAATATCAAAAAAACAAACAACCCAATCCAAAAATGCACAGAAGATCTAAATAGACTTTTCTCTAAAGAAGCTATACAGATTTCCAACAAACACATGAAAGGATGCCTAACATCACTAATCATTACAGAAATGCAAATGAAAACTACAATGAGGTTTCACGTCACACTGGTCAGAATGGCCATCATCAAAAAATCTACAAACAATAAATTCTGGAGAGGGTGTGGAGAAAAGGGAACCCTCTTGCACTGTTGGTGAGAATGTAAATTGATACAGCCACTATGGAGAACATTTTGGAGGTTCCTTAAAAAACTAAAATTAGAACTACCATATGGCCCAGCAATCCCACTCCTGGGCATATACCCTGAGAAAACCAAAATTCAATAAGAGTTATGCACCACAATGTTCATTGCAGCACTATTTACAATAGCCAGGACATGGAAGCAAACTAAGTGTCCATCGACAGATGAATGGATAAAGAAGATGTGGCACATATATACAATGGAATATTACTCAGCCATAAAAAGGAACAAAACTGAGTTATTTGTAGTGAGGTGGATGGACTTAGTGACTGTTATACAGAGTGAAGTAAGTCAGAAAGAGAAAAACAAATACTGAATGCTAACACATATATATGGAATCTAAAAAAAAAAAAGTGGTTCTGATGAACCTAGGGGTAGGACACGAATAAAGATGCAGATGTAGAGAATGGACTTGAGGACACGGGGAGGGGAAAGGGTAAGCTGGGAGAAAGTGAGAGAGTAGCGTTGACATATATATGCTACCAAATGTAAAATAGATAGCTAGTGGGAAGCAGCTGCATAGCATAGGGAGATCAGCTTGGTGCTTTGTGACCACCTAGAGGGGTGGGAAAAGGAGGGTGGGAGGGAGACGCAAGAGGGAGGGGATATGAGGATATATATATATATATATATACACGTATAGCTGATTCACTTTGTTATACAGCAGCAACTAACACAACATTGTAAAGCAATTATACTCCAATAAAGATGTTAAAAAAAACACATCAATAAAAAAAAAGAACATACTAACCAAATTATACATTCAATATATAATTTTTTTAATGTACAAATAATTATATATACAGAACAGACTTTTTCAAAACATGCAAAAGATACAATGTATTTTTAATGAATATACCATTTGTAATGAAAGTATAACGTATTTATGGATATTGTAAGCTACAAATTTAAGATAGTAGTTACATCTGTGAGGGAAAGAAAGTGAACTGAAGAAAGTATACACTGTGGGCTTGAACAATCTGAAACACTATTTAAAAAAACCTTTAACAATTATGGTGAGAATGCCAAAATTTGAAGAATTTGGGTTATAGGTGAATGGGTGATTATTTATTATTCTTTATGTTTGATACTTGATATTTTTCATAATTATAGAAAATCAAATCATAGTTTGAGAAACTTACATGCCAAAATTTTTTGGAATTTTTCTTTTTCATCCTTTGCTTGCCTGGAGAAAAGCCACTCACATGTGCCTGTTGTGAAAGTTGGAATCACTCAGAAAATATCCTTGTAAGAGGGGTCTGTCCAATTTACGCCAGCATTAAACACAGACTTTAGAAAGAATTTATATAGAATGAGTTTGCTGCTAGTTTTTGAAGTTCTTGAAGGAAAAAAAAAAGAACAAGAAGGGGAGGAGGAGTAGGCAAAAGGGAGGAATGTTGGGGGAAATCCTATAATCTAAAAAGTTTGGTAAATTGACAGAAATCATAGTTGAGTTATGCAAGCCTTGTAGAATTACAACTAACACATCCTGTTTATTTCATTACCAGTTAGAAATGCCCCACAGGGAGAATTTTAATGTGGTTTAGGACCCTTGTAAGAATGATCTGAATGATCAGATTAAGGCAGGAAGATGGAATGTTAAGAATTCATCTGGTCTTCTCTATTTGCTGGGTTTGGTCCATCTGGTAATAACCTACCAACATGTATTTTCAGAAAGCAGGAAAAGACATGAAAATAAGCTCTAGTGACAGAAAACAGTATTTTAAAAGTTCTAATGAAAAGTTTTTCATGACATTTGTTAAAGATGGTAAGGAAACGTTTCTTCAAGAGGGGCAACTGCAGTGGGAGTTTTGCAGTTGGAAAGAGACATTGGGGCTCAACTCAATATGAGAAGAGTGAATGGAGATTTACAGCCAAGGAGCAGGGTGGTGGTGGGGGGGGTGGGTCAATGGATGGAAAATTGCTAAGTAAATATCAAGTCTAAGGTGATTCTGGCTAACATGACTTGACAAAATCCTTGCTGAAGATAGGCCAGATTAATAAAATATTAAGGGTAGGGATTTTCATTAATTTGACTCAGCAGGATTTTTGCTAAAACCGGACTAAGCAGGGCAAAGGCATAGTCCAAGGGCAGGACCTAGACAGAAAGACGACTCAGAAGAGACTGACTGAAGGTAGGCCAAGGAGAACGTCTTTATCAAATGTTAGTACGTATAAGAGTGTGGCTAGATCTTGGGAAGAAATGGTGTTAGGGCTTGGAGCATTTGGGGTAGAATAAAATAAATTATCAAGTCTAAACTTTGCAGCATGGCCGGCAAGGCTGTTTATTGTCTGGTCATGATTCCAGGATTTAACCTTCTAGCCAACAGCTCCAATAACTGAAAAGGAATAAAAACATTACCAATGAAGGACCTCATTGCCCAGTAGTATATAGCCACCTGCATCTTAGGTAGAACTTTTAAAATTAAGGTGACATTCTGTTGTGAAACTCTCATGGTAAAACCCTGATGGGAGAAGAAATAATTTGCAACTCTAGACTTCAGCATTTGCAGTGGGAAACAAGCAAACAACAGCCATTGTTTCTTTCACTTTGTGGCTCTAGTCATCAGCAGCTATAATAAAAAATTGAAGGTATTGTGGTCATGGAAAAGATGCTTCTATGAGTTCTGCTGCTTTATAACAACCTAGGAGGGATGTCTGAAATGCTGCTCAGTGTGGCGCTACCACACTGAGTAGTGTGGCTGAACTCTTGACATCATATAGTGGAAAACTCTAACTCCACCCACACTGGTGAAGCTGAAAAGTATCTGTGACAGAGAGATGTTTACAGTTCATGGAGAAAGAATAAGTGCAGACAGTAATCAAATTATTTGCACATCTGTTTGATCTCTCTATCCTATAAATGTGTGTGTGTGTGTGGAGTTGTCAACGTGAGGATTCTGGATTCAGACTGACGTCAGAATTCGAATCCAGCCCCTTAACATACTAGCTGTGTGACTCCGGACAAGTTACTGTACAGTGCCTCAGTTTCCTCGTTATAAAATGAGATGATAGGATCATTATAATATAATTGTCATAATGTTGTGGGTATTTTTGCTTTTTTTGTTTTTTTTTTTTGCGGCACGCGGGCCCTCTCACTATTGAGGCCTCTCCCGTTGCGGAGCACAGGCTCCAGACGCGCAGGCTCAGCGGCCATGGCTCACGGGCCTAGCCGCTCCGCGGCATGTGGGATCTTCCCAGACCGGGGCACGAACCCGTGTGCCCTGCATCGGCAGGCGGACTCTCAACCACTGCACAACCAGGGAAGCCCCATAATGTTGTTTTGAGGACCAAATGAAATTAAAAATTTTTAGAGCTTAGCCCAGAGTTTAACACAGAAAGAAGTTAAAAATATTAACCATTATTACCACTACTTTTATTATTATAATTTGTTCTTTTAGCTCCACAGCCTACCACACTATTTTGTGCATAATTTACACTTAATAAGTTTTGTTAAATTAATTCCAAAAGCAAAATCATAATTGTCTTTTAAGTTTTTGGCTGAGTCTAGATAGAGACCAATGATCAAGACACCCCTCCCCCCTTTAGTAAATCATGGTGCCACTGCTCATGGTATGTTAGCTGGGACATAAAGGAGGCTGACAATGGTGGCTACTTAATCTCCTCCAACAGTCCAATGGCTGGTTTGGGTGATATATGGCAGCACCTGGATAAGTCTCCAGCCTACAATACAATGAAGTTTAAATAGCCAAAGGGTAGCATTTTCCAAGTTGGGTGCTGCAAACACCTGGTGAAGAATTATAATTTTATCAGGAGATTTGAGAAGGGCCTAAGGATGTATTCAGTCATTTTGAGAAATCATGATAAAATCTTCACTTGGAATCTTCTTAAAGATAAGCAATCTTGGTCACAGCACATGGCAAAAGTGTATCTTCAAGACATTACACATTCTAGCATATCGTGCATTTGTTTATGGAATTGTCAATATTCAAATGGACTCTAGTCCTCCAGACTGTCCTATCCCAGCAGCAGAACAGAGAAAAGCAAATCCTAAACAAACCTATTCTGAGAGATGAGCTATGTAAAAAATGTGAAGCAAAGTCATTTATTTAATATGATAGGAGGATTTGAAAGCTGAACAGAACAAATGTCACAGTCCAAAGTATGAAAAAGAGCCATGGCCAAGAACAACCTAAAAATAACAAGTCATCAGAGAATGAAAATCTGGGAGGGAAATATAGAAGGTCCAACACACTTCCAGCAGGCCATAACTTATCAAGACAGAGCTCTTTTAGAGGGTGGAGGATGTACCTTGAATGCCTAAGCACCATCCTTGGCCTCTAACCCAGGAATTACTTAATCTGCAAGCTAGAAGGATTCAGTGATTACTAAAATTGACTGTTATTCACTGAGAAGTACAGCGAGATGGTGAATGTTGTGGTCTCAGGATCCCGGCAGTATGGGTTTAAATCCTGGCTCTGCAGGTTGCTGGCTGTGTAAGGACAGCTTCTTAAATTTCCTGTGCCTCCTTTTGCTCAGCTAAATGGGAATAATGGAATACACCTACGTTATAGACATCTCAGAGTGTCTTGTTTGGCATATAGTAAGTACTCAATATTAGCCTTTATTATCATCATCATCCAAGAAAATCAAGAAGTTCTACAGTACTCTAGGTATATAATACTGCAATTTAAAAAATCAGTATTTACCGAGGAGGTTTTAAAAACAGTCTTGGAGGCTAATGTTCTGAGCTACCTACCTGTGTTTCTCACTGTGATTCCATATGTAACTGGCTTTTGTCCCAATTAATTTGACATTTATACATGTATTTTTCACTCTAAAAATTAAGTCAAATATCCAAACAAACAAGGTATCTTCAAACCACTCATGGTTGGAATAGTCATGATGGCATAGACTAACTGTGTCAGGATATTTTGTCTCACTGTTTTTTTTTGGAAGTTTTGATATTCTTCAGGTTCATAATTGTTAGAAACTTAACATTATTCTGGGTCTTATATTGGGTATGGAAGAGTGTCCAGCACAGAAAAACCTTTTTAAAATTTCAGACCTTTCACGAGTCTTCAATGTGAGCTCTGTTGATAAAAGATGACATTTATGGGGAATTAATGTTGTTTTAACAGAAGCTTTCAGTTCTTGCCTTATTTCCTCTCTCCCTTCCCCCAGTTCCTGAATGTGGAATCTCCTAATGGGCTCTTTAGCAGGCTTTGGCCTGTTCAAGTAGCTGAGCCAAGTCTGACTGCGGCAGGAAGTAACGTCAGCCAAGTCTTCTGAGGGGGCTTCACATTGAGTCATGCTGGAGGCCAGCCTAGTGTACTGGGCCAAAGGGGTCCCAGGGAGTCTGGGTGTCACTTCTGGGCCTTTCCCTCTTCCCTCCCATCGTCTCCTGTGTTAGTTCAGTCTTCTGCTTCTTACTCCACTCCACAGAACGTTCTGCCAAAAAACCAGAGACTTAGAAGTCTTATAATCCCTGCCAGTACGTTTATGTTAATGAATATATTGCTGTAATATGCTATACTAGATGATAAACCTATCTCATGTTTTGTGTGTGTGTGTGTGTGTGTGTGTGTGTGTGTGTGTGTCTAGGGATGAGGGCATTGAAAAAAACTAGAAAACATGAATGGCTAAAGAAAGTTGGAGTCTTTGGTTTGATTTGAAATAGGCTTATCAGGACATACATCTGACTTCTCATGAGTGGGATGATATAATAGCCAAAAAATGATAACCATATTTGATTTCACGTGGACCTATATTTCTCTCTGGAATAGCTGACAATCTTTTTGTAAATTTATTTTATTGACGTATAGTTGATTTACAGTGTTGTGTCAGTTTCTTCCGTATGGCAAAGTGATTCAGTTATACATATATACACATTCTTTTTCATATGCTTTTCCATTATGGTTTATCACAGGATATTGAATATAGCTCCCTGTGCTATACAGTAGGACCTTGCTGTTTATCCACTCTATACATAATAGTCTACATCTGCTAACCCCAAACTCCCAATCCATCCCCCCCTACTCCCACTCCCCACTGGCAACTACAAGTGTGTTCTCTATGTCTGTGAGTCTGTTTCTGTTTCGTAGATAAGCTCATTTGTGTCATATTTTAGATTCCACATATAAGTGATATCGTATGGTATTTAGCTTTCTTTTTCTGGCTTACTTAGTATGATAATCTCTTAAGTCCATCCAAGTTGCTGCAAATGGCATTATTTCATTCTTTTTATGGCTGAGTAGTATTCCATTGTATACATATGCCACATCTTCTATATTCATTCAACTGTAGATGGACATTTCAGTTGTTTCCACACCTTGGCTTGGAATAGCTGACAATTTGACACCAATATAAAATTTCCTGAAATCTTTCTGAGCATTCACTATTAATGCCATACTCAGGACATTCATCATTTCCTCAACTTCATTTGCTTATTTATTGAGCATGTCCTCTGTGCCAGGCACTGGGGAAATAAGAGTGAGTGAAGTTAACAGCACCTACATTATGGAGCCCAGAGTGATGGAGAAAGTGCTACTGAAATACAGAATAGGACTGTACAGGAGACAGTCTGTACAGGAGACATTTCCCACACTAAGGCTTGGAGGATGAATGAAAGAATCAACTGCTCATTCAGTGGATATTTATTGAGCATCCGTTTGTGCTTGGTACTATGCTGGTGCTGGGGGATAGAGTCTTGAAGAAAAACATCCAACACCCCTGACCTCATAGTGCTTATAGTCTAGTGATGGGATAATAATAATGATGATAATAATAATAATAATAATAGCATAGGTTTTTTGCGGTACATGGGCCTCTCACTGCTGTGGCCTCTCCCGTTGTGGAGCACAGACTCCGGACATGCAGGCTCAGCGGCCATGGCTCACGGGCCCAGCCACTCCGCGGCATGTGTGATCTTCCCGGACTGGGGCACGAACCCGTGTCCCCTGCATTAGCAGGTGGACTCTCGACCAATGTGCCACCAAGGAAGCCCATAGCATAGGTATTTTTGATGGAGTTAAAGACTATGGAGAAAAATAAAGCAGGAAAGAGGGAACAAGTGTTCATGGGTGGATACAACAGAGGTAACCTGTCCAGGGAAGGGTTAACTGAAGGGAATTGGAGTAGCTACTGAGGGAGGAGAAGGAGTGGGCCTCATGCTGGTCTGAGGGAAGAGTGCTCAAGGCAGAGGGATGCCTGCAACAGGCCTGGCATTTTGGAGGAGCAGTGAGGAGTGAGGAGACCAGCATGACTGGAGCAGAGCACAGGATAAGGCAATAGTAGGCCATGAGGTCAGAGAGGTAATGGGGGACCAGACTGTGAAGGACCCTTTGGGTCATTTGCAGTAAGTTTGGCTTTGAGCTGGAAAGACACTGGGATTGACATGGTCTAACTTGTACCCTTATAAGGTCACTGTGACTGCTGTTGAGAAGAGATCAGAGGAAGCAAAGCCTGCAAATGCAGTGTTTGAATGCCTATTGCCTGTCAGGGGCTGTAACGGGAACACTGCCCTCAGGACCTAACCAGCTAGTCACAGGAGAGAAACTTGAACTGGTTTGGTAAATAGTATGAATGTCCAATGATTGATATTGATTTTTGCTCATGCTGGGATCCTTGTTCCTGATTTTGGCTTAGGGATCCACCTCTTTCCCACTCTCTGACCATGTGGTTTGATGGCCCCCATTGCCCAATTAAGAGATGGAGTTGTAACCTAAGCCTAAGCCAGTGAGCAGAGTCCATCCCTCTAGCACAAGTTCAAGCATGAGCGGGTAACTCAAACTCATCAATGAAGCCCCAATCCAAGTGGGCCTTTGTGCATCATGACACTCTTCTGGGATGGATATGAAAGATCTGGATCTTCTGTGGCCATCTTTAGCTATATAGGAACTGACCATGAAACCATATCGGTCTGTGATTTGCGTGTATGTTTTGCTTGCTTAAGTTTTGGGAGAACATATGCTTTTTATTTTTAAAGTCAAACTTTTATTAATTTTCCCATGGTCTTCAACAAAATAGCAAGCTTTTTAAAAGTTTCTTCATGCTCAAATGGTGCTCATTGCCAAATAGCATAGTGTTGAGTAGAAGTAAAACTAACAAACGACAAGGAAGATTTCAAGAAATTCTGTTTTACTGAGACAAAAACAGTAAAAAACAGTAAAAAATCATTGTAATATTGACTATACCTCAGAGGGACTAAAAGTGAGAAAAAGAATTCAAAAGCTTCAGAGAGAAGATCCAGAATACACAAATATGAAAACTGCTTTGAAATCATAAAGTGCCCTCATTGACTAACTCAGAACACAGAAGGAAGAGTTTGTGCCTCTACTATAATGTGGAATTTTTGAAGATAATTAAAAAAAAAAATCATTTTAATGACTAACCTTCCAAAACAGTTCCTAGTCTGGGACTAGCATTTGATTGCAACTGAACAAATTTAAGCTAAAATAAAGGGATTTATTTAACTATTTTCCTCATTCAAATACACATCAACATTGCAGAAGTACAAGTTCATTTATGCCTGCTATGTTTTAACTCTTTTTAAAGCTCTTTTTAAAATTGTTGAGTAAAATTTCAACATAACACACTATACACATATGCAATATATGTTGCAGAAATGAGACTTTCTTAATACTAATTATTAAGTACCTTCTAAATGTCAGAAATTTTTACACATACGTTTCCTAATTCTCATAAAAAATCTTCAAAATTTGTATTATATTTCCTTTTTTTCGTAAGAATTAAAATTGAGGCATAGCGAAGTTCGTGAATTGCCCAGTGTCAAATAGCTGGCAAATGGGAGATTTGGAGGAGGTGTTTTGGCCAGGCACTGCATTACACACTTTACATGTATTACTTCATTTAATCTTTACAGCAGCCCTTTAAAGATGAGGACATTTAAAAGGAGATTCAATAAAGATAGTGGCAGGATTCACCCCAGGACTAACTTTAGAATTTATAATCTTAGCAGTATATGGTTTACTGTCTTTTTAAATGACTGAATTCCCCACTTGAGAGTATTTCTGAAGCTCAAAATAGGTTGTACCTGGTGTCTTTTATGCTAATTTTCAAAGAAGTGTGAGATGATTATTCTTCATCCAAGAGTTCAAACTTAGACCTACAGAGAGAGTCTTTCCTACATCTCTTATGAAGAGCTCTTGCTTTAAAAGTTAGTGTGTGCCAACTTTCAAGTTATTAGTATGTCAAGGCTCAACAGTCTTCAGATCTTTCCCTTTTCCACAAAATACTTTTTAAATAGTCTGATACTTGGCTGTACATGTAGAGGTTCATACTGCAGGCATGGTCTTGAAATTACTCTTATTCTCACAAATTACTAATTATGTGACTTTGGTCGATTAGGCAACCTCTCAGGTATAAAAGAAATTCTTATCACTGTAAAGGATCATGTAATTAAACCTATTTCCCATTTGTCAGATTCATGGGTTAACAACACAGTAAAAGTGAGAAAATATAGTATCAAATTCATTGCATGGAATTATTTCACTGATAATATCAATAAAAAAGAGAAAATAAATCTAATATCAATAAAAAAGAGAAAATAAATCTAACCAGGGAAGCTTTGTCTCTTAAAAACCATTGAAGATATTTAGAAGTTTGTTTTGGACTTACACATTTTGTGTAAATCCTCAAAAGAAATAATAGAAATTAAGTAATCATATTAAACAGTATGTATTTATTTTTAACAAGAACTAAGTTTATTAGTATTTGTGTCTAACAGTTTCCAGATGGCCTACTTGTACATGATATAGGAGCAAATTTTAAACTCTTAATAAATTGAAGGACAAGGTAGAAGTATTCAAAAATATTTTTTATCAGAGATGTTCTTTTTCTAAGATGCACTTAAGATTTTTAAATTATTGAGTATATTTGATGCATTCCTGAGACAATCCAGATCAGAAGATGTATTGCAGTTGAAGTATTTTCTGATTTGTGTTTTATTTTATCCATTTGATGAAAATTTGGAACCCAAATTTGGAGTCTCAACTTTAATATACATTCTTAACTGGGTCTCTTCCTTAGTCATGCTTTCTCTTTCCTATCAAAATCTGTTTGCCGTATAGGACCAATAAACAAATTCGTAAGAGTTCAAGTAAAAGAAAATTTAATAGTCTACCATTAGGTTTCATATTACTTAGGGATCAGAAGTCTTAAAGCTAACAAAAGAAATAATAATTGTGGAATTTCAGGAATCATACATTACTTCTACAAATGTTTATTGAAACCCTAGTAAATCCTAAGAATGAATGCAGTGGCTAAGAGCACAGATTCTGGAGCCAGGCTGTCTGGGTGAAAGTTCAGGCTCCACACTTGCCCTCTGTGGGTGACCTAGAGCAAGTTACCTGATTCTCTTGCTCCTGTTTTCTCACCTGTAAAACGGGGATAATAATAATATTACCTCATGCATATTGACGATAGCTGAGATTGAATGAATTAATATAAGTAAAAGATTGAGAATAGCACTCTAGCCACATTATGAGGGTTACATTGTTAGTGAGTATGATTATCATTATAACAATGAACCAGCCATGGTCATTGCCCTCATAGTGCTAAGGAGAGGCACTTTACAGTGAAGAATTGATATCCATTAAAGATTATTATGTTCCAAGTACAATACGGCCATTTTATTTTTCTTATATTATTGAATTCTCAAAATAACTATTCTGAGGAAGATTTTACTCTTTCAGTTTAAAGGTGAGAACATTGACGCTTACAAGCGATATAATAATTTTGCTAAGGGCTCAACTAGCAAGTGATGAAACGAGAATTCAAATCAAAGTTCTATTATTTCACCACAGCAGGATGATCATTTAGAGAAAATACATCAATCATTTAATAGGAAGACAGTATAAATGGCTGTTAAAAGCACAGACTGAAGACACATGGTGAGGATTTGAATTCTGCCTTTTCCTCTTCCGAAGTATTGATATTAGTCCTTGGGTAATTTGGTTAACTTCTCTGTGCTTCAGCTTTCCTACCTATAAAATGATTATAGTAAGTTCCTCAAAACAGAGTTAATATGAAGATTGAACGAGATAAAATATACCCAGTGTTTGATTTGTACTAAGTGCTCATTGTTATTTGATTCATTTAATTGAACAGTGTAAGTAGTTGTCTATTCCGCTTTCTCACTTCATGTTCCTGACTGTCAAAGCCAAGTTTCTAGAAATTCTGATGCAGAATGAGAGGATGACTTGGGTAATTTAAGAGAATTAGACTTCCATCATTTAGTTATCTACAAAGGCTAGAACATTCTAGGCAGGGCTGATATTCAGCTGATGAGCACCACTACAAACATACTAGCCATTAAAATATTGAAATACAGGGTTTCCGTACCAGATGGTGAATGATTTAAGATCTTGAGCCCATGTGCTACCTAATAAGCTGCATAGTAGTGCGTGCTGGTGAGGGTGACCCTCGGCAGCTGCAGTGTAGACTGAGATGGATGCTGGCAGAAGCATCTGTAGTCCATCTCCTGCTCTGGAACGGCCCAGCATAGACGAGGGTGGTAAGGCACGTGACAGGGCAGACAGTAGCGATGACAGAGATGGTGGTGTGGGTTGAGGTGCAGACTGTTTGGATCTAGGTACCGCCTGCCCTGCTTCATGCTGGCAGCAGCAGAGAACCAGCTTGACCCTAATACCTTCAACTGAATGGGGAAAAATCAGGCTTTCTATGTCCAATTGTAGTTCAGATAGGGACATCTTTTAACTGATGACAATAGCGTCAAAGAGCACATCAATTATTCCTAAAATTCAAGAAATGGTTTAAAATTTATTAGAATGAGTTGATGAAGTAGTGGCACTACAACTTCTATCATTTGGTAAGCAATTCTATATTATCTATATCAGTTTATTTGGAAAATAAGCGGGATTATGATTTTTTTGATTTGTTAATTGGTTTCTATACTAAATTTTTATTTCCAGTTGTTAACTATGTTTAATTACATGTAATTATAGGCATTAGACCATGTACAAGGGCAGTGATGTCTCACATAGGTTTTTAAAATATATTTCAACAAAAAATGATGGAATAATGTCTCACAAATAACTCAAGACTTTAACTGTTTCCTAGGCAATGTGCAGACACAGTGTATAAAAAGGAATAAAGGAGGGTGGGGAAATCTGTTAGCCTCACAAAATATTCTAAAAATCACAGTGAAGAGCTAATAGTGAGTTTATTTTTAAAAATGTCACATTACTCTCTTTTGTCTGATAATACTATTTCCTCTTTTTCCAGTTCACTTTCTTTAGTTATTAGTTTCCTCTACTGTTTCTGAGAAGCATCTGCAGCTCCAAAGTGGTTAAATTCCCCATTCCAGGTAGACAAATTTGTACTCTCTCGATTGTAATATCAGGAAATGTATCATCATAAGAAGACATCAGACTCAGCACTAGAGTGATCCAGTTTTCTGAACCTAAATTTGAACACATGGTCAGACGATGCTTCCTCAGTTCATCAAATACCTATTTAGGTCTACCACATGCTGTTCCCAAGGGATGCAACCATGGCAAGAATGCGTCCACCCTCATGGAATTTAGTCTCATCTGGAGGTCAGGTTACTGATCAGTAACACTATACTGTAGTAATTGCTACAAAGGTAGAAATAAGGAAGACTGTCCTCTATCCCTTGCGAGAAGGGAATCAAATTTGAGGAGACTCTTATTCCTCAAAGACTAAGAGTCCTGGAAGAAAAAGCAGTTCCTTAGCAAGGTAGTATTATGGCTGGGGGAAGGGCATTCTCCAGCAACCCAGACACACAGCAATTTCTATATTGAAAGAACATATCTGCCACATGACTGGACAACTTAACATTCTCCAGGTATATACAACTTGAAAGAAAATAATTTCATTTGGAAGCCTTGGGATCTGATCCATCTTGATGTTTTGTTGCGCTTTATCAAAGCGCATTGGCTCTCCTAGTTGTAGGAAGACTTCAGCGTATTGTTACACCTGAAGGAGCTTCAGGTGAATGAAGAAAGTGACTTTGACTTTTTGCTTGTTAATATAAATACTAACTTTGCTTCATTTGTGGGACAAACCTCTTTAATGTATCTTGAGTTGGTTACTGAGGATTTTGTCAGTAGGCTATTTTTGGAAATCTGCTTGGGGTTAAATCACAGCAATTACAAGCTTGAGATAAAAGGAGCCACATGTATACAGAGGCTTCTTAAAGACCCAGCCAGCCTTCATTTCCTTTCACAATGGGAGGCTTTGGGCCTCTACTGACTAGGATGAACCACAGCAAAACAATATCTTCGTGTGTGGGTTTTAAAAATAAACTGAAGTGATTTGTATGCACAAATGGCACCTTAGAAAAAAGAATGTAGAAAAGCCAAGTTGAAAAAGAAAACAAACAATACTTGAAATTCTCCTCTTTTCTCTTCCAACAGGTTTTCTTTCTTAGAACTGTTGTCTGGAAAGCTCATCTATTATAATATTGCCTGCTGAGCAGTTCAACCACCCTAGGTATTGCTCTGGGATTCTAATGATATTATTATAAGTAGTATGATAGATAGGCTATAATCTGGGGTCTTTGCAAGGATAACTAAAAGTCTCCAGCGTTTTAAAACTAAACGCAGAGAATATAGTTTGTTATCTTGGCTACATTACTGACAACATAAACGATTCTTTGGAGACTTGAAAGCTGGGGTCAGCCATATCAACTTGCATTTTAGGAGAGTTTAATCAATTGACTAATAGCACAAAAGAATATATCCACTCACTTGAGGTTTCATTTGCATAGTTTATCAGTAGGAGATTTTTCTGGTAATTTGCATACTTTCCTGCTCTCACAATTAGGATAATTAGGAGAAATCATCAAACTCTATAAACAATGGCTACCAGCTAAATCTAAGTATAGAAGGGAAATTAGAATTTATGTAGACCACTGTTATTAATAAGTATATTTTTAAAATTATATAATTACTAGTCAGCAGAAAGTGACCAAGTTATACAGGCTTCATATTTTAAATTATTTAGATTTTTATAATGATCTCTAAATAAAATCAGTAATCCTAATAACTTACGGATAGTAAATCATTAGGTCAAGAAACTAGTTAAAATACACTTTATATTCAAATTAAGTTTGCATCTCAATGTGCTTTTTACTTATAGGAATCTCCAAGTACATGAAAAGTTACAATGACAAGGATTTTATGTTAAAATGATATATTTATAGAGGATAGTACTGCATAATACTAAAATATTTGATTAAAGAACAAAACTTTCAGCCAAATGTCAATGATCTGACAAACAAATGAATATCTCTCCAAATATATAGATAATTAAGTTTAAAATCATCAAATACTTTCTTTGGAATAGTTTTAAGGTAACATATAATGACTTTAAAAGTCAATCCACCTTTAAGATTCTGCTATCGTCTCTGATGTTCTGAAGTAGTCCTAAAACTAGGAGAGCAAAGGTACTTTGATAAAAACTAAACAAAAGATCAAGATGGATCAGATCTTAAGGCTTTCAAATGATTTTTTTTTTCTTTTAAGGTGCATATACCTGGAGAATGTTAAATTGTCCAGTCATGTGGCAAATTATGTTGTCAAAAATATTCAAGCTTTTATGTCTCTGTTGGCCCAGACTGCCCTTTCCACAATCCTAACAATTGTCTGCTAAGGAAATGCTTCATCTTCCAAGGCTGGGTTAAGAGATTTGACTCCTTTCCCCACACAGAATAGATGTTCTCTTTCTTCTTGTCTCCTTTGTAGCAATTATTGCATTGTAACAATGTAACTAGGGTATTGTTTCTTCCAGCACTGACTTTATAAAATCACTGCAGTTTTAAAATAAAAGGTTTTATTAGGCTTCTTCAAGTCCAAGAAACACAAGAGCATGAAAAAAATATTTTTGTTATGACCTTTTATGCACTTTTGAGTAGATCAAACAGAAAATTGAATTTTGACTTAGCACAAGCTTTCTTTAAAAATATGTTCAAGGATACAATTGAGGAGTTAAAATTACTTTAGAAAACCTGAAAAAGTAGAAATGACATGTCCAAAGATTTGTTTTCCTTTATTAAAATGTATAAAATAAAGCTCATTTTATTGTTATTTGTTCATTATTATTCTTTTTTTAAATTTAGGTAAAATTGGTGCATAATATTATATTAGTTTCAGGTATACAACATAATAATTCGGTATTTGTATACACTACAAAGTGATCACCACAATAAGTCTGGTTACCATTTGTCATTATAGAACTGACCCATCACCCTTTTCACCTATTCCATACCACCCCTCCCTTTACCACCCCTCCCCTCTGCTAACCACCTATCTGTTCTCTGTATCTATGAGTTTAGTTTAGTTTTGTTCATTTGTTTTGTTTTTATGATTCCATATATAAGTGAAATCATATGGTACTAGTCTTTCTCTGATTGACTTGTTTCACTTAGCATAAGACCCTGGAGATCCATCCATGTTGTCGCAAATGGCAAGGTTTCCTTCTTTTTTGTGGCTGAGTAGTATTCCACTGTGTATATATACCACTTCTTCTTTATCCATTCATCCATCAATGGATGTTTTTATATCTTTGCAATTGTAAATAGTGCTACAACAAACATTGGGGTGCAAATATCTTTTTGAATTAGTGTTTTTGTTTTCTTCAGATAAATTCCCAGAAGTGGAACAGCTGATTGTAAGATAGTTCTATTTAAAATTTTTAAAGGAACCTCCATATTGTTTTCCATAGTGGCTGTACCAATTTACATTTCCACCAGCCTCATAGGAAGTTTTCATTTCCTCCACAACCTCTCCAACATTTGCTATTTCTGGAAACCATCAACAAATCCTACAGAATGGGAGAAGATATTTGAAAATCATATATCCATTAAGGGATTAATATCAAAAATACATAAAGAACTCATACAACTTAATAACAAAAAAAAAATCTGAATAATCTGATTAAAGAGTGAGCAGAGTATCTGAATAGACATTTCTCCAAAGAAGACATAGAGGGCTTCCCTGGTGGTGCAGTGGTTGGGAATCCACCTGCCAATGTAGGGGACATGGGTTCGAGCCCTGGTCCAGGAAGATCCCACATGCCGGGGAGCAACTAAGCATGTGTGCCACAACTACTGAGCCCGCGTGCCACAACTACTGAAACCTGTGCTCCTAGAGCCCGTGCTCCACAACAAGAGAAGCCACCGCAATGAGAAGCCCGCGCACCACAACAAAGAGTAGTCCCCGTTCGCTGCAACTAGAGAAAGCCCAGGCACAGCAACAAAGAGCCAACACAGCCAAAAATAAATAAATAAGAATAAATAAATTTATAAAAAAAAAAGAAGACATAGAGATGACCAACAAGCACATGAAAAGATGCTCAACATCACTAATTATTAGAGAAATGCAAATCAAAACCACTGTTAGATATCACCTCACGCCTGTCAGAATGGCTTTTATTAAATAGAGCTAATTTTGAAAGAATAATTATAAACATTTCTTGTAATTTTTGTTTCAAAATGGAAATATTTGATGGGGTCACTAAATGTATAAAATCTTCATATAAAATCACCAGGATTAAGATATTTTATTTCAAGTCTACCTGATTTAAAAAAAAAACAAAAACTCAAAAGTAAGCGTAGAAATGCCTTTTGAAAATGAAATAGAACTCTTTATTTGCCCTCACACAGTTTGCTTCCTTCGAGTCTTCCAATCTCAGTAAATTGTTGATGTGCTACTCAGTTGCTGAAGCCAAACTCCAGGAAGCGTCTCTGATCCCTCCGTTTCCTCACCGTCCATGCAATATGATGTTCCATTTGCTCCGTGCACTTTTCTCAACATCTTGTTGGTTCCTTGTTGACGTTCAGCTCTCAGTCCAAAGTGAGCACTTCCTGACGGTCTCAACTAAATTAGTGCCCCAGCTCTTCACACTCACTCTAGAGCATCAGATCACATCCCTCTGTTCTACTTTCCTCATAGTCCTCAGCACCATCTGGAATTTATGTTGCTCCTTGCTGTGCTTATTTTTTCTATCTTCTCCAGACTTTAAGCCTTCAAAGGCAGAGACCTTTTCCTTCCTGTTCTCCCCAGTGTTCCAGTACTTAATACAATGCTTATACATAACGTACACTGAAAAATATATTTCAAATGAATATTTTGAGAACAGACTTTTAACCATTTATTTCATTCAAGAAATATCTCATTTGTTCCTAGTATTATATGAGGCAAAGGTAAGGGATATATATATATATATATATATATATATATATTTTTTTTTTATCTTTTGTGGTACGTGGGCCTCTCACTGCTGTGGCCTCTCCCGTTGCGGAGCACAGGCTCCGGACGCACAGGCTCAGCGGCCATGGCTCATGGGCCCAGCTGCCGCGCGGCATGTGGGATCTTCCCGGACCGGCGCACGAACCCGTGTCCCCGGCAGGCGGACTCTCAACCACTGCGCCACCAGGGAAGCCCAAGGGACATATATTGAAAGAAAAATATTTTATCACTTTCTACTAACCTGATAAAATAAGACAACTTGGCATTCTTCCCTGTCCCTCCCCCCCACCCGCAATGCCCAATTCCCACCTCTCTCTCTTTCTCTCTCTCTCTCTCAGGGATCTTAATCACAGGAAAAGAGAATGGCAAAATGGGAATAGCACAGACTACAGGAGGCAGACAGGTTTGTGACTTCCAAACTGTGTAAACTTAGACTACTTGTTTAGACTCATAGATGTTGTGTATCTTCACTTGAAAAACAGAAATAACTTTTTCTACATTACTGGTTGTTGTGAAAACTGAATGTAAAAGTGAATGTATGTAATAAATATCTTAGCACATTACTGGCTTTCAATAAATGCGAGCTTTTATTACTTCATGAGATGATCAGAGGTCAGTCATTCCCCAAGCCAATTTTCTTTTGAATAGCGCTTGTGTAAGACCAATTTTTGAGAGAATAATTGGCAACTAGCAAGCATACTAAAATACAATATGTATCATATTTTTAATGGTCTGGTTCCTTTCCTTTCCTTAAGAATAAAGCAAGAGATAATTACGACTCTAGTTCCTGTTGCTTCCTGAGGTGGCTGCCAAATCCCACGGCAGGCCTTGGAGGCAGCAGTCTGTCAGTAATGGCCTGAGTGAGTAACAAGGTGCAGTAACATCAGAAGCATTGGGCATCATCTCAGAGTTAGGTGGTGTGAGGTCAAATGGCTGCCTGAGAAGGTAGCATCCAGTAGATCCAAAGCAGAGACAAAGAAAAATAGCCAAGTTGTTCCACCCAAGAGGAAATATGAAGGATATCAGACTGTATGTTATTAAAACGTAGTCTGGAGCCGAAAGGATGTGTCTCTGAGGCCAAGAACCCACCAAATATGGGAGCTTACACAATATAATATATTTTATCATGATTAATGAAATATCTGACAAGACTAATTTTATTTCTTGCTTGATAGATAGCATTTCCTTACTTAAAACTAGTGATAAATTAGGTGCTTTGGCAAAAGGATCTAAAGCAATCTCAGTTCCATTTTTACTTAGGCTTAAACCATCCTTTCTTTTACTTCATTCCCTGATTAGAACTCTTTAACAACACAATTATGTCGAGCACATACGGTCACCAAGTCTGATAGAGGCACCAACACCCAAAGGCGTGTATATGTGCATGAATGTGATATTTCCTATAGTTGCTGCTCTGACCCTATTACACATGGGACCTAAATCCTCTTCCCCTATAGGTAACTGAGATAATCAGAGGCAAACCTGCTCTTTTCATCTCTAACCGGGCCTGTAGCAGAGCTTGGGGCCCATCATTTTTGAGATGTTACAGGGAAATGTGGGATTCTGTTCTTAGCTGAAATGGCCTAACGCTGGGTTATCTCTGATTGACTAAACCCAGTAGAAATTTTCAGTTTAAGAACTAATCCAGGTCTACTTCAGACTGGATCTAATTGGAGTCTAGATTGGACTTGGTTTCTTAGAGCTACCTTATATCTTTCTTGGCACCACCCCAGAAATGTAAGGAAGCCTCCTATATATTAGAGGAGTCAATAGGACTCCAGCAGAAACAAATTCCTTTAAGCATTTTAGACTGATTTATACCCCCAAATTCCCAAATGTAATGACAGAGGAGGCAAGTTTAAAATACTTTCAGCCACATGGGAATCATCTATAATTATACTGTCAAATATGGTAGCTACTAACTACATATATATATATATATATATATATATATATATATATCTCCAATGGAATATTACTCAGTCATAAAAAAGAATGAAATAGTGCCATTTGCAGCAACATGGATGGACCTAGAGATTATCATACTAAGTGAAGTAAGTTAGACAGAGAAAGACAAATACCATATGATATCACTTATATGTGGAATCTAAAAAGAAAATGATACAAATGAACTTATTTACAAAGTAGAAATAGACTCACAGACATAGAAAACAAACTTATGGTAACTGAAGGGGATAGCAGAGTAAGGGGGAAGGATAAATTAGGAGTTTGGAATTAACATATACACACTACTATATATAAAAGAGGTAAACAAGGACCTACTGTATAGTGTAGGGAACTATACTCAATATTTTGTCATAACCTATAAGGGAAATAATCTGAAAAAGAAAATATATGTATATATAAGTATAACTGAATCATTTTGCTATACACTTGGAACTAACACAACATTGTAAATTAACTAAACTTCAATAAAAAAGGAAAAAATCATGTCAAAAACTATAAAAAATAAATTTTAAATTAATTTAAATTAAATGAAATTTAAAAGTTCAGTTCTTCTGTTACACAGAGTTCAATAGCCACATGTCCATGTATTAACACAGATATAGAACATTTCCATAAGAGCACTACTTGGTTTCCCAAGCTAAGTTTGGGAATCACTGCTTGGTTTCCCAAGTTTGCTGTAGACTTCAGAGTTAGTGTATCTTGTGAGCGCCCAGTAATCATGTGTTGAATGGTTGAATAAATGATCTCTCTATTTTCTATACATGCTTAAGCACCTGTTGCCTCTTCTCTAATGCTCATCAGGCTTGTAAATACTTATGCAACATCTATCATCTCCGCTAAACATGGAGCTCTGTGAAGGCAAGCACTGTGTCTGTCTAGTTTATTATTGTATCCCCAGCATCTAACACAGTGCCTGGAACAAAGTTATTGTGCAAGAAATATTTGTTGAATGAAGTAATGAAAGAATGGATTCTAACTTTCTATATATCACTCATGGATAAAAATGCCACAGATAAAAATGGGGTTTATGTGAGGACTAAATGAAAGAGTGTAAATAAAGTACCTGACAGATGCCTGATATATAATAGGTCCTCAAACACTATTTCCTCTCTTGTTCTCTGATTAATAGAAGCCTGGGTCACTTGGATCCACAGGTCACAGAGACTTCTGGTCAAGCCAATAATTTCCTTAGTTCTTAGCTTTGTGCTTCCTTCCCTTTGATCAAAAGTTTGGCTTAAGTTATTAACTACAAGGGAAAAAGATTAGAGTTCAGTTCTGTTATTTGGCACTAAGGCAGCAGGTCTCCAAGGGAACAAAGTACCAACTCAGAGCAGTAAATTTCATAATTCATCCTGGAAATCTCTTCAAGACCAAAAGTCTGTCCTTTGACCAACCATCCAGTTAGTTCAGCCTTCTCTTCTCCTATCAGAATTCTGAATGCAAAACTATACCATAATTAAGCATTGAAACCATTCCTAGAGATTCCTAGACATGAATTAGTACTGCAGGGGCAATTGGAGGGAGAAATTTGGAATGAATTGTCCTTTAGGATGAGCATTTAAAGTCTTTTTCTTTGTTCTTGCTTTGTGCTTTCAACTTTCCCCTAAAGTGCTGCCTCTGGACATTTTAGAGGTGAGGATGGATGGCACACTTTTGTTTAGCTTAGAGGTAGTTATTAGAAAAGCCAGTTTTAAAATGTACAAAGTAAAAAAGGGAAAGGAAAAGACCCTGAGTGTTCTCCAGGGTGTTTCTAAACATTATGGGGTATAATTTTTTTTGTGGAAAACTTTTTAGCCATCTGCTAACGGATATTAGTAAAAGTAGAGACTGTGCTGAAAAATAAAGTGTCGGGTTGTCCTTTGCAGAAAGTTAATAAAAAGAAGGAAGTGAAAGACTGCTCATTATTTTTAATGACCCCACTTTCCAGCAGAGCGCCTGTATCTCTCTGCCTTTACTTTCTGCCTTCTTTCAGTTCATTATAACACACTAAGCGACTCCTTAGAATGACGGCTTTGTTCTAAAGCACAGAGCTCATCAAGAGGCTCACAGTCCCAGGCTGACTGGTTGCTAATCACAGGTCCAGCGCCAAGGTGATGATACAAAGATGAGCCTAGGACATTGTCCACAGAACAGTCACCAACCCTGAATGCCCTGGACTTCCTTTTGAGTATGTCAGCTTTGTTACGGGAAGTCAGCTCTCAAATGCTTCATTGTGTTTGGTGGGTGATGCAAGTTTCAGCCATCCATAAAAGGAGTGGTTACCAAACTGGTCCCTCTTACTTTGGTAAACCAGGAGGCGTTATGGTGTGGCTAGGAGTAGGCTTTGTTTCTGAAAATTCCATATATATATATGAAATTTTATACCCACTTGCCCTCCTAGTTTTATTAGCTCATATACACTATTTGAATGAATAAACTTTGTGCTGTACATTTAGAGTAGGTAGTTTTCTGTACTAATATCCTTAGCTATCAGTGGCCTTATATCTCCCAGATAAATTATGGAAAGATGGATACTAAATTCATGATTAATGAGGCAAAAAGTAGTAAGTAATCCTTCATTTCACTATGATGCTAAAAGAAGGTAAACTCTTTAATCTAGGCATGTGTATGTTTCATACAGCAGTAAAACAATGTAAGCCCACAGATACAAAATAAGGATAAACACACACACACACACACACGCAGAAGGAATGAAAATTTAACTCCAAACTCTATATAGGGTATACCTGCTGTCTTTGTTAGATTTTTTTTTTAACATTATTTCTCTCTCCAAATAAGGGCTAAACTGGCTGTGCTTTGGAAAGACCTTTGAACTTTGTATTCAGAAGTCCTTGCGTTTTGAAAAAGAGATAAGTGCTCTGGAGAGTGCCTGAGATGGACAAGTGACACCAGACTCTTGACTGTGGGCTTGGAGCTGGAAATGAAGCAGTAACATTTTCTGTGAATTTAATGGGGCTGGGTCCCTTTAACATCCTTCAGGCAAAATTGTTAGAGGTTTACCTGTTTATAAACTCAAGAACTGGAGTGACACTCTGCAGGTTTATTTGTGTTTCCATGTGAGCGTATGTGTTTTTTAAACAAAATAAATGGGTCTTTTTGCCAAAAGTATTCAGGCTCCCTCATACCCTTAAAAAAGCCTTGCTAGAAATAATGTATATGTTTATTCATTAGCTGTCAGGCGCTTCTGGGCTCTGTACCCACACACACAGGCTGTTTAATGTGAAGTTTAATAACATTTATGAAGAACCAAGCTGGGGACTATCTTGGTGGAGAAAAATCCATACTGACAAAACATATGATTTTGCTCGTCTTCATCCAGGAGTGGAAAAGCCTGACTAGGATTGCCCTGCTTTATCTAGACACTGCCATGTTATTGATAAAAAAAAATAATAATAATAATGCACTTTACTGCCATGCTAGAAACAAAGAATGAACCCAGCCAGCCAATTTGAAAGAAAAATTAACATATTTTAGTTTTCCCCAAATCCCAGTAGAGATTCAGTTTCAGCTATTTTTAACCTCTCCTCAAACGATTTAACTTTGTTGTTTCCTAAGATCTAGAGTTGTTTGATCTGTTTAGTTTGCAAGAGACAAAGCTGATAAGCTGCGGAGCAGACAACTAATTAGGAAAGAAAGAGTTCATTGGATTGCAGGCGAGATAACAAAATGAACAAAGAAAAGAAGGCAAGTGTTCTCAACTGTCATCAACTGGGCTCTACTATGTGGAGGGAGTTACCTAAGTCATTTCCACAACACCAGGCCAGCTGTAATTGACTTATTATTAGAATCCATAGGAAAATCATCAAACATGGCCATGACAACTCATTCTAGAATGGGTGGTGTGAGAGGGGTAGGGATGGCTAAGTGGAACTGTGAGAAAAAATAGGACAACACCTAGCCTCAGTGGGTGAAGAAATACCATTTAGGGTGGTTCATTAGTTAATCACATTGATGGCTAAACTATCTATTAAGGGTTACTAACTGAGATGAGTAACTGCATTTCCATTTTAGAATGATAGTCTTTCCTGAGCCTGGTGGTATAGATATACAATTTTCTAAGTCTGTGTATTTTTGTGTATGTGCTCAGGGGAGTGATTTGAGGAGAGGGTAGGGGGAAGAAAGAAACAGTTTCTATTGCATAAATCTCTGCTTGGAATCATAGTATTTAAACAGGTAAAAATTATTAACAGTATATTGAGATACATTATCATCTTGAAGACTCAGCTGCTCATTTATAAAAGGCAATTTTAAGCAACTCATGGCTTAGTTATGAGCATTGAATAAGAGTATATGTGTAAAGAACATTTTATTATCTCATTAGGAACAAATAAATATTAATTCCTTTTTTTTACTCTCCACCCTGAGACCTACCGGAATAGCCATCCTTTTCTGCCTTCTATCTAGGATGAAACAAACGAGAAAACAATCCAGTTAGCTACTGAATAGGAGAACTAAATGCTTACTCTACCTGTACCTGAATATATAAATAGGGTTGGGGTAGGGTAAAATGATGGCAAAACATGTATTTAGCAGATTATTGGTGTTCAGTTTAGTTTCCTATCTATTCTACTCCAATTACTTTGGGTGCTCTAGGGTGGCACAATAGGGACACAGTACTAATAATAAACCCAGCTTTGGACTAAAAATAACTTAAACAGCTCTGCCTCTTTCATTCTTTTTCTTGTCAAGTCTATTGAGCTAATTAGTTTAGAGCATGAACATGGAGAGAGAATTCCTAAAAACAGATAATGTCATTAAGAGCCTTGGAGAAATACTCTACCGTAATTTGCCTTCCAGATAAATTTTTTATATAGGTATATAAGAACAATTGCTCAATTATAATAAAATTCCTATGGCATTACACTCTCTATGGTAATCAGTGTGAGCTCATTCTGGCCCACATGTTACTGCAATGAATACCACAGTGTCGTGGTGAAGGGTCAGACAAGGCAGAGAAACAGATGATATAGGTAACCAGGAAGCCAAAACTGAGAGCAGAGAAGCTAAAGACCACAACAGGTTTCAACTGAGAAAAAGGGGGGAGGCTGGGGTCTTGTGCAATGAAACCTCCTTGTACTTTAAATCTCACTTCCTGAAAATGTTGCAATACCATTTCCATCTCTCAAAGAGTCAAGTCTGGGTAAGAAAGGAGTAAATGGAAATTGCAGAAAGATCGTTTTCTTTCTGGAACAATATAAAAATTTTGGCTGCCTTTTCTGGCAGAGAAATGTTGAATTATATATCTTTTTCATATAATATACAGCCTTTCTATGAGATAAGTCTTTAGGGAAATGAGCCAATATCCTTTCCCACCCTTACAAGCTGTCAGATTATTTTATCTGTTTTGCAAATTTGAATTTGCTAGAAGTTATCTGTTGAGATGGGCCAAATAGAAGAAATCAAAGTAGTGTACCACACCCAATCTCAATCAACTTAACGTGACTGCAATTTTTCACGGACTCCAGACTGCCATTTTCCAAATCTCATTCATCAGTGGTCAAAACAACTTAAGGCTATTTGGTTTAATTTTATCTGATAAACAAGGTCAGGTCTGGACCGCACCTTAAAGAGAGTTCTTAAGGAAAACAATTAACCCAGAAAGTAATGACGTTAAATAAGTTTCACCTTTCCCAGGCAAGTTGAACCCATAGAGAGGATATTTGATGAATGAAACAGTTCTGGATCCTGGTTCATTTTTTCTTGTTAAAAACATCAAGCGTCTGTGCTCTTTCTGCCATTTTTTTGCAAAATCATCTGAAACTAATTCCAAGTGGCTACCCATATTCAAACATCAGAAAATTTTATATTCTTTGCACTGTTGGCTCCTTGCTGTTGTATAAATGATATGCTGCCTTTTTCTGTCTATAATTCCTGCCTCTAACTTTTATACTAAAATGCTCCCCAGAAAGCTCCTCACATACAGTAGACAGTCTCTGAGTTATTCTGTCAATAATAGTGTAAAGTTGATCAGCAAGTTACTTTTCTATTAATACCTGACTGTTAATAGTAAGGTTGTGCATTAATTGAAGACTTGTGACTAGAAATCTTATTGCATTTAATCCATTAGTTATATCTTAAAGATTTGTCTGCAGTTTGGCTTATTTATCACTGTAGCCCCTAGAGATAGGCCTGCCATATCATTTGGATCTCAATAAATATTGGGAGAGTAAATGAATACACTGTTGAGAGGTTATAAATCCACCAACTTTATATAAAATGCTAACTGTTTCTTGAATTACCAGCAAATTTGTAAGTGCCTTTTCCTACAAAAATGAATTATATAGGGCTACTACCTCGATGACCTTACAGTTTAGAGAGAAAAAACTTAAATAGATAAATAATAAAACCATCAGCAGCAAGTTGACATTAGAGAAAGATTAAAGATAGTGTTATGGAAGTTCAGAAGAAATTATGATCATCTAAGAGAAACAAGAAAGCTTCTGAAAGGATGTAGTTTATGAATAGAGCCTTGAAAAATAGGTAAGGTTTTGTGTGGTGAGAAGGGCTATAATAATGTATAGCATAGACTCTAGAGCTGGGCTTCTGGGTTCAAATTCCAGCTCCATCTAGTAAATTTAGTCACTACCATGGATGAAGTTACTTAACCACTCTGGGTAAAATAGTGATGGTTTAACAGGTTCTGTTTTTTAGGGTAGTTGTGAAGATATTCCTAGTTACTGAATGGATTTTCCTGATAAAGGCACAACATCAGATTCAATTCTGGTGACCAGTGATCTAGTTCTCAGGCCTTCTTTAGTGAAATTGAAACTGCGCTCCTTCCTGGAGGGGACTAGAAGCTAGCCGCACCACAGAATGGGACTAGAACCCACAGTCCCTGACTTAGGAGGAGACCCAAACCCACTGTCTTTTTTAGCACAGGCTTCGGACGCACAGGCTCAGCGGCCACGGCTCACGGGCCCAGCCACTCCACGGCATGTGGGATCTTCCCGGACCGGGCCACGAACCCCTGTCCCCTGCATCGGCAGGTGGACTCTCAACCACTGCGCCGCCAGGGAAGACCAAACCCACTGTCTTTTAATTGAAACCACTCACCTGGGCTCAGGACTTGCTGAAGCGCAGGTTCTTTTGTCTTGTCGCAGAAAGAATTCAGTGTGAGGCAAAGAGTGAGTTTATTAGCATAGGATGCTTGTGAAGATACAAGCAGGCCAGCAAGGGAGCACAGCAGCCCTGAGAACAGAGAGGGCTACATTTTTATGATCAAAGAAAAAGTGGGGAGGGGCGAAGACCACCTTCTTCCTCATTCTTGGGTAGACGTCAAGGCTTACATCATTAGTTCCTCCTTTGACCCTATATGGTCTAACCAGGACTATCATGGCGCTATTTAAATCATATGCATATTAGCAGAAGGGTGGTAACGTATACTAAAATATGGTAATCATCTCAGGTTTCAGTACCATGTCCCTTTCACCTAGTTTCTTTCCCCTTTCGCCTATATTCTTGTCTTGGCTACATGCAGAAATGCTACTCTTTAAGGACCAGTAACCCCTTACTTCATGTAACAAGATTCAGACCCCATATCTATTGTCCTGTACTTTAAGTACATATGTAGATTGCTGCTTGGTTACTGGATTCTTTCCTTGAGTGGTCGTTAGCTTACAACTGTCTCCCAAACTCTCTTAAAATTCCCTTTCTGTCTTTAATCTCCTATTGGGATTTCTAAGCTAACTATTTAATTATCCTACTCTCTCCGTATCAAACTGGGATATGGAAAGTATTCAGACAGCATCATTCACAGCATATGGAGAAGGAAATGGACATCAGCTCATCCTTGAACATGTGATCCTAGACTCTGCAAAGAGCTTCAACCACCTATTGAGGGACTCTCTTCCTAGACTCAGCGTGGACCAACCCAATCCTTTAGCAGTATATCTACCACCTGGTGGAAGTCACTACAAGGTTTGCAGTGGCAGTAGCACTAAGGTACCACATATGGCAATCAGCACACTTGACAAGATTGTAAAATCCTGGTGGAGTGCGTGATGAGAGTTGAGGGTCTAGATTCTTAGACTTAGAAACCTGTGCTGCTCTTGCAAAGATCCCTCTCATAAATATAACTTCCCTTCCTGCCTTCAGGAAATGTTTTACACAGGATGTGATGGATTTATGGTGAAGACTATCTCATTTGAGATTCTAGGAGGCAACAGTACAGAGCCCAATGCTTTCTTACTCAGGAGCTGCAATTGAAATGGCCTAAGACTCCTGACACTTACCGGAGCATTCTTTATTATCCTCATTGAGGGTAGCATTGAATTTCTTCTGATCTAAGGTCTTTCTATCCTGAAATCTCTACTCCAATTTGGTCTTTTGGATTAAGCACAAAGACTTATGTATATTTTGCCTGGTTCAGTACCTCTTGAGGAAAATAGTAGGGCTATAGAAACGGTAAGTAAATGTCCTTTACAATTCATAGCACTATAGTATGTCTGTTTGTGCAGCTCCAACACTGAGCAGCAATATGAGGAATTATTGGCTCCAAACAATAGGTATATTTGTGTTGCTTTCCCTTCAGTTGTAAAGAAAAGTGAAAACCAGACCATTATTATTTACAGATTTAACTCTCTGGGAAATTAGAACTTGCTTACAATGCAATAATTTCAGTCAAAATGAAAATGAATCTCATTTTAAAAGTTAGGTTTACTTGAATTCAATGTACCCTCTGAGATTAAAAAAAAAATGGATTAAAACTGGTATCAATGTGTTATAAAGGCTATCATTCTAACTTGTAAGAAAAGCTGTGTTCACTTTAAAATTCATTATCCTCTAATAAATTCCTCTCAATGAGCTATGTCATATATTTATACATCAAATTTTCAAAGAAGGAAGACAAATAACTTATATTATTAGAGATGGCTGATTTGGTTTCCTGACACTGAAGAGAAAAAATCCTTTGATTACTAAAACTGCTTTACTTTTAAGTGGACAAGAGAGGGCACTCAAGTATTTCATATATAATTGTACATAACTTTTACAGTTGTTAAAGGATTGGCTTTAATAATCCTTAATGCATTTTTAAAGGGATTGAAAAAATGTAAAAGTAATCTATAACATTGCTACGACATATCATTTTTATAAATAAAAGCAAGCAGGAAAAGATAATTTTTGGAAGATTACTATGCACATCACTTTAAAGGGATTTTGACTAGCAAATTCAAATAAGAACAAACACAAAAATCCTTTTCTACTGAACTTGATTTTAATTCAATCTGAAATAAGCAAACATTTAAAAATAATGCTAATTATTCAAAAAGAATGAGAAAGACTTCTTTCAAATCAAAAGTAGGCACATGCTAGATTTTGACTTGAAAAGATGTCCTCTGACTGATAACAGGGAGTCAAAATTGCCAAAATTTATAACTGAAAGCAACAGAACGGTCTCAACTCAGTTCCAAGGAGAAGCCTGTTCCCTTTTCAAGGGAATGCCAACCTAATGCCTCCCTTGAACCAGCCCACCAAAAGGAGGCTGGAGCCCAGAAGAACAGCAGTGCTTCTGGCCAGGAGAAAGGTGAGAGGCAGAGCCTTCTCTGAGTTCCTGATGTAGCTGTCACTTCTTGCCCCCAGCACCACTCTGTTCCATGTCCAGACCACCTTCCTGCAGAGGGTCATAGAGCTTTGCATCTGAGTGGATGCTTACCTTTTTCCTGAAATCTTTTAGCCATCAAGTGTTAAATATAAAATCCTGGTAAAAGTCTTCAGATTTTTCTGGTGGACCTCAGAAGGAAAGGAACCCGGGGACAGCATCTTTATCCAAAGATCAAAATGGGGTGCAAACAGCAAGAAATAATCAGAAACTTCAAAGCAAAGGAAGAAATCAGAATTTTTTTTCTTCTAAAGATAAAGGATTAGTCATTATAATCTTTTCCACGAGTATTTGGTTCAGAGTTGGAGAAGTCATAACTTTTGCTGCCTTCAAATATTCTGTTTTTATGTTCTTAAAGTTTTGCCTCTTATAATGTAAAACACTCCAAACCACAGGGAAGCAACACTGTCTCCCCAGTCAATTTCAAGTTTTTCATCAAGACAGAGAGCTTTGCCGAGAAACAGACACATTTGTGAATTTGATCATGTTACTCATAGACCCTTACACGATTCTCTTCAGTTGTCCAATTGTCGTAATAGCAGCTATTACTTCTGACACATTATCAATGGGAAATGAGGATTCAGGACAAAAAGAGGCAGTAGTGATGTGAAAGCAAGATCCATTTATTCATTCAGGCTTACAACAATGGGCAGTTGGAAACAGTGACCAAATGAAAGGAAAGAAGTGACTCAACTTTTATTGAGAGAGCTTACTGAATGTTCATCAAACACACAGGATCAAGAAAAGAAGAGATCGCAAAAAGATATGAAACAGAATCCCCATGATACACTCTGTGGCCACCATTCTCAAACTTTTGCTCTCAGAACCCCTTTACACTCTCAAAAATTATTAAGAACCCTAAAGAGCTTATGTGGCTTCTACCTGTCTATATATATTATACTAGAAATTAAAACAGAAAAAAATAAAATATTTATTAACTTATTTTTAAAATAACAGTAATAAACATTTTCTTATGCAGAATAACTATATTCCCCCCAAAATTACAGTTGCCCCTTGAACAATGATGGTTTGAACTGCACAGGTCCACTTACACACGGATACTTTTCAATAGTAAACACTAAAGTAATACACAGTCCTGTTGGTTGAATCCACAGATGCAGAGGAACTGTAGATATGGAGGGCCGACTATAAATTATACTGAGGATTAACCTCCACATTGTTCAAAGATCAACTGTAGCTATAAGAGTACAATTGTTTTACATTTTTGAACATCTTTTAAAGGTCTGGGTTAATAGAGTGGGATTATCATATCCGCATCTTTATTAAATCCATTGTGATCTGTGATTTTGGTTGCAGTATATGAAGAAAATCTGGTCTCACACAGTTGGAAAAAGGAGAAGCATTTTAATGGCTATTTTAGATCATTGTGAATATCCTTCTTTAACACTACATCAAACTTCAAAAAGTGGTTGTTTCTTAAAGATTAATTGTCATATTGAATCTGAAACCATATTCATGAGCTGTTTTGCAGTCTGTTACATTGGCCTGTCTATACCTTGAGTGTATTTTTTATGCATTATTTTTGTAACATCACGATTTGTTATTTGGAACATATTGGTTCATTCTTTTATGCAGATTTCCCAAATGTACAGTGGAAAACTTCACTGTACACTTATGAGAAAATGAGCTATTACAAGCGAATAATGTACCAGTATTATTGAAAAAATTATGTGAATTCATGAACTCTCTGAAAATATCTCAGGGAACCCCAGAGGCCCACACTCTTGGAGCACAGCTGCTGAATGGCACTTTTTTTCTCCATAGAGTTTAAGTTCATTTGTTGCCCTTTTTACACTTTCAGGTACCTCACTATCACCATTTTGACGTTTTGATTCACCATGTATGCTTTTTCTCATTTCAGAATCCTTGCTAACTTCTACTCAGGCTTTACTAAAGTTTTAGTTTAGATGCTACTTTTTCTAAGAATTTTACTTTAATTTTCCTTAATCTGAGATAGATGCTCTGTCCTATAGCCATTAATCAAAACAAAGACTTGTTTATTTTCTGAAATTTCTAAATAAATTAAAACCTCTATCGGGCAAGAATCACTGTCTGAATTAGTATGTGACTTATGTTTTTAATAAATCTGTTCTTTTCATTTTAAAGAATAATAACCAAGAAACAATACTATGGGAGTAGAGGTAAAGAGATGATTTTCTGCTGCATTAAATTCTACTTCCTTTGGTCTGCTACTGGACTCTTGATATACCCAAGTATGTTATGTGGGATTTTCTCTTTGTCGGCAAAGGTAATCTCTCTGTTAAAGCTTCCCATTCTTCAAGGCACTGGTCAAGTTATACTTCCTTTAAAAAAAAAGCAAAAAAGTGTTCCTGACCACTTCCATCCAACAGCTATTGCTCATTCCTTTGAACATATGTAGCCCTAAAATATTTTCATACTGCTCATTTGGCAACTTACCATGTATTGATTACCTTATAGCACTGGTTATTTTGGGTCCATATTTTCCCCACAAGCAGTGAGCTTCCTGAGAGTAGTAATGTGTCCCTCCCTGTACACCTCTGGGACCTCCTAGTACATTTCACATTTTTTGACACACAGCAAATGATTAGTAATTGATTTTTGACTGACTGACTGGTTTGTCGTTGGGATCATAGTCTTTGTCTGTAATGGGCCATTATATCATAGATTTTGAACTTGTAGTACAGTCTTATTTTACACTTTAATCTGGAGAACCTGCATACTGCAAGGCAATAGTTGTCCACATAAGAAGAAAAGCACATCCTAGTTCAAACTCTTCTTGAGTATACATTCATTAAACTGAACAGGACTGTGTCCCAAGTAATGTGTATTTTTTGGAGACATCTGATTGTGTGAGTGACAGTTGCAAGTGACAGAAATCCAATTCAAAACGTCTTAAGTAAAAGGGAAATTTATTGGCTCGTACAAATACTAAGCCCGTGTGTGGAGATGTTTGCATTTAAGCCTGATTAAATCCTGAAGCTAAAACAATAATAGAAGCTTATCCATCTCTTGGATCTATCTAAACATCTATTTGTTTCTTCATCTCTCTTACCGTTGGCCTTATTCTCTCATACCTTTACTCAGAATCTCAAGGAAGCTCAGGTCTCTATGCTTATAGCCTACAATCCACAAGGAATAGATGCACTCTCTCTCCAGCATCTACATTTGGAATGTCAGTGGAAGCACTCTGATTAGCTCAGCTTAGTTCATGTGACCATCCTGTAGACCAATCATTATAGATAAAATATTGGAGTCCCAAGGTTGAATAACCCCCAGTCCTACGATTCTCACTACTGTCATTCCCAGTCTAGCCATAACCAAATGAGATGGTAATGGTACAGAAGCCTAACAGAAATTAAGATGCTAGACAGAAAAAGTTTATAAATATCAACTATGTCAGGGTTCACAGATTTCTTTGCAATAAAACCAATTTGTATTTGGTCAAGGCAAGAAGTATTTAAAATTGGATATAAAGAAAACATTTTATGTTTGGGTTACTAGATAGGAAAAACATTGGTTACTTGGGGAGAAAATATTATTTCCTCTTTAAAAAATAACTATTTTATAATTTGGAAATAACTAGATTATAATTTGGAAGAGAAGATACATGTATTTTACCAACATATTAGCTGTGGATTGTAGACATATCATTTACTGTTTCTTCAGTTTCAGTAAAATTAAGGAATTTTAAATTATATTTTCTCTTATCGTTCTAGGGGGAGAATTCGATATTGTATTTGAAGTACCTAAAATGGACTTCACACGTAGCAGTTACTTCATACATGTTAGATCCATTATTCTCTACAACATCATTATTTTCCTATCCTCTTTTCCCTCCTCTCTACTGAAGAAGATGAGGCATAAACTGGCCAGCTTCAGGATATTAATGGTCCAAATATGCCTGTCTCCTCCTGTACTGTTCACTCTTGCTCTAAATCAGTGCTTTTCAACCTAGGTGACACATTAAGAATCCTGATGTGCAGCTGCACCCTAGACAAATTAAAGCCACAATCCGGGGTGGGGTCTCTAAAGCAGTACTTTGGTAATTCCCCGTGAGATTCCAGCATATTGCCAGGTCTGAGAGCCATTTCTCTCAATTCTTCAATTCTTTTTGTGTATTATACACGTATTAATGGTACGCTGTGTTGTGAATACTTACCAAGTTTTGAGTTACTTCTGTATTAAGCATGTCTTTTATTTTCTGTATTCCGATGCTTTGACATCTGGGGCCTTGCTGACCCTGGAGGAACTGTCTCTCCCAGGTTTAGCCAATTCCTACCGATGGTAAAGAACACACCTGCAAGAGTGCTTTTCAAATGCAAACCAACCAATCCAGGGTCCACACCCCAACCACTCCCTTTATCAGTTTCTCACACTCCAGCCACTATCCACCTGCTCTAATCAGCTCTGGGCCGGGTACCAGACAACTAGTGACAGCTCCTGTGTCTTAAATATCCTAAAATTATCCAAACTAGCTAATCCTAAGCCTCCCTGTTCCTTCCCACAGGAGCCACAATAAAGCCTCTCACCCAGTTTCCCCTCTTCCTGCCAGGTCACCGATTCTTCTCCATGTGGCCCCCATGACCTTGCATGACTTTTCTGTGTGAGAAGTGGGAGTAACAAACTATCTTTTCAGTGGCAATCATCCCCTGATCTGTTGGCCTTACTATGCCTCAAATTTCTATTAATAGACAGTTGACCCCTGCACAACACTGGGATTAGAAACACAGATCCTAAGATCCATGTATAACTTTACAGTCTGCTCTCCCGTATCCGCCATTCCACATTCGCGTATTCACCCAACCTCAGATCCTGTAGTACTGTCGTATTTACTATGGAAAAAAATCTGCGTATAAGTGGATCCTCGCAGTTCAGATCCGTGTTGTTCAAGGGTCAACTGTACTATCTTTTTTTTTGCGGTACGCGGGCCTCTCCCTGTTGTGGCCTCTCCCGTTGCGGAGCACAGGCTCCGGAAGCGCAGGCTCAGCGGCCATGGCTCACAGGCCCAGCCGCTCCACGGCATGTGGGATCTTCCCGGACCGGGGGCACGAACCCGTGCCCCCTGCATCGGCAGGCGGACCCTCAACTACTGCGCCACCAGGGAAGCCCAACTGTACTATCTTTTAAAAGAGTTTCTCTCAAACAGACTGTAAGTACCTTGAGGGAAGAGAATACCTTTTACATTTTCTTAGTATCCTCATAGTACTTAATTTAGTGTGGTCAGTGTTAGTTTTTCAATAAATACTTGCTACTTGGCTCAATTTAGGACCTATGGATTTAGGATATTATTGTGTTAAATTGATATAAAGCACTGGAAAAGCCCAAATATTTACTTAAACAATGTGAATTGCAATCTACTATAGCTCTTCAGAAAAACTGGTGTAAGACCATGTAAAAGATTAAGATTAGAGGTTTCTAATTAACTCTGTCTGGTTCTTCCCTTTATATCTCTCATTCGTGTTAAAAAAAAAAAAAGCCAAACTAGGCTCATGATTTGATGTTTTAATAGCTTTTTAAAAATGGGTTCTCACCTGCTTTGAAAACCATATACATGAAGCCAAGAACAGGTTAAAACCTGGTCACCTTATTAATACCTTTAGTGGGGGCCAAAGTCAGGTTAGGATTTAGTCATCTCATAACTACCTTATTTAGGTACCTCCGATTTAGTAGCCAGGCAAGGTATTAATGAGGTGACTGAGTTTTAATCCACTTCTGATGCAAGCAAAGGCACAGTATTTAAGGCAAATTATGACATATTGTGAAAAATCCCCATTAGACATCAGTAATGGAACCCAACCAGAGAAATAGTTTGGTTGCAAGATTGTTAAGAATAATATTAATGCCTTCTTACCACGTTTCATACTTAAAGCAGTGTTTTGCTGTGTTATGTCATTTCATGCACACAACAACTCTGTATGAGAGGTTCTATTATTATCATCATTTGACAGGTGGAGACACTGAAACTCAGAGAGGTTAAGTAACTTATCCAAGGTCACACAGCAAATAATTGGCAGAAATTGTCTGCCTTCCTTTAGTGGCGTCATTCTCCATTGCCCCTTCCCCAGCCCTGTCTTACTGTTTTGAGAAGACTCCCCAGGTGATTTTTATGCACAGCTGGACATGAAATGTACTGAACTTTGGCAGTGCTTTATAAACTGGGGGTCATGACATATTTGTGTGTAATGAAGTCAATTTGGTGGTCTGCAGCAACCATACCAAAATTAAACAGAATAAAATAGAAATTATCAAAGTTCATTATATGCAGTAAAGGTAAATATTTTTACATGAAGCTTTTGCTTTAGTTTTATATATGTATATACAGGATCTGGATGAACATGAATTTCTTGCTTCGATTTATGGGTTCAAAACCATTTGAAAAACACTAGTTTGGGGTTATGAATTAGCAGCAGAGGCTGAAGAAGAGCAGAATGCACTGCTTTTGGAGGAGAGGTCTGTATTGTTGGAAGTACCTCCCTAACCCGTGTCTCCTTGGGGAATCTTTGATGAGGGGCAAGGAGGCAATTAAGAGCTGCAGGAATAGGACAGGCTTCTGTAGTAGAAACAGCCTCGTAAGAAAAAAATGCCTCACTCATTTGTCCTTTAAATGTAGAAAGCCTCATGGTTTTTGTGGTTACATTTCTCAGCTTGTTACGCTGGAAGTTTTTCAGCTAACATGGCTCATGTAGAGACATGTGACTTTGATTTTTACATGATAAACTTGAGGGAGTCTGCATAGAGCAGGCTTGCTCTGAGTTACACTCTAATCCTCTTGTGGCAACAGACAAGATGTTTCCTTATTTTTGCAGCTGCCACTGACTCTGGTTTGGACCAGACCACTATCAGCTGCAGAGCTGACACAACTATAATTTTTAATACTAATAAAACTAATATGGTCCAAGAAGTTGGGCAAAGTAAGTTGTACCAAATGTTACAGTTTTGTTTCTTCTGAATAATATTTCTTGGTACTTTGGGAAGTTGGCCTCACTTTGAGCTTTACTTCAAGGAGTTTCTTTGAATTATTCCCATTTATTTTTTAAAATTAATCAATTAATTTATTTTTGGCTGGGTTGGGTCTTTATTGCTGCGCACGGGCTTTCTCTAGCTGCAGCAAGCTGGAGCTACTCTTCCTTGCGTCTCATGGGCTTCTCATTGCGGTGGCTTCTCCTGCTGTGGGACACGGGCTCTAGGCATGTGGGCTTCAGTAGTTGTGGCACGTGGGCTCAGTAGTTGCAGGTCTCAGACTCTAGAGCACAGGTTCAGTAGTTGTGGCTCTGCATTGGCAGGTGGATTCTTAACCACTGTGCCACCAGGGAAGTCCCTGAATTATTCCCATGTAGAAAGAACAAAGCTGAACTCGTAGAACCTGACATACAAGCCCACACTGTCAAACTTGCGGTCTAACAAGATCGCTGTTACTTTAAAACAAAACAAAACAATTGCCAAATGCCTTTTATTTACCTCTTCTTAGGAGAAAGAAGAAAATTAAAAGAATTAAAAGTGGTTTGTATAAAATGGATAAGCAACAAGGATTTACTGTATAGCACTATATTCAATATCTTGGAATAACCTATAATGGAAAATCATCTGAAAAAATGTGAATAATTGAATCACTTTGCTGTACACCTGAAACTAACACAATATTGTAAATCAACTGTACTTCAATTAAAAAAAGAAAAAAAAACACCAGCAAGCTTATAAAAAAGAATTAAAAGTGATGTTGGGTAAATATCACTATTGGTGTCTTCTTAGAGGCTCTATTGCAAGTTCTATAGACATGTTGCCCATACTCTCTCATCTTGCCAAAAAGTGTCTTGTCTTCTAGCTTGGTGCATTCACAGGCCCCCAAGACTGCCTGCACATGTCTATTCTGACTTACTCATTTTATTAATGATGGTGACTAGAACACTTCTTGTTTCCCCAGCAATGTTTCTCCAATGCTACCCATCAAATTGAGGTTTTCAAGTGGAGCCATGACAGGCAAAATATGACGTCTTATTCTCGTATTTTGAAAATTGTTATTAAACTCTGGACATTTGGTTAAGGATTGCAGCAGTCAGAATTAGCCTGATCTCTTCCCAGAATCCTTCCTACCCCATCCCAGATGACACCATAAAATCACTGAAGATCTTTATATTATTTATTCCATTCAAATTGTGTTCAAGTTCTACTAGATTATCATGTACTCATTTCAGTTTATTTTTTATTGTATTATGGTCTCCGACATACTCATACACAATCGCACACAAGTAGAATGGGGCTCAACAGCTACCTGATAGCTAAGGCCAGTAATTTTTAGTTCCAAAAAATATATTAAAATCCTTATAAAGTGCTTTTTCTACAATTTCTCTCTTCCACCTTTTGATTTAAACATTCTTAATATTCAAAATATAATACATTTTAAAGCAATAATAATTCCTTTGTTAGCAAAAAATTAAAACATACCAAGTTTTCCAATTTTTATCAAAATTTCAGGTGTCAAAATACCCAATAATAATAGCCAAAATTCTCTGAACAATTCGCCTGTCAGTGTGTGGATGGGATTGACCCCATTTGGAGCATCTACTGTGGTTGCTGCTATAAGTGTGTTATATAGAATTATGAATGCCAACATGAAAGAAAAAAGAGTAAGATAAGCTTACTTCTCAAGGCTTGTTATTGAAAAGCCATGCAACACTTCCTATTTTTAAGTGGAGGTCAGCCCATGTATTGATAAATGATCTTGTTGAATGTAACAAATTGTGCTAGAAGTTTCAATTAAATTGAATACATTTAGACCAACCCCTCTGCAAACGTGTTCCCTACACCATCACTACCAAAAATGTGATCTGTCCATTCATTAAAACTTTATAAAATATATATTTATTGAGATTATACTATATGCTTTTCTCTATACCAGAAACAAAGATATAGGCATGAAACTAAATTGGAATATAATGTGTGCTGTTAGAAATAAAACTTAATAACAAAACAAAAGACTAAAACTAAAACCACAAAAGAACTCTGTGTGTATCAGGAATCCAAGACAAAAGAAGGAAATCGAGTAGTGTATTTCTGCCCTAATTATGGAGTACAATCTGCTGATAGCTACATAATTCTATTGAATTTGCTCCTCCATTGTAAAATTCATCCTTGAATGTCGCCCAGTATATCTATATTGCATGCATAACTCTGAAACAGTACTTACCATACAATATCATAATTGCTTTTTTATTTAATTTTCTAGTTTCTTGAAGAGAGAGATTATATTGCACCCTATTAATCTTTGTATCCAGTGTCTGGTACATAATAGGTACTCAATTAATGGGTATTTTCTAGGCAAATAATGAGCTCAAACCAGCACACATACACATATATACAAATACATTATATTATACATATGTATGTAAATATGCAAATACATACTTATATAATACCATATAAGTTTCTAAGAATGAGATAGCCCATCAAAGGCATTGTCCCACCAGAAATTAAATGTGTGTGTGTGTTTGTGTGTGTGTGTGTGTGTGTGCGTGCACGTGCTTCCTTCTCAAAGAGAAAAGCTACCAGTGATACCAAGGTGCAAGGAAGGGCAGGAAATAACTTGGGGGTTGCTGAAGGCAGTGTCCCTTTGAAGAGGAGTTCTAATAGTTCTGGGAATGAGGGATGGCCCCAGTGGAATGCGTGTGGTTGCCAGGAAGAAAAGGAGTATGAGGATTCTATTTCCCATGAGTGGTAGCTGCTGCAGATTTGAACTGAAAGAGGTGAGTGCTAAAATCTGCAACTTGGGAGCTCATGTGTGGGGCACCCTTCACGAATTTACAAGGAAATGGAATCATCCCTCACAGCAGTAGAAAAGTACTGTCTGTCAGGATGTCTAGGAGAATAAAACAGCACATGGTAGTGAGAAATAATGAAATGGTGGCTTGCTCAGATTGCTGTGGTCTTGTTGTCAGTAAAATGAAGTGAGCCTTTTACAATAGCCTCTAGAGTTTTTAGACAATTAACAAGTGGGTACAATACTGGACTTCCTGCTAATGGGGCATATAAGGACCAAAGAAATTTAAAAATAAAAGGACTGTGATTGTACTTATAACTAAAAGTATGAAGCTATTCATATGGGATATAAGTGTGTGTGTGTGTGTGTGTGTGTGCGTATTTAACTTTAGTTACCAGTCAGAAATATACAAATAAATTTTGTGATTCATAATTTCACTTGAAGGAAGAAAGAAAGATAGTTTCAAAAATGTCTTTCTATATCATATTCGTGAGGAAGGTGAAAAAATTTTATGGCTAAATGTGGATTTTTAAAAAGATTGGAGTCTTACTTTCTGTAGGAATTGCTGAATCATCACTCATCTACTTGAGAAAAGTTAATCGTTTTGTCAGAGCAGAGAGCAGGTAGAGGAAGCCTGCAGTTTGCTGGGAATCTTATTTCCCTGAGACAGAAGGAAGTTAAAGAGCTTATGGTCTTCAATACATTTGACATTTCAAGAAACTTCATAATAAAAGAGGAAGCAATTAATCTGTGAAAATCATTTCATAGAAAGAAAAGCACTTAGATGTTTCTCAGGGAAAAAAATAGTTGTCAGACTCAACAGTAAATGGTCTGTGGATGAAATACACCTGAGCAGAGAGGGAAAAGAAGGGGAGAACTGGGAACAAGTGGTCAAAGGAGAGTGCTAAGGCCACAGCAGCTGGAGACCGGGAGCCTGGATGGAAGAGTCTGAGGCAGCAGAGCTGATGCCCACGACACTCTCTCCAAGGAAGGGAACTGGGAGATAATGTCAACTGAACAAAACATTATCATTGTAGCCAAGGCAAACAGATGTCTACATCCCAGAGTAAAACAACCATCTTGAGTCTTATTCCCATTTTCACTCTCCTGTTAATTCTGTCCTATGAAATGGGAGGTAATAAGGGTGACATGTTCAATAACTATTTCAGAGAAAGTGAAATATTTACAAAAAATGAGTTCTGGGCTTCCCTGTTGGCGCAGTGGTTGAGAGTCTGCCTGCTGATGCAGGGGACACAGGTTCGTGCCCCGGTCCGGGAGAACCCACATGCCGCGGAGCGGCTGGGCCGTGAGCCGTGGCCGCTGAGCCTGCGCGTCCGGAGCCTGTGCTCCGCAACGGGAGAGGCCGCAGCAGTGAGAGGCCCGCGTACCGGAAAAAAAAAAAAAAAAGAGTGATGATGGGGCATATTCCTCTAAGTAACACACGGGCAGTACTCAGCAATAGGGCATAGACTCAGTCAAGGGCATTTGAACTGAATCAACAGATCACTAAATGTTTATTGAGTTACCTAGTGAAATGGGGAATGGACTAAGGTAAAATCCCATCTCTGTTCATTATACTTACACTGTACTTCCTAAATATTTTCAACATTCACTCTCTAACTTTGTTTTTCTTTTTCAAAATTGTTTGAAAAAGAGCTATCCTATGTTCTTCACGCTTCCCTCTGTATGTATGTATGCATGCATTTATATTGAAGTACAGTTGATTTACAATATTATATTAGTTTCAGGTGTATAACATAATAATTCAATATTTTTATAATTATACTCTATTTAAAGTTAGAGTAAAATAATGGCTATATTTTTCTATGTTGTATAATATATCCTGTTGATTATTTGCTTTATGCATAGGACTTTGTATCTCCTAATCTCATATCCCTATCTTGCACTTCCCCACTTTCCCTTCCCTAGTGGTAACCACTAGTTTGATTTCTTTATCTGTGAGTCTATTTCTGCTTTGTTACATACATTTTTTGTTTTATTTTTAAGATTCCACATACAAATAATAATGTAGCATATTTGTCTTTCTCTGACTTATTTCATTAAGCATAATACTCTCTAGAACCATCCACGTTGTTGCAAATGGCAGAATTCCATTCTTTTTCATGGCTGAGTAGTATTCCATTTTATATACATTTATACACATGTATATATATATATATATATATATATATATATATATGTCACGTTTTCTTTATCCATTCATCTGCTGATGTACATTTATGTTGCTTCCTTATCTTGGCTTCCATGTAGGTAATGCTGCTATGACATTGGGGTCCATGTGTCTTTTCAAATTAGTGTTTTGTTCTCTTCAGTTATATACACAGAAGTGGAATTGCTAGATCATATGGCAGTTCTATTTTTAGTTTTTTGAGTAACCTTCCTACTGTTTTCCATATTGGCTGCACTAACTTACATTTCCACCAAAAGTGAACAAAGATTCCCTTTTCTCCACATCCTCGCCAACATTTATTTGTGTTTTTTTTTTTTTTTTTTTGTGGTACGTGGGCCTCTCACAGTTGTGTCCTCTCCTGTTGTGGAGCACAGGCTCTGGATGCGCAGGCTCAGCAGCCATGGCTCACAGGCCCAGCCGCTTGGCGGCATGTGGGATCTTCCCGGACCGGGGCACGAACCCGTGTCCCCTGCATCGGCAGGCGGACTCTCAACCACTGTGCCACCAGGGGAGCTCCTGTGGTTTTTTGATGATAACCATTTTGACAGGTTTAAGATGATATCTCTTTGTGGTTTTAATTTGCATTTCTCTGATAATTAGCAATATTGAGCACCTTCTCATGTGCCTGTTGGCCATCTGTATGTCTCCTTTGGAAAAACGTCTATTCAGATCTTCTGCCCATTTTTAAATTGGTTTTTTTTTTTTTGATGTTGAGCTGTATAAGCTGTTTATATATTTTAGATATTAATCCCTTATTGGTCATATTAGTTGCAAACATTTTCTCCCATTCAATAGGCTGTTTTTTCATTTTATTGATGGTCTCCTTTGCTGTGAAAAAGCTTTTAAGTTTAATTAGGTCTTATTTGTTTATTTTTGCTTTTTTTCCTTTTTCCTTAGGAGACAGATCCAAAAAATTATTGTCACAATTTATGTCAAAGTGTTCTGCCTATGTTCTCTTCTAGAAGTTTTATGGTTTCATGTCTCACTTTTAAGTCTTTAACCCATTTTGAGTTTATTTTTGTATATGCTGTGAGGAATGGTTGTAACTCATTCTTTTTTTTTTTTTTTTTTGCGGTACATAGGCCTCTCTCTGTTGTGGCCTCTCCCGTTGTGGAGCACAGGCTCCGGATGTGCAGGTTCAGTGTCCATGGCTCATGGACCCAGCCGCTCCACGGCATGTGCGATCTTCCCAGACCAGGGCACGAATCCATGTCCCCTGCATCGGCAGGTGGACTCTCAACCACTGCGCCACCAGGGAAGCCCTAACTCATTCTTTTACATTTAGTTTTTTAGTTTTCTCAGCACCACTTATTGAAGAGGCTGTCTTCTCCATTGTATATTCTTGCTTTTATTATTGAAGTTTAATTATCCATAAGTGTAGGATTTTTTCTGGGTTCTCTATTCCATTCCATTGATCTATGTGTCTGTTCTTGTGCAGGACCATACTGTTTTGATTACTGTAGCTTTGTAGTATATAGTCTGATGTCAGGGAGTGTGATACCTTCAGCTTCTTTCTTTTTGCTCAAGATAGCTTTGGCAGTTGGGGTCTTTGATGATTCCACATAAATTTTAGGATTATTTGTTCTAGTTCTGTGAAAAATGTCATGAGTATTGCATTAAATGTGTAGACTTCTTTGGATAGTATGGCCATTTTAATAATATTAATTCTTCCAATCCAAGAGCAAGGGCTATCTTTTCACTTCTTTGTATCATCTTCAATTTCATTCATCAATGTTTTATAATTTTCAGAGTATAAGTATTTCACCTCTTTGGTTAAGTTTATTCCTAGATATTTTGTTCTTTTTGGTATGATTTTAAATGAGATTTTTGTTGTTTTGCTTTTGCTTTTGGATAGTTCATTAATACTGTATAGCAAAGAAACAGGTTTCTGTATATTAATCTTGTATCCTGTAACTTTACTGAATTCCTTTATTAGTTCTAAACAGTTTTTTGGTGGAGACTTTAGGGTTTTCTATATATACATAGTATCATATCATCTGCAAATAGTGACAGTTTTATTTCTTCCCTTCTAATTTAGATGTCTTTTATTTCTTTTTCTTGTCTGATTACTATGGATGGGACTTATAATATTAGGTTAAATAGAAGTGGTGGGCATAGAAATGTGGACATCCTTGTCTTGTTCCTGTTTTTAGAAGAAGAGCTTTGAGTTTTGCACTGTTGAGTATGATGTTAGTTCTGCGTATGTCATAAATGACTTTTATTATGTTGTGATATGTTTCCTCTGTAACAATTTTGATGAGAGCTTATCATAAATGGATGCTGAATTTTGTCAAATGCTTTTTCTGTGTCTATTGAGATGATTGTGTGATTTTCATCCTTCCTTTTGTTAATGTGGTGTATCACATTGATGTGCAAATATTGAGCCATCCTTGCACCCCTGGAATAGATCCCACTTGATCAAAATGTATGATCCTTTTTCCATATTGTTGAAATCAGTTTGCTAATATTCTGCTTAGGATTTTTACACCTGTATTCATCAAAGGTATTGGCCAGCAATTTTCTTTTTTTGTAGTGTCTTTGTCTGGTTTTTGTATCAGGGTAAAGGTGGCCTCATAGAATGAATTTGCAAATTATTCTTCCTCTTCAATTTTTTTGGAATAGTTTGAGAAGGGTAGGTATTATTTCTTTATATGTTTGGTAGAATTCCCCAATAAAGCTGTCTGGTCATGAACTTTTATTTGCTGGGAGTTTTTAAATTACAAATTCAATTTTACTACTAGTGATTGGTCTGTTCAGATTGTCTGTTTCTTCCTGATTCAGTCTTGGCAGATTGTATGTTTCTAGAAATTTGTCCATTTCTTATAGGTTGTCCAATTTGTTGGCTTATAACTGTTCATAGTATTCTCATAATTTTTTGCATCTCTATGCTACTGATTGTTATTTTTCCTCTTTCATTTCTTATTTTGTTTATTTGAGTCCTCTCTCTTTTCTTCTTAATGAGCCTGGCTAAAAGTTTATCTTTTAAAAAAACAGCTTTTTGTTTCATTAATCTAATCTATTGTATTATTTTGGTCTTTATTTTATTTATTTCCTCTCTGATCTTTATTACTTCCTTCCTTCTGCCTATTGGGCTTTGTTTGTTCTTTTTCCACTTCTTTTAAATGTTAAGTTATGTTGCTTATTTGAGATTTTTGTTTGTTTGTTTCTTGAGGTAGGCCTCTAGCGCTATAAACTTCCATCTTAGAACTGCTTTTGCTATATCCCATAGATTTTGGAAAGTTGTGTTTCCATTTTCATTTCTCTTGGGGTATTTTCTGATTTCTTCTTTGATTTCTTTATTGACCCACCGATTTTTTAGGGGCATGTTGTTTAGCCTCCACGTTTGGTTTTTTTCCCATTTTTTTCTTTCTGTAGTTGATTTCTAGTTTCATACTGTTGTGGTCAGAAAAAATTATAAATTTTGAGACTTGTTTTGTGGTCTAGTATGTTATCTATCCTGGAGAATGTTCCATGTGCACTTGAAAAGAATGTGTATTCTGCCATTTTTGGATGTAATGTCCTGTAGATATCTATTAAGTCCAATAATCATTTGGACTTATCATTTGTATCATTTAAGACCACACTGTTTCCTTATTGATTTTTATGTCTGAATTAAGTGAGGTATTAAAGTCCCGTATTATTATTGTATTATTGTCAATTTCTCCCTTTATGTCTGTTAATATTTGCTTTATATATTTAGGTGCTCCTATATTGGGTGCATATATGTTAATGAATGTAATATCTTCTTGTATTGATCCTTTTATCATTATATAATGCCTTTCTCTGTCTTTTGTTATAACCTTTGTTTTAAAGTCTATTTTGTTTGATATGAGTATTGCTACTCCTGCTTTCTTGTTTCCATTTGCATGAAATATTTTTGTCCATCCCCTCATGTTCAGCCTGCATGTGTCTTTACCTCTGACGAGTGTCTTGTAAGCAATATATAGATCGATCTTTTCTTTTTTTAAATTCAATCAGCCTATATCTTTAGATTGGAGCATTTAGTTCATTGACATTTAAAGTAATTATTGATAGGTATGTAGTTATTGACATTTCACTACTTGTTTTCTTGTTTGTTTTTGTAGTTCTTCTGTGTTTTTTTCTTTTTTTTGTTTTTTTCTTTGTGGTTTGATGATTTTCTATAGTGTCATGCTTGTGTTCCCTTATCTCCAGTTTTTGTGTATCTTTTGTAGGTTTTTGATTTGTGGTTACCGTGGGGTTTATATATGTTGACGTATAACTATATCTACTTGTTTTAAACAGGTAGTTCTGCAAGTTCAAGTGCATTCTAAGAGATCTACATTTTATACTCCCCTCCTCCACATTTTGCATTGTTTTATGTCATATTTTACAACATCTTGTTTATCTCTTTACTGATTAATGTATTTATAGTTGATTTTACCATTTTTTGTCTTTTGATATTCATACTTGCTTATTTATGTGGTTGATCTTCAGCCTTTACTATGTATTTGTCTTTAGTAGTGGGATTTTTTTCCTTTGCTCTAGATTCTTATCTCTTGTTTTAACCTTTTCTTTCCCACTTAGAGAAGTTCCTTTTCTTCTTTTAGGGTAGGTTTAGTTGATGAACTCTTTTAGTTTTTGATTGTCTGAGAATTTCTTTCTCTTTTCTTAAATTCTAAATGATAATCCTGCCTGGTAGAGTATCCTAGATTCCAGGTTTTCCCTTTCAGCACTTTGAATATATCATGCCACTCCCTTCAGCCTGCAAAGTTTCTGCAAAGAAGTCAGCTGATAGCCTTGTGGTGGTTTCCTTGAATATGACTCTGTTTTTTTCTTGCTGCCTTTAGAATTCTCTCTTTAACTTTTGCCATTTTAATTATGATATGTCTTGGTGTGCATCTGAGTTCATCTTGTTTGGGACCTTCTGTGCCTCCTGTACATGAATATGTTTCCTTCTTCAAGTTTGGGAAGTTTTCAGCCATAATTTTATCAAGTACATTTTCAACCTTCATCTCTCCCTCTTCTCCTTCTGGGACCCCTATAATGTGAATGTTGGTTTGCTTAATGTCCCACAGGTCCCTTAAAATGTTCTCATTTTTAAAATTTGTTTTCCTTTCTCTGATCTGATTGGGTGATTTCCATTATTTTATCTTTCAGATCACTTATGTGTTCTATATCACCTTGTCTGCTATTAATTCCTTCTAGTGTGTTTTTCATGTCAGTTTTTGTATTCTTCAGTTCTGACTGGATCTTTTAAAAAATATTTTCTAGTTCCTTGTTAAAATTCTCACTGTGTTCATCTATTCTTTTCCTCAATTCAGTTAGCATTCTTACTACTAATGCTTTGAATTCTTTATCTGGTAAACTGTTTACTTCTTTTTTATTAGTTGTTTTTTCAGGAGTTCTCTTGCTCTTTCAATTGAGACAAATTTCTCTGTCTTCTCATTTTGCTTAACTTTCTCTTCTTTGTGAAATTAAGTGAAACAGTTTCTTATGACAGTCTGAAGTTGTGTCCTTATGTGGAAGCATCCTTATACAGTCTCTGTGTGCCCAGTGGCTTCAGTGGGAGAGCTGGATTTGACATGAACGCAAGTCACATTTTTCCTCAGGGTGTGCTGCCAGCTATCGCCTTGGTGGGCGGTAGGTCTGGAGAAGCAGGTGCTAAGGTCAGAGGCAGGTATGAGCTGGAGCTTTTCCTCTGCTCAGTGGCCATCACTGCCCTATTGGGGGCAGAGGTGTGTCTCAAGGTTCTGAAGCAGAAGCCATGAGGTTTGGGTCTGAGCCAGGTCTGTTCCCTTTAAGACTGTGTTCTCCCCCACCAGAATTGGCATCTTCATCCCAGAGGGGAGCAGTGCTGAAGCAAGAGGGGCTGGTGTGCACACTCTTTGTGTGTCATGACACGGGCTGTGGTGGTTCTCAGTCAGCCATCTGGAATGTTTCTGATGCACTGTCCATGTAATTGCCAGTAATGGTTTCCCCCATGCTGCTCAGATAACACTTTGGGTCTGACCTGCTTCTGTGTCTCAGAGCCAAGCTCCCAAGTGGAGCTCGAGCATTCACTTGGCTCGGGAGACGCCCACCCTGGGAAGTTGTGGGAAACATACCAGCCACTAATGCAATTTTCAATCTGCCCCCTCCACCCTTCTTTGGGAGCAAGCAAGGATATGTGCCCTTTTCACGAGTGGAGTCCTGGCTTCCCATATTCCTCCTGTCACTTCCACAAGCTCTCTAACCCACCAACTAGGCTCATCTTCCTTGTGTCAGACCACAGAGCTGGGGATCCCAATATTTGTCTCAAACTGTTGCATCCCCAAGGAGAATCTCTACCTGTATAATCTCCCTTTTCCTCTGAGTCCTCTCCCAGGGGCACAGGTCTTGACCCAATGGCTTTTCTTCCCCTCCTACACAATTCCATGTGGATTTTCTTACAGCTTTGGTTGTACAGGAGTCTTTTTGCCAGTCTACTGTTTAGTTTTCAATGAGAATTGTTCCACGTGTAGATGTATTTCCAATGTGTTTGTGAGGGGAGTTTTGTGTCTTCCTAGTCCACCATCTTAATTGACATACTTCCTTCCCTATGCATTTTAGATGTAATTTTCAAATTCTATAATATAGCTTTCTGGGAGTCTGGCTGGAATTAAATTGAATCCATAGATCAGAATAGAGATAAATGGCATCATAACAATATCAAGTCTTCCAATCCATATACATGATCTATCCATTTATTTAGATCTTTAACTTGTCTCCGTGATATTTTATCATGTACTGTATACAGGTCTTGCACATATTCTGTTAAATTATTCCTACACATTTCATATTATTGATGCTGTTCTAAAGGGTATTTAAAATTTGTAATTTCCAACTTTTGTTAGTACCTAGAAATAAAAAGGGTTTTATATTAATTTTACATTCTATGAACTTGCTAAACTCTCTTACTATTACTAATGGGTTTCTTTTGGTGATTTCCTTAGGATTTTCTACATAGATGATTATATTGTTTTTGAACAAAAATAGTTTTACTTCTACTTTCCCAACACATCTAGGAATTCCAGTACAATATTGAGTGAAAAGGCTAAGAGCTAACTTCCTTGATTTGTTCCTGATTATAGATAAAAACCATTAAGTATGATGCTGTGGATTTATGTTTGATGGCATTTATCAAGTTGAGGAAGTTCCTTGTATTCTTAGTTTACTGAGATTTTGTATCATGAATGAGTGCTGAATTTTGCAAAAAGGTTTTCCTACATTTACTTAGAAGATAATATATATATATATTTTTTCTTCTTCTTCTTTAGTTTGTTAAAATGTTAAATTGCGTTGATTCTTTATCAACCTATAAAACTATCCCTGGGATGAACCCTACTTAGTAATGTTAAAACTTATTCTGGATTCTATTTGCAACATTTTCTTAAGAATTTTGCAGTTAAATTCAAAAAGTGTATTGGTCTGTAGCTTTCTTTTCTGTAATGTCTTTGAATGGTATTGGTATCAGGGTATTTTGGCCTTGTAGTTTGAGTAAGGAAGTGTTCCTTCCTCTCATAGTTTCTCATAGGATCATTTGAAGAAAACAAATTCTACTAGTACTATAGATTTAGAAATAATATAAGGTGAGATTAGAATTCTGTGTTTTATAATGTTTTACAATATACACACTATAATGTTTCATATAGAAGATATATATGCCACAATGTAAAATTACAGATGAACATTAAATCAATAAAACATGTTATCTAAATATTTTTGTTATTGTGAATTCTACAGAAGTGAATTATAAGTCAAAACAACATGAAAGAGAAGCTCTCTTGTGTAAACAATTTAATAAAAGTATTTCGAAAGCAAAGCTTATGTTACATCAACAAAGAATAGTAATGGGTAGGGTGTGGACAGGGTGAAAAAAATATGTTGGATTTCTCATCTTATATAGGGTAGAATTAACCCAAACCTTCTCATTCCTGGCTTTCAAATTTATAAAAAACAAGATTTAAAAATGTTTTGATAGTACTTAAATTTTATTACTAGTAGAACTAGAAGAAGTTTATATAACTACCAAATTTCTGCAGAGTTTGAAGGAAAATATAAATGGTCCATATGTTGTGTGTATGTATTTGTATGTGTGAGTGTGTATGTGTCCACACATACATACCAATGAGAAAAAAGAAAACTCAAGATGAGACCTACAATTTGAATTTGAGAGAAAATCAATTTTATTCCTCAATTAAATAAAAAGATATTCATTTTTTTCAAAGGACAACAACAACAACAACAGCTATTTGGGTTGGCCAAAAAGTTGGCTCGGGATTTTCTGTGCCATCATAAGGGAAAACTCGAACGAACTTTTTGGCCAATCCAATATATGCTTCTTAAGCAGATTTTCTAAAGACAAAGTGTCAGAGAATGTTAAACAACAACAATCAGAACAATGATGGATGCTCAAGAATTATCAAGCAAAGACAAGTAAATGAAAAACATGTGGAAGTTAGAATGTAAAGCAAAAAACTTAAGCAGGACTAGAGAGACATCAATAAAATGTATACACATAAATGAAAAAAGAACATTGACATATATTAACAGAATGAATAAGTTAACTTCAGGATAAAGGAAAACAAACAAACAGCAAAAAACCTTAGAAAAAAATTAACCAAACAGAGTTGTGTGAGTGACATTACACACCCATTTCAGCTTTTAACAAGTTAAACTGGCTTAAAAATAAATGAGTATAGAAATTTTAAGTTATATAGTTACTAAAGTTAAACCAAGGTGTTTATGAATATATATATGCCAATATATTTATATAAAACATATAGTATCACAAATCATAGCCTATTACTTACTTAAGTATTTTAAACTTTCCATTGAATACTGTCATAAACCTCCATGTACCCGTCATTCATCTTCAGTAACTGTTAACTCCTAGCCTGTATCACGTCATCCCACTCTGGATTATTTTAAAGCAAATCCAAGGCATCATACCATCCAACTACTAACATTCACTTTTTATCTCTTGTACATAATTTCAATAACATTATTATGTTAAAAATGAACAATTATTTACTAAATATGAGTAAATATATTTTTAGTGATGAAATTTCCCCAATTGTCTCATAAAATTAAAAAAATCTATTTGTTAAATTTAGGAGGATTGCAAGTCAAAAAGAAACAGCTACAATCAGAATACCAACTGTACAGTCAAACACACGAGAAAAATTCTAGAAGAAAATACATAAAAATGGTAACAATATTTTTCTGTGTTTTAAATGGAAACTTTTAAAATTGTCTTTTTACATCATCTTATAATTTTCTAAATTTCCTAGTAAATATTCAAAAGACCATTGCAGTCACTCATTATCATGATTAAACTAATGATGTGTTTATTAAATAAGATCAGCTTAATCTGGTTAAGAATGGTAATCAAATTGTTAGCTAACTGTTGGTTGTCTTTTTTTAGTACATTAATTTCTGAAGGATTTGTCTATGTGTAAAATACAAAAAAAAATGAGGGATTATTAATTTTAAAAAAGCACATTCTTTTTAATATTATTTTGTCCCTAAATGGAATTTTAAAGCATTGTCCCCGTTAGCCATCATGCTCATTAAGCTTCCAAAACTAACTCTCCTTAACCAAATGCATTGCATTTTCAGATTTATTACAAAGCTGAGTCCAGAAAGAGTTAAAGTGGTGTTAGTAAAAAGTATGTATATTTGTATTACTATGCTATTTATATCCAAGAAGCTCATTACAGGAAATAGTCTGGATACTCAGTGGTATGTTTGAACCATAGGTCTGTTTCATGTCTTGTCCCTGTTAAGCTGATGTTTCTGCATGAAACTAACTGCACTTAAACTCTTATATTTATTTTTCTGTCTCTGGGCCCTGGCTGAGGCTTCTTAAGATAGTTAGAAGATCTTCTATATGGACTTTCTAGAGGTAGCTCTTGTTTCTGTGGTATTAAGAGGCAGAGTGATTTGGCAGATAGCAAAATTCAAATATGTGTAGGCTGTCCCTTGCCGCCTCTTCCTCTCTGTGCATCACACACACATACACACACACACACACACACACCACATACACCTCTTCTTTGTTCTCTGAGGATCTCTGATAACTCCAAGGCTCTGAGGACATTTCATTTTATATTGGCCTCAAAGTTTAGGCAGAGGAGAAATACTTCAGGTCGGAAAATAGAGACATACCCTGCATATTCCAACCTGCTTTCTAGATACCTAATTTTCTCACGATACTACCCTGTTGTTGGTAATCTAATGTGTTGTCTTCCCAGGTGTTTACAAATGTAAGATTTGGATTTGAATTTTCATTGCAAAGAAGACATTTAATAAGACTTCAGTTCTAGAATTTGATATTCAGTTACAAACAAGTGGGGGAAGGAGGTTGGGTTGTCATTGGTATGTTTCGGGCCAGTAGGAGAAGAAATTTCCATAGTTCCCCCTAAATCATGCAATATCAGCAGTAGTACATCCTTCTGGTCCCGGGTAGGACAGCGTGTTAGCTGGCCTATCCTCTGGAACAATGCTCTCTATCTCCAGTACATGCACTCACCCAAAGATAGGCACCTAGTGTTCAATAGAGTTTTGAACAAAAAGGTCTGGGTGACTTTCCATAGCCTGACTAAGCAATTGCTTATGTGTATGATTTAAGGGGCACCGATAGAGTGAAGACCCCTAATTGCTCTCTGGCCTGCCTTGGTGTCTATAATAAGCACCATTAGAGTAACTTCTTTGAGTTATGGCAGTTCAGCCCTAATGGGAGGAATAACATTAACATTTTAGAACCAGTTTAAATGTTTGTATTGCTTAGTTTAAAAGATTAGTTGGCAGTCATCTAGAATGAATGGAGCACAAAACACATATGTTTCTGGGGAGAAGGAGGGAGTTTGGGAAATTGTGTGTTATCAGAAGTGTCATTGCAAAGAAAAGCCCTGCCCAACCTGGACAGCATGAAGGTGGTGGCTTTCTTGAGAGAGTGTTGTCTAATTAATTAGTTACCTCACCTTCTTCTGGCAAATTCAATTCAGTGTTGTGTTTCTCTCCAAAAAATGTTTAAGGTTTGGTCAAATTGTTCTAGTCCCATTCTCCTGATGCCTTACATTTGGTTTCTCAGTTATGTTTCTCTAACATAGTTTGTGTTCTGGTGATTTTAAACCTCAGAATATAGTTTGAACATAGAACAAAGTAAATGTCTCGGGTTGTACAGATTGTAAATATTTCCACATAAAAAATGAGATGCTTTTATGTTTTGAGTTCAAGTTATATGTAAGTTGTATAATAAGATGTAATAACCTGAATGTATAACATCCTCGTTCATACAACCAAGCTCTAAAGTCTGATGTATACAGAATACAGGTCTTAGATGAGCATAACCTCTATGTTGGCTTGTTTCTGGAATATGATTATCTCCAGTCTGTGTACCTTGAATCTGACACTCAAATAAACCCCAAAAAGAGAAGTGTGGTGAGAGAAGAAAGTTAACTCCCCTGAAATCATTACCTCAATTTTTCTCTGAGTGCTATTTAATGCATATTCACCAAACACGTAAACCTACAACAGACCTTTGAAACAATGATTTCTAGTTTAATATGGAAAGTCAGAAATGCTGGTTCATGGCTCCAATTCCCAATTCTAACTCTTTCCCTTGACTTCTAATCGAAACTTCTATGAATGTACGTTTTAAAGACCAAAACTGGCATCGCCCCTAGGAAGTAAAGAGGAAACAACGTGTCAAAAATCCAGGGTAAATCGACAGTAATTGTATTGTTTTTGCAGCTCATGATTATATCCAGTCTTCATGATTCTGAATAGGAAAGACAGCCACAAAGGCAACATGACTCTGAGATACCGACTGTCTGCACCCGACTCTGAAAATACAGGCAGAGCCCAGCTCACACAGACTTTAATCTGGGTCATTTAAAAAAAATTTGGTCTTTATCTAAAGCACAGTGAGAATCTATTGAAGAGTTTTAAATAGGAGAGAGATTTTACACTTTTAAATAATCACAAGGGCTTCAGTGTAGAGAGCAGTTTGTAAAACAGCAAGACTGTGTTCAAGACTAGGAAGGATGATAGCACTGGAGATGGGAAAAATGGAGAGTTTTAGGAAATAATCTAGGAGGAAGTAAAATGGGGAAGCCTTGAAGATTGATTGACTGTAAGTGGGTGGCAGAATTGGAGAAGTAAAAGAAGAAAATAATAAACACATGCTTAGCTGTAAGAGAATTATTTAATTTTATCCAACATCTCTTTCTATTTAAAAGCAACAAAAATGGAAAAAAAGTCTATTAAGTAAGGAACAGAAGGAAGCTTCCTTCTAGTCATAGACAATATCAGTCTTAAAATAATAAACAAGCTCATATAGTATAGTTTCATAAAATATAGTTTGACACAATATAGTTTCAATTCTAAGATGCCTATTATTTCAGGATTTAATGTTTCTGAAATCAAGTGTGTCCTACAATTACAACTTTAACAATTTCCTGGTCATCAATCAGAAGACTATGTCATGTGCTATCTACACTGTATAGAATTGCTCAGTCTCTCATTTCTCTTATTTCCTTTTCTACCTTAGAGAGAGAAAACCCCCTTTCTAAAGTCAAGTATTCCCCTGTTAGTCTCCCAAGGCTATTTTCTTTCCATTGTATTTTCATTCTTCTGTTTAATAAAGTCAGACAGACGTAGATTCAAATTCCACATGCCCTCCTTATCAGTTATGTCACCTTGATCAGATAATGTAACCTATCAGAATTTCAGTTTCATCATCTTAAAGTGGGGATGAATGAACACTTATATTCCAGAGTTGTTTTGGTTTTAGGAGGACTTCATATGTGAAACATCTTACATTATAACTGATGAATTATAGCTGTTCAATAAATTATAGTTATTATTATTTCACCAAGGTGCCCCTTTCATGATATGCTACAAAGAAGGGAATGATGTTAAATCATATTAAAATCAACTTAATACGTACCAAACCCTACTCATATCATCACCCCCTCATTTTTTCCATGGCATCTTTATTTCCTGATTGCTTTATTCCAATTCATGTTGTAGATGTTCCATCATTCTTTGAATTCCCCCGTCTCACTAGAATTCTAACATCTGCTCTGTTGCTGTCTTATTGCTTCTATCTCTAAAATTTGCTTATATTTGTCTCTGTCTTTCCATTTTCATTTATTTTAATGCACATCTCCATCAACTCTTAACCATCAGCAACTTTAAATCACTGCAGTAGCCACCTAGACTGTGTAACCCACTTCTGCTCTCTCATTAACATCTGCCAACATCTGTCCTTCCGCCCATGGCCATGTTGCTGTATACTGTCTCAGAAAATTTTGGAAGTTTCCCAATAAATAGTCACACTCACCATTTAAGCTCTTCCATGTCCTGTTTACATTCAATCCTTACAATCTTACATCCCATTATTCTTCTACAAGGTGTTCGTAGCTCAACATTAGACTACCTGCTGCTACACAAACATTCTGAATTTTCTTTTGTTTGAAAATTCATATTTTCCTTCTGCCCGGACATCTCATTAAAATCAATGACTGAAATCCTCTTAAGGTTTAGCTAAAATGCTTATTCTTCCAGGATGCTTTTTCCTTCATTCAGCCCATTTGACCAACTATAAAGAAGTCTGCCTATTCTGAAACTCCATAGCACTTTAAACCTCAAGTGTACCCCTTAGCCTATAAGAACTTGCAGTATAACTTTACAATTTATGGAATATCTCTCTGACTCAGGGTTATTATGAAATCTGTAAGTGCCCTGGGAAGCTGATCATTTTGTGCTTGTTGAAGAAGACAGTTTCTAGGTATGTTTTTACCATTTATTTGGAGAAGGGAATGAAAGTTGCATGGGGAATGAACAGAAGTAAACCACTATCATTCAAGATGTTCTCTCTAAAGATTCAGCCTTGGATCCCCACATCATATCTCACTTTGTAAGCAAATCCAATACACTTGTTTTAAAATTAACATTAATAGTAACCTATTATTTAAGCAAGCGCCTTAAGAATGTTCCTCACCCTACACCCAGTCTGTCCTATCAAAAATTTCTTCTGCCACTTATAAGGACTTCTGATATACACATAGTCTTCATTTTATTTTATGTATTATGCCCCAATGAAGTTTTAGTACCCTATTTAGACTTGTGTCCTAGGCAAATTACTTGACTATCTTATTTATACTTATTCTGATCTCTGGGGAACTTTCAGGTGCTGAAAACAATCTTTGTAAAAAACGATCCCAACTCTTTGAAGCAAAATAAATTATGTCATAAGTAATTGCATGTTTTTAGTTCATACTAAATCAATACCTGTTTTGTGGGGAAAATGAGAATTCAGTGGGCATCTGAAGAAGTATCTGATGATAATGAATGATGGAGGGGAAAACCAATTTAACTCTGAGTACCAATTTATTGCCTCTTTTAACAATTGTAGGCCAACCTGACACATCTTCTTCTCCTCACTGATAGTTACCATTTCAGTTTTTATTATTTTATTGTGACATTTAAATTTCTGGACATGAACTGTTAATAATGTCAATGTTACATGTAAGTGATAAACTACTCTGAAGGATTTTTAACACGCACACATATACAATATGTTTATTTTAATTGGTGTACTGCAGTATTTGTAGTGAGATACAAAGATGAAAACGGTTCAGATTAATGACTCTCTCATCTCTCATTTTGACAGCCCCTTTTTCAAAGCACTAGTATTACCCACTTAGAAAGTGGATTGATGCCAATGTTTAGAGCATTACTTCTTCCTTCAGCGCACCAGATGGTACTAAAAATTCAAAATATTTTCTACAACAGCTGTATCTTTAACAACAAAATTAATACTAGCCGAAATACCACTGCTATGTGAAGAGAATAATGATCAGACTCTTAAGTTTAATATAACTAGCTCCATTCTAGGGAATAGTAAGAAACAAAACCAATGAAAACCGAAAACATAATCTGATCAACTCTTGCTAGATGTCAATCAGGTGTGCTGTCTGGTATCAAAAACCTGAAGTGTAATCTGAGTACATTTATCATGGAACAGCTGCTCCTCTCAGAATGTGAATTACACCTTCCTCTGGAGCAACCATTAATCCATTGACACATTTTCAGCACTAAGTTTTCCCAGAGAGCATCATAACTTTATTTAATCTCTTTCTTCATTTGAGGAAATAAATATTTTAAGGAGGATTTGACTAGAAGTTAATCTTGAAATTCTTTTTTTTATATACAGCAGGTTCTTATTAGTCATCAATTTTATACACATCAGTGTATACATGTCAATACCAATCGCCCAATTCATCACACCACCACCCCCACCGCCCCACGGCTTTCCCCCCTTGGTGTCCACACGTTTGTTCTCTATATCTGTGTCTCAATTTCTGCCCTGAATACCGGTTCATCTGTACCATTTTTCTAGGTTCCACGTATATGCGTTAATACACGATATTTGTTTTTCTCTTTCTGACTTACTTCACTCTGTAATGACAGCCTCTAGATCCATCCACATCTCAACAAATGACACAATTTTGTTCCTTTTTATGGCTGAGTAATATTCCATTGTATATATGTACCACATCTTCTTCATCCATTCGTCTGTCGATGGGCATTTAGGTTGCTTCCATGACCTGGCTATTGTAAATAGTGCTGTAATGAACATTGGGGTGCACATGTCTTTTTGAATTGTGATTTTCTCTGGGTATATGCCCAGTAGTAGGATTGCTGGATCATACAGTAATTCTATTTTTAGTTTTTTAAGGAACCTCCATACTGTTCTCCATAGTGGCTGTATCAATTTACATTCCCACCAACAGTGCAAGAGGGTTTCCTTTTCTCCACACCCTCTCCAGCATTTGATGTTTGTAGATTTCCTGATGACACCCACTCTAACCGGTGTGAGGTGATACCTCACTGTATGAGGTATGATTTGCATTTCTCTAATAATTAGTGATGTTGAACAGCTTTTCATGTGCTTCTTGGCCATCTGTATGTCTTCTTTGGAGAAATGTCTATTTAGGTCTCCTGCCCATTTTTGGATTGGGTTGTTTGTTTTTTTAATATCGAGCTGCATGAGCTGTTTATATATTTTGGAGATTAATCCTTTGTCTGTTGATTCATTTGCAAATATTTTCTCCCATTCTGAGGGTTGTCTTTTCGTCTTGTTTATGGTTTCCTTTGCTGTGCAAAAGCTTTGAAGTTTCATTAGTTCCCATTTTTTCATTTTTGTTTTTATTTCCATTTCTCTAGGAGGTGGCTCAAAAAAGATCTTGCTGTGATTTATGTCAAAGAATGTTCTTCCTATGTTTTCCTCTAAGAGTTTTATAGGTTTGGTCTTACATTTAGGTCTCTAATCCATTTTGAGTTTATTTTTGTGTATGGTGTTAGGGAGTGCTCTAATTTCATTCTTTTACATGTAGCTGTCCAGTTTTCCCAGCCCAACTTATTGAAGAGACTGTCTTTTCTCTATTGTATATCCTTGCCTCTTTTGTCATAGATTAGTTGACCATAGGTGCGTGGGTTTATCTCTGGGCTTTCTATCTTGTTCCATTGATCTATGTTTCTGTTTTTGTGCCAGTACCATATTGTCTTGATTACTGTAGCTTTGTAGTATAGTCTGAAGTCAGGGAGTCTGATTCCTACCACTGTGTTTTTTTCCCTCAAGACTGCTTTGGTTATTCGGGGTCTTTTGTGTCTCCATAGAAATTTTAAGATTTTTTGTTCTAGTTGTCTAAAAAATGCCATTGGTAATTTGATAGGGATTGCATTGAATCTGTAGTTTACTTTGGGTAGTATAGTCATTTCCACAATATTGATTCTTCCAATCCAAGAACATGGTATATCTCTCCATCTGTTGGTATCACCTTTAATTTCTTTCATCAGTGTCTTATAGTTTTCTGCATGCAGGTCTTTTGTCTCCCTAGGTAGGTTTAGTCCTAGGTATTTTATTCTTTTTGTTGCAATGGTATATGGGAGTGTTTTCTTCATTTAACTTTCAGATTTTTCATCATTAGTGTATAGGAATGCAAGATATTTCTGTGCATTAATTTTGTATCCTGCCAACTTTACAAAATTCATTGGTTAGCTCTAGTAGTTTTCTGGTGGCATCTTTAGGTTTCTCTATGTATAGTATCGTGTCATCTTCAAACAGTGACAGTTTTACTCCTTCTTTTCCAATTTGTATTCCTTTTATTTCATTTTCTTCTCTGATTGCTGAAGCTAGGACTTCCAAAGCTACGTTGAATAATAGCGGTGAGAGTGGACATCCTTGTCTTGTTCCTGATATTAGAGGAAATGCCTTCAGTTTTTTTATCATTAAGAGTGATGTTTGCTGTGGGTTTGTCATAAATGCCCTTTATTATGTTGAGGGAGGTTCCCTCTATGCCCACTTTCTGGAGAGTTTTTATCATAAATGGGTGATGAATTTTGTCAAAAGCTTTTTCTGCATCTATTGAGATGACCATATGGTTTTTCTTCTTCAATTTGTTAATATGGTGTATCACACTGGTTGATTTTCATATATTGAAAAATTCTTGCATCCCTGGGATAAATCCCACTTGATCATGGTGTATGATCCTTTTAATGTGTTGTTGGATTCTGTTTGCTAGTATTTTATTGAGGATTTTTGCATCTATATTCATCAGTAATATCAGTCTGTAATTTTCTTTTTTTTGTAGTATCTTTGTCTGATTTTGGAATTAGAGTGATGGTGGCCTCATAGAATGAGTTTGGGAGTGTTCCTTCCTCTGAAAATTTTTGGAAGAGTTTGAGAAGAATGGGTGTTTAGCTCTTCTCTAAATGTTTGATGGAATTCATCTGTGAAGCCATCTGGTCCTGGACTTTTGTTTCTTGGAAGACTTCTAATCACAGTTTCAATTTCATTGTTTGTGATTGGTCTGTTCATATTTTCTGTTTCTTCCTGATTCAGTCTTGGAAGGTTATATCTTTCTAAGAATTTGTCCATTTCTTCCAGGTTGTCCATTTTATTGGCATAGAGTTGCTTATAGTAGTCTCTTAGGATGCTTTGTATTTCTGCGGTGTCTGTTGTAACTTCTCCTCTTTCATTCTAATTTTATTGATTTGAGTCCCCTCTCTCTTTTTCTTGATAAGTCTGGCTAATGGTTTATCAATTTTGTTTAACTTCTCAAAGAACCAGCTTTTAGTTTTATTGATCTTTGCTATTGTTTTCTTTGTTTCTAATCATTTATTTCTGCTCTGATCTTTATGATTTCTTTCCTTCTGCTAACTTTGGGTTTTGTTTGTTCTTCTTTCTCTAGTTCCTTTATGTGTAAGGTTAGATTATTTTTTGAGATTTTTCTTGTTTCTTGAGGTACACTTGTATAGCTATGAACTTCCCTCTTAGAACTGCTTTTTCTGCAACCCATAGGTTTTGGATTGTCGTGTTTTCATTGTCATTTGTCTCCAGGTATTTTTTTATTTCCTCTTTGATTTCTTCAGTGATCTCTTGGTCATTTAGTAACATAGTGTTTAGCCTCCATGTGTTTGTGTTTTTAACGTTTTTTCCCCTGTAATTCATTTCTAATCTCATAGCATTGTGGTCAGAAACTTAATATGATTTCAATTTTCTTAAATTTACTGAGGCTTGATTTGTGACCCAAGATGTGATCTATCCTGGAGAACATTCCATGCTCACTTGGCAAGAAAGTGTAATCTGCTGTTTTTGGATGGAATGTACTGTAAGGATCAATTAAATCTATCTGGTCTGTTGTGTCATTTAAAGCTTCTGTTTCCTTATTTATTTTCATTTTGGATAATCTCTCCATTGGTGTAAGTGAGGTGTTAAAGTCCCCCACTAGCACTGTGTTACTGTCGATTTCCTCTTTTACAGCTGTTAGCAGTTTCCTTATGTATTGAGGTGCTCCTCTGTTGGGTGCATATATATTTATAATTGTTATATCTCCTTCCTGGATTGATCCCTTGATCATTATGTAGTGTCCTTCCTTGTCTCTTGTAACATTCTTTATTTTAAAGTCTATTTTGTCTGCTATGAGAATTGCTACTCCAGCTTTCTTTTGATTTCCATTTGCATGGAATATCTTTTTCCATCCCCTAACTTTCAGTCTGTATGTGTCCCTGGGTCTGAAGTCGGTCTCTTGTAGACAGCATATATATAGGTCTTGTTTTTGTATCCATTCAGCAAGCCTGTGTCTTTTGGTTGGAGCATTTAATCCATTCACGTTTAAGTAATTATCGATATGTATGTTCCTATGACCATTTTCTTAATTGTTTCAGGTTTGTTTTTGCAGTCCTTTTCTTCTTTTGTGTTTCCCACTTAGAGAAGTTCCTTTAGCATTTGTTGTAGAGTTGGTTTGGTGATGCTGAATTCTCTTAGCTTTTGCTTGTCTGTAAAGCTTTTTATTTCTCCATCGAATCTGAATGAGATCCTTGGCGGGTAGAGTAATCTTGGTTGTAGATTTTTCCCTTTCATCACTTTAAATATATCATGCCACTCCCTTCTGGCTTGTAGAGTTTCTGCTGAGAAATCAGCTGTTAACCTTATGGGAATTCCCTTGCATGTTATTTGTTGTTTTTCCCTTGCTGCTTTCAATAATTTTTTTGTTTTTAATTTTGCCAATTTGATTACTATGTGTCTCAGTGTGTTTCTCCTTGTGTTTATCCTGTATGGGACTCTCCATGCTTCCTGGACTTGGGTGGCTATTTCCTTTTCTATGTTAAGAAAATTTTCCACTATAATCTCTTCAATTATTTTCTTGGGTCCTCTCTCTCTCTCTTCTCCTTCTACAACCCCTAAAATGCAAATGTTGTTGCATTTAATGTTGTCCCAGAGGTCTATTAGGCTGTCTTCATTTCTTTTCATTCTTTTTTCTTTATTTTGTTCTGCAGCAGTGAATTACACCATTGTGTCTTCCAGATCACTTATCCATTCTTCTGCCTCAGTTTTTCTGCTGTTGATTCCTTCTAGTGTAGTTTTCATTTCAGTTATTGTATAGTTTATCTCTGTTTGTTTGTTCTCTAATTCTTCTAGGTCTTTGTTAAACATTTCTTGCATCTTCTTGATCTTTGCCTCCATTCTTTTTACGAGGTCGTGGATCATATTCACTATCATTATTCTGAATTCTTTTTCTGGAAGGTTGCCTATCTCCGCTTCATTTAGTTGTTTTTCTGGGGTTTTATCTTGTTCCTTCATCTGCCTTTTTATCTTGTCTCTCTTTCTGTGAATGTAGTTTTTGTTCCACAAGCTGCAGGATTGTAGTTCTTCTTTCTTCTGCTGTCTGTCCTCTGGTGGATAAGCCTATCTAAGAGGCTTGCACACGTTTCCTGCTGGGAGGGACTGGTGGTGGGTAGAGCTGAGTCTTGAAATTCTTTAAGTTGCAATAATATTATCTTTTTTATTATAAGATATAAAAGATCTTGTGAAGAATATGGGGACTTTAAGTCTGGTTTAAAATAGGGCTTGACATATATAACTTAAATCCAACAGTCTGATGAACCTATGCATCTGATTTGTGCATACCCACAAAAATATTAAACAGGTTATTAGTTAGAAAGTCATAGAAACAGAAGATAGAGATGATGATGAGTATTAGTCTAAGTGTAAAGGGAATTAACTTAAAGTGTTAATAAACACCTATAGGAAGATGAAATAATAGTAACAAGGATTTTATTCTTTTCATTCATTTAAGTGAGTAAAATAACACACTAGGTAAGTATTTTATATAGTTTTACGAAAATAAAGAATGCAAAAGTAATGTTAGGTTTATACTATTAACTTTTCAAGAGAAATTTTGCTTCAACATAAGACTAATTGTTAGTTTATTTAGTGATCTGCCCTTATGATTTTAAGATATATATGTCTCTCCTGAAGTCAAAGCACATTGTTATGGTGAAATAGATTATTTTAAAACTAACTTCTATCCAATAGAATCTAAAGAGAGGAAGTTTACTGTGGGACTACTTAAAGTATAGATTAGGAAAATGTCATTTGCACTTTTGTCATTAAGAATCAGAGAGATCAAACTCTCTCAGATATGCTTTGAATGATAATTAAAAGGCAGTCAGGTGCTCACTTCAACAGCAGATATCCTAAAACTGGAATGATGCAGAGAAGATTAGCATGGCACCTGCACAAGGATGACAAGCAAATTTGTGAAGTGTTCCATATTTTTGAAATCAGAAAGAAAAAAAGCAGTCAGTAAAATATTCTTGATAAGGGGAGTGAAGACAGCCAATTGCAATTTTAAAATCAAGATTTCTCAACTTCAGAATAATTGATTTTGTGGATGTATAATTCTTCATTGTTGGGGGGAGAAGAGCTGCCCTGTGCATTTTAGGATGTTAAGCAACATCCCTGGTTTCTCCTCACTAGATGATAGTAGCACCCTTAATTGTGACAACCAAAAGTATCTCCAGGCTTTACCAAATGTCTCCTAGGACACAAAGTCTTTCTCATTTAAAAACCACAGCTTTAGGCTGACAATTTGCAGCCTTTAGGTATGGAATTTATTTAGGTAGCTCAAAATAATGACAAGGAATAACATCAGATGTAAACTCCTTGAGGGTGCAGACTATCATTTTATCATGACTTCTTAGTACGGCTCTTGTAAAAAAAGAGGCAACTAATAAAGGAGGAAAATTACAAAATCAAGCTTAAGGAGAATTGCAAAGAATTCTAATTTACATCAGTAAATATCTGGGGCATAGTTGTGAAAATGGATTAAAAGGATGCTAAACAAATTAGGAAAAAGCATTAGTTCAGGGTGAATTTTACATGTAGGAACACTTATCAGAGATTCCATGCACAATTTTAAACAGTTAAAATTAGTTTTAATTTACTTAGTCTATTGACTAAAACCTTGATTCAAAGCTAGTACTAGCTGAAGATGACAATATGATACACCAGGACTATCTCCCTACTTAGAAAAAAAATTGCACTGTCAGATGTAACTATTTTGAAACTCTAGAGCTGCTGAAGGCTTGCAACTTCCAGGGAAAAACTTGGATAGTAAGTTGTAGTTAATTTCAGTCAATTTTAGCTCTTATTACAGTAGAAGCTACCCTTCACCTCAACCACCACCCCAAGCCACGTGGCAGGCAACGCACATACAAAAATCAGGAAAGTATGACCTACTCAAAGGAAAAAGAATAATCTACAGAAACTGTCTCTGAAAGACCTAATGGCTGATATACTAGACAAATACTTTAAAACAATTATTTTAAAGATGTTCAAAGAACTAAAGGAATATGTAGAGGAAGTCAAGAAAATGATGTTTGAACAAAATAGAAATATCAATAAAGAGAAAATCTAAAAAGAAACCAAAAAATGCTGAAAAGTACAATAACCAAAATGAAAAATTCACTAGAGGGATTCAAAGGCAGATTTGAGCAGACAGAAGAATCAGCAAACTTGACAATGGAAATTATCAAGGCTGAGGAACAGTAAGAAAAATGGTGAGGAAATCCAACAGAGCCTAAGGGACCTGTGGGATGCCATCACATATGCACCATGGGAGTCCCAAAAAGAGAAGGGAGGAAGAGAATAAAGGATAAGGAGAATATTTGAAGAAACAATGGCTGAAAACTTCACAAATTTGATGATAGATGTGAATATAAACATCCAAGAAGCTCAATGAACTTTAAGATGAACTAAAAGACCCATACTGAGAAACATAATAAAAATTTTAAAAGCCAAATACAAAGACAGAACCTTAAAAGCAGCAGAACAAAAATGAATCATCACACACAAGGGATATTTATTAAGAATATCAGTAGATTTCTCATCAGAAACTTTGGAGGCCAGAAGACAGTGGGTCAATATAGTCAAAGAACTAAAAGAAAAAAAACCTGTCAGTCAAGAATCCTATATCCAGCAAAACTGTCCTTTAAAATTGAGAGAGAAATTAAGACATTCCCAGATAAAAGCTGAAGGAGTTTGTGACCACTAGACTGTCCTGCAAGAAATGTTGAAGGGAATCATTCAGAGAAAAATGAAAAGACACTGGACAATGACTTGGAGCTGTATGGAGAAATAAAGGTAAATACATGGGAAGTTATAGTTATCATTACTGTAACTTTTGTTACTATATCTGAATCCTGTTTTACATAATTTAAGAGATTGATACATTTAAAAGGATTATTAGTTTATGTGATAGGGCACACAATATATAAATATGCAATTTTGTGACATCAACAACAAAAAGAGGTGGGGATGGAGCTGTAAAGAAGCAGAATTTTTGTATGTTATTGAAGTTAAGCTGGTATAAATTCAACTTAGAGTGTTATAACTTCAAGACGTTAAATGAAATCTCCATGGTAACCACCAAAAAAATAGCCATAGAATATACACAAAAGGAAAGGAGAAAGAAATTTCTCCCTAACAGTAATTGCTTTAAATGTAAATGAATTAAACTCTCCAATCAAAAGAAAGAGATTGGTAGGGTAGATAAAAATGCATGATCCAACTGTATGCTGTCTACAAAAGACTCACTGGCAATCCAAAGTTTTATAGGTACCCATGGCTTACAGTGCTATCCCTTCAAGCTGTGCTCACAGGTTGTTAAAAATAATAAGTGGCAGGCTAGATTTGACCTGCAGGTTGTAGTTTGCCAACCTCTAGTCTATATGACTAAAGCATGTAAAGATTTCCCCTTTAAAGTTAAGAAGTTGCTACTGTGCCATTAATCACCATAGCAATCCATGAGTTTCTTTGCATTTTGGAGGCAAGGTGTATTACACTGAGGTATAAATATAATATTTTTACCTTTAGCCTGAAATGCTGGTTTTGACTGGGTCCATAGAAAGAAAAAGTGGTTCAGACGACAATGGATGCAGTTCTGCCACTCACCTGACACAGAGATTTCAGTGGCTCTCATGGTGTTTCTAGCAGATTAAAAGACCATGTGAAGAATATGGCATAGTGGAGGGTCTTAGGATTTCAGAGCACAGCCTTAAATTCTTTAGCAAGTATCTGCTTTCGAAAAACTTTAACCTGGTATACATTGAATACTAACTATATGACTATGTAATCCAAAGTGCCCATCATGAACTGGATGCTCTGTAATCTACATAGACATAAAGTCAAACATTCCAAGCTGTACTTCGCCAACAAGTAGAAGTAAAAAAAATGAGGTTGGAGCTGAACTGATTCTGTAGAAACAAATATATGCATGAGTCAGTTGCTTAAATTTCTTGCCTTTCTGTATCTGCTTTGCCAGCCCTTATTGAACACAACTTATGGTTTCATGGGGGCATTCTCTATGATGAGAATGAAGTGAAGATGGAATAATTCATTTGGCTTATTTTACAAATATATTTCTGTGGTATTCTGGCACCAGCTGAAAATGGTCTGTGGATACATTAGAGCCCCATTAAATTATGATCATAGTAAATAATGAAGAAGTGATATTTCACCTGTATAAAAAATCAGGTGAAGTATCTCTTTTTTCTCTTATAGTGGAAGGAGATATGATGGTCTAAATCAAGGATACATATAAATCTTAAGTCTGTGACTCATGAACTTTTAGGAAGAGATATGGAGATAAAACTCCTAGAATCATCTTATAATATGGCCCATGTGAATGCCCACCAAAAAGCTCACACTTGTTGACAAATTCTGTAGATATCCTTGAGCCCCATTTCTCAGTCATTGACAGTGGGTTCATGGCACAGTAGCAGAAGTTCATGCATTGCAGTCTGGACTACATAGACCTCCTCTAGCTCTGGATCCAATAAAAATGATAGCCTTTCAGCTCAAAGGTAAAGTATTATACTTTATGTATTATACATTGCCTCCAAATGCAAAGAAATCTATTATTGTGTCTCGTAGAAACAGAGGACCTTGATGAAAAGGGTCATATTCTTAAGGATAAGTGATTTGCATGGACTAAAGTAAAAGGACTTGCTTTCACTAAGGTTGACTCAACTACTGCCATCACCGACTTCTCATTTTGCAAACAGCAGCAACCTGCCATGAATTCCCATTATGTTAAGTTAGCTAGTTAGTTACCCGGTGGCTGGTTGATTGTAATGGAATGCTTTCTTCTTGGGTGCAAGTACCTATTCCAATTTGTTCTCATTAGAAGATATTTATTCTAAATGAAGTTTGCTCCTCCTGTTTACCATACTTCTTCCAGCACCATTATCAGCGGACCTACTAATGCTTTGTATGCCATCATCATATCCTGTACCAAATGTATTCTCCTCGCTTTACAATGAAAGATTCAAGACCTGGAGCTAATGCCCATAAATTCACTGTTCTTATGAAGACTCCGTTTCCCATAAGCAGCTGGCCTTACAGAATGGTTGAGTGCTTTGTAAAAGACTCATTTACCTCACCATCTGGGGACCCTGTGAGGTTGAGATGCTGTCCTGCAGGAAAGGATATATGTTCTGAACCAGTGGTTCTGTTTCTTCTGTAGCTGTAACACAAGAGTCTGAGAATTAAAAGGTAGACTTGGGGAGAATTTCTCATATCATACCAAATAAATCACTCACAAAATGTTTGTTTTTGCTTTCTGTTCCTAAAATTCTTTGCTCTTTTGCCTTATTTTTTCACCGAGTGACATAACCCAATGGCTCTATTGAACTGGAAAATAAAACTGCTAACTTATCATTTGGGAATTTTCACACCATTGACTGAATAGGCAAAAGCAGATTTAATTTATCCTTACTATCAGGAAGAGATGAGATTGTTGCTACTCAGTGGGGGCTGGAAGGACTGTGGATGGAACACAGGTCATTCTCTGGGGATACTTCCTTTTACTGCCATGTCTGGTAGTAAAAGTTGAAGACTACTACAAGAGGCTTAGATCCCTAACCAACTGAAATGTATATCAAGGATAGAGGAACCTGGAATATAAAGTAGAAAAGGGAAGTCAAATATTCAGCTAATACCTATGACAAACTGTGGAAATGACAATTGTAGTCACTTCTTATGTGTATGTGTATATATATATACACACACACACACGTATGTGTATGTCTACATGCATATATAAACATGCAGATATATGTATATATTCATGTGTGTATGTACATAAGTTTATATACAACACATATGTGTATTTCATTGTTGTATATAAGGTACATATTGGGGTATTTATTAACTAGTTGATATGATTGAATCAGCATCCTGATGGGACTAGAGGAGGAATAGACATCACTTTCAAATTCTGAACATTGCCCTAATGAGAAATTGAGGTGCTCCATTTGTTGAGAGGGTGAGAGCGCTTGGTTTGTATGAGCAATGTTTGCATTTTTGTTAGAAAGTCATAATTTTAAAAACGTGAAGTATGAAAAGAGGATGATTTTACTATTGTGCTGGGATGGACTGAAGTGGATATTTGTTGGCTTTTTATGGGGAGAGAGAAGTTAGTTGTCTCCTACTACAGAATCTAAAATTGCTACATACTCACTTTCCCAGGCCCCTGTGCAGAGATAGTGGCAAATTCCTTTGGGTTACTGATGTTAGAAGTAGTCTTCAGTTTCTAGTGGTTAAGCGACAGGAGTGTCCAGAGTTACAAGGGTGATGTCCAGGGTGTGGCATCAGCTGTACCAGTGAGACAAGCTAGACATCCAATGCTCAGTGGTGCACCTCTGTTCCCCCACTGGCTAATGGTGTGGCATGATATGCCTGGGGTTCTAGCTACCCAGCTGTCTTTGATTTGGGGACCCAGTTCTCTAGCCTTCCATACGATTATGAGTATCTCTCAATATTGTTTAAATAAATTATTTTTACTGCTTTAACAGGCTGGAATCAATTTTTGATAGTTCCCTTAGGACCCTGGTGAGCATACCAACTTTTTTTTAAAAGATTTTTTTCCAAACGTTATGTCATAAAAATGAAATCACAAAAAAAATGTATTTGGGTTATTTTCTAGTTTTCTAGTATAGACTTTTATTTTCTGCTCAGCTGTACTGAGCAGTGACTGTATGCTCTCTCTCAATGTAACATTTCTATTCAAGCTCCATTTTGCTTCATGGTAAAAATTCTTCAAAGAGGAAGGGAGTTACATACTTCGACTTAGCTTCTCTGTGTCACAAACAAGAAACGTAAATTGTGAAGTCAAATAATTTACTTAGTATATCTGATAAAACATAAATCCACTTGAAGTAAAAGTAATTATTAAGTTATATTTGGCAATTATTGTGTCATTAATCATTTTTTCTGGTTTCTGGAAGTCTTGGATTCCTCATTAAAAGGGAAATAAAAATGAGCAAGAATGAATTAATTCTACAATTTAGCAATTAAAAAACATGTATTGTTTCAGTAGGTGATCTGAGATTAAGCAAAACAAGTTATTCATTTCTGAAATTTCCTGGCAGAGTTTTTCTTTGACTCCTGCTTAGAAATATACAGTAGTTCTTTCTGTCATCTGCTTTAATGCTCTTGTTTCAGGGTCACTTTGTTGTTTTCATTGAGACCCTAACTAGTTTGTTGTCATTGCAGCGGAGGAAGTTGTCATAACCTATCTTTGATATTAATGACTATCAACTTTGTGAGGACCTCAAAGCTGACAGCATATCAATTTTGAGATCCAGACCATTGTCATCATTCCAGAGTTAATTGCTTTGCTTCAATTATTTTTCATGAACACGTAGGACCACCACTCTCAAATTTTATGGGTTTGCACCAGTGACACAAGAACAGATTGAGCACTTTCCCTAAAGTGTCCATGAGAATAACACTTGCACACTGCTCTCCATCCATCCAGACAATGGGCACTTTTTACAGGCTCTTTGGGGATTCAAGACAGAGCCCCAAAGGCAACGGCCGAGGTGAAGACATTATTGTTTCTTTCTCACAGTGAATGGTATTTTATAGGGGAGGTTCAGGAGAAAGATGAAACACACACACACACACACAGAGTCTCTTAAAACAGCTCAACAGTGAATGTATGTTCTCTCTCTATTAATCATTTTTAACCTTACTCATTTAATAGGTTATGCCTTTTATAACAAAGCAAAAAGCAAAGTTCTTTTGGCCCCATAAGAGTGTGACTCCTAAGTGAGCATATAGTGGATATGACACCACTGGAAATTAGTTGCTTTACTTCAACAAATAGAGTAAAGGGGAAGACATTTTACACCACCAATTTTCTTTTCAAATATTTTATTTTACCCTATTCTTTCCTGTTTTTAATCAGTTTGCAAAAACTGGTTATCATGACTACTTTAATATCTTAGGTAGGTAAGGGATTACACCATATTTTGACCAATATGTCAGAGGCCAGGGCCCCAAAATAAAATGTTAGTGTCCCTGCTCAGTTCCTCATTCATCAGCTCTGCTGTAATTGTGTATGCCTGTCTTTACCGTGAAGTGAAACCTTTGAGGAATTATGATATTCTGTTCCTGAGATACATATTCAATCAAATGAAGAGTTAAAGTAAGTATTGTAAAGACAGTATTTTAATAGGCCAGACTAATTTGTTATTTCTAGGTATGAGCTGACACTTTAAACACAATGGAAGGAAATCTTCATCATTCATTTAATTAGGTAGGTGAGGCTGCTGATATTGGGAATAAGCAGGCAACTACACATAACTTTCTCTGGGACATTTTTAGGTTCAATTCTGACAACAACTCTAGGAGGGAGATTTTATTAGCTCCATCAGAAAGAGACATATAAAGAGTTAAATAATTTATCAAAAATCACAGAGCTAAGAGGTGAAAGGGTCAATATGCAAACCTAGATGTAGTTGACTTTAGTTATATGCTATTTCTACTCTACCATTCTGTCTTATCATATCCTGAAAAAGTATTTTTACTCCATGTCTAAGGAACTTAATCATTGTTAAATTAAAAGAACAGAAGCACAGTTAATAGTAAACATAAAAGGTAAGATAAGAGAGGAAATTGATATGTATTAAATGGCAAGGACCTTAGGATCTGTTTTGACATATTGTTGCCTTATTTAATCTTAACAAAAATCCTGTAAGATGGATAATATTAGGATTAGAGAGTTAAAGTTACTTTCACAATATTAGATAGCTAGTAAGTAGAAGAATCATAACTTAAAGACTAAGCTCTTTCCACTAATGATACCGTTTTCATTAATTTTTTAAAAGCAATATGGAAGAAAAATTTTGCATAGGGATTGACACAGAACCAGTGTATAGAGAACTGGAGTAATTTGCTTACAAAGGAATCTGCAAGATGTTAAGGAAAATGTAGAGATTTAAGAAAGGACCAATACAAGCTCAGAGGATACGTGATAGATTTTACCCATGTGTCTGAAATTGTTTTGTTCCACTGTGATAGGTGGTATGAGAGTGCTGGTGGTAAGCATTACAAGATTAAAGAAGAGAAATAAGCATACTCTAGTGAAGACTCAAAAATTGTAGTAATGACAATGTATATTTTTTCCATTTAGTATTTAGATATATTATTGAGGACTTTGACGTTCATGTGTTATCGCAATTAATGTTTATAGATATAATGGAAAGAGAAAAACCTGATTTTGAATATCCAGTCTACTAAGTCACTAGCTTGGTGACTGGGGCAATAGAGCTACTGCTTTGAAGCCCACCTGAAAAACAAGGATTATAAAAATTGGTTCAAATTTTCAGAATGGTAGTTTGGTAATGTGCATTAAAATGTAAATGGCAAATATCCATTTATGCAACAGCTTCACTCTAAGAAATTTCCCTAAGAAGTTAAGCATACAAGAGCCAAAAAATGTGTATCAGTATGAAAATGTACTAACCCAAAGGACATAATCATACCATTTTTGAAAGTAATCGCCTATCCTTTAAGAAAGGGAACTGTCTGATAGAAAATACCATAATAGGGGCTTCCCTGGTGGCGCAGTGGTTGAGAGTCCGCCTGCCGATGCAGGGGACACGGGTTCATGCCCCGGTCCAGGAAGATCCCACATGCCGCGGAGCGGCTGGGCCCGTGAGCCATGGCCGCTGAGCCTGCGCGTCCGGAGCCTGTGCTCTGCAGCGGGAGAGGCCACAACAGTGAGAGGCCCATGTACCGCAAAAAAATAATAATAATAAAAAGAAAAGAAAAGAAAAGAAAATACCATAATAATTTGTTCAAGTTGAGGATGGGGAGGTACCAGTGAGAAAGCCATCTGTCACATATCGGGAATCAACAGTTGTGTGGGGATGAGGGATGGAGTAGCATGATGGGAAGCTGGAATCTGAACTTAGAATGACCAAGATATTTTTAGCAACATTAATGCATAATATAAAGTGTGGATTGTTTGCCATGCTATGATGCAGTTCCCTTCATCTTCCCAAATCTTCAATGCCTCACACAAATGATTTCTGTGTGTAGGAGACTTTTGGAGGATATTCAGGAAGACTGGAGTTCTGACTCTGAACAGAAGAGGACTAACATAAGCAGAGTGATGAAATGTTCATTAAATCAAATCAGTGGAAAAAGGAACTCAACCCACAAGTAATGATGAAAATAAGCATCCCCTAGGAATACATAGAAATCTCTGGAGAAGCACTGAATTTCCCATAATTTGTGGAATAGAAGTTGAATCAGTTATGTCTAAATCTTAACATGAAAGTTGACACCTATTGACCTTTGAATGATAAATTATGCACAAAGGTGATGATCATATATATTAAAATAGGAAAAAAATCACAAACATTTTAAGTTTCCATTTGCTAGGGGTTGGTAAAGGTATTTATATTCAATATGTTTGTTGACATATTTAACATATTTTTGAGTAAAAAAAACACTCAGCATGTTAGAATACTGCATTTATAGTCTGATTCCATGTAAAAATAGTTCTACAAATTTATCTACATATGAATGTGTACATGAATACATGGCCAAAAGATGGTTCCTCAAAGTTTTAACAGTGTGTATTCAGGACGGAGAATATAAGATAATCAATAAAGATTATTTTAATTTACATTATTTTGCACTTTTTGAAATTTTACAAACAGTATGTATTTTATTTACAAATTCAGTATAGTCATTTTCAAAAATAAAAAGAAAGGAAAGCCAAAAAAGATTTACTTCACATAGTTGGTAAGGGAATTGTATGTTAAGGGAAATACGGGACCCCAGTACCAGTGCTCTGTTCTTTATAGGTGCTCAGTAAGTGTGAATTTTCTTTGTTTTTCTCCTCTGTATGTCAGCCTCAGCTTTCCTTTCTGTAAAATGGAAGAAATCAATAGCTATACCCTGGCAAGTTATCAGAAACTTCTGGGGAAATTAAAGAGCAAACAAACTAAACCAAACATCAGCAATAACAACAACAGCAAAAAATGTTTCCTAGGGCTATATGCCTGGAGATTCTGATTTTGATAATAATTCACATGGGGAAAATGTTGACTCTGATGATTCCTAAGATGTCATTGACCTCTAATATTCTAGAGTATATTTATTATATTGCTATCCTATTTGATATGTTCAATTATTATTTCTACCTGTTTAAGCATTATAAATTATAAGGATTCTTTGAAAACAGGTTGATATATATTAATGCCTTGGATATCCCTAATTATAGTAAATATGAACACGTATAGTATATGCTACTTAAACACTGACAGAAGAATGATTACCAATTTAAAGGAGAAAGGGACTAAGCTGAAATGTAGCTCTATTTGTAAATCTATTTTGGTAATCACATATTAAACTTTGCATAAAATATGTTTTAACTTGATAGGTGTCTCTTTAGCAGAGTTTAGTATTCTGAATTAAATATAATAAATCTTTGCAAAATAATAATGTTATAATCTGGAAAACCTGTTTTTCTTAACAGTTTTATTGAATAAATGCAAATAGAACTGCTTATCTTTATAACCTTTGAAGCTTTATCAATATTGTGTGCTCCAGTGTTAGAAGTTAGGTATGGCTACGCATGAGCACCGTAGAAACTAGAGGCAATTTTTAAGGTAATTTAGCTGCCAATAAAGCAGTTCTATAAAATATTTTAAAATTTAAACAAGTAAGACTTTTATTGACTCATATTTGTCATTTTTTATTGTAGATGCTATTATCTAAATGAGTTCATATTGCTAGGAGCATAGTAGGTGTTGTATTAATGATTACTGAACTGAGTTGTGATACACTACCTGCAGTTGATACAGTTCTAGACAAAGGAGTCACATATTAAATAATCTCCAACAAGCAGGTGCCTAATGCAAAATTACAGCAAGTATTTACAAAAGGACCCAGATTCTTGACAATTTCTATAACGTAAACAAATGCTTATGTATGAAATGCCACATTTTCTAGTTTGGGCAATCAATGGCTTTAGTCAATCAGTAAAGAAATAGTCCTAGCAAGATTGTCTCTGTAGATGACTGAAAATTCTGTGTAGCAATGATTTATACATCTCACTGTTCAAATGACCCTCCTAGCCATGTTCAGATGTGGTAATGCACATCTCGAGAAGGTGTTCTCTGATTTCCCCCTATCTGGCCTGGATTAGGATTCCCCCATATAGCAGAGTTCCAAGTATTACTAGATAGTAAGGTCTCAATACGTATATAAAGGAGGGAAGGAAGGAAGGAAGGAGGGAAGCGGGGAGAGAGGAACGCCCCTTACTTCTTAACTATATGCTCAGCATAAATATTAACACTGACCTTCTGGTGTTACCTCTGTTCCTAAGAAAAGAAGGATTTATCTTAACCAGGGATTACCATTATGTAAATAAGATTTAATGGGTTGCTGCCTAGGCTTCTCTACTTACTGCCATTATTCAAGCAGTCTGTGATTCTATTACAGTATTTGGTCACACAGATATACGTTACAACCTATAGCCTTTCTTTAGTTATTTATAGTCTGAGGTACATCACAGATTAGATAGATAGATGATAGGTAGGTAGACAAACAGATAAATAGATGAATATAAAATTATATACAATTGTGTAAGTGGTAAAGGGAAAAAACGAATATTTCAAATGATATTTGAAGTGTTTCAAGGGATCATAACGAAGAACAAATTTAGATTGGAGAAAAAAAGATCAGGGAAATCTTTGCTAAGAAATCATGTTAAAATGACACATAAAGGAGTAGGGTAGAGGAAAAACATTCAGACAAGGAAACAGCGTAAGTGAAGCCTCTGATGCATGAGATAGTGGGGTGTGATTGAGACACTGAAAAAGTTTTATATAGTTGATACGACAGTCAACACCAATTGGAGATGTAGAAAGAGGCCAATTCATGCAGACACTTTAAGGCATGGCAGAGGGTGTTTGTTAGATTTTACGTGAAGGTAAATGGGAAGACATTACAAAGTTTTGAGCAAGGGAATTAGTTTTAATAGCAGAAGTTCTTAATTCTTATTAAACTTAACATCTTTTTTTTCTTCAATTTTATGTCTTAAGAAATCTTTATTTACCCTAAGTAACAAAGATAATATCCTGTATTTTCTTCTTGAAGCTTTATGTTAATATATTTTATATCTAGGCATATAAACAATTTTCAATTAATTTTTGTATATACTGAAAGATAATGGTGGGCATTCATTGTTTTCCCATATGAATCACCAGATATTCCAGCACCATTGTGAGAAACATTCCAGCCAGAAGACATTTAGGTGAGATATAGGAACATGATTGACCTTAAAAATTTATGACTAACTCAAACAAGAAAGAATCAAAATAATAATTTTAGATCTTAGCATATGACAGAATAAGCTCTCTGAGTAAATGTCCCAATGGGAAAAACTGCTAAATAAAATATATTTTAAAGTGTTTTACTTTAAATACATAGCTGAATTAGAATGCAAAGTAACCTTCAGAAGCCAAAAATAAAGTAAAAGTTCGGTAAGACAATTAAATACCAAAGAATGCTTTTGCCTTAAGTGTTTCAGCTGAGCTCAAGAAAACGTTAGCTTCTACAACTGATAGCTGGAAAGGAAAGAGGAGAACTGATAAGGATTAATCCTTCCAGGATTAAGATTCTAACTAGGGACCTCAACATAAAACTAGGGCCTAGAAGGACAATACAGTATCAGAAGTAAACAAATTGTGCAAAAGATACACTGAGGAAAATGACATTTTTTGGCCTAAATGTTGTCAGGAGGATAATACAAAGCATCCTTGAGAATTCATAGCCAGAAGCCAACCTTCAAATGAGTTTATAACCTGAATCAATACTACCTGTATGTTCTGTGAAAGTTGAGGATTAAAATTCACTTTAAAGTTATGTTCGTTTGGTTTAAAGTCCATTTTCAGAAGCAAAGGTGAATTATATTTACAGGAGCACTGTTTCTAAAGTTTAAAAAGTTCTAAAGAAAATGAACATTTTACACTCAAAAATCACAAAACACAAGGAAATAAGTCACTGAGTTAAAGGCATTGGAACAGAGCAAAAAATATCTGACTCAAATATTAAAAATTGAAATTATGAGAGAAAGATTTACTTAATATGCTGAAAGAAATTAAAGGGAAGTATGAAAATATGAGCTCAACTTCCAGTTCTCTGTCTCTAAGTTTAACTAGCTCTTTAGCCGTTCATGTTATTTTACCATTATAGTTTTTTAAATTTCTAGAATATTTTTGTACTTTTCCAAATTTTCTTTGTGTTTTTGTTTGAGTCTTTCTATCTTGCCTTGAATAGTACCTGGCACATAGTAGACAATAAATAGTTCCCAGTACAAAGCAGATGGTCAATACAAATGTTTTTGAGTGAATGGAAAAATGCCATAAAATTTTTTGGATATGAAGAGGAGTAGGTTTAGTAAGAGAATGATGTAGGACCAGGACTGAGTTTTTAAAATAAATATGGGAAACACTAAAGGTTTAAGAAGGTTAAAGAAGCATGAGTTAGAGATTTGAAATGAAGTGAGGTCCCTGAGGAGTCAAAGGTGGTAGGACCTTGCTCATGTGGCAAAGAAATGGCCTTTGAATAGAGGAGGGAAACTCCCTTTGATGTGAAGGGAAAAAAAAAAAATGATCAGGTACATGTTGGTGTGTACATTTGACATTTGTAGGTGAAAAGCAGGGAGGGGAAGGAACAAATTGCCAATCGTGTGTTAAAAATATGTAAGTTGGGCTTCCCTGGTGGCGCAGTGGTTTGGAATCTGCCTGCCAATGCAGGGGACACGGATTCGAGCCCTGGTCCGGGAAGATCCCACATGCCGCGGAGCAACTAAGCCCGTGAGCCACAACTACTGAGCCTGCGCGTCTGGAGCCTGTGCTCCGCAATGGGAGAGGCCACAACAGTGAGAGGCCCGCGCACCGCGATGAAGAGTGGCCCCCGCTCGCCGCAACTGGAGAAAGCCCTCGCACAGAAACGAAGACCCAACACAGCAAACATAAATAAATAAATAAATTTGTATTAAAAAAAAAAAGTAAGTTATATGGTGGAACTTAGATTTGATGCCTAGTTGTGGCCCTTAAGTAAATTCTGTAAACTGCTACAGGAAAAAAAACAAAAAACAAAAAAACCCCAAACCACAACGTTTTTTCCTAAGGAGTCTTTTCCAATGGGATAAAATAGAGAATCATTCTCTGGAGTTGAGGAAAGAATAGTTCATGTGCTAATTCATCTACCAGGCACTGAGAATTTGTTCCTTGGGGAGCTCAAATCTAATTATATTGGTGTCAACCTACAGTTGGTCTGGAATTCTTTATTTCCATGGCGGCAATGTGTCACACACGGAAGCAGCAAAAACATCCTTATAAATTGTACATCTCAAATAGCTCAGGCTCAAGAAACTTTGGATTTCTTCAATCACCACCCAACGAGAGAAAACTCATGATGAATGTCAGAAAATATTTTTCATCTTTAATGATATATTTGAATAAGTGTTGAAATTTGAAGATTTTATCATCATAATGATCTTTTCATGCTAATCATTTCAATTTTTTTAGATAGAATTTAGATTTCAGCTGGCTAAAATCCAAGTAATGTTTTTGTGAGGAACTTCAAACTTAATCAGTTCTTTAAAAAATAAAAAAGGTAAATGATCCAGTTTGTAGAAAGTCCCGAATTTCTGTTGGAAAAGAGGTTACTGAAAGAAACCATTTATGGGACAGGTAGTTCCTCATGAATATGATTCCAAAGCTGAGTGATTAAAAAGTGCACTCCACCTTGGAAAACAGATATGGAAGAGCCCTATGGAGAAAGGGTAGGGGGAAAGCTAGAAGAGAGATGTCTGCAAAAGCCTACCCCCAGGGAAAGAGAGATTTCAAAGTACAAATTTATCCAAAAGAAATGTATAAAATTATTCTGCATTAATACAGAACTCAGCAATAATTTGAAAATCTATATGCTGGTGGGTTTGAAGGATGAGTGTGGAGCAAAGCTGGATGCTCTAAAATATGCACAAAATATTTAGAAATTATCACTCTGTAGGAAAAAAATGTAAATTATTAAATCAAATTTGAGGCAGGATGCAGTAATTATAAGTTGTTCTTAGGTCCTTATATACTCTGCTATGTAAAAAAGTTCTCCCTCAACTTTTTGATAATAAACTAATTTGTGATATAGGTAAAAAAAAACGTAAAATATTTTTGTTGTAAACATTTTTGCTCTTGTTGGGTACAAAGTACCATATGTTCTTATGTATTTGCTCTACCTTGTCAATATAGAACTAGTGGGACTCAGGATTTCCTTGCTTCCTGATGTTTTGAGTTTTTGAGTTGCTTAATATCAATAAAAGTGCATATTCAAGCAAAGGTCAATTGTATCATGCTCATTTATTTCAGTCCATTCATAACTGATATCTGTTTTGGTTTATTTATTGTTTTGAAAAAACATAGATGTGACAGATCGAATATACAAACAGACAATGGCCAAATTACATATCAAAATAGAACTCTGATTCTTCTAGCACCAAGAACTTCTCCTTTAAAGATGTTAAAATTGGGGGCTTCCCTGGTGGCGCAGTGGTTGAGAGTCCGCCTGCCGATGCAGGGGACACGGGTTCGTGCCCCAGTCTGGGAAGATCCCACATGCCTCAGAGCAGCTGGGCCCGTGAGCCATGGCCACTGAGCCTGCGCGTCCGGAGCCTGTGCTCCGCAAACGGGAGAGGCCACAACCGTGAGAGGCCCACATACCGCAAAAAAAAAAAAAAAAAAAGGATGTTAAAATTGTTTGAATCAAATTAATGTCAATCTCTCCTACTATATTTTAAGGTTCCCAAGGGCATATTTTGCTCACCATTGTATTCTGAGAGCCTAGCCTCCACATAGTAGATGCTCAATAAATATCTGCTGACTTAAATGAAACAGTGATTCCTACACGACTACTTCGCAAAAGAAATATATCACTTAATAATATGGTCTTAGAAATGGTTAACCTCAGGATGCTCCAATATTTCTGAACCACATACATTTTATGTAAGACCCATGAGTTTAACCCCTCTTATATATTGTCCTATTGGAAATTTTCCCCACTACCTCCCCTTAATCCCCATGAGTACCTTCATCTTAGGTATTGGACAAACTCCTCATTTAAGACTAATAAAAATGGTACTCGCTCAAATAGTTTTGATGCCTTGAGACTGATTGGGGTCCTCTGTGGCCCCCTTACCTTATTCATACTTCTGTCTGTTTTACTGTAATTATTCATTTGCATCTTCTTCCCTTCAGACTCTGAACTTCTCAAAATAAAAGCCTATATTCTATTCATCTTTCACAAAAAGGAAGCACTACATACTTATTGTTGAATAAATTACTGACTCACGACAAGTGATTAGTTTTACTGTGTGCTAACCAGATACCACGAGAACCTGCTTGTTTTATTTATCCTCAAAACAACCCTGTGAATTAAATAATATTACCTGCCTTTTGTAGGTGAGGAAGATGAGTCTGAGATAGGTGAAGGGTCTTGTTGAAGTCACACTTTAAGTGAATAGCAAAGGTGGATTTTGAATTCTATGTCCTACTCCAAATTCTGAAATCTGAACTCCATGCTAAGTTACACACAGACTCTCTATTCAATTCAGTTACTTAAAGTCCTAATCTTATCTAATTTTCTCTTTGCCATATAATATAGTTCCTGTTTATCCCTGAAATTCTCCTTTCATTGTCTGCGGACACCATGTTTAGGGAGCACACATAAATTCACTAAATGAAATATTCAATCCTATGTCACCCTCTATATTTACATTAAAAGTATTACTTAAAATATAATTATTTTAAAAGTTGCACTCTTTTTTAAAACATAAACTGTCCTTCCTTAACATTCTGATTCCTATAGAAATTTATTTATGTTTAAAATGCATATACTAAACACTGCATTTTAATCCTTTTTATATTATTCTGCATTTTGTAATTTAGAAAGTAGAAGTTGCTAGTCAGTAAATCATTCTCAGATTTATTTGCCTAAATTCTATATGATGGTTCCATGGTAAGTTAAGGCCTTAGAGGTGATTTAACACCATAACACATCAAAGCTCATTGTTGACATTAATGTGATGAAATAAAAAGCAGCAATGTCTGACCTGTTCTCAGTGTACTATTTGCAAAATGTAAAATACTCATTAAATGTAACCTAGAGTTTATAAATTGATTTATGTCAACACATGAACCCAACACTACCATTTACTGTTATGTGCTTTTTATTAAACACATCATGAGATCAAAATGGCAGTTAGGAGTTTACTCTTTCTTAGTAAGTGGAAATATGAAGATGTTGCCTGTATTTAAGAAGGTAATAACAGGCATTTTGCATTTATTTTGTAAGCACAGTACATCAGCTAGAGCTCAACTAGTATTTCCTACTAAAAATAAACATCAATATGAAAGGGGAAGAGTCAAGGAAGAAACAACAGTGCTTTCTTCTTATAGAAAATTACATTTCTTGCACTCCCTTGTCCTAAGTAAAATGAGAATCATGTAGATTTTGTATTCTTCCCTTTATATATTGGAACTTTTAAGTACATTTTAACTCTTTCTCCCAATTACTTTCTTAGCATAGTGGAATTTATTTATATATTTTTTTCATTTATGTAGTTTTAAGCATATGGTAAGGGTTATAAAGAAATAGTTTATACAATCCTCAAAGAAAAATAGACTGAAAGTAAACTAGAAATGTATTCACTAGCCAAAGATGTGAATGCCAGACAAAAGCACCTTGGTGATACTTTCCCTTTTTTCTTTTTCTTTTTTCTATTCTTCATTTTTTTTTTCCATGATTAGAACTAAACTCAAAGACCAAGTATCTGCATATATGCAATATATAGCATTTGGCACACATTGTATGCTGTCCAGAAGTGAAGAATAATGAGATGTTTTGTTTTCTGCTTACTAAAGCCCTTAAGTAAACTACCATAATAATGACTTGGCCACTGTGCCCAATGTCCATGTTTTAACATTTTCATTGTTGAGAGGAATGAAATAGAAAACCACTGGAGGACAGAGTAATGCAAGGAAGGTGTTGTAAAAAAAAACTTTTGAGTCCATGATCCCATTTGGTAACAGATAACTCAAGACAATAGGTTTTTCTTGACCTAAACAGTGTTTTGTGGTTTTAAAACAGAAATTTTCACATCCTTAATTTCATTGAATCTAAGAAGACACATCCTAATTTCAGAGTTGTTAAAGTGTGAAAAAATGTTTTAGAAACAATGAAATATGGTAAATATCTGGATTTCTGGCTTCTTTTAGAAAATTGAAATATTTGACACTCTAGGGCTGTGAACCCAGGTGGCAACAATAGCTCTGTCAAGTAGTGGCTGTTCCATCTGGTCTCCCTTCCTTTTCTTGATTCCTCCCTCTCTCCCATTTTCTTCCTTATTTTGTCATTAATTCCACACATATTCAGTTAATGTCTACCCAGAGCAGGACACAATCCTAGGCTTTGGGGAGACATTGGTTAACGAAACAGGCAACATTCTTGCCTTCAAAGAGCTTACCTCTCAGCTAGGAAAGATAGACTGTAAATGAGTAAATCAGTATGATAATTTCAAAAGTAGAAAGTGCTATGAAGAAAATAAAACCAGAGCATGGAATAAAAAGTTATTGAGGAGGTGTGTATATTATTTTTGATGATGTGATGAGGTAAGACCTCCTTGAAGAGGAGACTTCTGACCTAAGCATTTGGTAATGGGAAGGAGCCAGTTTTGTAGAGATCTTCTCCTACCTTTCTGGCCCATCTTTTTTTGTGTGTTTATTGTTGTTGTTTCCTTTGGAAGCCCCTTTCTTTGCACTGACTTCTTAATATCCCCAAGCTTTTCTCTTGATCCTCTTCTCATTTTCACTGTTTTTTGATGATTTTATCAAATATTTAACCATGACTTAAACTTCGAGGATTTTGGTATTTTTATCTTAAATCTAATCCTCTATCCTGAGCTCTAGAACCATTTTTATAACTGTGGAGAAACGGCCATTCTGCCTGGAAAGTTGACAAGCACCACGCACTCCGAGAAGGCTCAGATTGACTTAATTACTTATCTAATCCTTATTAAGTTTCTCCTTCTTCTGAATTATAGTAATGATTATATTGTGTGCACTATATTATTTTAATGAACATTTTTACTGTTCTTACTATGTAGCTGAAAGTATTCCAAATGCTTTGCAAATACTGTATGAGATTATATATTCATTGAAACAAGGGACTGTGTTTTTTTATTACTTTATTTCCTGCTCTTTGCATAAAAAGGACAATTCAATAAAAGCTTGGTGAGGCAAAAATAAATAAATAAATCAGTAAATGAATAAATGAATACAATGAATGCAATTATAGAGATTTAGCTGTTATTGAGAGGATTGAAAAGATTGCTTATCAGACACAAGTTACACGATTGCCAGGCAGCAGAGGGTCGTGGTGTTTGTGCTCTGAATTTGTAGAAGTTCCAATTTACATAGTTATTGCTGTTCTCTATGTATGCATATAAAGAAAACCAATGAGTGTAGCATTGATTTAAAGTCAGATTTTGTGGAGTGCACATGGTGAAAAGACAACAGCACATGGGAATAGCAGGAACTGGAAAAACCGGAGGTCAGATCATTCCTGGGTTCAAGATGAGTTGAAAGGAAGTATCAAGATGACTGATAAGGAGAAATAGAGAAATAAAGAAAATTAAAAGAAATAAAAGAACTAAAGCTATGAGCTCAGAATAGGATAAGGAGATAAATGTGAAATGTGTATAACACTTATACACATATACATTTTTTTTTTAATTGAAAACTTAAAGAAAAATTCTGATACTATTTTTTATTGAAGTATAGTTAACTTACAATGTTGTGCTGGTTTCAAGTGCACAGCAAAGTGTTTCAGTTATATATACATATTCTTTTTCAGATTCTTTTCCATTATAGGTTATTATAAGATATTGAATATAGTTCCCTGTGCTATACAGTACATCTTTGTTGCTTACCTATTTTATAAATAATAGTGTGTATATGTTAATTCCAAACTCCTAATTTATCCCCCCCACACCCATCCCCTTTGGTAATCATAAATTTATTTTCTATGTCTGTGATTCTATTTCTGTTTTGTAAATAAGTTCATTTATATCATGTGTTTTAGATTCCACATATAAATGATATCATGTGATATTTGTCTTTCTCTGTCTGATTTACTTCACTTAATATGATAATCCCTAGGTCCATCCATATTGCTGCAAGTGGCATTACTTCATTTTTTTATATGGCTGAGTAATATTCCATTGTGTATATATATATCACATCTTTTTTTTTTTTTTTTTTTTGCAGTATGCGGGCCTCTCACTGTTGTGGCCTCTCCCGTTGCAGAGCACAGGCTCTGGACGTGCAGGCCCAGCAGCCATGGCTCATGGGCCTAGCCGCTCCGCAGCATGTGGAATCCTCCCGGACCGGGGCACGAACCCGTGTCCCCTTCAACGGCAGGCGGACTCTCAACCACTGTGCCACCAGGGAAGCCCTATCACATCTTCTTTATTCATCTGTTGATGGACATTTAGGTTGCTTCCAACATACATACATTCCTAATCATGTAGTAGCTCTCTGGAATAACACTATCCATAAAAAATATAGTGTGAGTTACATATTTAATTTTAAATTTTCTATTAGTTATACTAAAAAACGTAAGAAGAAACAGGTGAAATTTGATAATATACTTTATTTAACCCAATATATTAAAATATTATTATTTCAACATATAACAATACATATAATATGTAACAATAATGAGACATTTTATATTCATTTTTCATACTAAGTCTTTGCTATCAGGAGTGTATTTTACACTTTGCAGTCCTCGATTAAAGCCAGCCAGTAGCCATATGTGATTAGTGGCTATCACATTGGACAGAGGAGATCTCCGTCTAAGGAGGTCAGGGAATGGTGAAGTTAGGGTATTGCCTACAAGGTTGCTAAAATCTCCTTGGATCTTGATGTAACACAAATATCACACAAGAAGACTATGAAAGATTTTGACCTGAAGGAAGGGAGGAGATTAAAACAATCAGGTATGTCTCCTGGTCTTTTAGAGGGTTATTGAAAAAGGATGTTGTTTCTATTTATATAATTTGTCTTCAAGATATTTATATCAGTAGAAGAGCATAAGTACATATAGGGATTGTTTTTTACAGGTTTTTCAAGGTATTCTTTTGGGAACTAAATATTACAAATGTCATTTTGTCTTGTTCTAACCACCTCAAGATTATAAATTTACCTTTTGCTATAAGGAAAACATTGTAGAAAAACTTCTGCAGTTAATTTTAAAAAATGGTCTCTAAGCATTTCCACATATCTGAAGGGTTGTGCCCCTGCCGTCAACACAAAAGCCTCATAGAAAGGTGTGACTGTGAGAACACATCTGTCTAGTGAATAAGACACTCAAACAGCTTCATCTTCTGTACCTGTCTACTACCATCAATCAATGTGATGCCATTTTTCAGGAGAAAAATAAATGTTATATGGCCAAGTGTATTTAAAATTGGATTTTGGTATATGGCTACATCCACTTATTATCTTCCAGAATAAAAGCAATAACCTAAGCTCTTTCAGTACAAAATTTCAAATGACTCTGGAACATGAAAATGAGTTCTGCTTCCTCAAAACTGCAATTACGATGCTGTAATTTTAAAATGTCTTGGTCATGCCGCCAACTGCAGGTCATCTCCAAAAAAAGGGTATTTGTTTGGATGTCACATATGAGGGTTTTCATGTCCTTGTTGTTCATCATTGTATCTCTGATGCCAATAATCAGTTCTAGGCCCTGTGATCATAAAGGGAACTAAAACTTTCTAAAAACACTTTTTAGATGACAGCGTCCATAAATTAACCCTATTCAAGAAAGTGTGCTGATTCCAAAAACAAAGACAGGCCTACTAAAATTCTACCATCTTTTTCTCTTCCATATCTAATCATTGCTGAACCACTTCATTGTCTACTGACGTCAAAAAAAAAAAAAGACAAAGCAAAAGCAAAACAAAAACAATAAACATTAAGAGAGATTTGGGAGACGTTAAGCAGGTACTGGCTTCTGGTTCTGTGCTAGACATTATGATAAATATTAACTATTATTTGTTACCACTGGTATTTTGCCTTATGGTGTTGCATCTGTGTTTAGCCAGAGAATGCCAGATGGCAATGAGAAACCGATTGCTCACTATGCAAGAACAATGATGTACATTACACATACACTAACAAAGCTCCAGCGATTATCAAGGGAGCCCAAAATTCCCACAACCATTTTTGTCAACCTTTAACAATTAATGGAGTACAGACTCTTTTGAATATTCTTTGGCGATTCCTCTCTGAGGAAATCATACACCTTTAGTTAGGTAAACAGAAATGCAACTTGAATTTTTCTTGCCACCTACCTCCAAGCTTTGAAGAGCATAATTTCTAAAGCTCCTTCTCTGGTCACCAGCTATTGCTTTCCAACTATGTTGTCTTTCTCCCATAGAGTGGTAGAAGATAATCCTTTCATACCACTTCATGACTATGAAATGTGAGTAGAATAACTACCCAAGGAATTCATGCATGTTATAATTTTTCACTGATTTTCCCACTCATAACTGAATCTGTTTTTTGGAAAGTCTTTTTTCTGCGGTTCTAAGAGGTGATTTTTATGTTAGCTTGGATATATTCAAACAACATATTTAGAAACTCTTTGCATTAAAAAATTGATTTAGAATTAGGTCTGGTGACATACAATAGATTAAGATATTTAAAAGTAATCTAAATGTTTGTAGTATATGGCACATGATGACCCAATAAAGACATATTGGTCAATGACTTTGGCTTTCCCTAAATGGTTCCAAAGAAAAAACATTTATTATTTTTATAGATAACTTTTTCTATCATTCATTGTAAACCTGACACCAACAACAACAGGTTCCTGACAGTTATTTACAGCACTTGAATTATCAAACAACCTTATGTTGGGCAACAGCCTTTCACATACTTAAATTGAGTTTAAATAATTTTTCAAAGATTTCTGGTCATGGTAGTACTATGAATTTAGGTTTTAGAATCTCTCCATCCAAACCCAAACATATAGCAATGATAAATAAATTACTAGAAACAAAATGAAAAGAGGTACAGGTGTATCTTTAAGTTAATATCTCTTTGAACCAGAAACAGAACAAACACAAGCTGCATGGAGGATGAAGCCATGGGCTTGCTGGACCCTAGGTCTAAAAGAGCCTGGGAGGTGGATTCCTACAGGGTAACAAGGACAAAAAGCACCAAATACAGGTTAGGGAACTGGATCCAAGTTCATGACAGGAAACCTGGGGCTGCTGTAGGACTTTGCTACCCTTGACAAGAGATCAGAGAATGCTGCGACTGTTGCCTGGGGCCGTGGCTTCTGAAATCTTCTGGAGAAAGAAGCAGCATCTAAGCGAGCAGCACCTGGGCCAAACCACCTGCTGATTCAGTGACTAAATCTGCAACTTCTCCAATGAAACCATGGGACAGAGGCCACCAGTAGGCATAAAAGGGAATGGGGAGGAATGGAATGGTAAGTAGTTTCCACCAATTATGAGCCCAAAAGTGAACTTTCCGATCACATACAGAAAATGTAACATTAAGGAAGAGGAGGAACAAAATCGATAAAAAGGAGTCGTATTCACTTTTGACAAAAATGAAAGTAATATAGAATTTTAAAATGGCTTAAATGTATGTTAATCATCAAACAGGTAAAGAAAGGAAAATAACCATAAAAATGAATTATAAAATACTGGTAGATAGCTATAAATTAAGGTAAAAAGTAACAAGTTAGAAATCCTTGTAATAAAAAAGATAGCTTTTGGATTGAAGAGCTCAATAGATAGGAATTTTAAACTGGACCTACTCACTGAAAAAATATGATAGTACTTAAAATTCAGCCAAAATGAAGCACAGGGAGATAACAAGAAAAACAAGGAAACTGGAGAAATGATGGTTAGATGGAAAGGCTCCAGTATAGTTCTAATAAGAGTCCCAGAAGTAGAAAATAATGGAAAGTGTGAAGAAACTGTCAAAATGATAATGGCTGAATATTTCCAGAACTGGAAGAAAAATAAATTCTCAGGCAGAAATAATACAAAAAGAGAAGGGTAGAATGAATACAATCTAAACAAAGACACATCCAAATGAAATTTCAGAACATCAGGCATCAAGAGACCATCTTCAAAGCTATCAGAGAGAAAAGGCAGGTGCCCTATAAAAGGTCAACAACTAGACTGACAGCAGATTTCTCATCAGCCAAAATATACTTCAAAAGTACTTTGAAGTCAAGTTTTGTTTATTTTTTATTATTAGTGACTTCATTTTTTTACAACAGTTTAGGTTTCCAACAAAATTGAGAAGGAAGTACAAAGATTCCCCTGCCCACACACATACATAGTCTCCACCATTATTGACATCATTCACCAGAAAGGTACATTTTTTACCAAGGATGAACGTACAGTGACACATTATAATCACCCAATGCCCATAGTTTATCTTAGGGTTTGCTCTTGTTGGCTTCTTTTACTTAGTAGAATTCATTTAAGGTTCTTCCATATCTTTTCATGGCCTGACAGTTCATTTCTTTTTAGCTCTGAAAAATATTTCATTGTCTGGATATACCACAGTTTATCCATCCATTCACCTGCTAAAGGACATTTTGGCTGTTTCCAAGTTTTGGTAATTATGAGTGAAACTGCTATAAACATCCAGGTGCAGGTTTTTGTGTGCACATAAGTTTTTAATTCCCTTGGGCAAATATCAAGGAACATGATCACTGGATCGTATGGTAAGAGTATATTTAATTTTGTAAGAAACTTTCACGGTCTTTCAAAGTTAGCTGTACCATTTTGCATTCCCATTAATGTACGAGAGTTTCTGTTGCTCCACATTCCCACCAGCTTTTGGTATTGTCAATGTTTGGGGTTTAGTTTATTCTAATAGGTGCACAGGGGTATCTCGTTGTTTTGATTTGCATTTCCTTGATTACATATGATGTGGAGTGTCTTTTCATATACTTATTTGTCAGCTGTGTGTATTCTTTGGTGAGCCGTTTGTTAAGGTCTTTGGCCATTTATTAAATTGAGTTTTTTGATTTCTTACTGAGTTTTAAGAGTTCTTTGTATATTTTGGATAACAATATTTTATCAGATGCCTTTTGCCAACATTTTCTCCCAGCCTGTGGCTTGTCTGTTCATTCTGCTAACATTGTCTTTCACAGGAGGTGAGGAAGCACGTTATAGTGCTAGGATTAGGTATCAGTGTTTTAGTGAGCCTATGCTCCCGGGATGTAAACTTCACAGGTGTTTCTTAGTTTTTTTCTTTCTCCCTCTAGGTGGGACAGGATGGCTGGAGTGGGCTGGAGTAGGGTCTTTCCCCTCCCCAAGTCACGTAGGCTCTGGTAATACTCCAGCAGGTTAGGTTCTAGTTTCCCCTGAGAGCAGGCTTTGTTAAGCACAACAGAATGCTTTGGCATGTTTCAAAATGGTTCCTTTCCCCTTCACCTTCCAGAGTGGGAGGCGATTTTTCTCTGATATTTACTGTGGGAATCAGGTCGAGCATCTGGAAGTAAATCTCACAATTTTGTGGCAGTCTCTTTATGACTGGGTACCCCAGCAATTTTTAACTCTCAGACTTGTCCACACTGAGCTTCCAGCAGTTCATCAGTGACAGTTCAGGTTTTCCTACCCCAGAAGGTTTTTGCTCCCAAGTCTCTGCTCTGGTATGCCATGACTCTGTGCTCCCTTCTGACTCTCCAATCTTGGGAGCAGTGGTTTGCCTTGTGTCCTCCCTTGACTTATGGATCCAAGAAGAATTTATTTTCCAGTCTGTTCAGATTTTACGTGTTAGGACAGAGTGGCCATTTCCAAGTTCCTTATAAGTGGACTGGAAACCAAAAGTCCGAAGTCAAGTTTTTGTCCCAAGAGGACTGGGCAAAAGTAGTGGCATCTTGGTGCAAAATCAAATAAGCCAGGCACAAAGGGTGGCAGTTGAAAGGAGGGAAGGTTTGAGGTGGTCAATGATTCTGGAATCATTTCTGAACTGAAGGGCAGGTAGTTAAGGCAGATTTAATTCAGTTCCTGCTGCTATGAATATTGGTGTTCCATAAGTGACTCCAGGCAAATTCCAGAAGTTCACTTCCAGAGCAGCATTTCCCCAGCCTATCCCACGGAACATGATGAATGAATAAAAATCTCTGTTAAATGAACAAAAAGGTTCCACTGTCAGATATGATTAGAAACTGCTGGGTGAAACAAAATTAGGTTTCTTCACAAAAGAATTTACCAGAAACTTTGCTATATCAATATGCCCTGTGAATCTGTAAAACGGGTGTTTAGAATGCAGAGTGTTTAGATTTTCAAACTTCTTTGAATTTAGATTGCTATTTCCTTAGAAGAGCTAATGAGATAATCCACCACACATGCTTTGGAAGAAAAGCTTCTTTAGATTTATCTAGTCTTAACATTTTCACGGTATTGTCTGACAAGTCTCTGGAGATACAAAGTAAAGTAAGCAAAAAAGCATTCTCCAGTCACTATAAAACTCACCACAAAATGCCCACCCCTGATGATTAAAGACCATGTCAGTTAAGGTGGAGTCTTACATATGCCAGATTGCCCTGTGGTTCAATCATACTTTTGTCCATTTTGCCTTCCGGTCTTCTCTGTTTTCGCTGATTCAGGGTGGAGTAGTTTTTGTAGCTACAAAGGTCACTTGTTAAAGGCCTGGTCCTTTTTTACCTGTTTTATTGCTTCAGGAACCTGCTAAGAGTGTGACTTAAAGCAATCCCAGAATCATGTGTTAAGCTACACACAACTGGTTTGTTTAATAACACTTTGTACCACTACTGCACAGAGTCCACAAATAACAGAGAATTCATCTGGTCTTCTTGTTCGGGGCCTAAGAGGTGCTTCCCTTGAATAAACAGCTAAGTCCCTCATGGAAATGAACAAAATTTTGATTTGTTATTATCTTAATGACAAATGGTATTTTATACAATGGCAACACATTTGATCACCAGTGAAAAATATGCTTGGTTAGGGTAGCATTCTATTAGATGGATCACGCCTATGATCTACCCATTCTGGCCTCTAGAATAACAACTGCGAAAGTCAGGTGGATAAACCAGTCTAAACATCCTCATATTATTAAAACCACAATAAAGAGTAAAAACTAAGTCCACCTTTTCATGTAAATAACAGTGATAACACCTAGCACTTATAAAGTGCTCACCATGGCCTAGATGTCTCAGCACTTTGACACGTGCACACATTTAATCTCTCTAAAAACTCCATGAGACAGAGAAGGTGACCTTAATATCTGGAAACACAACAGACATTATAAATGACTTACAGATATCACATTAGAGCATATGATATGTTTTATGTGCTGTGCAAAGTTGTGATGAATGTGGTACATTAATTCATTTCCATCAGTACTTGCTCATGCATCTGTGATGTGTTGCCTCAAACGATCTCTGCTTTTTCACTGAATAAACCTGTAAAGTAAATCAGAGGGGCTCAAAATATATAAAAAAAATAATAACATAATAACATCTATGCTGCTGGATCTTATAGCTGCTGTGTACTATTATCTCCATTTTAAAGATGAGAAGGCTCAGAGAAGTTAAGCCATTTGCCCAAGGTCACAGAGCTAGAAGTGGTGGAGAAATAATTTAAATCAAGGCCATCTGACTTGAGAGTCCATGCCCTTATTGGGACCATAAATAAATAAAACAACCTATAAATAGTATATAGTAGGGTTTGGAAATGAATTTGTGTTCTCTATGCTGGCCCAGTGCAAATTTCTTGTATTTTATTTTCCAAATTATTTATTTATTTGTGTCCCATTCTGTTCTATAGCAAGGAAGTCGTTTCTCTATATCAAGGCTTTTATTTCTTACAATTGTAAAATATTCTCAGACTTTCTCAGTTCCAGTCCTAAGGATGTTTGTAGCTCAAAATGACTGCTACAAATTACTCATGAGTGAGAGTACTGGCCTCTCCTGATACTTTGCAAGCTGCTACAGTAGTATTCATTTTGTATGGAAAGAATAACTTCCAATGGGGTCCACGTTTAGCAAGAGCTGAGTCTGTGTGGGTTTAATTATACTTTCTGTTAGACTCAATTAAATGGCCACCAAGTTTCTGATATCTTAGGTATTAGGTTGACTATTAATTTCATGACTGCTGCCATGAAGGTCGGTCTCCATGTCATTATATTCATGGTTATATGCATATACATCTATGGAAAGAATTGCCAACAGAACAGTTTTCTGGTTTCATTTCATATGTTAACATGACTTCCCAACCCCATTTTTTTTTCCTAAAGTGGTAAATCCCTGAATGATCTCCCTCTTAAGAATGATGCCTCAGACCAAAAATGAATGTTAATGGCTCATAGCTTCAGCGTGAAAAGTCAATTTATTAGGAATCTGCTGTTTAATATAGGATTTGTTATAGGTCCATGTACAATCAGGTGATTATTACAACCAGCCATTAAATTATTAATGGTGGACAGTTTCCACAGAAAGTGTCATAAAGTATGTAAAGTCTAAAGGGAATATGAACTGATACAAGGGAGGAAGGAAGGAAGGAGGGAAGGAAGGGAGGGAGAAAGGAAGGGGAATGAAGAGAGAAAGATTGAGGATTTAGAGAGGAATTGATGAATGTCCATCTATGAACTGGGGTTTGGGAGGACAAAGGGAGTATCTGGCCTTAATAGGGCACATATAGTTAGAAAAGCAAAAATTAGGGGTATTGTTCTGAATCCATCTACATTTTTTATTGGTTTATGAAATTCAATATCTGTGTCCAGAGAAAATTTACTACTTTGAATAAGACAGAATGATGGGGCTGGATCATCTCTGACAGTGACTTGACAGACACACTTCTAATTATCAGGAATGAGTTTTCTGGAACAGAAGGCAAGGGAGTGGGTGTCCTCCAAGGAAGGTTACTATTCATGCTCAGATAACCTGTTCCAATAGCCTATTCTTGGATAACAAAGAATCATCTTTTTTTTTTTTTTGCGGCACGCGGGCCTCTCACTGTTGTGGCCTCTCCCGCTGTGGAGCACAGGCTCCGGACGCGCAGGCTCAGCGGCCATGGCTCACGGGCCCAGCTGCTCCGCGGCATGTGGGATCTCCCCGGACCGGGGCACGAACCCGTGTCCCCTGCATCGGCAGGCGGACTCTCAACCACCGCGCCATCAGGGAAGCCCAACAAAGAATCTTAATAGAATTGAACCTATAATATTTAATGCTCTTTTAACTCACATATTTGAAACTTTTGAGTTCAGTGGCTGAAACTTTGGAACCTAATACATTTCTCTATATCTAGAGGAAATAAATTCTATTAGAGGATAGCCACACAAAGCTATGTCATGTGTTTCTGAATTTAAAAGCCCTGAGTCTAAGGAATCGGTCAAATGTCTAAAAAAATCGTACATGGAAAGTTTTACTCTGCGGCTTGAAAATAATGAACTATATCTCAGCTATTAAAGTAGCAACTTAAACTCATTTGCTTTTTTTCATTAAGGTGAAAGACTCATAAGAAAAGATCCTATGGAAAAGCAGAAGAATGGAATATTAGAATGGTAAGCAGCAGTATAATATTTTAAGAAACGAGCATATTGCCTCTTAGCATTTGTTGTGCTATAACGATGTGGCTAATTCGAAGATGGAAAATAATTTAAACCAGAAATCATAGCAGTAGTATAGTAACTGCTTCTCTGGTTTTTTCATTGCTATTGTTGTTGCTTTTAATTTGTTTCTGTGCCCCATACGCTCTATGATGTTACATATAACTTGTAATTTTTGACGTATAGGCATTTAGAATTGGACTTTGACTTATTTGATCAGACAGTATATGTATACATATAGCTGATTCACCTTGTTGTATAGATGAAACTAACACAACATTGTAAAGCATTTATACTCCAATAAAAATGTAAAAATAAAAAGGAAAATAAAAGACAATACATAAAAGGAAAAACTAAAAAAAAAACTACTTGAGAGGATATTTTTCTCTTAGCTTGTGTGAAATAATTAGGTTTTACTTGTGTGATGTTATAGAACTCATTTAAGATCTTCCTACTGACTGACTTGCTTTCTTTGGTTTATTCAGAAAATCAGAACAGAGCACTAACTGACATTTCAAAATCCTTAGCTTGATACTGATGATACCCAATCAACATTAGGTCATCTGTACTTTCTGAGAATACTATAGATACTACACCAGTAAAAAAAAAATTTCTTTGATTCTCCCAAACTCTGAATCCCACTAAAAGTAATGGTTTGTGGTAAACTGTCCTCACTCTTTTCCTTAATCCTATGACAAATGGGACAAGTACATTAAGAGATACAAAACTGTTACTGTGCACTCTTGGCCATATCATAGTTTCCATCTTAGGAATGGAGATCACGAAGATGTGTCTACTTTATTCACGCTGTGGCTTGACTAGCACCGTGTGCTTGAGAGTCTTAATACATGCTACCTGATGACTGATTTATACACTCCATTTACAAGGTGTTAATGTAAAAAATGGCCAAATTCAATCTCATGTCTCCAAATTAAAATAGTTTTTACATTTTTCCAGTAATATCTTTTATAAACAACACTAAATATTACTTCAAATTCGTCAACAGCTCTTTATGATTAGTTGAAATTCTACGGCAACAGAATGTACATGAAGTGTACAAATAAATACATTCTCTACGAGACAAAGAATACACAGATGGCTTTAAGTTTTTACTGTGGATTTATGGCCTGTGTATTTTGTAGTATTATTTGTTGCAACTAGTCTGGAGAGTTATTCTGAGATATTGAATATGGAAAATAAAATTTAACAGAACTTCAGAAAGTAAAAGGATAAGTAGGAACACTATGTTTCATCAATGCAGCAAAACTGTTACTTTTTTCTAACACATATGTCCAGTGTTCATTGCATGCACTAGAAATTAACATATTTTAGGGTAACAAAAAATGGAGAAGCCCCATTACAAGCATTTACTATATTAACAATTATTTGAGAGTGAACCTTTTATAAGACAAATTCAAGTGACTTTCCAGGGTTGGAAACATGGGAGACTGAAAATAATGTGAGCTTTTGAATCTATCACACTTATAAACCTGTCTCTATCGCTGTGATTCAGATTTGTCATCTGTAAACTGGAGGAAATATCACCTACCTCAAGGCTTAAAAGATAGTGAAATGAGATAACTTATTACACATGGATAGTGAGATTTCAATAGATTACATGAGATATCCATAGGTCCTCAGTAATGATAGCTCTTATTATCATTTGTATTATGTCTGTTTTCCTCCTTCTAGGTGTGTGAACCAGCAAGACAAAGGCATGGGAAACAGAAAATGTAAGAAGTTAAATGCCAGGGTAAGAAATTTGGAATTTTATTCAATAGTCAATAAGAGACCATTAAAGATGTTTCAAGAAGAAAAATTAACCTTATTTGGACTCTGCTTTACAATAGTAGTATTCAGATTTTAGGGTGCATAAGAACCCTGGGGGTGATTGTTAAAAATGCAGATTTGAGGACTTCACCCTGAGAAGTTATGACACATTAGGTCTGATATGGGATCCAGCCGATTCTGTTACAGAAAGTTCTGGAGTCACGTTTCATGAAAAATGCCATTTTAAAGAAATTAACCCAAATGCAATACGACGGGTGTCTTGGAAGGGGAGAAACTAGACACAGAGAGGTCACTTAGACGCTTACTACTCAAAGTGGGGTTGGCCAGCTCACAGCATTGAGAAGACCCTGATACTCAGTGGAAATGGGGAACCTTGGGTCAGATGCAAAACCAATGAATCAGAATGGCTCACGGGCCCAGCCGCTCCGCGGCATGTGGGATCTTCCCGGACCGGGGCACGAACCCGTGTCCCCTGCATCGGCAGGCAGACTCCCAACCACTGCGCCACCAGGGAAGCCCCGGAATTCACATTTTTAAAGCTTTATTGAGGTATAATTGACAAAGAAAAATTCTATATATTTAAAATGTACCTACAACATAATGTTTTGAGATATATATATATATATATCATTATATATAGTGAGTCACCACTATCCAGCTAGTTACATCCATCACCTCACATAGTTACCATTTTCTTTTCTCCTTTTCCTTCTTCTCCTCCGTCTTTTTTTTGTTGTTGTGAAAACTCTTTAGATCTATCCTGTTAGCAATTTCAAGTATACAATACAGTATTGTTTAGTCACATTGCACGTTAATAAGATTCATTGGTAATTCATCTACATATTAAAATATGAGGGGCTTCCCTGGTGGCACAGTGGTTGAGAGTCCACCTGCCGATGCAGGGGACGCGGGTTCGTGCCCCTGTCCGGGAAGATCCAGCATGCCGCGGAGCGGCTGGGCCCGTAAGCCATGGCCGCTGAGCCTGCGCGTCCGGAGCCTGTGCTCTGCAAGGGGAGAGGCCACAACAGTGAGAGGCCCACGTACCACAAAAAAAAAAAAAAAAAAAAAAAAAAAATTAAAATATGAGATGACTGGCCTATAATGCTGACAGTACAGATGGAGGCCCATCAAAGCCTGAAATTGGGCAGTGACAGATGGAGAAGAAATGAAGCATTAAATAAGAGGGGATGTACTAGTTAACCTTATAAATTGTAGACCTAAAAATTCAGGCCAGAGGGGCCCTCCATCTCCATAACTCGGGTGGGTCAGGCTCTGTTCCTAGTAGAGAACTCACTGGATTTGTAAGAAGGAATAAATGCTCACCTTGGACCGCCCACTGCTGCTCCTGCCTACAGCAGACGCGGAGATGGGTTCTCTCTTTCTCAGCCTTAAGAACAAATTTCGGAACAGCTGCAAAGCCGGCTGAGACATTTTCAAATAAACATCTGGCCTCACTTCCCACCCTGGTGTGGCATAAACATGGAGATGACAGAAGAGGGGTGATTATCAGATTCAATTTGGGAATGCAGGACTGGATATTGGAGGGTAAATGAGAATTTAGTAGAATGCAGGGATGAGATGTTGGACCCTTTAAAAAAATGCCTTCTCAACACAATCGCTTCACAGAAGGTGACAAAGGTATTCACATCTCTTCCTTTGACCCTTGAGCGATTCTCATTTTCCTGATTGAAGAAAGTTGCCTAAGTGCTGGAGGTGCCAGGATATTGTTTCTATGATGATGAAATAGATTACTGCCCACTGAGCTGAGTCCAGAAGTTTTGTAGCTGCACAGCTCTCCTAATGTGACAGAGGGAAAAGCACATTGTAATTTTGATGCACAGTCATTTCATGAACATAGCATTAGTGCAGAGCTTCAGGGGTGCCTGTATAAGCCAGAGAGTGAGGCTGAATTAAGTATGGAGTGATTCTTGAGCTAGCAGAGGTGTTCTATTAGCTGAATGGCAGAGCATGCAATTTAGAAGCTGTAGGCCCTGAGTTTTCTCTCAGCAACACTGTCTAAACATAATTAATGAGTTGCTTCTCACAGTAAGTGACACTAATTACTTGCACTCTAATTGCTATGTACAGAGTAATGTTACCCCGTTCTAAGTGCTCTGTAGAGTAGCAAATGAGATCTTTAATACATTATCATGGATTTCATGTAATTACAATTCTTTCCAATGGAGCAAAAGGAAAATATTGTAGGCTACTTCATCAGGAATCAATAAATAACTTCTATTACCACTATTAAGAAATAGTGATTGAACCTCTTCCTTATTATTAGCGCGTATGTGATTAGAACTGTGTATAGTTGTAAGTGCCAGCCCTTGGAACTGAAAATTTGCCCTTTGCTAGCTATGTTCTTGCTAGATGATTTTCTCTTCCAAAGAAAGTGATTCTAATTTTTCCTAAATTTTATTAATTTCTTAAAATCAGAGGCTTTGAATTGACTAGATAGAGAAAAAGGAAATATTAACTTCTAATCTGATTTCATCTTTAGGTTCTGTATCTCTATCTGGTTTTATTCTTTATCCTTTACGCTATATTTTCCTCCCTTGTACAAGACTGACTTGTTATTTTATAGATTTTAGTGCTTAAGTATTTGAATTAGCTAAACAGTGCTTGAGCTTCTTTCTAAAACTCCTTACAAGCATTCTCGGTTCTAGAAGATTGTTCTCTAAAAACAATTTTAAATTATAGCTGAAAACGAAAATGTTCTTGAAAGGACAACTCTAAGTTTCTTGACAAAGACAAGTTTCTTGAAAGGGAAGATTCCTTGAGTTTAAATCTTATAAGGTAAATAACGTCATGTGTGCTCTGAAGAAAGAAATGTGATGCAGTAAAGGAAAGGAAAATAACAAAGGAAAATAGGCCTCTCTTTATAATGTGCTAAGTATTAGAATGAAAGTAGGATTCAAAATTGTATGTCTTATACAACTTATTGTTTCTTCTCTTCTGACTGCCTTATGTAGATTTTAATTATTCTGGTTTTGTATGGATTTAATTTTCTCATTCTTTTGAATAATTATTTTTCATTATACGATTTATGTTGAAGAATTCCTTAGTTATTTCTCTGGGGGGTATAATTGTCTTTCTAGTGTGGTTTTTTTGATCCTGGTGTTTAGCAGCTTTTTCTTTAAGGAAACTCTAGCTCTTCCTGTATTTGTTAAGTCATTCTATAGGTTTGAGAACTTTTCTTCAACTCCTAAGTTTATGCTATGTACAAACTTTAGATTGCCTTCAAAGGAAAAAAATATGACTAGTGAAGTACTTGGTATAGGGGCTAATTTAAGGATATTTCCCTATAAGGACATCCTGTTGTTTATACAATTTGTTTATTGGGCATATTTATTCCTCTCTTCGTTACAAATATAAATGACTGAAGAAACTTGCAAATTGAATTTTATTTTCTAAAATGTTTTTAACTTTTGAAAGAGGAAAAACTTGTTGAAATTATAGGCAGAAAAGAAAAAGTTTCCAACTTCTCCTATTCCTATCATTAATGTAAATGTTTAAACAAAAAATAATTTTAATTATTTCCTTTTCTACTATGTAATGCTGTTTCTAGATATGCCCCATGCTTTTTTTAACTTCAAAAACCTGCTTCCAGCTCTTCAGATTTCTATTGTTAATTGAATATATTTACACCAAAATTAATTTTGTGTCCTTTCTTAATCACTATCTGTATTGCATATGCTCCTTCTAACTGCTTTACCTAAAATGCCTTCTTTCCTCACCACCCTTCTAAACTGCCCCTATCCTGCATCACTTCGTTACTCTTCATGGTACCATTACAATGGAAATAGTGTTTTTTTTTTTTTTTTTTTGCGGTACGCGGGCCTCTCGCTGTTGTGGCCTCTCTCGTTGCGGAGCACAGGCTCCGGACGCGCAGGCTCAGCGGCCACGGCTCACGGGTCCAGCCGCTCCGCGGCACGTGGGATCTTCCCGGACAGGGACACAAACCTGTGTCCCCTGCGTCGGCAGGTGGACTCTGAACCACTTCGCCACCAGGGAAGCCCTAGTGTGTTATTTTAAAAAGACAACATCAGCAATATAACCGACGCCTAGGAGGAGGAGATATCTGGCCTGAAGCCCTCACTGCATCAATGCATGTCACTTTCAGTTTCTTCATCTGAAACATGGACATAAAACCTGAGTGACGTGGATAATTTCCTAACACAGTAATTTACCAAAACTGACTCAAGTAGAGAGAAAATTGAAACAGTCATTTTAACAGGAAAAAAGTTTCTATGGAGCAACCTATATAAAGTTTTAGGGGATAATTTGATGAAACCTTTAAAAAACAGATTTTTCAATGCTATTCTAATTATTCCAGAACATAAAAAAGAATGAAAATGTCCCCAAGTTGGATAAAGACTGAATAAAACAGGATATATAATTGTCACATTAAGTTTAAGAAGACATCCGTTACCTCACGTGGTCATCACTTCTGTGTTTGTGTGTGGTGAGAACACTAAGGGTCTACTCTCTTCACAAATTTCAAGTATAGAACATAGTATTACTAATTATAGTCATCATATTTTACATTTGATCCCCAAAACTGATTCACCTTATGACTGAAAGTTTGTATGCTTTGATGAAGTTCTCCCCATTTTCCCCACCCCCCAGTCCCTGGCAGCCATCATTCTACTCTCTGTTTCTGTGAACTTGACGTTTTTTTTTAAAAAAGGATTCCATGTATGAGTGAGATCATATGTATTTGTCTTTGTCTGACTTATTTCACTTAATATAATGTTTTTCATATTCTTCCATGTTGTTGTAAATAGCAAGATTTCCTTTTTATGGCTGAATAAGCTTTCCTTGTATATATAGATATACATACCACATTTTTTTCATCCATTTATCTATCAACAGACCTCTTGTCTCTTTGATAATAGCCATCCTAACAGGTGTAAGGTGATATTTCATTGTGGCTATGATTTGCATTTCCATGATAATTAGTGACGTTAAGCACATTTTCATGTGCCTATTGGTCATTTGTATGTCTCCATTAGAAAATGTCTATGCAGGTTCTTTGCCCACTTTTAAATAAGATTTTGTTGTTGTTGTTGTTGAGTTGTATGAGTTTCTTATATATTTTAGATATTAACCCCTTATCAGATACATGGTTTAGAAATATTTTCTCCCATTCCATAGGTTGCCTTTTCATTTTGTTGATTGTTTTCTTTGCCATGCAGAAGCTTTTTAGTTTGATGTAGTCCCATTTATTTATTCTTGTTTTTGTTGTGTGCATATTTAATGTCATATCCAAAAAGAGTATTGCCAAGACCAATATCAAGGAGATTTTTCCCCTATGTTTTATTCTAGGAGTTTCACAGTTTCAGATCTTACATTTAAGTCCTTACTCCATTTCAAGTTAATTTGTATGTGATATAAAATAGGAGTTCAGTCTCACTCCTTTCAACATCACATTAAAAGATTATACATCATGATCAAGTTGGACCTATCCCTGGGTTACAAGATGGTTCAACATATGAAATCAATCAATGCGATACACCACATTAACAGAATAAAGGATTCAAAATTTCTCAATACATGCAGTGAAAGCATTTGACAAAACTTAATATTCTTTCACAATAAAAACTCTCAATAAACTACATATAGAAAAATGTACCTCAACATAATAAAGGTCACACATGACAAGCCCACAGCTAACATAATACTCAATGGTAAAAAAGTTTAAAGCTTTCCTCTAAGATTAGGACCAAGGCAAGGATGTCCATTCTAGCCACTTCTATTCAACATAGAACTAGAAGCCAGAGCAATTGGGTAAGAAAAATAAATAAAAGGCATACAAATTGGCAAGGCAGAAGTAAAATTGTCTCTTCAGATGGCATGATCTTATATATAGAAAACCCTAAAGACTCCACCAATAAAATGTTGGAATTAATCAATTTAGTAAACTTGCAGGACAAAAATCAGCATACAAATATTAGTTACGGTCCTTTGCACTATCAACAAACTATCAGAAAGGGAAATTAAGGACTTCCCTGGTAGCACAGTGGTTAAGAATCCACCTGCCAATGCAGGGGACATGGGTTTGATCCCTGGACTCAGAGGATTCCACATGCCGCAGAACAACTAAGTTGTGTGCCACAACTACTAAGCCTGCGTTCTAGAGCACGCGAGCCACAACTACTGAGCCCAAGTGCCACAACTACTGAAGCCTGCATGCCTAGAGCCCGTGCTCCGCAACAAGAGAAGCCACTGCAATGAGAAGCCTGCATACCACAACGAAGAGTAGCCTCCACTGGCCGCAACTAGAGAAAGCCCGTGTGCAGAAACGAAGACCGAACAGCCAAAAATAAAATAAATTAATTAATTTTTTTAAAAAAGAAAGGGAGATTAAGAAAGCAATCCTACTTACAATAGTATCAAAATAATAAAATACCTAGGAAATAAAAGACCAGTACACTGAAAACTATAAAATATCAATGAAAGAAATTGAGGAAGACACAAATAAATGGAAAGATGTCCTGTGTTCATAAACTGCAAGAATTAATATTGTTAAAATGTCTATATTTCCCAAAGAAATGTATCCCTATGAAACCCCTATGAAAACTTCAATGGCATTTTTCACAGAAATAGTAAAAACAATCCTAAAATTTATATAAAATCACAAAAGACCCTGAATAGCCAAAGCAATCTTGAGAAAAAGACAAAGCTGAGAGCATCATACTTCCTGATTTCAGACTCTATTACAAAGCTATAGTGATCAAAACAGTATGGTACTGGCATTAAGAAAAGACACATGGACCAATGAAACAGAATCCAGAGCCAGAAGTAAACACACACATATACAGTCAGCTAATCTTTTATATGGGTGTGAAGAACATATAATGGGGAAATGATAATCTCTACAATAAATGGTATTAAGAAAACTGAATATCACATGCAAAGGAATTATTGATTTATTTTATTTCTTTGTTTCTTTGGAATGGTACAATCTGATTCCAAAGATTGGAAAAGGTAAACAAATAGCCAGAAAAAAATCTGTAAAAAAAATCAATCTAAGAATTCCTTTAGGGCTTCCCTGGTGGTGCAGTGGTTGAGAGTCCACCTGCTGATGCAGGGGACATGGGTTCATGCCCCGGTCCGGGAAGATCCCACATGCCGCGGAGCGGCTGGGCCCGTGAGCCATGGTCACTGAGCCTGTGCGTCCAGAGCCTGTGCTCCGCAGCGGGAGAGGCCACAACAGCGAGAGGCCCGCGTACCAGAAAAAAAAAAAAAGAATTCCTTTATGACCCTGTAATGAAAATAGCCTTTCTACCTTCTGAATCAAAATCCAGATGTCATAAAAGAAACAAATTGACAAATTCAAATACATAAAAATAAAAATGCATGGGGCAAAATAAACACCAGAGCAAATGATAAGCTCAGAAATAATAGTTGCAACCCATATTACTTGAAAAAAAGCTAATTTTCATATTTCAAGCACTCTAAAAATCCATAAGAAAAACTACTGATTCTTGCCCCAAAAGGACAAAAACTTTAAACAGACATCTGAACAAATGACTTTTAAACTTATAAAAAGAGACTCAACCTCACTTATGGTAAAAGACATGGAAAATTAAAATTGTAGTGAAATATATATTTTTTAAAAATTTCACATAAATAAAAATCCAAAAGTAGACCATACATTCTGTTGGTGAGATTGTGGGAAATAGGTATTCTGCTACATTTAATGAGAGTTTACATTAGTTCAACCCCATGAAGGACAGTTTCACAATATTAATAGACATTACAAATACATATAATTTTAGCTCCAAATTCTACTTTGAATATTTGGGCTACTGTTGTACTTGAATAACTGCCAAATAAAGCATATGCAAGATTATTCATTGCAATACAGTTAAGACTGGAATCCATCTAAATGTCCCTATGAAGGTGACTAGTGAGAGGGTACACCCATTCTAATAGGTAAAAAGGAGCCATAAAAAGAATATGGGAATTCTCTATAATTTGATATAAATATCTAATTTATATTTTTAAGTTAAAAAAAGCAAAATGTAAATACTGTATGAAGTATGCTATCTTTTGGATACAATAATAATAAATATTTATATTTATTGTGTAAAGAAACCCTGTATATACATAGAAGAAAGTAAATAACAAGGGTTACTTTGCTGAGGGTGACAGTGGGGATGTACAGCAGGGTATGAACTAAGCAGAACTGTGAGCTTCAGATGGGAGTGAGAATTTTTACTCTAGACTTTTTAGTATGTTTTTAGTTTTAAAACACGTGACTGTATTAACTTTTCAAAATTAGATGAAAATTTAATTAACATTATAAAATATTTACCATAAGGAAAGAATGTTTTAACTCAGTTGTGCAAAATAATAATAGCAAGACACTTTGAATGAGTCAAAGTGATTATATATGTGACTTTGTAAATGCTAGAATCTCCTTGGCCATGGTTTTCCCCATTTTCATCCAGTGGCTGTTGAGCCCAGAATGGAGATGAAGTTTGTATGCAGAGCCAGGCCAGGCTACATGGAGAAAGAATTGTCATGGGACTGGAATATCTGAAAGAAAAGAGTAAGAGGGTCTTCCACTCAGAAAGAGCAAGGAGAGCTGTTTAATGTGTTTGTTTTGTTTGTTTTGTTTCACTGAGCTATGAGATACCTCTTGGGAACTTCTTCTACATTGGTTCCTTTAGGGTAGGACTAGATAAAACGGATTTGCTTACAATTACGGTGACCTCTGTTTTTAGTGTCATGCTCATATCACATGGCTTAGTTAAATCTGGATTATCAGCTATTGGCATAATATGTGGCAGCAAAGAGGAGAGAACAAATTAACCCATCAAGGTCTGAGGACCAGAAAAAGTCCAAGGTTCAGAGTCTGAAGCTGCTCAGAGAGGTTTTTGTTTTCTTTACACGATGAAGATCTATTTACCAAGAAGGCACAGATGATTCAATTGAGACAATCTGTTTAGTTCTATTTGACTTTGTAGACAAGGGAGGGAAGCAAGTGTGGGGTGGGGGAAGTCCTTGTTTTTCTCTTTTTCCTTGAAATACTTATTTACTCCCTTCCATTAAATTTGTATCCAGATCCTGGTCTTATATCTTTCCTTGAAAGTCTTCTCATCTCTTATTTATCCTTTTTCCAACTACTTGATTTGGACTTGGTCTTCTATGGAGGATGTGTGGCAGTCATCAAGTTTTCTAGGTATACTTCTCCAAAGGACAAGTCTCATAAGTGAAGAATAATAATTTATATGTACATGAGCATCTTCGGTGCATATTATTGGCTCTCGATAAAAGGCAAATAGTAACGATAAACCTTGAAATATGCCTTTCGAAGATACCAGACAGCAAACTGCATGAGCCATTTTGAAAACAGATTCAAAGGGAGATGTCTTGAACTTTCATTTCCCGTCTGCTGGGTTTCTTTGAAGTGAGAGTTAACCTTGACATGAAACAGCTCCAGAAACTGAGCCATGCCCAGTTGTTTTTGGCCTGATAATTCCACCCCTACTGATAATTCCCACACGCAACTGGGTGCCTTTGATGACTCACTCTTCTCCTCTTGGAGATAGGCCTCCAGACTTTTATGCACTTCCTATACAGCCTCCTTGGAAGAAAAAAGGAATAGCTTAACTTAACAAATAAAATCAAATGAATTATCTGCTCCCTCTCTAACCCAAGCCCTTTCTTACAGAACATTCCCTCCCTTCTTTGTTCTTGTTTGTAGTAAAGCTCTTCTAATTCAGAATCTGCTATTCAACTAAAATAGAGACTTCTTCTCCTGGGTGGCAGAAAGCAGAAGGAAGATGTTGTATAAATAACCCAAGAAGAGTGATTCAAAGCTGTTTTTTATTTTTTTGAGGACAAAATAAGAAAAAAAATATTTTGTTTGTAAAAACTATGGAATTTGGTGAAACGTCTTTAAGACTAAAACCTATTTTTATGCAACCTTGTTGAGGGCTGAGGTCCTGAGGTAGAATGCTGATTTGAGAAGAATCCTCAAACTACCTCTTTTTTTTTTTGGCCACAAACACTATTCTATAAAAATTCTGCTTACCTCCTGCTTGGAAAAGGCTAATCCTCAAAAAGCAAAACATGTTTCTATAGGGGACACTGTTCTGAAAATTATTTTAAATCAGGGTCAATGTGATTTCCTATAGGAGAACTAAATGACTCCCTTTTGAAATCAATTTTTATTTTCTTCTATTATTAAAGAGTGAATTTTTAGTACAAAAAAAATCAATGAACATGAAGTTTGTATATTAAAGTTATATTTCCATCATGCACACCAGGAGCTCCATCTTCTCATTTCAGTCTCAAATGCATAAAATGGATATATTATTTTTAAAATATGCTTATTTTTCTCTTTTTTTTATATCCACACTGACCTTATGGAGCTTTTATACATGTGCTTTATTTTATTTGGCAATGGGCAAGGAAAAAATACTTACTTTTTTTAAGTGAAGAAATTCAGTTTCTCAAGATACAGGTCCTATATAGTCAAATATAGTCTAAAAGTCCTATAAAAATCTCTACAAATATTCCAGTTCTGTATTGTTTTATGTCTTTGGCCACTGAGACTGAATAAATATTTAAAAGATTCTTCTCTTGGGAATTCTCTGGAGTCCAGTTGTTAGGACTTGGCACTCTCACTGCCAGGGCCCCGGGTTCGATCCCTGGTTGGGGAACTAAGATCCTACAAGTCATGCAGCCAGAAATAAATAAAAATAAACAAATAAACAAACAAACAAATAAATAAATAATTCTTCTCTCAAATGAAATACTGGATTTAATGTGGCAGGTTGTTACATAACCATCTATATTAACATACTGTTATATACCTACTAATAAATAGTTATTTGATGCACACAATTGACTTATTCTCTAATCATTTGATGTATTTTATGTTTGTTTCCCCAGTAAGATGATAGCCCGCTGGGGTCAAAATGCCATGTCTTATGCTTCTGTCTCTTAGAGAACCTGACATAGTGTTGAAGAGCAGAAATTGAATAAACACAGAATCACGATACCTCTGTTCAACCCCTAATACTGCCCTTTATTACCATTCAGATTCCTTGACTCTAAAATGGAAATGCATATCTACTGCACAGGGTTGATGAGACTGTTGATGTTAAAGGGCTTCATGAACTGTAAAGTTCTAAACAAATGTTTTGTTGACACTCAAAGGGTGTGTAGCAGTCAGCTAGATGAAAGCTTCAAAAAAGAGGGGCATCTGGGCAGCAAGCGAAAGAGAAGGACGTGACCAACTTCAGCTCTCAGCCCTTAGTGTTTCCCGACCAGTTCTTTCAAAGCTAGGTCCCTGTCTGAGGTTCATGCTGATGTTCTGGCCTCTGCTTGAAATAACATCCCTTTGTCTCCATGGGCTAAAGCTATGGGCAGGTTACTGTTGGTCAGTCTCCTCAACCTAGAACGTTGTCAGACTCAGTGTTTTGCAGGCGTCTGTGTCTCCTTTTGCTTCTTCTTCAGCCTCATGCACAGGCGGTGCTGCTGCTCATTTGAATATTTCCATAGCTATTCCCTCCTTTCCTTACTCACAGTTACCATCTTAGCCCCAAATCTTGGCACTTCATATAGAGAATGGAAGAGATTCCAGAAGAATAGAAATAAGCAAATGTCCTCCCCCCATAAAAGAAGTAGAAAGAGTCATAAACAGAATTTGGTGATGTTAATATCAACTCTACTCCCAAAGTTCTAGAATTTAGTATTAAAAAATTAGTGAGTAGCCACCTAAAAAGTGAAATGATCTGATGTTCTTCCTAACACTACTGGCTGGCGATGTGTGAGAGGCTGTGGGTGAAACCATATACACATCCCTGTGTCCCCTTCCTTTGAAATAAAAGCTTTTTGCCTTATTTTCCCAGGCCTCCCTTGAGTCTCAAAAGGCTGACTCAAAAGTTAATGATTGCGAAATGTGAAGATGTAGAAACAAAGGATAGCTGTTGAGCCAGTAACAATTTAGACTATAAACCCGCCACCAATTTAGACTATAAACCTGCCACATAGCAGAAACACCGAACTCACAGTTCCCTGAAAGATAAAGATAAAGGCCTGGCACCCATTCCTAAGTGGTTTTTACAGGAAGCAGACTCTCTCCAGATGAAAACTGATGACTGCAAGAACATGGACCCTAGACTGGTTGAAACCAGAAGGCTGATGATGCTTGACACTTCACCTTGATGCCAACAAATCCAAGAATTGTGCAGGAGCTGATCATGAACCCTGCAGCCCCCTCCCTCACCTTGCCTTTAAAAACCCTTCTCTGAAAGCCACTGGGGAGTTTGGGTCTTTTGAGCTTGAGCTGCCCTTTCTCCTTGCTTGACTCCCTGCAATAAATGCTGCACTTTCCTTCCCCACAACCTGGTGTCACTAGATTGGCTTTACTGTGCGTGGGCGAAGGGACCCAAGTTTGGTTCGGTAACATAGGCACTTTGTATGTGAACTCAGCATTTGACAGAACTCATTCTCTCAAATCACATGAATTAAATACCTGCTGTGTGTTTTGCAGATATAGAGGTCAATACATTCTTTATGCTTAATAGGCTCACAGTCTAATGAGAAACAGATTCATAACATGTAATATGCTGCAGATGAATGTAGCATGATATGAAGAGTTTCAGGGAGTGATATTTCAGGGAGGGTTGTGTGATATTGTAGGTACCCAGGAGAGAAGTTTACACTGCTAGGGCCAGGGATCAGGGAAGATTTTCAGGTAGAGGGGTTGCCAAAAAAAAAGTAAGAATTTGTCAGAAGAATGGATGTGGATGAAGAGAGGGTATTCCAGCCAGAGAGGGGAGCATAACCAAAGGCAAGGAGGCAGTACACATTCTGGTGTGGACATACAAACTATAAGCAATTCAGTGTTCCTGGAGTCCACAGTTCCCAGCAAGGGAACACACCTGGTCAGGCAGGCAGGAAAGGGCTTACTTCTTTCATGATATTCTGAAGTCAAAATGGAAAGACACAGACTACAAGTGAGAAAAATAGAATGGATTAGTATCCTGTAGAAAATCTCTGTTAAAGATTAATGACAAGGACAGACAATTTTGTGGGGATACACTACAGGACAGTTTTTAGCTCTGTTGATATGTGCGTTGAATCAACAACTATTTACTAAGCACCTAGCATGTACTAGACCCTGAGATTAAAAAGGTATGGAAGAAAGAATCCTTACCCTCAGGGATTTAAGAGTCTAGCAAGAAGCCTGTTCAATACAGTTTGGCAGTGATTTAAATTGAACTAATGAAGGCAGGTAAGTAAAACTGGAGGAAGTAATTTATGTGACAGAGCATCTCTGGTGTCCCCAAATGCCCTGATAGGCTGCGCTGACAGGCTGACTCTAATCAGGCAGTTAGGAATAACAAGTGTTGACTATTTCTGACCAATGGAATACTGAGCTCAATCTGAAAGGCCCTCTTTCCACTAAAATATTAGGACATAGAGAACTCCTTTAGTCTCTCAGAAAGAGACACACAGGGACACCATTCATACAGCACTCAGAGAGGCACTGAAAGCTACTAGAGAGAAAGAAACCATTTAGGGTCACATTCTTATTATCAATTTTTATCCAACATAATAATGGTGCATAATGATGGTTACCACTTATCTAAACTAGAAAATATAACATGACTTTTAGTTAAACATAGCAAACTGTATTGAGTTGTTTTAGTCCCTCTGAAAACTCTGCTAAAGTAATAAAGTGATAGGCCAGAGACAGGGAGAGAGTAGGGTATGGGACCGTTGTTTCTTTTTTTAAGCCTTCAAGAACCTTTGATATTTAAATTATATGCATGATATAAAACTGAAAACTAAGTAATAAAAGAACATATTAGCATAATGCCAGTTACATTATATCCTTTCTTCCCGTGTTTCTTCTCTTCCTCCACCAAGGAAGGAACAGAAGTTCATAGAATAGGAAGTTCATAAAATTATTTTAATAAGCTGTTGGTAGGTTGGATGCACAGGCCAAATAATGTTATTTTCCTCCAATTTTAATTATTAAAATGTAGCAAGTAATATCAAATATTAATTAAATGTAATAACATTAGCATGTAGCCATTATTATTAAAATTCCTCTGGTTTTACATCAGTATGTATACACACATAAACATGTATGTGTGTATATTTTATACACTTGGATATATTCAATATTAGTACATTTTACTCTGATTGATATGTTGTGGGGAAGCACTTGGAATCTAATATTTAACACAGCCCTTAGGTTATTTCTATACAAGTAACTTCTGTTACTCATTTGGAGAAATACTGCTTAGGAATTATATCCTGAAGGCAAACTTGTTTCAAAATGAGTCAACAGCATGAAATTTTAGTTATCTATTTGTTCATTAATTTGTTTATTATTGACACAGAGTTATATACAATAAAATGCACAGAGCCTTGGATGTTCAGGTTGATCAATTTTGTAATTGTACAACCCCATGTAACTATCACTAAATAAAAATATAGACATTTTTCCTTCCCTCAGAAAATTCCTTTCAATCAGTTCACCTTACCACCCCTGCTTTCTGATTTTTAAAAGCATAGATTAGTTTTGCCTATTCTTGGGCTTAACATAAATGACTCATACAGTTTTTTTGTCTGACTTCGTAACGTGTATGAGATTCATCCATGTTGCTGCAAGCAGCTGTAATTTAAACAATTTTTTTAATTACTGAGTTGTATACCACAATTTGCTTATCCATTTTCTTATTGATCAGTATTTGGGTTGGTTTCCAGTTTGAGGTTGTTGTGAATAGGCTGATATGAACATTCTTGGGTCAACACCTAGATGTGGAATTTTTGAGCACAGTATTTAACTCTACAAGAAACTGTTAAACAGTACTCCCAAGTGATTGCACCATTTGTATATTCTACCAGCAATATATGAAGGTTCCAGATGGTCCAAATCTTCAACGATATTTGTTACTGTCAGTTGTCTTAGCTCTGGCTGCTATAAAAAAAGTATTGTAGACTCAGTGGTTTAAATAACAGATATTTATTTTTCACAGTTCTGGAGGCTGGAAGTCCAAGATCAGGGTTCCAGCATGGTCCAGTTTTGGGTGAGGGCCCTCTTCCTTGCTTGCAGTTGGCTGCTTTCTTGCTGTGTCCTCATGCAGTGGAGAGAGAGAGAGCTCTGGTCTCTCTTCCTCTTCTTATAAGGACACTAATTCCATAATGAGGGTTCCACTCCAAAGACCTCATCTAAACCTAATTACCTACCAAAGACCTCACCTCCAAACACCATCACATTGAGGGTTAGGGCTTCAACATATGAATTTGGAGAGAATACAACCATTCAGTCCATAACATCAGTCTTTTTGATTTTAGCAATTGTAGTAAATTGCTAATTTACTACAATTAATTTGTGTTTTAGTTTGCATTTCTCTGATGGCTAATGATGTTAGGCACCTTTCAATAGCCTTACTGGACATTCTTTTATTTTCTTTTGTAAAGTATCTTTTCAAGGCTTCTGCCCATTTTTTTACATTGGATTTTTGTATTTTATCACTGACTTACAGGAGTTCTTTATACATTTTGTATAAAAGCTTTTGTCAGATAAATGTTTTGGAAATATTTTCTACCAGTCTTGGTGAAATCCAATCTACCAATTATGGTTGCTGTTCTCTGGTGTGTGTGTGCACGTGTGTGCCTGTGTGTGTACAGTCTAAGAAATTTTTGCCAACCTCAAGGTTGCAAATATATTCTCCTATTTATCTTCTTTTAGAAGCTTTGAGCTTTTATTTTTTACATTTAGGTCTACGAGTCATCTCAACTTTTTCTGTATAAAGTGAGGTAAGGATTGAGATTTATTCCTCTCCCCCCCCATAAAGTTAATAAATTGTTTCAGAACCATTATTGGAAAAACTTATTTTATTGAACTGACTTGGTGATTTTGATGGTAATTAAGAGAGAGTATATGTGTGATTCTATTTCTAGTTTCTTTATGTCTTCTATTGACCTATTTGTCTATCCTTATGCTAATATCACACTATCTTGGTTACAACAGCTTTAGAGTAAATCTTGAAATCAAGTAGTGAATGTCTTCCAGTGTGTTCTTCCTTCTGAAGATTACTTTGGTTGATCTAGATACTTTCTACTTTCATAAAGATTTTAGGATAATTTTTAGTAGATATTTTATTGAGGTATAGTTGATATACAATATTATATATGTTACAGATGTACAACATTTTGACTCACAATTTTAGTTATATTCCATTTATTTTTTTAAACATCTTTATTGGAGTATAATTGCTTTCCAATGGTGTGTTAGTTTCTGCTTTATAACAAAGTGAATCAGCTATACATATACATATATCCCCATATATCCTCCCTCTTGCATCCCCCTCCCTCCCTCCCTATCTCACCCCTCTAGGTGGTCACAAAGCACCAAGCTGATCTCACTGTGCCCTGTGGCTGCTTCCCACTAGCTATCTATTTTACATTTGGTAGTATATATTAGTCCATGCCACTCTCTCACTTTGTCCCAGCTTACCCTTCCCCCTCCCTGTGTCCTCAAGTCCATTCTCTACATCTGTGTCATTAGTTATTATAAAATATTGGCTATATTCCCTGTTTTGTACTGTATATACTTATAGCTTATTTATTTTATACATAGGAGTTTGTACCTCTTAATCCTTACCTTATTTTGCCCCGCCCCCTTCCCTCACCCCACTGGTAATCACTAGTTTGTTCTCTGTATCTGTGAGTCTTTTTATTTTGTGTTGTATTCACTAGTTTGTTGTATTTTTTAGATTCAACATATAAGTGATATCATTCAGTATTTGTCTTTCTCTGTCTGACTTATTTCACTAAGCATAATACTTTCTTGGTCTACTCATGCTGCTGCAAATGGCAGAATTTCATTCCTTTTTATGGCTGAGAATTATTCAATTTTGTGTGTGTATATGTGTGTGTGTGGATACCACATCTTCATTATCCATTCATCTCTTGATGGACACTTAGGTTGCTTTCATATCTTGGATATTGTAAATAATGCTATTATGAACATTGGGTGCATATATCTTTTTGAATTAGTGCTTTCATTTTCTTTGGATGCATACCCAGGAGTGGAATTGCTGGATCATATGGTAGTTCTATTTTTAGTTTTTTGAGGAGCTTCCATACTGTTTTCCATAGTGGCTGCACCAATTTGCATTCCTACCAACAGTGTACAAGAGTTCCCTTTTCTCTACATCCACACCAACATTTGTTATTTGTGTTCTTTGTGATGGTAGCCATCTGACAGGTGTAAGGTGATATGTCATTGTAGTTTTAATTTGCATTTCTCTGATGCTTAATGAAATTGAGCATCTTTTCATATGACTGTTGACCATCTGTCTGTTTTCTTTAGAAAAATGTGTTCTGCCCACTTTTTAATTGAGTTGTTTGTTTTTTTAATGATGAGATATATGAGCTGTTTATATATTTTGGATATTAACCCATTATTGAGAATATCATTTACAAGTATTTTCTACCATTCAGTACATTTTGTTGTTTTGTTGATGGTTTCCTTGGCTGTGCAAAAGCCTTGAAGGTTAATTTGGTGCCATTTGTTTATTTTTGCTTTCATTGCCATTGCTTTAGGAGACAGATCCAAAAAAAATATTGCTAAGATTTATGTTAACTTGTATTCCACTCATGTTTCCTTCTATGAATTTTATGATTTCTGGTATTATATTTAGGTCTTTAATCCATTTTGAATTTATTTTTGTTTAGGTTAGAAACTTTTAAAATTTCATTCTTTTACCTGTAACTGTCCAGTTTTCCCAGCACCACTTATTGAAGAGACTGTCTTTTCTCCATTGTATATTCTTACATTCTTTGTCATAGATTAGTTGACCATAAGAGTGTGGGTTTATTCCTGGGCACTCTATTCTGTTCCATCAGTCTATGTGTATGTTTTTGTGCCAGTACAATGCTATTTTGATTACTGAAGCTCTGTAGTATAGTCTGAAGTCAGGGAGTGTGATAACTCCTGTTTTGTTCTTTTACTCAAGATTGCTTTGACAATTTTGGGTCTTTTGTGATTTCATATGAATTCTAGAATTATTTGTGAAAAACATCATGGGTATTTTGATTGGGATTGCATTGAATTTGTAGATTGCTTTAGTATGCTCATTTTAAAAATATTAATTCTTCCAATCCATGAACATGGTATATCTTTCCATCTGCATCATCTTCAATTTCTTTCATCAGTGTCTTATAGTTTTCTGGGTACAGGTTATTCCAAGGTATTTTATTCTTTTTGATGAAAGAATACGTTTTCAAATTTCTATTAAAAATCTGCTGGGATTTTTAAAATTGGGATTTTATTGAATCTCTAGACTAATTTGTGAGGAAATGATCAATGTATCACCATTGAATATGATTTTAACTATAGGCTTTTCATAGATGCCCTGATCCAATCAAAAACATCTCCTATTCCTAGTTTGCTTAAAGTTTTTTTCATGAATGGGTGTTAAACTTTGTTTCATGTCTTTTATGCATCTATTGAGACAATCACATTATCTTTCTTATTTATTCTGTTAATGTGCTTAACCATATTGATTCATTTCTGAATATTAAAGGAACCTGGCTTACCTTGGAAACACTGCTAGACTGTGCTGTTTTATATATATATATATATATATATATATATATATATATATATATATATAGCTTGATAGGGTTTTCTAATATTTTCTTAGTTTTCTTTTGCCTCTATGTTATGAGAGATATTTATCTGTAACTTTATTTTCTGATAATATCTCTACCAGGTTTTTCTTTATATAAATATGCTGGTCTCATAAATCAAGTTGGAAAGTGTTTTCTACCTTCCTATTTTTGAAAACGGTTTGTGTAAAATTTATATTATATTTTCCTTAAGTATGATAGAATTTACCAGTGAAGCTTCTGAACTTTGAGTTTTATTGCAGGAAGGTTTTTATTATGAATTCAATTTCTTTAATAAATATAGATCTCTTTTGCTTTTCTAATTATTTTCATATCTATTTTGTTTCATTATGTTTTTCAAGAAATTTGCCCATTTCATCTAGATTGCTGAGTTTATTGCCATAAAGCTTTTCATAATATCTACTAATTATATTTTTAATACTTGTAGGATCAGTAGTGCTTCCCCTCTTTCATTCCTGATATGGATACATTGATTTTCCTTGATCAGTCTTGATAGAGGTTTATCAGTTGTATTAGTATTCCCAAAAAAAGCAAATTTGAGCTTTGTTGATTTTCTTTGTCTGTTTTCTAGTTCATTGATATCCAATCTGATGTTTATTTCCTGTTTGCTATGTACTAGGGATTAATTTGCTTTTCTTTTTTAGTTTTTTAATGGTTGTATATGGTTCACAAATTTTCTAAAGTGAAAGCTAAGAGAAAATTTCCCTCTAAACACTCATTAGGTACACTTCACAAATTCTGGTGTATCATTTAGTTCAAAATGTGTTCTATTCCTTTCAGGGTTTGTTTGTTTGTTTGTTTGTTTTTCTAATTCATATTTTTTTACAAGTGTATTACTTAATTTTCAAAGTTTGAGTATTTTCAAATATCTTATTATTACTGGTTTCTAGTTGAACTCCATTGAGAAATATACTCTTTATGATATCAGCCTTTTGAAATTTATTGTGATTTGTTTAAGGCCCATAATATGGTCTATCTTGGCAAATGTTCCAAGAGAGACCATATGCACTTGAAAATAAGTGTATTCTGTGATTGTTGAATATGGTACCTTACAAATGTCAATTAGGTCATGTTGGTTCATAGTGTTGTTCAGATATTCTTAAGCATTGTTTGTCCACTTGCTCTATCAATTATTGAGAATGAGTGTCAAAAACCCCAACCATGATTGTGCGTTTACCTATAGCTGCCTTTATTTTTTTTTCTGTCATATAATTTGATCTGTTTTTAGGTATATACATATTTTAAATTGTTACAGAAGATGTCTAGAGAACACTTTTAAATGACTAGCTTTCTATAATCAATCATGAGATATTCTTATTTAAGCAGTAATAAAAGATAATATCTGACAATATGTCTTGTTTTGAATTCTATTTTGTTGAATGTGTAAATAGCCACACCAATTTCCTTACATTTATTTTTTGCATAATATGTCTTTTTCCATCATTTTACTTTTGCATCTGTGTCTACACAACTCACGTGCATTTCCTGTGGATTGTATGTAGTTGGGTCTTCTATATACAATCTCTGCCATTTAAATAGGTAGTTGAAGTCATTTATTTAATTTAGTTCTTTATATGGTTGAGCTTGAGTCTTACAAATTTGTTTATTTTTCCCACTTGTTATTTGTTTCTTTGTTCTTTTCTGCTTTCCTTTTGATCAGTTATATATTTTTATTCCATTTTATCTTCTCTGTTGACTTTTTAGCTATACCACTTTGTATTTTCTACTAGTATTTTAGAGATTATATCATATGACAGTTTAACTTCTAATAATATTCTCCTTTGTGAACAATGTAATAACCTTCTAATGGTATAATTTCATTTACTTCCTCTTCTGGCCCTTTGTGCTTGTTTGTTATATATTTTATATCTACATATGGTATAAACCCATAATATACAATTATTAATTTTTCTTTAAAGAGTCAATAATTTTCTAAAGCAATTAAGTATATACAAACATATAATAAAGATGATAAAAATGGTCTTCTAAATTTACCTATATATTTCTGGTTCTCTTCATTCTTTCCTGAAGATCCACTCTTTTATCTGCTATTATTTTCCTTCTGCTTAAAGCCTTTCTTTTAACGCAGAGTTTCTAGAGACAGACTCAGCCTTTGTAAGCCAGAAAATGTCTTTTGTTGTGAAGAATTTTTCTAGGTATATAAGTCTAAGTTAACAGAATTTTATTTAGCACTGTAAAGATTTTACTCCACTAATTTCTGATCTTTACTATTTTTGATGAAAAGCTAGCCGTGGTTTTATTGCTATTCTCTTAAATGTATTGTATCTTTCTTAGAGAAATTAAGGAAACACTCCCATTTACCACTGCAACAAAAAGAATAAAATACCTAGGAACAAACCTACCTAAAGAGACAAAAGACCTGTATTCAGAAAACTATAAGACACTGATGAAAGAAATCAAAGATGATACAAACAGGTGGAGAGATATACCATGTGCTTGGATTGGAAGAACCAACATTGTGAAAATGATATTACTACCCAAAGCAATCTACAGATTCAATGCAACCCCTATCAAATTACCAATGGAATTTTTCATAGAACTAGAACAAAAAATTTCACAATTTGATTGGAAACACAAAAGACCCCGAATAGCCAAAGCAATCTTGAGAAAGAAAAATGGAGCTGGAGGAATCAGGCTCCCTGACTTCAGACTATACTACAAAGCTACAGTAATCAAGACAGTATGGTAATGGCACAAAAACAGAAATATAGATCAATGGAACAGGTTAGGAAGCCCAAAGATAAACCCATGCACATATGGTCACCTTATCTTTGATAAAGGAGGCAAGAATATACAATGGAGAAAAGACAGCCTCTTCAATAACTGGTGCTGGGAAAACTGGACAGCTACATGTAAAAGAGTGAAATTAGAACATTCCCTAACACCATACACAAAAATAAACTCAAAATGGATTAAAGACCTAATTGTAAGGTCAGACACTATCAAATTCTTAGAGGAAAACATAGGCAGAATATTCTATGACATAAATCACAGAAATATCTTTTTCGATCCACCTCCTAGAGTAATGGAAATAAAATAAAAAATAAACAAATGGAACCTAATGATACTTAAAATCTTTTGCACAGCAAAGGAAACCTTAAACAAGATGAAACGACAACCCTCAGAATGGGAGAAAATATTTGCCAATGAAGCAACTGACAAAGGATTAATCTCCAAAATTTACAAGCAGCTCATACAGCTCAACATCAAAAAAACAAACAACCCAATCCAAAAATGGGCAGAAGACCTAAACAGACATTTCTCCAAAGAAGACATACAGTTTGCCAACAAACACATGAAAAGATGCTCAACATCACTAATCATTAGAGAAATGCAAATCAAAACCACAATGAGGTATCATCTCACACCAGTTATTTGTAGTGAAGTGGATGGACCTAGAGTCTGTCATACAGAGTGAAGTAAGTCAGAAAGAGAAAAACAAATACCGTATGCTAACACATATATATGGAATCAAAAAAAAAAGTTCTGAAGAACCTAGGGACAGGACAGGAATAAAGATTCAGACATAGAGAGTGGACTTGAGGACACGAAGGGGAAGAGGAAGCTGGGATGAAGTGAGAGCATGGCATTGACATATATACACTACCAAATGTAAAATGGGTGGCTAGTGGGAAGCTGCTTCATAGCACAGGGAGATCAGCTTGATGCTTTGTTACGACCTAGAGAGGTGGGATAGGGAGGGTGGGAGAGAGACTCATGGGGGTGGGGTGGATATGGGGATATATGTATACATATAGGTAATTCACTTTGTTGTAAAGCAGAAACTAACACAACATTGTAAAGCAATTACACTCCAATAAAGATATTTAAAACATATATCTTTCTTCTCTGGATACTTTTATCAACAGTTTGAGTAGGAATGTCTATATGTGATTTTTCTTTGTATTTATACCTGTTGGAATTGGGCTGAACTATATGGATCCCTAGGTTGATATATTTCATTAATTTTGGAAAATCTTAGGCTTTTTCTCTTCAAATATTTATTCTACACCATTCATTTTCTCCTTTACTTCTTGTTCTCCAATTATATATTGTTAAACTAATTGATATGAACCCAGAGACTTGGATTATCTTTTAAATTTTTTCCCATTTTTGTTTTTATAGTTTCAATTTAGATAATATCCATTGACCTGCTTTTAAATTTCTAATCTATTCTTCTGTTGTATCCAGTCTTCTGTTGAGCATATCCAATGAACCCTTCAATTCTGATATCACACTTTTTCAGTGCTAGAATTTCCATTTGGTTTTCTTTTTATAGATTCCATTTCTCTGCTGAAATTATCAGTGTGTTCACACATGTTGCCCATCTGTTTCACTAGACCTTTTCCCATATTAATTGCAGTTATACTAAAGATCCTGTCTGCTAACTCCAACATCTGGGTCACCTGTGGTTTGCTTCTACTGAATTTTTTTTTCTGTTGAGTCACATTTCCGTGCTTCTTTTTGTTGTCTTATAATTTTTCATTGTGTCTCAGACTTTGTGTGTAAATGAACACCGGAGATTGAAATCCATAATATTTACCTCCAGAAAATGACATATTCTTTCCTCTGTCAGGTGTTACCATGGGGGGTTGAGACATCTAATCATTAGTTGAGTTGGTCCTGGTTTTGTTATGGCTTTAGTTAGATTCAGCTTATCTCTGGGTTCACAGTTTTGAGGACAGGATCTGCAGGCTTGAGAACTACGCACCAGCAAGATTCTGCAGACCTCCCTATACTTTATACCCCAGCTATTATCCTTGACCTGTGAGAGATCTCTCCTTGCTTTTAATACAGCAGATAGCTTTGGTGTTCCCAGGGAGTTTTCTTTGCACCTCTGCCACCCCGTTACTCTCTGCACCTCAGGATCTCTGCCAACACCATCTGTGGTTTGCCATGTTCCATTTGATAAAGGTCTGGTGCAGTTCAGGGATGAGAATGGGATCTATTTAATTTTCTCTTGCCTGTCCAAAGCTTTGGTGGATCCTGGCTATGTACCGAGTAAAGGCCCAATGTACCTCTGGAGGGATCACTCTTATTTTTTTTGCCCTGCCTTTACTTTCTGATGGCTGCTGCCAAGCAATCAGTAATAGCTTTGTGCATTTTGGGGACTTTCTCTAAGCTCTAATGCCCTCCTCCCAGTCTTTGTTAGAACACTGCCTATCACTTGGTAAAAGTTCCATGCAAATTAGAGGTATTTTCTCAGCCCTCCTACCCTGCTGCTAGCCTTTGATATGCTGTCATCATGCACTAGGTGAAGGCACCATGGGAAAGAACTGATATATAGGTACTGATTCACTTTGTGCCTCTTGCTCCTTGGGATTCAAATCCATCATGTCAGTACACATGTGGCCATGAAACATTTAAAATTTGCCTGGTCTCTTTTCCCTTCAATCTGTGCCAGGTGTGCTCTTTCCTGCCATGCTCATAGGGAGATCTCTTCTCTTCTACAAGGAACTCATCCTTTTACCAGTTCTCTGACTGGTTTTACAAAACTATGGTACTATAACGTACCTGGCTTCTTTTTTGTTAGGGTGGGAGCAACAGTCTCTTGTGACTTTCTACAACCTAACTGGAAGTGAAACTTAGTGGCATGAATTTAAGCCTGGTTTATAGGAAATGGCTCAAAGTACAGTTGGAAACCCAAAGTAATTGCCTGAAAAAGTTTCCAAGTTGTTTATGTGAGACTGTATACTGGCTACTTTAATAATTAAACTATCTTCAAAGGTCCACCATTTCAAGTGACTTCATAATGAAGTCCTAGGTTTCAACAGGAGTTTTTAACTCCTGTTGATAAACTGGGAAATTCTAGAAGTTAGAGTAAGGACTTCACTGAGAATTTACCCCTAAAGATTGGCAGCTGACACATCCATAAATGCTGGGCCAACTCACAGGGATCAGAATTCTCCTCTCTCCAATGTCTATTTCCTAGGTACAGGGATGGAATGATACTGACTACTTATCCATGTTGCTATGGCAAGAATGTCCCTGGAGCCAAGCCAAGGGTTTAGATCTCAACCCTTATGGAGATATGGCAGGACAGAATAGATCTCCAGGAAGCAGGATGAAGATCTCTTGGCTGAAGTTTCTTCATCTGTAAAGTGGGAATAGTGGTAATACCTGTCTCACAGAGTTGTATAAGTCTTACAATGTATAAAGATAGCACCAATACACACTTGAAGAAACCAACATTAAGGAGTGTGCTATTGATTTTACCTAAGCTAGGAGGTGATGGAGTGAGGGCTGGAAGCAAGCTTAATCTTATTCCTTATTCTAAAAGTCCACACTAATATTATACCTGAAGAAAAGGGTACTCAGAGTTAAGTGATTTGCCCAAAGTAATGCAGGAGTAATGCAGGAGGTAAGTACCAAAGCCAAAGCCAAAATTTCAAATCCAGTGCTTTTAACCCCTATGACATATTGCCTCCCAGTCTCTTGCCTCCTGTAGCAAGAATAAAATGGTAAGTTGGAGATGTAGATAAAAATAAGAAGTAAAACAGAAAAATGATTAGAATAAATGCATAGACTGAATATAAGAAAGAAAGTTCTTGGGCACTTGCTAAGATGCTGCATAGAAATCTGTTATTGATTAATACTTTATTCGTCAGCCAAATATTTATGATGGACTAGTGCATGACACATTCTGTACTAGAAACACAACATAATATTGAATAAAACACAGTCACACCTTCAAGGACCTTGCTCTCTGGCAGGACACAAACTCTTCAGCCAGTTACTAAAATAAAATATGCTGAGTTTCACCAAAATAACTAAATATGATTTGTTGAATTGATTTGATTTTTTTAACTGGAACATGACTTAAACTATATGACTTAAACTTGGAAACTGCTTATATTTACTGGCAGTATAAATTTACTACAGCCTAATCTCAATGAGGTATGCAATGCAGAGATATAAATTTCTAAAATACTTTTCTTCAGTTATTAAGTTCCACCTCCTTCTCCAACCTCTAATAAGCACTACTGTAAAGTAATTTCTGAGTTTGATTTCATCTGCTCTCGCTTTCAGCATGCTTTACTTGGACATGATAATAAGCATTGAAAACTCATAAGGGTACAGTAGCAAAAAGAAGGCTCACAAGAGTATTGCTCCTCTAGAGTTAACCCAAATTAATACTGTAGTAGTTGTAGCAAACACTTACTTGGATCATCCTATGTGAAAGACAGGTAAAATATATTCATTTATTGAATTTTATTAACTTAACCCTATGAGGAATGTACTACTATTATCTCCATTTAGAGATGAGGAACTGAGGCACAGAGAAGTTAAATAATTTACACATAGTAAGTGGCAAAGTTGGAATTCAAAACAAGGTTAAGAATATTTGCTATTAGTCATAGACCATTCTACTTTTAACAGCTAACAGAGATACAATTTTCAGATCAAATGGAGTTACAGTGTGAAACACTCTTTTCTTCTTAGACCTTTCTAATCTAGATTCTGTTGTATTTGTTATGTTTCTTTTCTATGATCAATATTGTTCATTTTTGAGCTCCCTCTCTACCTGTTTCTTAATTACACTGCTAGAGGTTTGCAAATTTCATTAGTTTTTTTTTCAAATAATCAATTTCTATATTTGTTAATCTTTTGTATCATATTTTGTTTTCTGTTTAATTCTTTCTCTTATCTTTTTTTTAAATTTTATTATTTATTTTTGGCTGCATTGTGTCTTTGTTTCTTCGCCCCTTGGAGGGACAGGGAGCTGGGGGGACTACTTTACATCGCGGTTGCACGGGTTTCTCATTGTGGTGGCTTCTCTTGCTGCGGAGCACAGGCTCTAGGCACGCTACAGTAGTTGTGGCTCCCGGGCTCTAGAGTGCAGGCTCAGTAGTTGTGGTGCACAGGCTTAGTTGCTCTGCCACATGTGGGATCTTCCCCGACCAAGGCTTGAACCGTGTCCCCTGCACTGGCAGGCAGATTCTTAACCACTGCGCCACCAGGGAAGCCCACTTTCTCTTATCTTTTAATTTTCTTTTTACTGCTTCTTTTGGATTTACTCCATTTTTCTAATTTCTTATGTTGAACATTTACCTCCTCAACATTTGGCCTTTTGGAAGAAACATGTATGATTTGGCAATGATTTCTTGGCTATGACACCAAAAGTACAAGCATCAAAAGCAAAAATAAAAAAAATGGGACTACATCAAACCAAAAAACTCCTGTACAAAGAAACAATCAACAGAATGAAAAGTCAACTTATGGAATGGGAGAAAATATTTGCAAACCATATAGTTTATAAAGGGTTACTGTATAAAATATATAAGAAATTCATATGACTCAAACAAACAATCCAATTAAAAATGAGGGGAAGGACCTGGATATACTTATTTTTGAAGAAGAAGATATGCAAATGGCCAACAGGCACAAGAAAATAGTCTCAACATCAGTAATCATCAGAGAAATGCAAATCAAAACCACAAAGAAATATCACCTCACACCTGTAAGGATGGCTAAAAAACAAACAAAAACTGTTGGTGAGGATGTGGGGAAATTGGAACCTTTGTGCACTGTTGGGATTTTAAAATGGTGCAGCCACTGTGGAAACAGTATGGAGGTTTTAAAAAATTAAAAATATATCTGCCACATGACCCAGTAATCCCACTTCTGGATATATATCTGAATAGTTGAAAGCGGAGTCTGGAAGATACATGCACACCCATGTTCAAAGCAGTATTACTCACAATAGCCAAGCTATGGAAGCAATCCAGATGTCTATCCACAGATGAATGGATAAACACAATTTGGTATATACATACAATGGAATATTATTCAGCCTTAACAAGGAAGGAATTTCTGACACATGCTATCACATGGATGGAACTTGAGGACATCTATGCTAGGTGAAATAAGCCAGTCACAAAAAGATAAATACTGTATGATTCCACTGATGAGGTATCTAAAATAGTCAGATTCATAGAAACAGAACATGGAATGGTAGTTACCAGAGGCTTCGGGAGAGGGAAAAGAAGAGTTTTTGTTTAATGGGCGTGGAGTTTTAGTTTTTTAAGATTAAAAAGTTCTGGAGATCTGTTTCACAATAATGTGAATATTCTTGATGATACTGAACTGTATACTTAAAACAGGTTAAAATGGTAAATTTTATAATATGTGTTTTTTAACCACAATTTTTTTAAAGACTATTCAAGGCTATTATGTTACCTATAAATACTTTAGGTGATAAAAAATAAATTGATGTGTGATATTTTTATCATTCAGATTCTCAGGTGTAAAATATAGGTGAGGATAATACCTCATCACTTGTAAAATATACATGAGGATAATACCTACCTCATAAGATTGTAGGATTGTTGTGAGAAATAAATGAGTAAATTGCTGAGAAGTATATGTATTTAACTATAAAAATACTTATTTAGGGCTTCCCTGGTGGCGCAGTGGTTGAGAGTCCGCCTGCCGATGCAGGGGACACGGGTTCATGCCCCGGTCCGGGAAGATCCCACATGCCGCAGAGCGGCTGGGCCCGTGAGCCATGGCTGCAGAGCCTGCGCGTCCGGAGCCTGTGCTCCGCAACGGGAGAGGCCACAACAGTGAGAGGCCCACGTACCGCAAAAAAAAAAAAAGAATACTTATTTAAATTTCTTTTTGTCCTCTCTCTCTCCTCCCTTCCTCCTCACTCTTTTCCTTCATTTCATTTAAATAGACTAAGGATATTTTTCTCTTTTGGTTTTCTACTCATTTCACCATCTCTCACTCATTTAAAGGTATGTATTCTTTTTCTCTTTCTTTAATTCTCACAGTAGAAATGTTGACATGCATACTTAACAAAGACTACAATTACTCTGTTTACTCATATTCTAAACAATAAAAAGTCTTTAAGATACTTTAGTTATAATCACTCTCTTCCTGGTTTAATATAGCTAGTATCTAATATACTATCTTAATTTTAATGTCACAATTAAACACTACCATTATTGCTTTATATACCCATTTTTGTTTGTTTAGGTTTACCCACATGCTTATTTTCTTTACTTGGGTCTCAGAAATTTCTCCTGAGACAGAAGAAATCATTTAGGTCTATATTTTGGTCACAGACAATTGTTGGATTATTTTATATTTGAAAATCTCTTTATATTTCACTCACTGTTGAAAAATAGAGTTGCTAAGCATTGAATTCTGGGTTTTTCATTTTATTTTATTTCAAGAATTTAAAGATATCATTCCAGTGCCTTTTGCCTTTCATCTCTTCAACTGAGAAATCAGCTGCCAATCTAATTGATGAAATTTTTTAAGAAACCTCTTTTCTCTCTTCCTTCTTTTGAATGATGTAATTTGGTTTTGGTATATTGTAGTTTCACTCTGTTATTTCCAGATGTGAATTTTAATTTATACATCATGTTTGAAATTCTTGGGTCTTGAATCTAAGGTTGCATGCCTTTCATCAGTTCTGAGTAATATTTCCACCATTTTCTTTTCTAATATTTCCTTTCCTTTATCTCTTTTGTTTCTTGAATTCCTATCAGTCCTTCTTCTGTGTTGATAAATCTTTCTTTCATATTGATCCTATTTTATTTCCCTGTGCTGCATTCTGAATAATTTCTTGTGGTTGATGATAAAGTTCACTGATTTTCTCTTTAGTTATGCTTAAGCCTTCAACTGTGTTTTTTGACTTAATTAACTATATTTTTTATTTCTAAGATTTTTATTGTTTCTTTACAAACTTTTCTGCTTATTTTTGTAAGCTCTCATTGCTTACATTTTTATTTCCATCTTTTACTCATTAAATATATTAAAATAATTATTTCATATAATATAACTGTTAAGTTCAACACTGGAAGATCTGTTTCTGAAGTTGGTTTTTTGTAAGAATTTTTTGAGGTATGAATTCAATAACACTTCCTCCAGGGATAAATTTCATTTGCTTATAGGATCCACTTTAAGTTATTTATATTTTTGATTCATGTATTTAAAAGTATTCAAATTGGGGGCTTCCCTGGTGGTGCAGTGGTTGGGAGTCTGCCTGCCGATGCAGGGGACACAGGTTCGTGCCCCGGTCCAGGAAGATCCCACATGCCGCGGAGCAGCTGGGTCTGTGAGCCATGGCTGCTGAGCCTGCGCGTCTGGAGCCTGTGCTCCGCAACGGGAGAGGCCACAACAGTGAGAGGCCTGCGTACCACAAAAAAAAAAAAAAAAAGTATGCAAATTGCATTGTTTCAGAAACCACACCCACATAAAGCCAGCTAGCAGTACTATAATTGGTCATAAGAAAGACTTTTTAAAACCTTTGCCTAGAGCCAATGATGAGAGGGACAATTTTCCTTTCAGTTTTGTGTTTTATCTCACTTCACTGAAGGTGTAGCATCTCTTGGCAGGACAATTTCCAATCTGGCCCCTGGCACTGCTAAGTCCAAGGCTTTACTCTCAGAGTGCTTTGCTCTAGGAGGCTAGTATAGCCAGAAGTTTTAGAGCCTCCATATGTCTCTGTAGTTCTATGATTGTTTTGATCCTGACACTGGCACATTTTATTATTATCTCACAGGCTTGTTGATTCACTTGAAAGTACCTACTTTATCAAACACTTTTATATATTTATAGCCAAAGGCTTTCAGTGTCTCTGTTTGCTATATTGCCAGTAATAAAAGCCTATAATTGAAGAATACCTTCTACATTTTAAATACAATATGTCAGTCAGTTATAAGTATTTTGTTTAACTTATGACCAAGAACATCATTTTGCTTTGTTTACAGTATCATATTTATAGACAAAAAATTAACTTTATTGTATTCAAAGTTATATTTTTTATTATTTGCAATTTTGGCTCATGATTAAAAAGTAATCCTGTATCACAAGTTCATAAAGATATTTTTATATATGTTTTCATTAAAATATTTAAAGTTTCCTGTCTTCATTTATATCTTTATTCCAGTTGGAATTTACTTCTCTGTACAAAATGAGGTAAGGCTATTGTTTTTCTATATAAATAACCAACTACCTAGTACCATTTATTGAATAGTCCATCATTTCCTCATTTGGTCATGTAAGTTTTCATATGTAGGTGAATCTTTATGAGAGACAGACTTTTGATTGGTGACTAAATGTATTTAATAATTATCTTTCCATATTTTTAAATTTCTTCTTACATTAATTTTGTGCCTTTTAATTTTATTGAAAAAAATTGTCTATCTCTTTGAAGGATATATTAGCATAAAGTTTATAGTGGTCTGTTATGACTTAAAAATTTTTTTGTATTGTTTCTAGAGTTACATGGACTTACCTTCTTTTTGAACTAGATATATATATATATCTTTATTTTTGCTAAAGAAATGTTTTATTGATACTATAATTTGCATTTCTTTGATTATTAGTGAAGGTGAATAGTATCTTTCATTTATGTATCACTTCCTTGAACTGTCTGCTTTGTCCCCCTTCCCCACTGTATTTTATATTAGCATTTTGGTATTCTTCTCATGAATTAATGTGAATATTTATAATTAAGTCTATTAATCCTTGTCTATTATGTTTGAATGATTATATCTCCCAGATATTTGCTTTTTAATTATGTTTCCAATTGTATTTTGTACTTTTTAAGTTGTATTTTATTATATCTTTGCCTGCATTACAGCTCACATGTCTGGACTTTTACAATCTTTATTATATATATATATATATAATATTTATGTGTTTATATACGTGTATATATACATATGTGTGTGCGCATGAGTGTGTGTACCTTACTGAAGATTACTGACTGGAAAATGTCTAGAAATGTCTAGAGGTGATCTTCTTTCCGCAGGTCATAGGTTACTTTGAAAGAATTTTAGGGTCCTATAAACTGAACTACCAAGATTTTCATTTAAAATTTCTCTGAGAAGGTGTTAAGATAACACCAAGCATTTATGTTACTATATATTACATAATATAGGATATATACACATATCAATTTTATTTGCCAGTTGATTTTGCTGAAGCTGCTAATACAATAATTAAGAGTATTTTTAACATAAAAATGAATGTTTCCTAATGGGGAAACTGAATGAACAAAACTGCTCACTTCCTAATTATTTTCTTTTGAAAAACAATTACAAATATAAGATAAACTGACTTTAATTGCAAAGAAAAATGTCAGAAGTGACATTTCAACACCTCAGTATACTAATGATCTCAACTAAAAGAAATGTGAAATCAACCAGGGCTACTGTCATTAGTTTCTTCAGGACCTCACAACCAGAGGAATAAACAATTAATATGTTAAAATTATTCACTGCTAACGTATCATTATGATTCCTAAATAACAGCCTAACCATGTTGATTGGACCTTGACAGAAATGGGCAAAAGTGCCATTTAGTTAACAGTACAACATTATCAACAAGATAATAAAGATGACGTTACAGAATGTCAGATTCAGAGAGTGGAAGGGGGAGCGGGTGGGGGTGTGTGTGTAAAACCAAAGTGGGTTTGGCACACAAACTATAGCATTGACAGAATCATGGAATCAGTTTAGTAAAATCGGTTGTTAAACACTACAGACTAATTAATGTATTTCATGTTTTTGCTGCCATCTAATCATAAACCATTCACCTTGACCCTTGAGAAGCTTATTCTCTCAGCAAGACTGTCTCATAGAAAAACCTGTTTAGGGTAGATGAGACTTGACAATTCAGAGAATTCAAAGGAGGATGTTCTGCTCTTTTGACCCGCAATTTAATTGGAACACAGTAGTACTTAACCTTGAAATACTATGCCTTGCATTGGTCCATCTGCAATCGATCCTATCAATAAAGTTAATTCAGCAGTTTCCAAAATAGTTTTGCTACATTATAACCCTGTGCTTTTTCCATATGAAAGTTTGATATTAAATATATATGTATATGTATACATATATATATATAAATTGTATATAATATATATTTTATATATATTACATATATATGTTAAATATATATATATATATATATATATATATATATATAGAAAGCTTTTAATTTCTTATTGGTTTGCATTCTCCCACCTTCAAGTACCAGGTTAGAAGTTTGATACAGTAGTAGAAACTATAGATAGCAATTGAAAGAAAGTTATGAGTGCTTGTCTTAGAATGCTACCCAACACAATACAGGAAGCGCTAATTCAAACAATCTGTTCTCAAGACCACCTCCCTCCTTTTTTGAAAACATATTAAGGGCTTGTACTCAATGGAAACTGTCCTCAGCATCATCTGCTCTTCTGTTAAATCATTTATTCATACATTCCTTTATTAAGTGTGGGCTACAAGTCAGGCACAGCCCAGAATGCTGGCGATAATATGATAACTATAAAGAGACACCATTTCCACTTTCATGCAGTTTACAGGCTTGTGGGAATATAGTCATAAATCAAATAATCATGATAATGAACCTGTCATTACAAATTGAGATAAATGCTCTGAAGGAAAGGAACAAGGTGCTAGGAGGGCATAAAACAGGAGGTCTAGATTGGGGATGGAGGGAGGGTTTCCCCAGTAAAGTGACTCTTGAGCTGGAGTTAACTGGGAGAAGAGAAGAGTGGAAGAAGGGAGAGCGTTCCACAGGGGGAAACACTAGTGTATAAAGATCATTCGGCCAGAGGAAGCCCAAAGCCATTCCTCCAGAGCTGGTGGATTACAGCCACAGGAGAGTGCCCTGCCAATGCTAATGCTGCTTCTACTCGAGGATTCAAGGTTGAATCCAGGACAAGGAAATTTCTAGTTGAAGTGAGACAAGTGGCCTGGCCCTGAACTTGTGCTCTTCTCCTACATTCGCCAGGAAACCCCTGACCTTTGGCCCTCCTTTGATAAAAACAATTCTTTCTTATTTATTTAAATTGGGGTATAGTTGCTTTACAATTTTGTGTTAGTTTCCGCTGTACAATGAAGTGAATCAGCTATATGTATACATATATCCCTTCCCTCTTGGACCTCAAAAAAAAATTCTTATTTAAATGACAATAGCTAGACAACATATAATCCCTGAAGCAGAATTGTTGAAACAAATGGAACAAAAATTTTAAATAAGTATAATAAACATGCATAAAAAGAACATTAATAATCTAAAGGAGACCTTGATTCCTTCATGCTTTTTATAGACTTTCCCTCTTATAAGCTCCCCTCCTTTTTCTAAGCCTTTCCCCACCACTCATATGACTCTTATCTATGTTAGAACAGGAGGACTAATCTCACTATGGTGTGTAACTTCTTTATATCAGCCACTATAATAAATCCCAGGTCATTCTATGTCTCCCATAATTTATATCTCTTTATGCTTCCTTCTCTTACCCATCTCCCACCCTTTCCTAGGTCCTGAAACCTTTCCACTGGGCCCTCCAGATGTCACAATCAGTCCTCAGCAAATCACTCATATCCTTGACTTTTTGCTACACCTTCTCTTTACCTTCAGGCTCTACAAAAACCTGGGTTTCCCCTGAGGACACCATTTCCCCTCAGTCTTCTCAGTGGGTGACTATTTTCTCTCACACTCCTCTTACTTTGGAACCCAGAGACACTGCAGATGTCTTCCTAGCATCTTCTTGTTGCTTCTAGTCCAGTCCCTGTCCTATTCCCTTGACACTTCCAGCTGTGGTTCTCAGGTCAATCCTCTGTTTATTTTTGCTGTAATCATCTACTACCCCTGCCATTCCTTGAAGATCTAGCTCTTGGTTTCTGTCGTTCTATCCAACACTACTTCTCTTTTAAGTCTTAGGTGACTTCCTTATCCATATAAGGATAAGGATGATGTTCATGGCCTTCCATAACCATGACCTCTCTCTTCAGATGAGGAAGGTGTCCTCACTCTACCTCAGTATTCATGCTGGAGGCTTTCCCTAGACCTTGTCATTAGTGATAACTGAAACCACTTCATAACCACTTTGTAATCTCAGTTGCGAGCTCCATATTTTAAGCTCTTTCCAGCTCAATCTAATTCCCAAATTCCTTTAATTCACCGGCCCTTCAGGGAACTACAATCCATTTTCTACCCCCTTTTCAACTACCATCTGTATGCCCTCATTTGTCTACTTAACTAGCTTAAGTCTTAAAGAAAGGAATAAAGATTAGATAAAACCATATAAAATATAAAATTATTTAACAATACTAAATAATTCTTGAGTTCAAAAAGGACAACATAGAAAAAGTTACAAAATGTTTAAACTTACATAACAATACTTATAATATATTCCTAAGTGTGTAGAATTAAAATTAAAGCTCTATTTCCATTTAAATACACTATTGTATTTAAATATATTTATCAGGAAATAAAAGTAAGTAAGTGAATCATTCAACTCAAGAAGTTGTAAAGAAAGCAGTAGTACAAACATAAATAATAAAGACATAGGCCAAAATAAATGAGATGAAAAGTAAAATAAAAATAAAGAAGATTAATATAACCAAATGCTGGTTCTCTGAAAAGTTTAGTGAGATACATCTCTGGTGAAACTTATAAAGAAAAAATAAGATAAACTAACAATACAGAATGAAAACGGAGAAACAACCACAGACTTAGTAGAAGCTAAAAGTGGTGAGAGTATTATGAATAACTATATGCTAATAAATATGAATACCCAATGAATATAAATACCCAGATGAAACAGATAAATTTCAAAATTTAAATGAGTCAATTTGTAGAAAAGTATTAAAATCCAAACTGGCACAAGAGGTACTCCAGCTGCTGATCTAAATTAACAAAGACATGCCTAGAGCACGATATTTCTCTAAGAAATGTATTTGCTGTTCAAAAGAATTGGTAAAGATTGCTGTAAAAGAAGAATTGGTCTTTACAAGCTAAGTAAAGTTGACGTGAGTTTACAGCAAAAGGAGGACAAAGAGGAAGAGGAGAGGAGAGGAGAAAGAAAGGTGGGAAAGAGGGCAAACAACACAAAGTCCAAAGACATTTAAAGATGCTGAAACAGCAATCAAAAATCTCTACCTCCAAAAAGCTTCAGCCCCACGTAGTTTTGTAGGTAAATTCTACCAAACATGTAAAGAAAATTTAGTTTTATTTTGTAAGTTATTTCAGATAAAAAGTAAGAGAAAGCTACCTAGCTCGTTTTGTCAGACTAGCATAATCTGGCACAATGGAATAAAGACAATAAAAATGACAGGAAAAGACTATAGGTTAAGGGTTTCCCTGGTGGCACAGTGGTTGAGAATCTGCCTGCTAATGCAGGGGACACAGGTTCGCCCTGGGCTGGGAGGATCCCACATGCCGTAGAACAAGTAAGCCCGTGAGCCACAACTACTGAGCCTGCGCGTCTGGAGCCTGTGCTCCACAACAAGAGAGGCCGCGATAGTGAGAGGCCCGCGCACTGCGATGAAGAGTGGCCCCCGCTTGCCACGACTAGAGAAAGCCCTTGCACAGAGACGAAGACCCAACACAGCAAAAATAATAAATAAATAAATTAATAAACATCTACCCCCAACATCTTCTAAAAAAAAAAAAGATTATAGGTTAATTTCACTAATGAACACAGATGAAATTAACTTTCAGGTTATTTAAAAATTAATACAGTTCAAATAGGAATTATAGGATAATCATCAGACATTCTATCACTGTAACTAACCTCATTAACAACCAAGTGAGAAAAATTATATAATTATCTCAACTATCTAAATATTGATAGAATTTAATGACTATGGTTAAAACCCTCAGAAAACTAAGAATGAAAGGGGATTTCCTTAACTTGATAAGATTATATACAGAACACCTACATTAAACATTATAGTTAATGGAGAAACATCATACTTATTCCCTGTAAGATCTGGAACAAGACAAAGTTGCCCACTATCACCACTACTGTTCAACAGAGTGGGTCCTGGCCAATACTCTAAGGAAAGAAAAAAGAAATGATAGGTATAAGCATTGAAAGGGAGGACATTAAACTGTCATTATATACAAATTATCTGATTATCTGCCTTGAAAACCCCAAAGTGACAACAACTATTACAGTGGTAAGAGTTCAGCAAGGATTAAAAATTAAACAAGAAACTCATAAAAAGCAATAGAATTTTTTTACATGGATAGGGATCATATATCAGGATTAGATATACACACCCTCTATCACATAATTTGACAGTGCCATCCTCCAGCCCCAATTATGGACAGAGTACTTAATGTACTTAGTATTAAGAAAATACTTAATACTTCTTTCCAAAGTGATGCTGGCCTTGACTATGCTTTGGCCAGTGGCCTGTTAGAGGACTGAATGAGAACAAAAGCTTGAAGCTTGCCTGCATGGCTCAGTTTGGAAACCATCACCCCCACCACCTAGTCTGTGGAAAATTGTCTTCCATGAAACCAGTTCCTGGTGCCAAAAATGTTGGGAGACCGCTGTCCTAGAGAATACTGAACACTAAGAAGAAACTATTGTCGTATAACATACTTATACAAAACAATATAGTATTTATAAAGTGAGAGAGAAATTAAGTTTTCTTTTTGATCAATTACATATTTTCTGAAGCAGAGACCATTAAGAAAGAATAAAAAAGTAGTATCTCATTTTGTTTTTCTTTTCTCCTTAAATTTTCTCATTCTATCTTTCTGTGCATGACTATTCGTGGCTGGCTTTTCAGACACCTGGCTCTCTTCAAGTAAGAAGCACCGATAATTTCTACCTCTGTACATGTCAGCAATCATCCTCATGATCGGTCAAATCCGTGTGAATGATCTTTGAGGACCGCAATGCCTACTTTCTACTCAGAGTTGGATTGCGCTACCGATAAACGCCCCACACAGCTGCTTAGTGTGAAGAAATACGTGCTAATTACTTTTGAAGTTGAAAAAGGATGCAGAGATAGGCCAGTCAGGAGGAGTACTGGGCGATCTCCTTCTAATTCATGCCTCCCCAGCATTTGCTCACTCCCAGCTCTGGACCTTCAGGACAGAGTGGGTCCCCGGAACAGAAATGAGGGGTGGGCAGGGACAGGAGGTGGACCCTGGAACCCTGGTCACACCACTCTTGCCTTTCCCTGGGAATCAATTTGCATCTACCTTGACTCAACAGATATGTTCTCCTTGAAAAGTTACATATCAGCAATAGGCACAATTTAATGTATACATTCTCTGTACTGAGCCCAATGCTAGGCACTCTGCTTATATTAATTCTCCTCCCAATAATCCTGTTTTTTACAGATAAAGAAACTGAAGCTTAGAGAAATTAAAACAATTGATCTGAGGTCAGCAATTAAGAACTCAGATCTGTCTGATTCCAAAGATCCAGCTCTTTTAGCTAGAGGATCCTGTCTCAGACTACATAACTGGTAAATGGCAGAAACCAGATTTAAAGTGAGGTCTTGACTCCACATTTTGGTTTCATCACCCAATGGATTGTTGTTAAGCTTATGAACTAATGAGTGAAGTGATCAAGCAATCGGTATTGTTTAAAGTGAGATGATGAATTTGGGGAATGAAAGTTAAGAAATATGCTAATATCATACATATTAGATTAGATTTGAGTAATAGTTGTTATTTTTGCTAGGGGTTAAAGGCAATTGTCTTAAAACAATTGACTCAGAGTGGGAGTTGAAGTCAGTAAGGTAGGACCCACAGTCGAGACTGAAAGCAGGACACCAGAGGCAGGTTACAACGTAATCCTAACATATAACCACTCTGTTCTAGGAATTATGTTAGCTGGAGTTAGAAAGATGAAAAGGAATACTCTAATATTAACTATACTTCCTGTGCCTCAGTTTCCTTATCTGTACAATGGAAATAACAATAATACCTATTTCAGAGTGGTTTTGTGAGGATTAAATGAGGTAATACAGGCAAAGTGCATGGAACACATTAAGAGTTAGCACTAAATAAATAATAGCTGTAATTATTATTAATATTGTCTCAGTTCCTGCCTTTAACAAACCAACCAACATGGGTCAGGGAAGTGCAACAGCTGATAGAGCTTCCCAGATGGTGGTGGATGAGTCACATCAAGTCAAGAAAAGAAAAGCAGAATTGTATCAACTCCAAAAAATGTATAATTTTTAAAAATTAAATGTGTACACCAAAGATCTGTCTCTAAGAAACTAGTTTTAAAATACCTAATGATAAAAACCTAAAGTGTGTCTCTATTATTTAAATTCAAACCTCTTAAGCAAGGAGAGGAGTGGCTGTATCCAGTCTCTGTGGGGACAGTGGGTCTCAATGACAGTTCTTTCTAAGGTTCTGCTCCACATTACCTTTCTGTGACCGGAAAAATGTCACTTGATGCCATTTTTCTCAATCAGATCAACTGCCAAACTGGTTAAAATCATTTCCTTACAGAAACCCAGATCTGCCTCTAACCTAAACTGTGCTTGGTGAGTACATCTTCACCTCTTCCTCCCCCTCTGCAATCAAGGAAATAGCAGTTGAGGGCTTAACTGCTGCTACCTGGCAGAAAAAGCGTACACCTGTTGACAGACTGGCTCAAAACAAATTTAAAGGGAAACTTCAAAAGTATGACAAGATTCTTCTCCGGCCAGTGCCACCTCAGACAGGCTACTGGACGGAAGGTCCAGAGCCCCAGTCTGATACGATGGTGTTTCCAAGGAGCACAGGTGCAAGTCACCATTCTTTCTGACTAACATGTGGTCATCACCTACTCAGACGATGTTAGAACAGGAAAAATGGGAAATCCCACAGATACCTGCCAGAAATCCTCTCACCAGGGCAAGAGTTCCAGTTTTTAAATAATGCCTGGATAACATATTTATAAAACATGTTGGAGATTTTCAACCTTGGCAAATGATATATGTTTATAAAATCATTCTTAAGTGTTCACGTATTGTAAACAGGCAGGTCAGCTTAACAGGGATCGCCTGTGAAGTGTCTTTAACAAATATACAATTAAAGAATCAGGCTTGACAGCTTTGCTAGATGGAATTTTGTTGTAAATACCTTCAAATCCTATAGCTCAGGTTGTATGTTGAAGCTTCTTCTGACCTCAGGAGAATGACTGTATCCCCTGAGTCTAACCTCAAGCATTTATCTCATTCTGTTTTTTTTCTTGTTTTTCCTGAAGTCTAATTTGGCCAGCTCTACCTACATGTGTTCAGCTTTGCAGTGATTTATTTCATGTGCTCCTTCTTATTTCGATTTGGCATGTGTTCCTATCATTCCCATATGTCAACAGGTTACTTTGAATTCCACTGTCTTATGTAGTCCCCCAAGATGACCATGATTTTCATACCACGGGAAATGGTTATAGGAAAATAACCTCTGTATTTGAATGAGCTAGTTAATTCCAAAATGCTCATTTCCCGTGGATTCTTAATTCCTGTACAAATGAAACTTGAGAAACCTCTGTCCTCATCTAGGCGCTCCTGGGATCAACTCCTGCTTCTTAGGGAAACCTGCTTTCTTTTCTGTCCAACCCTAACTCTCCTCTGAAGTGTGATGATACTGAGTGCTTCATTAAACACCATCAGCCCAAAGTGGAAGCATATGCTACTCAGAAGCATTTATCACCAAATTATATAGATCCACTTCTCGACCCAGTTCTCCTCTGTTTATGGATCCCAGAGCCAGCAGCACTCATTCATCTTCTTATTAAATGCTACTGTTCATTCAACTGTTTGAACAAACGAAGGAATGCTTTGAAATGCCCCTTTAAGAAAATGATACGAAGTGAGATAGTGGCATTGACACATATACACTACCAAATGTAAAATAGATAGCTGGTGGGAAGCAGCCACATAGCACAGGGAAATCAGCTCGGTGCTTTGTGACCACCTAGAGGGATGGGATAGGGAGGGTGGGAGGAAGACGCAAGAGGAGGGTAATGGGGATATATGTATACATATAGCTGATTCACTTTGTTATACAACAGCAACTAACACAACCATGTGAAGCAATTATACTCCAATAAAGATGTTAAAAAAAAAGAAAATGATATACTGTTATTTTTTTTAAAGACACATCGTTTAAGGGGCTTCCCTGGTGGCGCAGTGGTTGAGAGTCCGCCTACCAGTGCAGGGGACGCGGGTTCGTGCCCCGGTCCGTGGAGGATCCCACATGCCACGGAGTGGCTGGGCCCGTGAGCCATGGCCGCTGAGCCTGTGCGTCTGGAGCCTGTGGTCTGCAGCGGGAGAGGCCACAGCAGTGAGATGCCCGCGTACCGCAAAAAAAAAAAAAAAAAAAAAAGACACATCATTTAAATATGAAAATGTATTAATTTTGCCAAAAATTCCCTGGAGAAATGATGACTGATCTTCAAAAGACGTCATTCTTACCAAAGACAGAAAGCTTGTGGGTGCCCAATCAATGATGCGTTTGGCTGATACAAAGTACCAAGGCTGTGTCAACGCAGAGTAAGAACATCTGGAGGAAAAGTGAAAAAGTCAAGCGTGATGTTTCAGTAGTTGACACTGAGTAATCACGTTTCCATAGAAATGTTTCTCTCTTAACTAAGCATTTTGTTATCCTAGTATCTATATAGGTAAGTTTATACGTTTGGTATAAAGCACTTTCTAAATCCTTTAGTTTCCCCTAATAGGTTTCCTGACAAGGTGACATAATACTACTTCCATCTGACAGGTACAACCAATACCCATAGAGACAGCTACCTTTGATTGCCTCAGATTCAAGACCAAAGAGTTATATGGCTTTAGCCTGATTTGTCACTGTAGCATTTCAACTTAATTGCAGTTTTACAAACAATGGCTATTTTGTACAGGATTGTTTTGGTTGCCCCTTCTTAAACAGGCATTTTGGCAGTATACTTTAGAACGAAGTCTTTGTTTTCTGTGGGCAGGGAAGCTTTGCAATCATTTTGATTTTATCCTGTTAGGTTTTTAGTTCTTTGAAAACAGCAGACAAACACTGCATTTGGGTTTTCTGTGTTGCTGGTGAGCAGTTACTGAAATGGACCTGCTTTTTAATGCAAACATTATGCATACTGCAGCCAGACAATGGAAAGTCTGCTTGCAACTTGAGCAGGGCTGGCTGCAATCTTTCCCAGTGGGTATCTATCATTTCAGGTGCTGCCGAGGAATTCGTTATAGAATTTTCATTTTTCAACTGTTTGTTCGAATCACATACCAAGTCAAATTTAATTAGTTATATTCATCCAGCAGATGGTACAGTATTCTATACTAAAATATAAATTCCTTTACTTAATTGAGTAATGCATTTCATATGATCTCTTTTACAAATTTCTAAACCAATTCTCTTCAAACAGGCCTGCACATTATTTGGATGCAAGCCCAAACAGGTTAAAATTGATTTAATGCTCTCCCCCCAACCCACCCCCCGGATGGACATTATGTAAATGAAAGCAAGTCTGCCCTGAGTATCTTATTTTAATGTCCCCTTCTACATAAATTACACTGGCATCTGGGAGAAAAGAGGTGGCATTAAACTTAAGTTATGTGGGAACGAGTTTCTTAAACTTCAAAGGCCAACATGTCACAAAGATGGTCATATTGAAATGAATTCAACTTTTTTCACACTGGAAAAACCGAACATCCATGATCAGTTTGTTAAAACCAAGTCTTTGATAATATTAAATAGATTCCTCATAGATACATGGATATTCCTTCCAGGATAGCCAGTTAACCTAAACATTAGAATCGAGACAGAAGGGCTATCTATCTCTATATGTTAGTTATATACTGTTATAGGCATCTGTAGCACTCAGACACAGTTTTTGGACAACAAAGTGTGCAGTGGAAAACTGTATCCTTGGTAGATCTTGGATTGCTGCTTCTCTGACCACCCAAGACTCAAAAAGGATTTCATTTCTCCCCTAAACATTGTATCATTGCTTCTGGCATCTGCCTATTTTTTTCTTCTGATGGAATTTGAAGCATGCTGAATTTTCCCAACCTGTGTCAACAACCTATTAAAGGGTACAAACTGATTCATTGAACGCTGGAAGTAAAAGAGGTTTTATCCATTTTTTATTCCATAGATGACATATATTCTGCATATATACGGAATCAGCCAACTCCAGTGCCTATTATAGATGTTAGCAATTAATCATGACACGTGTGTCTTCTAAATCTTTGACCAAGCCCTCCAGTCATGAAGTGAATACTCTTGATATTTGCCACCTTCTTCTAGTCTGATCCTTTTATTATGCTGATAAGGAAATTAAGGCACAAAGACGTGTAATAGAATCTTTTTTAACTTAGTCACAGAGGTAACTGAAGTTCAGGTCAAGACTGATAAGTATCTCAATTCCTAGGCAGACATTTCTCCCACCACATTATGTTACCACTTGAGTGAAAAAAATCTAGGGTATAGACTGAGGCAGAGGAAAAATAATTTTCCTTTTCTTGTGTTACTGAACCAAACTTCCGTCTGCGCAGTAAAGCCAATCTTCAGACACAGGGTTGTGGTGAAGGAAAGCACAGCATTTATTGTAAGGTGACAGACAAGGAGTCTGAGGCGGCTAATGCTCAAAAGACCCAAACTCCCTGATGGGTTTCAGGGAGGCATTTTTAAAGGCAAGTTGAGGGAGGGGAGTTGCAGGGTATGTGTTCAACTCGTGCACAATCCTCTGATTGGTTGATGGTGAGGTAACAGGGCAGTGTCACAGGGGTTAACTTTATCAATCCATCTGGGAAGACTCCACAGGGGAATAAATATAATGGAAGGCAACGGTTATTTTAGTAAGGTTTTTTTCATACAGATTTATCTCTGTGTGACTCTGTCTCTGCTGATAAGTCAGTCTCCTCTTCCTGGGCACATTCCACAAAGGAAAATTTATGCCCTCATTTTAGGCAGAGCAGAGAACTCTTCGTGTGTGTGTTGATTCTCAGCTGCCTTCAGCTCAAAATAATCCTTATGCCCAAGTGGCATATTTGGGGGTGGCATATCCTGGTCCCCTTCAAACTATCAAGAGTGAAGATATTACAACTGTGGGTAGCTAATTTGATGAAGGCACTAAGCAACTCCTCCAGGCAGTTCGCCAGCCACCCTCCCCCATGTAATCTCTGGGTGTTCCTTCTAGGCCCTGCCACTTGAAGTTTCTGTATTACAGCTTTACCAGTCTTCTTTAACTTATCCAATATTTTCAGCAGCTCTTTAATTTCTAGATAGAAGAGATTCTACTTGTCTGAGCCTTAATGCAGGTCTCTTATGGGTGCCATCAAGTTCAAGCAATTAAGTGGCTCCCTTATTTCCAGTTTACTGGATTAAACTGTACCAATAAATCTCTGAGAAACCCTAGTGAAGGGAAAGAGTGTATCTTTTGAATCCAGTTCTTGCTCTGCTAGCTACTATCAGCAAGACCTTAAAGACCTTTCATTATGGAAACCAGATTTCAATGCATGTAGGTCACCCAGGACAGAGTTGAAGCTCAATAAACAGTAGTTCTCATGATGATAAGGATGATGATGGCTGGTGGGAATATACTCCTCTGTTTTGTATAGTTTTCTTCAAAAGAATCTAGTTAATTCTCTACAGATTTCTTCCCTCCTCCTCCTTTACCCCCATCCTTCTCCCTTACACATACATCAGACACAGTCATACTTAAAGATCTACAATATTCATTTACTTGGAAAAGACAACAATATCCTGGCTTAGAGAGACTCCATTAACTTCACTACATGCTAAGATTTAACACTTAAAAATCTTAGACAAAAGCCAGATTAGATGTCTCTTCCTTCAGGCATTGGTCCCTAACGAGGTAGACCCACCAGCAACTGGTACTGAAAGGCTGTACTGATGTCTGTTGCCTATTGATTCATACCTCTTTCCTCTAGACTATAAACTCCTTTGGGGGAGAGTTAGTGTTTAGTTTAGTGTGTCTTGTATCATAGTAGGTAATTACTTCTGAAAAGATAAATGAATTAGTGTTATCTGGGATGGAAGGTAGGGAAAAATAAGGAGGTCAATTTCCCAGTCCTTATGATTTGGTGATAATAAATATTTGGAAATTATCTGGACAAAGAGACAGAAGTTACTTAATTTACAGTGATTAAATTGAAGCTATTTAATTAACCCTTTTGCCTTTGAAACACAAATAGCTGATATAACAGGTTCACATTCTAATGCTGTTAAGCAGAAAGATTCATTTTCTTTTTCTTCTTCTTTTTTTCTTAATGAGAAGCCAAAGCACTGAATGATTCATATTTCTAGGAAAATATTCCTATAGTCATTTTCATCTCTGAATATGCATTCACCTTTAAAAGCACGCTTTTAATAAAAAGGAAGACTGTGCATTTATTTTATGATGTTTCTTGGCAAATGATTTCCAGATTTTTTTTCTTTTTATTAATTCTATCTGCAGGGCCCGCTCTAAGCAAACACATGTCATACGGAAGCTGGTCTTTCCTTTTCTATAACAGGTTCTAATCAATCCCAGCAATAAGCAAAGGAGATATCATGATTGTGCTATGACTGAAGAGATACCAGGATGGGCTACAGTGAACTTCCTGACATACTGAACTGCTAACGGAAATTCTACCATTAGACCTTCATCCTTTGACAAGCCATTTATGTCCCTGTTACAATGCAAACAGCCTTGTCCTGGGAGGGAAATATTTATTATGTCTTTCTTAGCAAACAGCATTTTGACTGAGGGAAAGTTAAAAAAGTGTGCCACAGAGTGAAAGAGGATATTTCCTATATATTCAATAAATGGCTCATATGTAGAATGAATACATATCCTAAGAATGATGAAGAAAACAGTAGATAACCCAACAGAAAAACAGACGAATGACTTGGATAGACATTTATAATGCAGGCTGCTCTTGTCATGCCCATCACAGCTTAGTAGGAAACCCTCAAAAGGATTAAACTTGTTTCTGAGTTCCAGAAAAAAAAAAAAATTAGAGAAATGCAAAAATATCCAGCACTTAACAAGTTAAAATTCACACTACCTAGCATTCAATAATAATAATAAAAAGAAAACATTACCAAGTGTGCAAAGAAGCAGAAAAATATCCGAAATGCAGAGAAAATTAGTCAATAGAAACAGACCCCCAAATTACTCAGATGATAGAGTTAGTAAAAACCAATATTAAAACTACTTTTATAACTATATTTCATGGTTATGAAGGTAGAAAAAGACATGAGTATGTTAATGAGAGATATGGAAAATAAAATAAAAATGAACAAAATAGAAATTATAAAATTCTAAACAGAAAAAATTTCAGGGAACAAAAATAAACCAGATGGAATTAACAGGAAATTAGATGTTGCAGAAGAAAGAGAAAATGTGAAGGTGTAGCAATAAACTGTGCAATATTAAACACAGAAAGAAATAAGAAAAAGAAATAGATCATCAGTGAGCTATGGGGCAACTTCAGACAGCTTAACATATGTGTAATCAGAGTCCCTGAGGGAGAAGAGAGAGAGCGAAGCCAGAAAAAATATTTAATGAAATGGTGGCCAAAATTTCTCAAATTAAATAAAAATAATGAACCCACAGTTCATGAAGTACAACAAAGTCCACCACAAGAAATATGAAGAAATAGAACCAAGACACATCAAATGACTTAAAACCAGGGACAAACAGAAAAATCTTAGAAGCAGCTAAAGGAGAAAAAAAGAAACATGTACATGGGAACAAAGATATCAGTTGTCGTTCTGGGGGAAGGGGAGAAAAGGAGGGACAGGATGGAGCAGGTACAAAGGGGTATGAGGAAACTTTTAGGCGTGATGGATATGTTAATTACCTTGATCGCAATGATGGTTTCACAGGCATATACATTTACCAAAATGTATCAAAATATATATTTTAAATATGTGCAGTTTATTGTATGTCAATCGTACCTTAATAAAGTTGTTCATAACTTCATAATGACATACTGCTATGGCCACAAAAATAGATAAAATCAAAAAGCAGGCAGTACCAAGTATTAGCAAAAGTGAAATTTCCACACACACTTATGAGAGGATAATGCGATAAACAACTTTAGAAAATTCTTTGACAATGTCTCCTAAAGCTGAACTTGTACACGATGCACCAGCAGTTATACTCCTAAGTATGTAGACAGGAGAAATACCTGCATGTTTACCAGACTATATGCACAAGTAAAATTGCTAGTAATAACCCGTCCTGGAAAATCTCAAAGTCCAACAAGATTAGAGTGAAGTATGGTATATTCATAATATAGAAAACTATAAAAAAGAAGGAAAAACTGCTAAACAACCACGTGGATGAATCTCAGAAGCATAATGTTTAGCAGTCCCAAAGAGTATATATCACATGATCCCAACCATATAAAGTTCAAAATAGGCAAAACTAATTAAGTATTAGAAGTCATGATGCACAGGACTTCCCTGGTGGTCCAGTGACAAAGAATCCACCTTCCAATGCAGGGGACCTGGGTTCGATCCCTGATCGGGGAAAAGATCCCACATGCCTCAGGGCAACTAAGCCTGTGCGTCACAACTACCGAACTCGGGTGCCTCAACGAGAGAGCCCACGTGCTGCAAACTACAGAGCCCACACACTCTGGATCCCAAGTGCCACAACTAGAGAAGAGAAAACCCACAGGCCACAGCTAGAGAGAAGCCAGTGCGCCACAATGAAGACCTGATGCAATCAAAAAATAAATAAATAAAATAAATATTAAGAAAAAAAGAAGTCATGTTGTGGGTTCCCTTGATGGGAGGAAGTGACCGGGAGGGGACATTAGGGGGCAGTTGTGGTGCTAATAATGTTATATTTTTTTATCTGGATGCTGGTAACTCACGTGTTCGTTTGTAAACATTCTTCAAGTTGTACATTTTGCATGTTTCTCTGTATATATGTCATAATTCAAAATATATATACTTTCATAAATATAGTTTGGGGTAAAAGAAATAATGATATATGCATAAATGTAAATATATATAAATATACAACATTGTTTATGTGAATGAAAATACATGCATACAAAAAAGTAATATACATTTATAAAAGAGCCCCAATACATTAAACATTTAAAAATTTTTGTCTATGGTGGGGAGATGAAAGAGAGTGGGGAATGGAGATAAAAAGGGGTGGAAGGAAGGAAGGAAGGATAGAAGAAAGGGATTTAACTATGGTTTGTCTCCTTATGAAAAATAATTGTTTATATTTATAAAATGCACTGCTGAGTATGAAGTCATATGTGCCAGCCATTCTTAGTTTTTTGGGCTCAAATCTGTCTTTACCTAAACCTCTATGCCTGCTACACTCCTCTCATCCAAGCTTTTTACTAACATCCTCCTTATTAACAATAACAAAAAAGGTCAACATTAATTAATTATTTGGTGGTAAATTAGATAATAAGTATAGTTTCCAACACACTTTAAAGGAATCCTCCAACTAAGATGGCAGTATCCCTAGAATTTCCATATATTTAATTATATCACTTGTGCTCAAAACCCATGCTTTCATACCCATTTTTAATAAAATGCTGGAGCTACCACAAGCCTCTCAACTTAGTATTTCTTTTAATAGGCAGCCCCCTAATTAGGAAAACCTAAAGAGAATTTCAAATTCCTGAAGAAAGTTTAACTGTGAGCCACTTAAAATCTATAAAATATACAATGAGAAAAAGGGTTCATAAATCCTAAATCTAAATGGAAATTTCCAAATGAGGAGAATGGAAATATTTATAACCCCCTACATCTCTAAAATATTCTTAAATGTTCAGACGTGGAAGATTTAGTTGTAATTTCTACTTTTTTCTCTCCTATCCCTACGATTCAGCTTCAGGAATGAATGGATAAAGGAGATGTAAGATTTCAGCCATGACAGAGAAGGAAATCCTGCCATGTAAGACAACTTGGATGGACCTTGAGGGCATTATGCTAAGTGAAACAAGTCAGACAGACAAAGACAAATACTGTATTATCTCAAATGTGGAATATAAAATCGCGAACTCATAGAAACAAGTGTAGAAATGTGGTTACCAAGGGTTAGGGGATGGGGGGGCGGGGGGGGATGGTGAGATGTTGGTCAAATGGTACAAACTTCCAGTTATAAGATGCATAAGTCCTGGGGATCTAATGTTCAGCATGGTGATTATAATTAACATTATATTATATGTTTAAGAGAATAGATCTTAAATATTCTCACTAAAAAAAGATATGATAATTATGTGGCATGATGGAGGTGTCAGAGCTGACGCTATGGTGGGAATCATTTTATAATATATAAGTGTATCAAATCAACACATTGTACACCCTAAACTTATACAATGTTGTATGTCAATTATATATCCATAAAGCTGGAAAAAATTAGGAAAACCTAGATACAAATAGATAATATGTGATACACTTATATGATGGCAGATTATACAGCCCTTAAAAAGATTAAACTGTAAAAAATAAAATATTATGGATTATCAACTAGAACAGTGAACAGGAAGCTAGAGTCAAATAATGATAGAAATTTTTGCTACATAGAAATTCAGCTGTTAATTTTTTTTATTATGAGCGTCATATTAGAGTAAAAATGCTTACAAGAAGAAACTATTATATCAAAGTTTGAAGCAAGTGAGAGCAGGCTGATACACTCTGACAGAATCAGATTACGTATTACAATATCTTTAATCACCTAAGGAAAGACAAGAAGTAATTTTAAAGTGTTTGTGCAGAGTTCAATGGGAAATTTAACTCTCTAGTAATAGATTTTTATAATGGAAAAACATTTTATTAAACTACTTGCAGTGTTTACTGCCAGGCATATAATATATGTTTAATAGTATAAAATCAGCTTAAATTTGGGTAATACAGCATTCCAGTATGTAGAAAATATAGATGTTTCTGCCTTTGAATCTAATCCCCCTGTATAGGTATCTGTCATCTACTCAGGCTTTAGATGTCAAGTGTAACTATTTCAAATTTGTTAAAATGAAAGTTTACCTAGTGGTGAAGGAGGTAATTCTGTCACTTTTCTTCCTTGTCACTGATAATTAAAAGCTAAATTTCTTGCAAAATGATACTTTAAAAATGACTTCCTTACCTCCACACTTATTAATTCATCTCAGGACAATTCATAATTTTATATGAGCTCCAAACCCTAGCTGTTACAGATGTAATAACAGCATAAAAACCTATGCTTTAAGCAGTGTTTAGCAAAGCACAATTGTTCTCTTTGGCATTTGCTCCTTACCTTACACATCTCCTAATCCTTGGTGTGCACATTGAAAATGTCACCATGAAACTAATCATGTTTTCACATTTGACCCAGACAAATCTTGTTTATTTGCCTGAATCTCACATCTTCAGGAAATTCCAAACTTCAGAAAGTTCCTTAGATTTGTATTGTGCCTAGAAAAATAAGACAAAAACACATAAACTCATCCTTGTAGAAACAACTTTCTATTAGAAAGTTAGAATATTTTCTGGTAGTCTAGCAAGAATTCTTTAAAGTAAACATACTTTCCCCACATATTGCAAAAATTATTAGACTTTGGTTAGGTTGTTCTTTTGTTGGAGTGTGATAACATATCAAGGAATTAAGGTCTCTGAAGGCAGAGCAATAAGAAAACTCATTAGTAAAGAAAGATCAATACATACTGACACTCTCCTATGAGGATGTTATGAGAACGAAGATGGAAAAACAAATTTAGGATCTAACCATCAATCTCCTTCATCACTGCACATTCAGATCTAGCCAAGATGACAAGCAAAGGGCTGTGTTCATCTTCTCTTACTTCTGATGTTATGAGCATAGTTCACTTTTATGCTGTAATGTAGAGTTGAGTGCTAATTTATTCCCTCTCTAAAAAACCTAATTTACATCATGATTATTTGTTATGCTCTAAAGATAGATAATTGTTCTCACCTTTTCCCTCCCTTAACTCAGCTTTTTAACACCTTTTCTAGAGTCTGCATATAGATTTTGTCATTGAAAAAAAATACTCTTTCAGGAAATTGTCTATATAATTTGCAAGTTAAAGTACATAAAACATGTGTTACTATTAGAATTTATAGAATTATTTTGCCCATATTTGACTGGCATAAATTTTGCCCATATTTGACTGGCATAATTTACATCATGATTATTTGTTATGCTCTAAAGATAGATAATTGTTCTCACCTTTTCCCTCCCTTAACTCAGCTTTTTAACACCTTTTCTAGAGTCTGCATATAGATTTTGTCATTGAAAAAAAATACTCTTTCAGGAAATTGTCTATATAATTTGCAAGTTAAAGTACATAAAACATGTGTTACTATTAGAATTTATAGAATTATTTTGCCCATATTTGACTGGCATAAATTTTGCCAACATTTATTGACATTGAATGTAGACCATCCCAGAAAAATGGCAGTGCCTCCTTGGGTCCAGGGGGTTGCAGATAATAGATGCCTGCACATGCACACATACACCCTGTTGAAAAAGTTAATCACAATTGTATAAAATTACTTTCCAGAATCAACTTCAAATCTCTGAAATTTTTAGTTACCTAGTAAACCCTCTTCCTTGCAAACTAGTAATTAGGAAAAGAAGAATGTATATACAATGTGCCATACTTTCTATTTTTAAGATTCATTGAAAAACATGGCCAAACTCATTAATTTAAATGAAAGGAAAATTTCCATGCCATTGTTTATTTTCAGAAGAATTCAAAGCCTTCATTTAAATTCAAAAGACAATACAAAATGAAGTTTCACCAACTACATTCACATTTTTACTATAATTTTACTACCTTATTACCCACTTAGGATCATCTACGTGCTTTTTGTTTTCTTGTTGCTTACGTGAAGCCATTTATCATGGAATATAGTTCTCCACAGTATTTGCTTTGAGACAAGGCATTACATGTGTTCCTGAGATTTAATAGCAGTAGTTTCCACATGTTTTGGGTGCATTATATTGTAAAGTTAAGAGCATAAGTTCTGAAGTAAAAATGTCAGAGTTTGAATCTTGGCTCCAATACTTATTGGCTATATAGATTTGGGGCAATATCTCTGGGCTTCCATTTCCTTATTTATAAACTGGATAAAATACTGTCTAGATCAAGGTATTTTTTAAGAGGATTAAATGAGTGCATTCGTGTAAAGCAAATAGAAAAATACTTAGCATATAGTAAGTTCTCAGTAAATGTTAGTTATATTTTTATCATTTATATATAACATTACATTTTTATTAAATATAATTTTCCTATGTAGGTAGGCATTCCTATATAGGTAAACAGTTTTTAGAGAGTTAACTTTTCATTGGGGGGAATATCTTGAACAAGAGGTGCAATGTAGGACAGTGAATGTGAACTAATAACAGAACAAAAAAAGAAAAAAGAAATCGCCAAAAAAATTCTGAAGAAGAAATGAATGGAAATCAAGAGAAATGGGGAAGACTACAGATAAGAAGGGAGAAAAGCTACAAAAAAGACCCAGGATGAAAGACTGAGTAGCAGAGCAAGGGGCCAAAGCAGAGGGAAGGAGGAAGGCAGGGACCCTGAGAGCTGGAGCCAGAGTGGGAGGGGCGCAGACCTGTGTGCACCACAGCTCACACTGACCTGTGGGGTGGGGAGGGGTGGACCACAGCAAAGGTCTGCTGCCTGGACCAGCAGATCCAGCAGCTGCCATGCTGCAAGATCATCAAGGGGAGAGAAGTCAAGGCCCTGTGCACTAGGGCTGGAGAGCAAAGTGCAGAACATGGACTTGCCAGTCACAGCACGTGGCTGCAGCCAGGGACAACTCTATGGCCTCAGGGAGCTGTTCAGAGAGGGTGGCCGCATCCCTGAGACCAACTACTTCTTCATGGGAGACTACGTGGATCATAGTTTCTATGGCACTGATACAATCCTGCTGCTGGCATTTAAGGTTGGCCATCCTGACGGTATCACCCTGATCCCAGACAACCATGTAGCCTTCAGATTGCCCAGGTCTATGGCTTCTCTGCTGAGTGCCGGTGCAGCGTGGCTCCGTCACCATGTAGCACTACTGCTCCGAGATCTTTGACTACCTCAGCCTGTTGGCCGTCACTGATCACAAGGTCTTTTGTGTGCACAGGGCCTCTCCACCTCCATCTAGGCCCTGGACTAGATGCAGATGGTTGACCAAAAGCAAGACGTGCCCCTTGATGGACTGTGTGTGACCTGCTCTGGTCCGACCCTCAAGACACAACAGGGTGGTGTGTGAGCCCTGTGGGACCGGCTACCTATTTTGCAGTGATGTGGTGACCCAGTTCCATTCAACCAAGGACACTGACATGATCCGGGCCCACCACATGGTGACAGGTTACGAATGGCACTTCAGTGAAACTGTGCTCACTGTTCAGTTGTCACCCAACTACTGCTACAACTGTGGGAATGTGGCAGCTATCTTGGAGCTGGATAAGCATCTTCAGGAAGATTTCAGTATATTTGAGGCTACTCCTGAGGGACATGGGGCATCCCCTTCAAGAAGCCAGTGGCTGAATACTTCCTGTGAGCCTTTGGGCCCCTGCCCCTTCCAGGCCCTCTGGCCCTCAGACCACTATTGAATCTGCCCTCTTCTCCAGATGGAGGCTGGGTATAGTGCTCCTTTCAAGAGAGCACTTCAAGGGTGAGGATTTTCTCTGGACGGCCTCAGAGCCTCAGCTCCAGGCTCCTTCTCTCCCCACTGGAACCATGAAGTTTCCAATAACGTTTTTGTTTTTCTTTTTTTCCTTTTTTGTTTGTTTTGAGATCAAAATTTTGAGAAAAAGGTGTTGATTGATTAAATTAAAAACAGACAATTTAAAGGAAAATATTAGGTAAATAATAGCTCAGGAGTTATTTAGATACAGAAAATCAAAAAAATGTGGCTCTAATGATTACAGTTTAGATAGCTTCTATTCCATGCTTCTTTCTGATCAGGGTCTCTGCTTTAAGTTTCCCTAGCATATAATTTATTCTAGAGTTATTTCTGGTAACCTATGTTATTATATCTCAATCAGTCTATCAGATGGGTTTATTTAATATTTATGTCACATTAGGGATAAATATTTCAATTATCAACCTCATGATAAATCCTGGTAAGAAGGGGTGCCTGTTAAGGAGAGATGAAATAAGAGGATCTATACAGTGCTTACATCTACTTACTCCTCTCATCTTTGCAGCTCATGAAAATGTGTGTGCAATTAAAGAATGAATGATCTTACTTTTGGTACATGTGTAATGCTTGAGTATACAGTTTTATAGATGACTCTGCTTATATGGTGCAGTGTTGAAGTATTGCAGAGCCTCTTCATGAGCAACAAGTTAGTCTCCAACTGCCTTCTTTTTTTTTTTGCGGTACGCGGGCCTGTCACTGCCGTGGCCTCCCGCTGCAGAGCACAGGCTCCGGACGCACAGGCTCAGCGGCCACGGCTCACGGGCACAGCCGCTCTGCGGCACGCGGGATCCTCCCGGACCGGGGCACGAACCCGCATCCACCGCATCGGCAGGCGGACTCTCAACCACTGCGCCACCAGGGAAGCCCCCAACTGCTTATTTTTAAAATCACAAGTGTAACATCAAGATTCTTCTTAAGGTAACTTCAGTACTCAAATCCAATATTCTTATCCACCTGCATCCTTTCTCACAAATCAGGCTTTGTGATTGCAACAATGCCTTTTAACTCAAGTGCATTTTGTTGGGGGAATCAATGAAATTCTGCTCTGGAGCATACACCGTGGCATACTGGAATTCAGTTTCTGACCTAATTAAACTCTGAAGCTGGGGGCTGAAATTTGCACTGTTTCACTGTGATGTTCACTAGTTTGCAGACCTTTGAGATCTATGCTAGAGAATAATTGCATAAAAAACAAGAGAAAGACCATATCCTCACCAAAAAAGAGTTTACAAAGGCTGGCAGGGTGACATGCATATAAATGTTGTAGAAATCGTGTGTACATAGAGAATCCTACGCTTAGGTTCTGGATTCAAGAGGGAAACTCTATTACTCTACACAAATATAAAGACAATTCTGAGAAAGGACAGCCAGCAAAAACCAAAGGAAAGAACAAGAGCCTTGGAATAACACAACCCTAGGCTCACATCTTAACTGGAATTTTAATTTTTCCTAGGATCCTTGTTTTTTCTTCTTTTACAACAAGCACTTGATAGAGATAAACTATTACATCTCTGCTTACCCAGAGTGCTGTATGGCATTTCCTCTACTCTCTTATTAGGGCCGGGACAGCTCTGTAAGGCTCTAGGGTTTCTGGAAGGGCTTCAGTTCCAACTTCTGCCTCCACATGTTAGAAGAGCCATTTCCTACACCCTTTTGGATGTTAAAACTCTAGTGCCCAAGATGTAGAGGAGGTCCCAACTCTCCTGGAAGCAGCTAAAATGTAAATGTCCTTATCGTTTTGGCTCAGATGTTTTTTTCACTTGGTTTCTTCCTTTTGAATTAACCCGTGTAATTTAAATGTTTTTCATTTAAATATTTAATTCTACTGTATTTTTTTAAAGTGTTGCAGTAAAAAGCAGAGCATCTGATTAGCTTAGTTTGCCATACTGACAAGCATCTCTGTAAGAGATAGTTTGAGGTCTCTATATTTATAGGTGTATACCTCTGCTTTTAGAATGTTACTGCTGTCTTGTGGTAAGCCTGAAATATACAGTTTCATAGTGAATGTGTGTAATAAATTGGAATCTGTCTGGTTTGAAGTGAATGAACCCATTGCTAGGAAAAGAAATTAAGGCAGTATTTAGACCCAATTGTTTTTAACGTCACTAAATAATATTGCCTGTACAGAGAGTCCCTGATTCATGATGCTTTGGCTTAATGATTTTTTTGAACTTTACCGTGGTGTGAAAGTGATACACGTTCAGTAGAAACCATACTTTGAATTTTGGATTTTGATTTTTTTTCAGTATGCAGTACGATCCTTTCTTGTGGTGCTGGGCAGGGCAGGAGCTGCAGCTTCCAGTTAGCCCCACAATCACAAGGGTAAACAACTGATACACTCACAAACATTCTGTACCCACAGAACCATTTTGTTTTTCACTTTCAGTATAGTATTCAATAAATTACTTGAGATAAGCAACACTTTATTATGACATAGGCTTTGTGTTAGGTGATTTTGCCCACAGTAGACTAATTTAATTCTGAGCATGTTTGAGGTAGGCTAGGCTAACCTATGATGTTCAGTAGATTTAGGTGTATAACATGCATTTTTGACTTACGATGTTTTCAGCTTATGATATTTTCAACTAACAATGGGCATAAAAGGATGTAACCCTATCATAAATCGAGGGAGATTTGCATTGCATTGATCAATGAGCCTAAGAAACTTACTGTAGAATATTAATAAGGAAATATGTGTTCCTTAAACTAAATATTGTCTGGTACAATAAATGAAAATTTTGAGGGTGAACATGAAGATGAAGGATTTTTTAAAAGCTTCATAAATAATCCAATTATTGGAAAAAATTATTTTATGATGGAAACACAGATTGGGAAATGCAAAATTAAAAATATATATTTCCAATGATTTTGAAATTAAGTTTGTTGCTACAGCATATAATCTATTACTTTCTGGAAAATATTATTATTTTCTGGAAAAAAATATTATTTTCTGGGAAATTCCTTTCAACACCATAGATATAACGAATTAGTCATTCTCTAAATAGAACATAGCATTTTTTCTGGTTGTATTTTTCTTGATATTTGTCTGAATTGATTCACTCTTATCTGTGTTTAATCCACGTCAGTAACATCTGTTTGAAAATGGGAAGACAATCACTTCTGTTTATAATATCCCAAACATTAGTGAGCTGAATTTATGAACAGATTGACTAACCATTTTGGCATTCATGGGACTACCTACTTCAGTATGTTGTATTAACTACCTTTGAGGCTCAGCTTTGATATTGTTAGTAACAATAGAGTTTAATGAAATCTTTGCATCCTATTTTTAACTCAAACTTCACAAATTATAGAAGCTCTTTTTTGCATAACAATTGGGGTTGTAATGACCTGATTGTCTAAATCATATCACAGGTTAGAGAAGGAGCTTTGCACATCCTTCACAAACTTGTGACACCATATAATGTGTAACTATACAATTATCCTGTGAATTTAGAATGTGTAGAAGATTGCTGAAGCTCTCAAATATATGCTGATTTCTCTCTGTTCCAGGTTAGTTGTATGTATTGATCAAATAATTAAAAATATTTTCAAATATCCACAACATTTAACATCCCACATGCCGCAACTAAAGATTCCACGTGCCACAATGAAGATCAAAGATCCTGCGTGCTGCAACTAAGACCCAGTGCAGCCAAATAAATAAATAAATATTTTAAAAAGGAAATTATTTTTTAAAAACACTTGACTTCAGAGTAATACATATCATTTAAATGTAATACACTAATTGTGACTTGCATGGCTATGGTTGGTTTTTCTAGTAATGGCAGTTGGTTGTACTAATGCCACCACATTCCTTGCTGTATTTGTGACCAATGGCGTGCATTTGTAAGGCAGAGTTGTCCTAGTTAGCAGATATGGAAGTGTTTGCTTCTTGAGATACTAACTAGCTCTTAAGACAATTTTAACCTGCTGTGTGTATTTGTTTGCCAAAAGAGTACTCTAAAATTCACCTTATTCACCAATTGAATCAATGAGCACATAAATCCCCATACCTTATTAACTATGGAAGATAGAGGTTAAAATTGCTCTGTTTTCAGTGTCTGCATGTAGCCAGTGCAGGCATAGAAATGTATTGGAAACATAACCCAGAAATTTATATTCTCAGTTTTGTCATTGATAGTTACCTCGTTCCATTTTATTTGAATTTGTGCTTGTATAAAATGGGAATCTGGTTTAGAATGTGGAATAAGGTCATCTAAATGTTAATATTATGGCTGCCTTGTCCCCATTTTTACTTGGGAACCACAGGAGGTCATGGGTGGGACTGATAAGATTAGATTAAGATAAATAAGATTAAGAATTCTTTTTTGCATATTTTGGCTGAATTTTTGCTAGAGTTTTGTGGTAAACTATATGCTACATGAGTAATTTCTAAGCTCCTTTTCCAAAAATGAGAAAAGAATACAGTTTTAACTTAATATCAGAAGAATTTTCCAATCTTGGATGCCTCATGAGGTTTGGCAACATCAGATTGGCATAACATTTTCCAAAGTGAATTTCAAAGGATTAGAGCTTTCTTTTCCTGATTCTTATCCCTCAGTAGATGATTTTTTTTCAGAAGACATTGTTGACAAAACCGTGGTAGACCAGCCCAGCTAAGACAAGTAGCTTAGCAACTGGGTTAATTGGTTAGTGTCCCTAAATGTAGTTGTCAACACTTTTGTATTTCGTATGTCTTTTCTCATTTCATTTTTCTTATAATTACTTGTAATTATATTTTACATAAAATGTCAGTGAATGGCAGATTGAAAATAAAAAATAAAATGGGTCCTTCACCACAGATAGTTCCAGAAGCACTGCTGTAGTTTACCTCAAAAGGAAATATTGTAAAATTATTTTGCTAAAACTACAATGTTATAATAAAATGAAAGATAGATTTAAAATATGTAGTTATAAATCTATCATGCTGCTCTTGAACTTTAAAGTAAAAAAAAAAATCATTTATCCTGGTCATTTTCTTTACAAAATTTAAGTGTTAATGCCTATACCATAGTATGGATATAAAGATTAAATTACATGACATAAATTAAAGTAGTGCAGTCTTTAGCAGAACATATATGGTCTTTATGATCTGGCCCCTGGCTATCTTCACATCCTCATCTCCTGCCCTTACTCCATATGCATGTGAACTAAAACTATAGTCACCTAGAAACAGATTTTAGTTGTTTACTCTGTGCTTTCTTTTAAAAATATTTTAAATAACAACATAAAAGTGTTCAAAGTTCACCAAACTTAAGAGAAGTACAGTCATTTTTCTGATTCAAGTAACCATAAAGTAAAAATATCAATTGTGCAGAAGAAGAAAGGTTTTACCTGACAGTTAACACCAGAAAACAATTTCTTCCATTATGACCTACACAGAAAATACTGTAGTGTGATTGTTAGATGTTTTGTGATGTGTCAAATGTGGAGATTTAAATAAATGGCTACAAATTCTTTGGCACCCCTGTTATGAAGAGATGGGGTTTAAGACCCTATTCCTTCCACTGGGACTGTGTCAATCAATGGAATATGAAGAAAGTGGCATTCTGTGACATTTGAGGCTAATTCGGTAAAGAGTAGGCAGCTTCCATCCAGTTCTTTGGAAAGCTTGTTCTTAGGCCTTTTCCTCTGAGGGCACTCCCTCTAGGAACCAGCCTCTACTGGGGGTAGCCCAGGAAACCTAGACAATTCATGTACAGTCATTCTCAGTATTTGCAAGAGGATTGGGCTTCAGAAGCCCCTGTGGAGCCCCAAATCCTTGGATGTTCAAGTCCCTTACGTAAAATGGGTGGTAAAGTGGCCCTCTGTGTCCCCAGGTTCCATCCACATCTATGGATCAACCAACCAGGTAGATGTAGATATGGAAGGTCAACTGTGTAGGTGCTCTGGCTTTAAAACCACCTCAGCTTTGGTGGTACACATGTGAGTGAAGGAGCCTCTGGGTGACTCCAACTCCCAGCTATTTAAGGCAGCCCCAGCAGTTCCAATCTTCCCAGGTGAGTACCCAGTTTCATGAAGCTGAGTCAAGCCCTCCCTGCTATTCTTTGTTCAAATTCCTGGCTTACATCATTCATAAGCATAAAATGGTTGCTGCTTTATGTCTCCAGGTTTGGAGTGAGTTGTTTTGCAGCAATAGAAAACTCCAACAGGAAATGATATTTTCACAACAGCCTTACGCTTAGAGATGGTGATCATTTTTTTTCTCTTATTAAACCTTTCAGTAGACTTTATTGCTCCTTGGTGAAACAAAGCATAATCAACATAGATGAAAGTTGTTGAATGCAGAGATGCTACATCTTGAAGAAAAGATTCTTTTCAATGACTCCAAGCCATTGCAAATATTATCTTTCTGCCTGGACTGCCCACAACTCCACCTCCACCTTCACCTTCAAGCAGCTGATCTTTCAAGGTCCACTTTAGATGTTTCTTCTGTGTTGCCCCTTGAAAATTCAACCCTACTCCAGGCAGAATTAGTGGTTCCTTGCCCTCTGCTCCCAGAACACTCTGTATTGTAACACTCATAATGTTATAATAGAGTTTATACAACTACCCTCCCCCATCTCCAACTATTCTGAGGACTCCTTGAGGGTGAGGATAATACTTAACACTTTTCTTCTTTGGCTTACCTGTTTTATCAGGTTATCTGGTACATAACCAGTACTTTAAAAATGCATGTTGTATTGATTGATCATGAAATATATAAGGTTCCATAGGTTCCCTAAGGTTTTGATTCCTGGATTATACACAAGCCAACAATGTTCTATACTGCCATACAAGGAATTATAAACCTTAATAAAAAGACCAGTAAACACAGATTTACCATACAGAATGCCTATTCAGTTAACCATTCTTTGCCATAATGGCTCTTGAAAAATTGACACTTTCCAAACAACCCTTTTTTTTTTTTTTTTGATACAGTGACCTGTATTTCCCAAAGCACATAAAGCAAATGAGCATAAAAATGATATTTCAACCTTGTAGTCTTTGGAAAAAGCATTCTTTTTTTTTTTTTAAAGTCTTTATTGAATTTGTTACAATATTGCTTCAGTTTTATGTTTTGGTTTTTTGGCCACAAGGCATGTGGAATCTTAGCTCCCTGACCAGGGATCAAACCCGCACGTCCTGCATTTGAAGGCAAAGTGTTAACCACTGGACCACCAGAGAAGTCCCAGCCAGGAAAAACATTCTTTTTTATATGACTCAGTTATTAGTCATCAAATATCAGATGAAATAAATTTGAACTGTGCACCATGTTTGAATAAACTAAAAGTCTTTTGTTTTGCTTAAGTGTGCTTAGTCAGAAAGACAAAGAGGTAACATTTTTGGTGACTTTTCACTCTATGTACTAAATAAACTTTATTGTCTTTCTGAGTGCTCTCATCTATAGATATTATTTTGACTAAAGATATCTTTCTATGCTATAACTTTAAATTTTAAGTGCACTTTGAGTGCAAGATAAGCACGATCCTTCAAATTGTTAAAAACATTAATACAGAAAGTTGTTCAGAGGGAAGAATGTATCTCACAAAGAACAACTACTTTCAACACTCCTCCACTAATACCCTCCATCATGTCTTTTCCTGCTTTGGTGAGTACAGTAAACTTCACGTCATTACTTTTTATGCACAAACTACTTTATTTATTTTAAATTCCATGTTACTTACTTACATAATGTCATAATGATTGAACAGTATTTTGATTGTTCAATTAAAATATTTTTCTTTCTATAAACATTTTTGGGGTATCCTGGGTTGGAATGAAATTCGTCATAATTTTTCCATTAAAATTAATGAAGAAGCTTTCCCATACAATAGCTTTTCACTTAGCAGCAGGGTTTTTAGAAACAAATTAAGGTTGTTAATCAAGGGACAAGTCCGTTATGGAAGCTTGGCTAACAAATTCTGAGATTATTCTCACTAATGTATGGAGGAGAAAAAGGTAGAACAGGCAGACCCATTAGGAGACTTCTTCAATTGCCCAGAGAAGAAATCATAATTTCTTGGATGAAGGTGGCAGCAGTGTGAGTGGTAATGATCAGATTCTGGATATATTTTAAAGATGGCCCCATCAAGTTTTGCTGTTGAACTAGATATGTAGTGTGTGAGAAAATGAAGAGTCAAAAATAACTTCAAATTCAGAGATATCTAAAGCTTACCTTATGCCACATAAAGGATAAACTTGAATTAGAACTAGGATCAAGGTGTTTTTTGATATCCATTCTGGAGCTCTGTCCACCCTCTCCTGCTACCTAAAAGGAGGGCAACTTGTATTTGATGTCTCCATAGGTGCTTCAGGACAAAAGAGCAGGAAGCCTTTTTAGTTACTGTTAAAAGAAGGTCTTTTTCAGGAATTTTTGCATGAAGAACTTCAAATATCTATTCTGGAACATTGAGGACCTGCAGCTGCTTTGAGGATTTGCTCCAAAGCATTCTAAATCCTTAATTATTGAGGTCAGAGGGAGAAAGAGCATTATTTTTATGTTCTTGCAGATTTTGGGGTTGACTCAAAATAACTCCTCATGGAAAGGGTATTCAACTAGGAAGCACACCAGTTTTTAGTTTTCAGCAGTACCACCAATTGGCTAAGTCACGAACTCTTTGAGATCCAGATTCCTCGTCTCTAAAGTAAGGAGCTGTGATGAGTAGAATTTTTCAACTAGTTGATGTAAATCTTGTAAAGCATGCAAAGCCCTCCCTGAGAGCTGTCTTTCTTTACAGTTTCTGGGCTTACAGAAGTGCCTCAGACACTTGTCTTTCTGGTAATCTCAAAGTTCTGAGGACAGACATGGTAATTCCTGTTGCTCGTAAAACCGGAGAAACCTTTGAATCAGTGATTCTCAAAGTCCCTCTAGTTCTCAAACTTTGATTTGATATTGTTAATCACTGTGTTTGTCTTAAAACACTTTCTGAAGTAGATAAAGTGTTGATTATAATTTTGTAAAATGGATTTTGAAATAGGAAAACTAGTATTTTTGAACTTATATTTTGTGTCAGGCAGTAGAATAGATACTTTAAGTATATAATTCTATCCTTACAATAAATAGGTTGTATTATTTCCTGTTTATTAGGCAAGGACACTGAAATTTAAGGAGGCCAAGTCGCTTGTCCAAGGCCACACAGTGGTGGAGTTGGGGTTCAACCCCAGGTTTGTCTGGCTCCAAAAACTTCTATTACACCAAGCTTATCAGTAATGATAGCAGTTTTCATCATCATCATTATTACAAAACGCTATCAAAAAAGAAAAGGAAAGTAATTTGCAATTATATACTTTTATTACTCACAGAGTACCTTCATACAATTGGTAGGTGATGGGACATGTGGACCTTGAGTTAACTCCTAGGAGATAGGCATGAAATCTGGTCTGTTCATTCCTCCAAGGCTCTGCCAGTTGTTGTTAAAGCCACACTCAATTTTGGCCACAGCAGCTGGGCAATGGTCCCTTTCTAAAAGCCAGATGCCTGATGTGTGACAATTTCCAATGTGAAGCAATTGATTGGGTAGGGAAACTTAATTTTATTGCAACTTACAAGACTAAAAGAAAAATTACATTGTATAAAATTGTATTTTATACAATTACATTGTATAAAATTGTATATACAATTACATTGTATAAATTATTTTACAATGTAAAAAATGCATTGTATTTTTTAAAAACTGTAGACAGAAATTTCCTATTTTTTTTTCCTTTTTGTTCTTTTTTGGCTAAGAATTGTTAATTATCTACTTGTTAAAAAAAGGTAAAGAAAAATTTCCAAAACTTGAATGAAATATTAATTTAAAAGTGGAAAGTGATTTTGTTTTTAGAATTCAGTGAGAGTTGACTGCATATGGGCATGAAAGAGACAACAGTCAGCTAAGATCCCATTAAGACATAAAATTAAAAGCCAGAAAATTTGCTTTTGAAAACAGTTTTAGGGAAAAAAAGGGCAATGAAAAATGAGCCAAAACAAGGTAAAAATGAAGCAAATGGGCAGTAAAAAGAGGAGAATTTGTAGTAAAAATAAGTGTAGAATTATTTATTTAGGTAGGGAGATTGGGGCCATTTCAAAGTACAACAATGAGAATTTTCCCACTGTTTAGAAATAAAGGGAAAAAAAAGATATTACTAATGGGTAAAATGGCACAAAGCCTAAAGGATTTTTATCTACATTTGACTAAGAATGGAAGTCATATTAATTTTACATTTAATTTGCTGCATAATGATAGTTATGTTGGCTGTACAGAGACCCAGCCCATAAAGTCTAGCAATATTATATTTGAAAATTAGTATAACCTGATTGAAAAGTATTTGAGAGGTAAGCTAATCACTGTTCTGGGCTAGAAAGAGCTATTATATCATAAATAGTGGTTAATTATTCTTTTTTTCACCTGGAGAAAGAAAAGAATAACTAACCTTCAATGGTGGCAGCGGGCTCTGAGTTTGGATGAGAATGGGGAAATAAGTGCAATTCAGAAACATTCATTACGGCAGGTATGAAAATCTTCCTCCTTGGAGAACAAGCTAGATATTCATATGGAATGGTTTAGGGGAGAGCAATAGAGACCCTGTCAGGACTTTCAGTCACAGTGCTATGGCAGACCGTCCAGAGGACTTGGTCATATATGCTATTCCTCTTTAATTCCTCATTCCTTCACTGTACCTTTTTATTTGCTTTCCCCAAGTCAGCTGTTTTTTGGACCAAAGACTTACTTCCAGTCCTCCTTTCCAATTCAGTGTTTGATTTTTCTTTTGTTCCCACCTTATGTTAACTCTTACTGGGGGAAAAGGAGAGGGGGGAACAGAAACTGCATCCTGGCATCAAGAATGTTCTTCCAGGCTAAGTGCAACATAGGGAAGAGAAATGTTTCCCACAAGCTGGGAAATTTCCAGCTCACCAAAGCAGATGTTGGATGTGCATTTGCTCACCAATGAAATGTTATTTATTGCTTACAAAGAAATTAAGCTGGAACTAAATTATTTGGAACGTGTTTCAACTTAAAAAGATATTGAGGGGATTCATTACTTTGAGACTTGAAAAAAATTGAATGTTGAAGTTTTTCCAATGACTTTAGTGAAGAAAGGATGAACCTAATCTGTTGTGGAAAGAGATGTTCGACAAGAAGCAGATTTCCAGCTTTCTAAGGGCTATAAAAGTCTTTTGAGATGGAATGCAAACCAGACCCCACCCTTTCAATTATGCAGTTTTGCAAGAAGAATGCAATACTCTGGTCACCAAACTAACACCAACACTTCTGGCTTTTAGTTACTAGTTAGGCAAGATGATTTAGAATGTTAACCATCTCTTTTATTACTTGGCAGCTTTGGGGTATCCGATTTAAGCCATGAATAATCCCCTTTGAAAACAAAACATCTCCTCCAGTGGGATAATTAGACTATTACTAAGGACAAACTATCCAACATCAAAAGCCTAGACCCTAAGAAGTCACGCAACAGGCAGTCTTCTCCCCAAATTAAAAGCATGCTTAGCATTAGAGGTCACTGCAATAAATAAAGGGATGTAAAATAATTACTTACAAGTTTCAGTCAAAGAATTACAGCACGAACTATAATAAAAAGTGACTGGCTTCTGAAAAACGAATATGCTAATTATATTCAGTGTTTGAATTGGTGCTTGGAAGCCTGTCCCCCATTCTCTGATTGAGTCATTAATCATTCCTGTGAGACCACTATTATTCCAAGGGATCCTCAGCAACAGAATCAAGGATATTGCTGCTAACAGTATTAGAAATGGGAGTGGGGGGAGTCAATGGAAGACCCAGATGGTAATAATTACATTAAGACTACCACCCAAATTATAAGACTATTTTCTCTCAGGGTCTAGATGTGTAATTTTTTTTGTGCACAAAGCTCATAACCAAGTGACCTATTATTAATCACAACACCAAGTCCACATCCACTTTATTCATCAGTTGAATGATGATAAAATAACTGGCTCAGCTCATGGCATTTTTTTAAGTCTGCTGCTAAGTTATCTACAATGCTCCATTCTTTTAAAAATTATTAATGAATGATCAGAGCGTGGTAATTTTTAATTATTTCCAAGCTTACCCTACTCAAGGAGTCTTTTATAGCATCAACACTAAATTATTTGTGACAGTGGAAGACGGTCACTTAGTAAATATTTTAGGTTTCCTGAGGATTTTATTTAAACTACTATTTGCATCCAACCATTTTGGGGATCTGATAGCGCTTGAATGCTAACTGAATTTCTTCTCTCTTTTCCTTTTATCTACTGAAGGAGTTGCTAAATTATAGTGAAATCCTCAAAAGGAAGGTATTTGAAGAGAAGAGTAATTATAAAAGGCTCTGGTCAAGAAAACACTGATTGCAATACTTCCTAAAAAGCTCTTCAGGCAAAATTATAGACACAGAGAACTGAACAGTGATTGCCAGGGAGGAGGGGGTGGGGATGGCTCTAAAAGGGCAGTGGGAGGGATCCAGTGGTGATAGAATGTTCTGTATCTTGACAGTATCAATGCCACCCTCCTGTTGTGATATTACACGTGAGTTTTGCATGATGTTGCCATGCGGGGAAACTGGGTATCTCTGTACGGTTTCTTAGAACCACATGTGAATTTACAGTTATCTCAAAATAAAAATTTTAATTAAAAAAAAGCTATTCAACTGAAAATTGTTCTTATAAATCAATTGTTATCCATAATGTTGTTATGAAACCTAAAACTGAGTCAACTATTTGAAAAGTAATAGAATTAAAATGTATTCCTCATTCAGTGGAATGTATTTGCTCTACCAAACTTTGTCATATTAAGGCCCAGAAGTTTTATGAACAAGACTTATTGGGCAGCTACCCCCAACTCCACCCAACTCCACTTGTACCCTCTTTGCTTCTGTTCACTTATCTATAAAACAGAAATAACAATAGTGCATTTCTTACAGGTCTTTTTTTAAGCATTAGAAGAGATAAACCAAATGCTTAAAATAAAACCTGGAATATAGTAAGCAGCAAATAAATGTTAGATGTTCTAGGTGGTTATGCAAAATTTAAGAGTAGAGATTATCTGATGTGTGTATTGACCTCAGTTTTTGTGCCACCCCAGATCAGTTCAGCCTTGCCAACTTCCTGGTGAGAGTGACTCTGGAGATGGCTCATCCCATCCCCCTTAGTCATAAAGTTTCTGCCACCCACTGAGAAACTCCTAGCACTCAGCTGTCCCCAGGAGCTGCCCAGAACCACTCAATAACACAAGGCCAGGTTTCAGAGGTGAAAATATTCCTCAGGCTGACCAGTGAGACATATGAGGCTGGAAATAACCAGCAGATAAATGGTTTACCCCTTCTTCTCCTATAATGGACTGTTCTGAGGTACAATATATGGCCTCTCAGTTGCCCCATCAGACAAAAGCAGTCAGCTGTGCCTTTCGTGACACTCTGGTCACCCTGGTAACAGATTCTCTCTCTCTCTCTCTCTCTCTCTCTCTCTCACACACACACACACACACACACACACACACACACTGTCCTCAACTACATCCAGAAACTCACTGCAGTGCTTCGCTGTCTCATTTCTCCAGGGTCTTGCCTTTTGGGGGCTATTATGGACTTCTCTGAAGACCTACTCTCAGCCGGTGATTGGCAAAGAAGTTGTCCCTGTGTAAACAGGGTTATCATATGAAGATGAGAAGTTAATTTGATTTCATTTTCCGTTCAACATAGACACAGATAAGAGCCATTGCTCTGGAAATTTCCACACTCTTCATGAATTTTACTTTTAAAATCATTCTGTTTTCTTATTTTTACTTGTTTAAGCGTAGTCCCAACTGCAATTTTATGCAGTGTTAATTTTACTACTGAGCAGTTGATAGTTGAACATTTGTTAAATAGATGACAGTTTAAATACTTTTTCTCTGCCCCTCTAATTCAGTTACTCTGTACTGATTTGGCATACTGTACAAAAACATTACAAATAAGGTTTCGACTTTATGGTCTGTAAAGAAACACAAATGCCGGATACCAAGCAGTAGAATTCCTTTGCTGAGTAAATGAGTGCAAATAGCATCCTTTGTAATACTAATTATCCCTCCTCTGCTGTGTTTAACGAAGATAGAGCCTGTGTTCATTTACTTTTCCTGGAAAAATGTATTCAATATAAGCACAAGTATAGACAAAGGAAGTCCCCAGCTCGCAAATTTTGCTCAGAAAATTTACTAATAAGGCTATTTGGAACTTGCATAGAAATGATGTTAGAAAATTATGATTAGATATTCAGATAAGCTCAAAATTTGTACTTACTTTTATATGTGTCTAAAATATGTGTGTGTGTGCATGTGTGTGTGTGTTCACCATTTTTTTTAACCATACATTAACTACAAGTTAGAACACTCTTTCTGTGGGAGTTAAGTCCCTGGGCCAGGCTGGGATGCCAGGAATCCTCTGTCCCAGGCCCAGGAAGCAGAATGCGAACACACCCTCTGCAAGCTCGGCAGTAGAATAGAAAGTTTTGGGGTTTGAGAATTGGAGGGGTCTCTTCCCTAGTCCCCAAACTTGCTAACTCTCTGAGGCTGCATAATTGCTTAATACAGGGTATCTCTGTCCAGGAGTCCTCTATAGGCATAGCTATTTCTTTCTTTTTACAAAACAAGAAAGCTATTCTACCAGAGGTTTTATATTCAAATCTAGCAGCAGCTACCTTAATCCCAGGGTAGGTGAAAAAATAGGCCAACAGGTCCCCAGCAGCTGTTCATCTGAATTTTTTTATTAATTTGTACCCCATTATTATTCTCAAAATGGTTTAAAGCATGTCATGGATTTGGATTCACTTCGACATAGCAGGATAATCTGTTTTTAAAATAAAGAAAAAAAATGGGCAAAAGAAAAATAGGATAAAAAGAGTTTAGCAGGACGAGGAATTATATCAGTGCAGATCATCTGATGTCACAAAGTCTCTTATGATTGTTGGAGTTGGGCCACTGTCTATAAACTTACTATCAGCCATCAGAAAAAAGAAATTTGATCAGTTATATGATTCACGGTCCTCACAATATTAAAAACAAAAAACAAAAAAACCCCCCAGACACTTAAGGCATACAACCAATCCTGATACTGAAACTAAAGAGGAATTTTTTTGTTTGATATGTGTAGTGAGAACTTTGTGTAATATAACCCACATTCTTATTCTGTTGCAGGGAGTTTTGTAAGATTGTCTCTGCGATAGGCACATCTGTCAGAATTCAATACGATGCATTCTAAAATGTGTAATTCCAAGATTGACTTGACCAAGAGGGAGAGCTGTGAGTTTCTAGATGATGGGATGGGTGTTTTCTAAGATGTCCTCCACAAATATTGTTTCTTTCAGCTGAGCCTTCATAGGTATTCACGTTGCAAGTAGTCGGAAAACAGCTGTTTTCCGTTGCCAGTTGAGTTTAGGCGTTAGCAGCTGAGATGTGGGTAAGATTGACATTCTCCCCTAAAGACTGAGAAAACAAACAAGTAGAAGTCCCTGAGTGGAAAATCACAAGTGAGGCACTTTATGGTGAGTTAAGGAATAAATAAGCAGGGCAAGGCTACGCTCAGAAAGTCATATTCGGACCATTCTAACAGAAACGAACCAACAAGAGGGCACGCTGGACTCCATAAAGTATTACTGCAATACTTTTAGCCAGGAAATATGTAAAAATCAAATACTCCTAAAAGTACACCTTAAAATTCCTGTGTATAGACAGTGGGAGGTTATCTTTGACATTTTTTCCTGAATTTTAATGAAAATATTTATGAAATGTGCCGCCTATCTCCAGGTTATTCAACAGAATGCATAACACATATATTAAACTTTTAGGTTAATTTTTAGGAAACTTGTAAAGAAAACTTATAATAGTGAAATTGATCTCAAAGATTACTGAGATTCCTTTCCTTATTTCTATTCTAAACTTTAGAAATATATAGCTATAGATGCAAATGTAGATGATTTGGGACGTTGGGTGGAAGAGGTGCCAATCCTAGAAGAAGTCACGAAATATATAAACATTCCTGACATCAATTTTCTTATCAATTTACTTAACCTCTTTCTTGAAAAACAAACGTTGGATCCAAATATCTGTGGTACATTAAAGACGGCCAAAAATTCTTTGCTTTTCCTCCCACTGAGTGGTAGAATCTAATGATCCTTCCTTTGAATCTCAGCTAGCCTTAGCTATTTAGTTGATGAGCAAAATGCAAGGGACATGAATCTTACAGCCTCTGCCTTGGTATTTTGTAGTACTTGCTTTTAAAGCCCTGGGCTCCCTGTCAGTCCAACTACCCTGGGACCACCCTGCTGTGAGGAAGACCAAGGAGACCATGTGGAGAGATGAAGTGATGCTGGCCAATCCCCTGCTGTTCCAGCCAACTCAGTGCAGGAACCAAGTATGTGAATGAAGTTCTTGTGGACCCTCCAGACAAGGCCCACTCCCTCTGGCCCCAGTTGATACTATGTAGAACCCTGCCTGGATTCCTAGCTCACAAAAATCACATGATATAATAAAATGGTTCACTGTCTGGCTTACTTCACTGAGTGTGATAATCTCTATGTACACCCACGTTGCTGCAAATGGCATTATTTCATTCTTTTTATGGCTGAGTAATATTCCATTGTATATGTGTACCACATCTTCTTTATCCATTCATCCGTTGATGGGCATTTAGGTTGCTTCCATGTCCTGGCTATTGTAGATAGTGCTGCAGTGAACATTGAGGTGCATGTATCTCCTCCAGTTAGAGTTTTCTCCAGATATATGCCCACATCTTTATTCCTGCCCTGCAACTAGGTTCATCAGTACCAGTTTTTCTTTTCTTTTGTTTTTTAGATTCCATGTATATGCGTTAGCATACAGTATTTGTTTTTCTCTTTCTTACTTACTTCACTCTGTATGACAGACTCTAGGTCCATCCACCTCACTACAAATAGCTCAATTTCATTTCTTTTTATGGCTGAGTAATATCCCATTGTATATATGTGCCACGTCTTCTTTATCCATTCATCTGCTGATGGACATTTAGGTTGCTTCCATGTCCTGACCATTGTAAGTAGAGCTGCAATGAACATTGTAGTACATGTCTCTTTTTGAATTATGGTTTTCTCAGGGTATATGCCCAGTAGTGGGATTGCTGGGTCATACGGTCATTCTTTTTTTAGATTTTTAAGGAAACTTCATACTGTTCTCCATAGTGGCTGTACCAATTTACATTTCCACCAATAGTGTAGGAGGGTTCCTTTTTCTTCACACCCTGTCTAGTATTTATTATTTTTAGACTTTGATTATGGCCATTCTGACTGGTGTGAGGTGATATTGTACCTTTGATTTGCATTTCTCTAATAATTAGTGTTGTTGAGCATCTCTTCATGTGCCTTTTGGCCATCTGGATGTCTTCTTTGGAGAAATGTCTATTTAGGTCTTCTGTCCATTTTTTGATTGGGTTTTTTGTTTCTTTGATATTGAGCTATATAAGCTGTTTGTATATTTTGGAGATTAATCCCTTGTCAGTTGTATCACTTGCAAATATTTTCTCCCATTCTGTAAGTTGTCTTTTTGTTTTCTTTATGGTTTCCTTTGCTGTGCAAAAGCTTTTAAGTGTATCATATGATATAACTTATATAAGGAATCTAAAAAACATGGTACAAATGAACTTATTTACAAAACAGAAATAGACTCACAGACATAGTAAGCAAACTTATGGTTAACAAAGGGGAAAGGGGGTGGGGGGAGGGATAATTTAGTAGGTTGGGATTAACACATATACACACTACTATATATAAAATAGATAACCAACAAAGAGTATAGCACAGGGAACTAAACTATACTTAATATTTTGTAATAAACTATAAGTGAAAATAATCTGAAAAGGAATATATATATATATATATATATATATAATTGAATCGCTGTGCTGTACACCTGAAACTAACATGATATTGTAAATCAACTATATTTCAATTAAAAAATGAAATGAAAAATAATTAAAAATTTTTTTTAATTTAAAAATACTAAAAAATAAAATGGCTCATATTTTAAGCCACTAATTTTGCGGCTAACAACAAAAGATAATTGGAACATCTGAATCACATGGTACATTGTACAGCATGACTGCTTCCCATATTTCATGAATCAGTTTATTCATTTGCACAATAAAAACTTCTTCAGCACTAGTGTTATGCCAGGAAGCTGGCTAGAGATAGGGATGCAAAACTGAGCCTGACATGATTCTCATCCTCAGGTAGATTTCTCTCTGGTGGGGCAAACAAACAACTAAGTTAATAGTTAGGGTTTAATGATATAAGCAGGGCCACACTCCAGGGGTATATTTGCATTGCAGCCTCTGCGAATGATGCCCACTGGAGCTGAACACACACAGCTATTCAAAAGACCACAGTGTGAATGTTTCCCTAACGCTGGGTAGCATGGTGGCTCCGGGGATAAGCATTAGGCTAGAAGTATGCACAGAGTAGTAGAGTAGCACAGAAGAGAGAAGGAAAATGATGGATTTACCTGGAGATTTTTAATTTTCACTATTAACACATAGGGAATTAATGAGCCTTGTGATATGTTATTGATTTAGATAATGTAGTTTAGGAATGGTAACATTTATCCTAATGTGTATAACACAGCAGGGCTTAAATAATTAATTTAGATTATTGCTATACACACATTTTCATACTCACTTTAACATACATGGAAACCTCTATCGAGTAGTAAAATAAAAGAGAGCTTAAAAATTCGTGTGAAGAGCCCCACAGCCCTTGTGGGGAGTCAAGCTAGGCCTCATTTCAAAATGTGAAAGAGGGGTGGGTACCAGAACTTAAGGAATACGCACCAAATGTACCCTTTTTATTAACAGGAACTCAGATTGATCTGCGAGATGACCCCAAAACTTTAGCAAGACTGAATGATATGAAGGAAAAACCTATATGTGTGGAACAAGGACAGAAACTAGCAAAAGAGATAGGTGCGTGCTGCTATGTAGAATGTTCAGCTTTAACCCAGAAGGGATTGAAGACTGTTTTTGATGAGGCTATCATAGCCATTTTAACTCCAAAGAAACACACAGTAAAAAAAAGAATAGGATCAAGATGTATAAACTGTTGTTTAATTACGTGAGAAACGTCTTCTGTGGCCAAGTAAACTGTCCATTTCTCTCAGAAAGCATATGAAATGCTAAAGCTATACCCAGACCTCTTAAAAATAATGAAGCAGTTTAAAAATTGAAAGGAAAAAAAAAACAAACCCTGTCCTCAGAATTCTATAAAGTTGATTAAGAATGTTTCTTAAAGGTCCAAGAAGCAACAAACAGCATCTGAAGCCACAATCTATTATAAACACTTTATTTCAACTAGAAGGTACAATCTCTCAGGGGTTTCATAGTTTAAAAAGCTACAATCACATCATGTTGTAACTATATAAAAAACAGTGCTGTTAAGTGGAACTGCCTGGCTTAGACCATATACATGTCTGCACAGTCTTTATGGAATCTGCACAAAGAAATATCTTCTCCCTTTGCTCCAATTAATTGTTCTTGTATGTAAGTTTCTTTCTATTCCAGTATATCCAGAGTGGTGAAGTAACAAGGCCAGCCACGTAGCCAAAGGTCGCTCCAAGCGTGCAGGAGATGGGCCATTCCTGAGGAGAGAATGTATGAGATCGAAAAGAACAAATGTTTTATTATTACTTGAGCACAAGTGTAACCTAAATATTTCTATATTAAAGCTTAACGTGCTTTCTCAAAGGAAAAAAAAATTTGTTTGAAGAAAAATCTTGGAAAAAGTAAAATCATACTTTTATAGTGGTTGTTTTCATGATTCCAAGTGATCATTCTTAGTGAAAAATGTATTGAAAATGGGCAAAATATTACGTTACACTAAATTGTGAAGAAAACTTGCTAAAAATTGAAGAGGTTGGTATCAGTTTGAATTCTGACAGATGAAAATAGCAATTCAATTGACTCAATTAGGGAGCTGGATTAATATCTGGTTGGTCAGGGCCTAGTTATTTTCAATGAGTTCATATATTATTCCTTCATTTATTTCTTCTCCCTCTCAATAAATATCAGGGGAGGGAAGAAAGATGGGCACCTTGTTAGTTTTTTAGTGTAAACCAACAAATGAAGAGTTCTAAGACTAGGTCTGCAAGCTTATTCAAATATCTTAACACGACTTTAAAACAAAAATATTTGGAAGTGGATTGCAATATTTTTCCTTGTGATTATATTCATTTCAGTATTACTTTAATTCTAAGTGGTTAAACAAAGCATATTTGCAAATTTAAGAGAAGCCTCTGGGTCACATACTGAGGAAACCAAGAAATTCCTATCTTTCCTATTTTTTTTTTTTTTGAGATGAGAAGTTTATTCAGTTTATGTTTCAAGGCAATTATATAACTGTTTATTTTGGTTGGCATAATATTTTGTTGCACAATTAGTGCTATTAGTTTATACCACCTCTATACAATTTGTGGGGGGTTTTTGTTCGTTTTTAATTTTCAACTTTTTATACAATTTTGAAAGGTTACTTTCCATATTGGCTATATTGTCCATGTTGTACAATATGTCCTTGAACCTCTCTTATACCCAGTAGTTTGTACCTCCCACTCCCCCACACCTATATTCCACCCCTCCCAACCTGGTAACCACTAGTTTGTTCTCTATATCTGTGAGTCTGCTTCTATTTTGTTATATTCACTTGTTTGTTGTATTTTTTAGATTCCACATATAAGTGATATCATAAGTATTTGTCTTTCTCTGTCTGACTTATTTCGCTTAGCATAATGCCTTCCAAGTCCATTCATGTTGTTGCAAATGGCAAAATTTCATTCTTTTTTATGGCTGAATAACATCCCATTTTGTGTATATGTGTGTGTGTATATATTTCACATCTTCTTTATCCATTTATCTCTTGATGGACACTTAGGTTATTTCCATATCTTGGCAATTGTAAATAATGCTACTATTAACATTGGGGTGCATGTATCTTTTTGATTTTAGTATTTTTGTTTTCTTTTTCAAATATATAGCCAGGGGTGGCAATGCTGGGTCATATGGTAGTTCTATTTTTAGTTTTTTGAGGAACCTGCATACTGTTTCCACAGTGGCTGCCCCAATTTATATTCCCACATACAGTGTAGGAGGGTTCCCTTTTCTCCACATCCTCGCCAACGTTGGTTATTTGTGTTCTTTTTGATGATAGCCGTTCTGACAGGTGTGAGATGACATCTCACTGTGGGTCTGATTTGCATTTCCCTGATGATTAGTGATGCTGAGCATCTTTTCATATGCCTGTTGACCATCGGCATCTCCTCTTTGGAAAAATGTCTGTTCAATTCTTCTGCCCATTGCACAGCAAAGGAAACCACTGACAAAATGAAAAGAGCCTACTGAATGGGAGAAAATATTTGCAAATGATATGACTGAAAAGGGGTTAATATCCAACATATATAAAGACCTCATACAACTCAACATCAAAAAGCCAATCTGATTAAAAAATGGGCAGAAGAAATTTTTTTTTTTTTGTATTTTGAGTAAAGCAACATTCCTTTAAGCCTTTTTCCTTAAAGTGAGTTGTTAATATTCATAATATATGTAGGAGCAGTAGTTTCACCAGTTGTCTATCTTATTCTACTGTTTAATCATATAGGGTCACCAATGGTTCATATTAAAATGTATCTGTGTGTATAACATTGTTGTGATATTTATATTTTTGTCCAGTTACCTCTCCCTTCATCTCAAAACACAAGAGACATATAGGAGAAGGAAATAAAGTCAGATTACCCATTGCTATTAATATAGTCAAAGATGTCATAGGAATCCATATTCACTAAACTATTTAAGTCAGCTAGTACACCATTTGGAAGACAGGATTAGATACTTAGTTCAAAATAACTAAAGTGTAGTCACTTCTCTGTCATCCACACCAATGAAACTGAGTAATGGTTCAAATAAATAAACTTTTCAATACAATTAGATCAACTACCACATACATTTAAAACTTCCCAGATCTTGATCACAGTCTATTCTTAATGCAAGACTAATAATATCAGTAGCTTATCATCTCTTTACCTCTGATGCTGTAGAGTCACCTCAAACTCAACAACTTTCTTGTTTTTATTTCTCTCAGCTGCCCAAGACAGAAATGTCATGGCTTCTACTGACTTGTCCCTTTTCTTCGTATCCTGTAGTTAAGCAGTCTCCATGACTGGTGAGTTCTGTCTCTGAAGTCAGTGGTTCCTAAATTTGCTTACATATGAGAAAACATATAAGCTTTTAAAATGCTTATTCCAGGTCTTGAAACCTAGAGATTCAGTGGTGTTGAACCTGTATTCTGTGTAATACTCCCAGATAATTCTGATACACAGTCCAGGTTGAGAAACATCGCCCTCAAATTTCTAGTTCCTTTTATTCTCTCCATCCCTATTGGAATTACTTTCCTTGATTTTTCTATCTCCTTCCAAGACTGTGTAATGGTTTGCGAAATTTGTTTGCCCTACTCCATTAATCCCTTCCTGTTCTGGTTGATCCTCTACACTGCTTGTCTCATTTTCTCTTTAAGCCTTTTAATAGGACTGTGGTGACTTTTGCAGGGAGGTAGTATCTGGAGGGGCAGAGGAGGATTTCTGGGTTGTTGATAACATTCAGATTTTTATTCTGTCTTTTGGCGACATAGGCCTGCTCTCTGTGAAAATCCACCGGCAGCCTCCTTTAGGTTTGTGACTTTGTTCTATTTTTATGTTCTATTTTAATAATATGGAACTCATAGTGCCTCTTCAGGTACTTCCCCACTATACTTTTCCAACATAATTCTGTCCTTTAGCACATGCTGGTCCCTCTCTTTAGAACACCTTTTCTGCCTTCTCTCTCTAGCTTACTAATCTGTTTTTATTGTTAAGTTTTTGGGTAATGTTTCTACCTTAGTATCCCAGGTTGTAGAGTGTCTGTCTTATTCATGTTTGTGGTCCCACATAGAGATCAGCAATTGCAGAGCCCAGAAATTGGTAGATAGTATGGGTTCAACAGCGCTGTTTAAGTAAAATGAATGAATGCATGAATATATGCTGTAGTTTCATTGACAAATCGGAAAACTTGGCATCAGAAAATAAAGGAGTGAAGATCAAATCCTGTTGCGAGGGTGTGAAGCTATGCCTCTTAGCACAGGTATTTTGATTTTGGATGAACCCAAGAACAAAAAAATAATGAGTTGAATGTCATGTATCACAACCACAATCATAATCTGAACTAAGTCCCAGCCTAGGAAACGAAAGACCTGGGTTATAGTTGAGGCTCCAACATCACAGGGCTTTGGGCAAATCACTTTATCTTTCAAGGCCTAGTGCTTTCCATATCTAATTTTTTAAAAAAGTTTTGGGGAGGGGGAGTAGATGATCTCTAAGTTCCTCTGAATCTTAAGCATTCCATTGTGTCTGAATAATCTACAAGAAAAAGAAGCCTTCAGTGTTTCACAATTCTTCATGTAAACCACCAGCTAAGAAGCATAAATGTGGTTCTTTTGATCCTTGTTTTTTCCCATTTCTCCTCTATTACAGTATATCAGTCATGAGATGAAGAAATTCTTTCAATATATGCTAACAGAAAAAGTCAAGTAATTTTTTAAAATGTAATGTTTTAGCAGCTACCCTTCCTAAGGATTTTTAAAACAGCTTTATTCAGATGTAATTCACACAGCATAAAATTCACCCATTTAAAATATATAATTCAATGGTTTTTAATGCATTCACAAAGTTGTGCAACCAACCACAACAGTCTTCACAATTTCAGAACATTCATCACTCGCCACTCTAAAATCCTGGACTATTAGCAGTCAGTCTCCCAGTTCCACCTCCTTCCCCTTCTACCAGGCTTAGGCAGCCACTAATATGTTTTCTGTTTCTATACTTTTGCCAATTCTGGATATTTCATAATACAAGTGGAATCATACAATATGTGGTCCTTTGTGACTGGCTTCTTTCACTGAACATAATATTTTCAAGGTTCATCCATGTTGTGGCTCCAATTTTTTTAATGGAAAATAATATTCCATTGTGTGGATAAGCTACATTTATTCATTCATCCACTAAATGAATTTATCAATTGGCTATTATGAATAATGCTTCTATGAACATTTGTGTACAAGATCATGTGTGGACATATGTTTTCCTTTCTTTTAAGTGTATAACTAGTAGCAAAAATTCTGTCATATGTTGGCTCTGTTTAACCTTTGAGAAGGTGCTAGACTATTTTCTAAAGCAGCTGCACTGTTTTACATTTCGACCAGCAACGTATGAGAGTTCCAATTTCTCAGCACCATTGCCATTACTTTTTATTAACTGTCTTTTTTATTTTAGCCATCATAGTGGATGTAAAGGGATATCTCACTATGGTTTTGATCTGCCTAAAGGCTAATGTGTTCAATACCCGTTCAAGCATTTATAGGCCATTTATATCTCTTCTTTGGGGAAATGTTTATGTAGATCCTTTGCCCATTTTCAATTGAGTTATTTATATTTGTTTATTAAGTTATAAGAGTCCTTTATATATTCTAAATTAAAATCCCTTATCAGGTATATCATGGATGTGCCACCCATATAGAATGAGTTAGAAATTATTCCCTCCTCATCTATTTTTTGGAAAAGTTTTTGAAGAATTGGTATTGCTTCTTTAAATGTTTGGTAGATTCCACCAGTAAAGCCATCCAGGCTGGGCTTTTCTTTGTAGAAAGTATTTTTTTTAATTGAATTATAGTTTATTTACAATATTGTGGTAGTTTCAGGAGTACAACATAGTGATTTAGTATGTTTTCAGATTAAATTTCATTATAGGTTATCACAAGATATTGGGTATAATTCCCTGTGCTATACAGTAAATCCTTGTTGCTTATCTATTTTATGTATAGTTGTTCGTATCTGTTAATCCCATACCCCTAATTTGTCCCTCCCTCCTCCCCTTTGGTAACCTTAAGTTTGTTTTCTATGTCTGTGGGTCTGTTTCTGTTTTGTGTACACATTCATTTGTATTATTTTTAAGATTCCACACATATAACTTATATTTGTCTTTCTAGTTCTGACTTATTTCTTAAGTATAGTATTCTCTAGGTCAGGGGTCCCCAACCCCCGGGCTGCAGACCAGTACCGGTCTATGCCCTGTTAGGAACAGGGCCACACAGCAGGAGGTGAGTGGCAGGCGAGCAAGCGAAGCTTCATCTGCCGCTCCCCATCACTCCCCATCATTCACATTACCATCTGAACCATCCCCCCACCACCAGAAAAATTGTCTTCCACAAAACTTGTCCCTGGTGCCAAAAAGGTTGGGGGCTGCTGCTCTAGGTCCATCCACATTGCTGCAAATGGCAGAATTTCATTCTCTTTTATGACTAATATTCCATAGTGTATATATATATATATATATATATATATATGTATTACATCTTCTTAAGCCAGTCATCTGTTGATGGACACTTGGTTTACTTCCATTTCTTTGCTATTGTAAATCGTACTGCTGTGAACATTGGGTTGCATGTATCTTTTTGATTTTAGTGTTTTGGGTGGAATTGCTGCATATATATGGTAGTTCTACTTTTAGTTTTTTAAGGAACCTCCATACTGTTTTCCATAGTGGCTGAACCAATTTACATACTTTGTAGGAAATTTTAAAATTACTAATCAAATCTCTTTATTTGTTATATTTATTCAGATTTTCTACTTTTGAGCCAGTTTTAATAGTTTGTGCCTTTCTAGTAATTTGTTCAGTTCATCTAAGTTATCTAATTTATTGGCATATGGTTCCTTACAGTATTCCCTTATAATTAATTTTATTTCTGAAAGGTCGGTAGTGATGTTCCTTCTTTCATTATTTTAGTAATTTGTGTCTTCTCTCTTTTTCTTGGTAAATTTACCTAAAATTTGCCAATTTTGCTGATCTTTTCAAAGAACCAACTTTGGGTTTCATTGATTTTTCTATTGTAGTTTAAATTTCAAATTAATTTATGTTCCAATATTTATTATTTCCCTTCTTCTTCTGTCTTTAGGTTCAGTTTGCTATTCTTTTCCAATGTCTTTAAGTGGAAACTAGATAATTGATTTGAGATCTTTCTTTTTTAATATAGGCATTAAGAGTTATAAATTCCCCTCTAAGAATTGTTTTAGCTGTGTCCCGTGCTTTGGTATCTTATGTTTTCATTTTCATTCATTTCCTAGTATTTTCTAATTTCCTTTGTGATTTCTTCTTTGATCAATTGGTTATTTAAGAGTCTGTTTTTTAACTTCAACATTACTGTGACTTTTCCAACTTTTCTTCTATTATTTGTTTCTAATTTTATTCTACTTTTCTTGGAGACATTCTTTATATGATTGAAATCCTTTTAAAAGTATTGAACCTTGTTTTATGACCTAATATATGGTCTGTCCTGGAAAATTTTCATGTGTGCTTAAGAAGACTGTGTATTCTGCTGTTGCTGGGTGGAATGGTCCAGACATTTCTATTAGGTCTAGCTGGTTTATAGTGTTGTTTAAGTCTTCTATATCTTCATTGGTCTTTTGCCTAGTTGTTCTATCCATCATTGGAAGCATGGTATGGAAGTCTTCTACTATTATTTTCAATATTCTATTTCTCTTTTTAATTCTATCAGATTTTCTTTCATATATTTTGGGATACTGTTGTTAGATGCATATATATTTATAACTATTGTGTACCTGACAGATTGACAATTTTATCATTATAAAATGTTCCTTTTTTAATCTATAGCAACATTTTTTTGTATATGAGTCTGTTTACCCAGTAATAGTATAGTCACTCCAGCTTTCTTATGATTGCTTCTTTTATGGTATATTTTTTTCAAACTTTAACTTTCAACCTATTTATATCTTTAAATCTAAAATACATCTTCGGTAGACAACATATAATTGGACTTAAAAAAAAACTAGCCTCGCAATCTTTGGCTTTTGATTGGGTTATTTGACTCATTTGCGCTTAATGTTAATATTGATATGTTTGGATTTATATTTGCTATTTTATTTTTTGTTTTATATATGTTTCATGTCTTCTTTGTTCTTCTGTCCCTACTCTATTTCTTTCTTTTTCATTAATTTTATTAATATTTCATTCATAATTTTGGTGTATCATTTCAATTCCTTTGTTATTTTGCTATATTTTTAAGTTATTTTCTTAGTGGTTGTTCTAGGCTTACAATAGATGTATTAACTTACTTTAAGAATCTATATCAGGACTTCCCTGGTGGTGCAGTGGTTGAGAGTCTGCCTGCCAATGCAGGGGACACAGGTTCGTGCCCCGGTCTGGGAAGATCCCACATGCCACGGGGCGGCTGGGCCCGTGAGCCATGGCCGCTGGGCCTGCGTGTCCGGAGACTGTGCTCCACAACAGGAGAGGCCACAACAGTGAGAGGCCCGCATACCACAAAAAAAAAAAAAGAAGAATCTATATCAAACTTACACTAGTTTAATTTTAATGAGATATAGAAATGTACTTCTATATAGAACTATTCCCTTTTCCCTCTTTTCATGCTATTCTTGTTATATATGTTATGACTATGTTATGAACACAGTATTGTAATTATTCTAAAGTTCTAATTATTACTTTATATAATTGTTATGTCTCTTAAGAAGTTGAAAGAAGAGAGGAGAACAAGTATTTATTTTAATTGCTGTAACAATTTTTTCACTATACTTTTTTGAGTTACTTTCCTAGTGGTTGTCCTAGAAATTACCCTATGCATCTTAATTTATCAGTGTACCTCAGATTTATAGTACTTAGTTCCACTGAGATATAGAAATGTGACTGTTATAAATGTTATATTTCTTTTTCTCTTCTTCTGTGCTACCAATGTTTTACATTGTTATACATATTACATATACACTATTATATTTTTACTTTGTAGAATTTTATGTCTTTTAAAGCAGCTGAAAGAAGAAAGGAGAGCAATTATATATTTATAAACTTCGTTATATTAACCTTCTTATTGACCATTTCTATTTTTTTCATCTTCCTGTAGATTTGAGTTATGATCTGGTACCACTTTATCACTACAATACAGCTTTGCTCTCACCCACTTCTTTTGTGAACATATTGTATTTCTGTATGTTATAAGCACAACAAAATAATTACATACATATTGTTTTATACAACTGCTTTTTAAATAAGTTAACAGAAGGGAGAAAATATCCAATTATAGTATCTTTTTTAATTACCTACATAATTACCTTTACAAACATTCTGTTTCTTCATGTGAATTTGAATTACAATCTGAGATTATTTGTCTTCAGACTGAAGAACTTTCTTTAGTATGCAAGATACTTTTTTCGTTTTGTTTTGTTTTTGTTTTGTTTTTTGTGGTATGCGGGCCTCTCACTGTTGTGGCCTCTCCCGTTGCAGAGCACAGGCTCCAGATGTGCAGGCTCAGCGGCCATGGCTCACGGGCCCAGCCACTCTGCGGCATGTGGGATCCTCCTGGACTGGGGCATGAACCCGTGTCCCCTGCATCAGCAGGTGGACTCTCAACCACTGTGCCAACAGGGAAGCCCTGAAAGGTACTATTGATTGACATAAGAACTTTGATTTATAATACTTTTTTCACCACTTTGAATATTCATTGTCTTCCAGCCTCCTTTGTTTTGAATAAATCAACTGTTGGTTTTATGGGGGTAATCCCAAGTCCTTGGCAAGTCATTTTTCTCTTGCTACTTTCACAATTTTCCTTTTGATTTTGGCTTTCAACCTTTTGACCATGATGTGTTTTGATGTGGATATCTTTGTGTTTATTCCAGATGGAGTTCAGTAAGCTTCTTGAATATGTAACTTCATTTTTTTCCATCAAATTTGGGAGGTTTCAGCCATTGCTTTTTGAATAATTTTTCTGCTTCTTTCTTTTAAAAATGTTTTCCTGTATTTCAATCATACTTAATAGTATCCCACATTTTTCCTAGGCTCTGTTGATTTTTCTTCATACATTTTTCTGTTTTTCAGATTACATAACCTCTAATCATCTATCTTCAAGTTCATTGAGTCTTTCTTCTGCCAATTCAAAGCTACCATTGATCCCCTCTAGTGAGTTTTCATTCTTCATATTGCTCATTATACTCCTCACATTCAAAATTTCATTTAGTTCTTTTTTTGTAACTTCTATTACTCTTTGCCAATGTTCTGTATTTGATAAGACATTTTCATCATGTCTTTCTTTCATTCTTTAAGGATTTTTTTTTTTTAGTTCTTTGAACATATTAATCATAGCTATTTTGAAGTCTTTGCTAAATCCACTATTGAGTCCTTTTAAACTTAGTCTCTGTTGCTTGTGTTTGTATCACACTTCCCTGTTTCTTTGCATTTCTTGCAAATTTTTGTAGTTGTTGTTGAAAACTTGATGTAACAACTCTGCATACTGGTCCTCCTGCCAACCTAGGGCTTACTGTAGTTGTTGCTTGTTTAGTTGCTTAGTGACTTTGGGGAGTATTTCAACGAATTCTATTTCTGCTTTAGTGTAAGACCTTTAATGTCACTGCTCAGATAGCATAGCCTTGAGCAAGTGCACAGTCACACTGATATCCATTTTGCCCAGGGATGACAGTGGTTTTAGCTGAGCTGTCTTTGATTTTCTCTTTTCCTGATTTTCATACTAAAATTTTCTAGTGTTATTATTACTGTTCTCTAGTGTCTTCATACTAGTCTCAGAGTGTTATTATTCCCCAGCTGTTAAACTTTAATAAATGTTAGCTGATTGATTCTTTTCTTTTTTCTTGGAAATGCCCAAGGGCATAAATCACTGCATTCTGAACCAATTAAAGTCAGGTTTTCTGCAAGGGTAGTCTTTTAGGCCAGTCTCAGTGACTTGGTCATACCCCAGGAGAGCTCTTCTTAGCTTCTCTTTCCATCTATTTTCTTTTTTTTAACTAGACTACTAGCTAATCTATCATTTCACTTGTTGCTATCATGGAGCTACTAGCTGTTCCTTAACTTCTCACACCAAAGTCTCCTTTTTTCTTTTAATATAGAATCTTTAGGCTTGAACTTCCTCACTCTGTTCCAAATAAACCCAGAGCTATAGAACTCTCAGTGTTTACAGCCTGCCTCCCTCTCTAAGCAAAACCTATATGATGGTCTGCTTGTCTCCAAGGGACATCCCTACTCTCTGAGTATGGTACTGAGTGGGGGCAGTAGCCTTTGGTCTTCTTGGCTTTTCTCTCCCAGTGTGGAATCTCTGCTCTATGAGCTAACTGGGGTTAATGCAATCCTTCAGTCTATGATTGAGGGTTTGGTGGAATAAGAGAATCCCAGACTTCTGTGCTTGGCTGACTAAGCTTCTGCAACACAGACTGGAGAGAATGAGAAATGCTGGTGGTCTGTCCCTCACTGAGAGAAAATATAATCCTAGACAATGAGCTGGAGGAAGAGGCAGATTTAGTTGAGGGCTTGGTGGTGGGAGAATGGGTCATGACTCAAATGAAACAGACTCTCACTCTTCTGAGATTTAATAGATTTTCCTAAATAAGTGTTTCTCCATTTGCTGTGTGCTCTTAGGGCAATTTCCAGAGACTTTAAATGGTGTTTTTTTATATGATTTTCACTAGTCGTGATTGTTTCACGGGGGAGAAGGTAAGGAGAGCTCCTCATTCTGTCACTCCAGAAGTACTTTTCCTCCCAGCTTTTTTTATTACTGAAATCACAGAAACTTTTAGTATTGTATTCCTGCCAAATGGACCAGAAAACAGATCAGTCTATATGAAAAGAAGGAAAGAACTGAAAAGAGTAATTATTTGAGTTACTATGAACTTTAGTTAATTTTTTCAAACAAGTATGCAAAGTGTTGATTTAATTAAGAGTTCAAATTTTAAAGGATTGAAGAGGCTTCATTTTTTGGCAAAAATAATGATTAGATACTCTGAGATCTTTGAATACATAACATCTAAAAATGCGGGCTTAAATGTAAAAATCATCTTTTTAAAATGCATCAATAATCTGCCAAGGATGTAATGAAAATTGTCAGAGCAATGTCTTTTTTTCTCTACAGATGTTTCTCTACAATGATTTTACCAAATAAGGGCTTATAGTTTCCATTAACCGGAAGTAAAGAGATTGGCAGTCATAGCCAATACAGCAGCTCCATCAATGGCCCTGCATCCTTTTATCTTTCTGTTACATCATTGTTATTTATCACCCTCATACTAATATTTCATGGACTCAAGACCACTGTTCTATCTCTAACCTCATATCTGTACTTCAGGGCAGTTCAAAAACAAGGAAACATTCAAAGAAGGGCTGGGACCTATAAGACAGAAGAAAAACTTTAGAATCATCCAACAGATTTTGATTATATCTCCTTGGCCAGAACTAAATCAAACAGCCACCTCTAGTTAGCAAAACTGTCTAAGGCTGGGAAATATACTTTCAGAAGTTAGACATGTTACCACCAAAAGAAATCTGGCTTCTATTTAGTAAGAAAAAAATGGCAAATGGGTATTAGATAGAAAACTAGTAGTGTCTGCCACAGAAAGGTTGTGGAAAATGGGAATACTCATACACTTCTGTTGGGAGTATGATTTGTCATGACTTTGAAGAATAGTTTTGCTATAGCTACAAAAGTTGGAGAAAACAATGAATGAAGTAGGACTATTGATAATAACATGGTCAACACTCACAAACAATTTTTAAACCAAAAATATCAAGTTCTAAAACAATGTGTATAATAAGATGCTTTTTGTATGCGCTTTTATGTACTACAGTAAGTCCCCTACATACAAACCTTCAAGCTGTGAACTTTCAAAGATGCGAACGTGCATCGCATGTCTGATCACATAAGTTAGTTCACGTGTCTGGCATACATTGCCACGTGCATGCATCCTCTACAAGTGGTTGTGCTTTTGTGTACTTTACTGTATAGACTACAGTAGTACAGCATCTTTATTTCAAAGGCAGGATGTTCGAAAGCAAGCATAAAAGCAGTGGTGGTGTAGCTGGTACTGCTAAGAAGAGTCAAGCAATAACGATGGAAACAAAAGTGAAAATAATTGAGAAAGTGGAGCGACAAGAGGAAGAAGAAGTAACTGAAGAACAGAAGAGATTCACGACACAGGTAACGGAGAGGGGATTTTCTTTATTTGACGTGGCACTGTTAGTTTTTGAGGCACAGGACCCAAACGTAGAACAGTACACAAAGGTTGCAGCAGCCTTTCAAAATGCAGTCCAGTGCTACCATGTTAACTGTGATGAGAAAAAAAGAGCTACTACCCAGACATCACTGGATCATTTTTTCAAGAAGGCAGATAGAACTGAATCCAGCAAGGAACCAGAGCCTCTGCAATCAACATCAGGCGTGAGTGAAATTGCAGCCTGCCCTCTGTCTCCTATTGCTGACCATCCTTCATCTCTACCATCTCCCACCTCCTCTCCCTCCTCTAGTCAGTAACTCTTCTTGCCTGTTCACTCGATGCCAGCCCCTGGATGCCAGCTGTTGTACTGCACTACTGTACTTTTCAAGGTACTGGACTGTAAGATTAAAAATGTTTTCTTTATTTTTGTGTTTGTTTTTTATGTATTATTTGTGTGAAAAGTATTATAAACCTATTACACTACAGTACTATACATAATGTACATATAGTATAGTACTGTATATATACTGTATGTTTGTGTGTATATATATATATATATATATACATATATATATGTGTGTGTGTGTGTGTGTGTGTGTGTGTGTGTATAGCCAATTGTATTAGTTGGGTACCTAAGCTAACTTTGTTGGACTTAGGAACAATTGGACTTACGAAAGCACTCTCAGAATGGAGCTCATTCCTATGTATGGGACTTACTATATATGAGGACTATTTTCACCAAGAAAAGACTTTATTTTATTTATTTTAATTGAAGTATAGTTTATGTACAATGTTATGCAAGTTACAGGTGTACAATTTAGTGATTCATAATTTTTAATTGTTATAAAAATTATAACAATTATACTCCATTTATAGTTATTATAAAATATAGGCTATATTTTCCATGTTGTATAATACATCCTTGTAGTTTATTTTATACAGAATAGTTTGTACCTCTTAATCCCCTACTCCTCCTGCCTTCCCTGTCCCCACTGGCAACCACTAGTTTGTTCTCTATATCTGAGTCTGTTACATTTTTGTTATATCCACTAGTTTGTTGTATTTTTTAGATTCCACATATAAGTGATTTTTTTAAATGAGAAGAGTTTAGTTACATTATTTAAATGCATAGGTGGCCCACGGGTGAGCAACGGAGATCCATGGGGAAACAGCAAGTGGAATCACAGGGGTGGGTGGGGGCAAGGCTGGGGCTGCAAGAGGAGCTGTGGGGCTGGCTTTCCAAGGCACTTGGAGTTAATGAGCCACAGAGGCGAGACAGCAGAGCCCAGACTCCACCTAAAACCGGACACTGAAGGACAGTACTAGTCCTTCTCTGTCTGACTTACTGAATTTAGCATAATATCCTCCAAGCTCACCCTTGTTGCTGAAAATGGCAAAATTTCATTCTTTTTTATGGCTGAGTAGTATTCCATTGTGTGTGTGTGTATGTGTGTGGTGTGTGTGTCTGAGATAGACAGATAGATAGATATTATTCATTTATATATATATAAAGATGTGATATATATATATATATATATATATTTCACATCTTCTTTATCCATTTATCTGTTTATTGACACTTAGATTGTTTACAGTGTTTCACTGAGATTCTGGAACATTGTCCCAGATAGCATTATTTTAAAACTTATTCCAGAAATTACGGTATATAAAAATTAAAGCCGATCCCATTTTTGGAAGAACCAAACACTGTTTCAGGGGCACATCTTGCTTAATACTAAGGTTTAATGGCAAAAACGTGGGCTTGGGGGCCAACAGTCTAAGCTTTAAATCACTGCTCTAAAACCTGGGAGCTCTGTACCCTTAAGCCAGTTGCTTTAATTCTCTACCTGTTTCCCCTTGTAAAATCACAGCAAGAAATCTTACCCTCCAGGATTTTTGTGAAGATTAGAGACAACAATGTGTCTCATCTAGGTCTGATCCTTATTGCATGCATAGTAAATTGTTGCTCTGGTGCATAAATTAGTTCCTAAGTTTCCACGCCCTGCATGATCTCATACACAAACTGTGGTATCACTTGAAACTACTATCAGAAACCCCCAAATTCCTTGACCGAGCGTTTTGCATTCCCATTACTGTTAAGTGCTAAATTATTCTTCTCAATGACACACCCAGGACCAAATAAAACAGAAAATAGAAACTGAGTAGTTTGTTGAATAAACTTAAATCAAAAGGAACATGATTTTTAAGGCATTTAAACAACATTTAAAAAGTTTATCCTTTTTCAAGAGAGAGAAAATACTGCAAGTGTTTGAATGTTTGTTGTAGCTTTTACCTTACTTAATGTTCTTGAAATTGTAAGAGTTTTTGTAAATCTAAGACTCTTACCAAATTACAGGAAAAAGAATGTTCTTTATATGTATTATAAGCAATGTTATTATGGATTATAGTTCTTTTAGAAGATGTTAAGAGAAAAGTTATGGTGAGAGGTCAATTGTTTATAAAAAAAATTTTCAAAAAGAGATGCCAGTATAAACACACACGTTGGACAAGGGCCACTTGGACCAAGAATTAATGCTGAGATCTTATGTATTATGTGATAAAATACCATATTTCAATCTAAATTCCTCATTCTTTCCCTAATGTAAGGGCAACATATTCCTCTATGGTTACTTTAGGGGTTATATTTTGATTGAAATGTTTCATTGTTTTGCAAAAAAAAAATTTATGGGGCATTAATAGATGCTATCTGATAATAGATTCTTTAAAATTGATGATATTTTCCAGTTCTAAAAAAAAAAGAACAAAAATCCAATGCAGAAACATATTGATGAATACTTTTCATCAACATGATAAAAGTTGATTAGTACTTTTCAGTCTTAAAAGAGAGACAAGGATAAATCATCTGAATACTGAGGTATTTGAGTGGCAGGTCTAGACCCATGATGGTACAGAAGAGGCCATCTCTGGAGGTGAGGACATGATTGCCCTGCTGATTGGTTGCTCCTTTTTAGAAGATCCTTCTCTTCTACTTATGAGAGTGTGTCAACATCTCATATCACTTACTCCTTTAGGAGTAAGCAATTTTAATATATTATCAGCCATCAATAATGTATTTTAAATTATTTGACAAATGAACTTCTCTTGAACTTGAGAGAGTGAGATCGCTAGCCACACCGCATCTGATGACGATGATGGGGAAAGGAAGGCCCAGTGTCCCTGAGGATTGTCAGAGTGGGGACATTTTGAAGGAAGGGAAGGTGAAGGAAGAAAGGAATGAGGAGAGAGCTGGCAACAGAATTGGTATAATTTTTAGTCATGTCTGAACTTTCGAAAGGAAAGAAGACAGATAGGAGAAGTAATAGTACAGGCTTCAAGAGTGTAGGGTCCTGTCAGACTGTGTGATCTCTTGAGCCTGTGCACTGAAGACTTGAACCCAAACATTGGGGAAGAAAGAAAAGATCATATTCTTGGAAAGAATGTAAATACACACATGCCCTCTGCATTAGTCAGGTTTCTCCAGATAAACAGAATCAATAAGATGTATCCTATAGGATAATTTATATATATATATATATATATATATATATATATATATATATACACATATATATGATTTATTACAAGGCATGTAACTATGGAGGAAGAAATCCAGCTATCTGCCATCTGCAAGCTGGTGACCCAGGAAAGACTGTGATATAAATTCTAATCCAAGTCCAAAGGCCTGAGAACCAAGAAAGACAAAGATATAAGTACCAGTTGGAGGACAGGAGAAGACTGACGTCTCAGCTCATGTAGTCAGACAGTGAGAGTAAATTTATTCTTCCTCCACCTTCTTGTACTATTCAGGCCCTCAGTGGATTGGATGATGCCCACCCACTCTGGGGAGAACAAACCACTTTACTCAGTCCACCAATTCAAATGTTAATCTCTTCTGGAAACACCTTCACAGTCATACCCAGAAATAATGTTTAATCTGGGCAACCCATGTCCTGATCAAGTCGACACAAAAAATTAACCGTCACATCATCTGTCTTCCAATCAGTGTTATGTGGCGCCTCCCTCTGGGGCTCTGAAACTTGGGGCTATATTTCCCAGCAGAGGAAAGTTGAGAATGTCGGAGTGCAAGAAAGAGAAAAGAATGACTTTTGGAAAGATAAGAAAAGCTTAGGGGTGAGAAAATGGGACTAAATCACCCTTTAGCTAACATACTGGGAAAATCACTAAAGAAAGCAAGCCTTTAACTGCAGATTAAAACATAGATTTTTATCTTTCTTTACACCTCTTTATTTAAACATTTTAGTGGAAGAATTACTAAAAATTGGAAATATATGGAGCCCCATGAAAAGAGGTTAGAGTTGTTTTTATCTTTTTTAGGAAAAACAAAGCATAAACATTATAAGCAACCCAAGTTTTCAGTATGATTGCCCTATATACCTTTTCTTCCAAACATAAAGCTCATCTGGCTACCATTAGTTTCCTGTCTTGATGGGGTATCTTCCATCTATTCTTCCATTCATTTTTGTTTAGAGTGAACATTGGGTGTGTTGGTATAATCACTTGAGCCCAGTAACAAGCTCTACATTATAAGCTCTCACATTACAGTCTCAGGCAGAGAGAAAGTTCTGACAACCTGAATGCTGCTATTCAGACAGTCTCCCTGGAAGGAAAAAATGCCAAGGGCATGTCTAACCACAAAGAGAGCAGAAACCTTCCAAGAACCACAGGAGAAGAGACAAGCTTCCCTCTCTCAATTCAATTTAAGGCAGCTTCAGTTAAGAGGTATTTTCAAAAGATTTTAGAGTGATGTATTGGGTTTTTTCAGCAATTCCGAATCAGAAGGTCCTGATCTATTAAAGCAATATAAAACATAATGTTAGTTAAATTTTTGGTCAAACATTTCCTGATAATTTCTAGTAATCTTAGATCAAATATCATCAAATGAAGAAAAACAGTCTGCCCTTTTTGTGTGTGTGTAAACTTTTTGCATTAATCTAAATAGAAGTTCTTTCCTGTTTATTTGTTACCTAGCTCTGGAAGTGCTATAGTATACTACAGTTTGAAGCCAGCAAAATGAGGTCCAAACCCTGCCTCCGCCCTTATTATCTGAACATGGGCACATTATTTCACAATTCTGACACTAACGTTTCCATATGTAAAGTGAGGATAATAGAACCTACTTGATGAGGTTGTTTTATGTATTAAATAATACACATGCTAAGATGCAGCACAGGGCTTAGCACCTGGATACCACTCAATCCAGTGAGGGTTGTCCATTGTTCTTAATTGATTTGTGTTGCCTGAAGTATTTTTCACTCTGTAAGACATGAAACAATGGATGAAGGAATATTTGACATTATTTTCTATACACAAAATTTTGAGCCAATTTTACATGATTAATTAAAACCTGTGATATCTAAAATTTAAAATGTCTCTTTCTTTTTTTTTTTTTATAACAATAAAATAAACAGAGCTAGAGAATCTACCCAGGCAATACTTACTATAATAAGCATTTACTCGCTGGTAGGTCTGTGCTATATTTGGGTGCTAGAAAGATGATTAAGAAATGGCTAGTCTCCCCATAATTTGGTGAAAGGTATTTGGATTAAGGGTTTCATGGGACTTGCTGACATCTGTGATCCTTCATTATCAGGCCCCTGCCTCTCTCTCCAGTCTTAGCCATCCCTCAGCATCCTTGCCTCACCCTTAACTCCAGCACACCAAAACCTCATTCTCTGCTATTTCTTTTATGGGTTCCTTTGTCCAAGCTGACTTTTAGGTGTGGTTTTCATCTAGATATCCTTGGAGGTTCAACCCAAGTATCATCACCTCCTCAATTTACCTTCCCTTCTTCTCCTCGCCCATCCCATGACTCCCCCACTAAAATGGGTTAGGTGCCACTCCTTGGGGTTCACATAATACTTTTGCTTATTTCTATCACTATAATTCCACATTGTTTGACAACTGTAAACTCTTTAGACCATAACTTACTCACCTCTGAATTTCTTCTTCCCAGCACAGAACCTGGCATCTAGTAGACACTCAAAGAAGATTAGTGGGATAAATAAGTGGATTAATGATGTCATGTTAGAAAAAATTTAATAGTAGTTGCTATAGACTGAATGTGTTCCCCCCAAATTCACATGCTGAAACCTAATCCCCAGTGTGAGGGTATTTAGAGATGGGAACTTTGGGAGATGATTAGGTCATGAGGACAGACCTCTTGTGGATGGGATTAGTTTCCTTATAAAAGAGGCCCCAGAGAGATCCCTTACCCTTCCTCCAGGTAAAAACACAGTGCAAAGACAACTATCTATGAACTAAAAAGCAGGTTCTCGCCAGAAACAGAATCTGCCAGCCCCTTGATCTTGGACTTTGCAGCTTCCAGAACTGTGAGCAATAAATTTCTGTTATTTATAAACCCCTCAGTCTGTGGCATTTTGTTATAGGAAGCTGAATGAAGTAAGACAGTAGCATTAGGGACAAAAACAAGGTCCCTGGGTTAAGATCTACACTCATCAGATCACCCAGTGTTGCATTTCCTTGGGGAGTTCTGGACACTGTTAATGTATTGTCCTGTTTTTCAAATGGAAAGATTTAGAAATAAAATGCATGATTCATCATGAGTCAAGAATCCGGCTTGAAATAAAGTCCATATCTCTAATTTCTCAACTTGGGTTTCTGTAATTCTACTGTGCACCCTCTTCCAGAATAAAAATTCTAATAAAACTTCCTTGGCATCATTATTCAGTAGCAGGAAATTGTGACATGATACCCTAAAATAAACGAATCTAAGCACACCAGGTTTCAGTTGAGTCTGGATGATTTTAACAGAAAACCAAAATTCCTCAGACATTTTTTCTGTGACCTTGCAGGCTACCTCAAGTCTGAGGCTATATATGTCCAGAGATTTGACAGAACTGTTTACAAATTCTTATGATTTTATTGATTACATGATGGAAAAAATTTGGAGTTGGTCTTACATTGTCATTGGCATTAGTGAGGTTGAAAGCTTTTGTTTGATCTCCATTCAAGCTTTTTAGAAGCATGGAAACTGCAAAGTGAAGCAATTCAAATTTATGCAGAGTTTGACAGTGAGTTAATTAACAGAACTATGCAAAATTGAATTTTGAGAAAACAATTCTGGCATTTTTGCATAGTTGTATGTTATGAATGTACTTCTCCATAAGCATATGCAAGCTATCTGTCAACTAGCTGGCTCATTTTGAAGACATGTCCACTTAAGAGAAAATATTATGTTTCAAAGAGTCTTATGAAGCACAGAGAAAAGAGAGAAAAGACTACAAGTACTTTGCCCTTTAACTTTGAAATGTATGAAGAACCCCAAACTAGAGTTGAACTCATAATAACTGAACTCCCAGGCACCATACTTGTTAAAATAGATACAGACACTAATCCAAACAGGCAGGGTGGTCTCTTCTCAAATATTCACATTCCACACCCTGTCACAGACATACTCAAATCAGAGCAAGCCTTAACACAGAAACAGAGGAGACAGCCATCTCTGCAGTGTGATTTCAAACATGTTCAGGTTGCCCCCAAAATACATTCCTTTACCAGCTGAAATTTCCCAATTTCAGATTTATTTTGTGCCATAACAGTTTGAATACTGTAAAAGGGAACTTCTCTGACATATATGGATGAATAATGAAAGATGGAAAACAGTTTTAAATTAATTTTCCCTTTGTGTAAATAAATGTATAAGGTGCTTTCCTGAAATTGGTTTTGATAAGGAGAAAGATGCACACGAGTCCCTAGACACCAAAAAAGAAGACTGTACCTCTATAAGTTAGAGAACAGATAAAAGGAAAGAATGAGAGCCTCAGAGGCAAACTTCTGATTTTGATATCTGCCTAGTGGGGGGCTTGGGCCCTACAATTTATATGGAAAAGGACAACAAAAACAGGAGTGGGGGTGGAGGGGTTGATGTTTTCCTTGCTTGTTACCCTATCTCTTCAATGAGTCACATTTTCCAGCTGACAGTTTACATGTTTGTTTTCAAATTCTCAACATGGTACCGAGAATGAGCCAGGAATCTTTTGGTTGCAAGAAACATACACCCACGTACACTATGCAAATTAGCAAGTTTATTGAATTAGAGAATCTCAAGGAAATAAAGCACTTGCAGGATACCTGGTTCCAGTTGATCTGAAAGTCATCAGGCTGCCATCTTGCCTCTTTCCCTCTGTAGCCACATCCTGGTGTGCTTCTCTCTGCATGTCTGCCTTTTTCTTAACCTGTTTCCTGGGAAAGGCTCTTTACTTTTGGCTTTTCCATAAATGTATCTTTTATTGTCCTTGACCAGCTCAAAGTCCAGCTCTAGCTAATCGTCCAGGTCAATATTCACAACATACAGACTCAATATAGGTGAGGGAGACAGAGAGAGAGACACAGAGAAAGAGAGAGAGAGAGACAGAACGAGAGAGATCCCAACTTGAATGCAGTTTCTACCTCAAATCCTATAATGGCCAATAGAGAGTTCCCTGGTGTTTATCTGCACACCAGGCTTAAGTTTTTCAGCAAACATTTAATGGGAGATAAATTATCTTAGAGCAATATGTGAGAACAGAGATATTGACTAGGCATTTCTAGTAAACTAGTGTTGCAGAGATAGACGGATAAATAAAAGGGATTAGTAAAACTGTGTAAATCAGTTTTCCTCATCTCTTACGCAGGTAATTTGAGGTCTGAACAATCTAAATACAATGTGCATGACCCTATTAGCAGTAATAGAGTGAATGATTCCAAAGATAAGTCCCAAAATGTGTAAGCCAGGTATTTTCCAAAACAGAAGTTTTATACTTGTACTCAGTTTAGGTATAAAAATTTGTTTATTTGACATACATCAGTGGAATGATTAAGTGGTGCTTTGCCAATAAGTAAAGAAACAGCAGGAAAAAGAAGTGAATTCTAAAAATTAGGAACTTCTGAATAATTTTAGTAAATAGAACATTTTGGAATACCCAAGGCAGAGACTGAATAAGAGATAAGAGAAATGTGCAGAAGCAACTGAGTTCACAAATAAAATCTTTTTTATGCATTGTGGAAATTTTCCAAGAGTCTTTTCAGTACCCAGAAAAAAGAAAGTCCTTTTCATATGATTTCTTCTCCTTCCTTCTATATTATACAGCCCCCAGCTTCCTGGACCTAAAACTCAGGCTATAATAACATGGTATTTGTTCAACTTCCATGTTAATGAGGACTTTTTGCAGAATTTTGTGAACCTTATCCATTTCTTATCTTGAGCAACAAAATATGTTTTAGGTTCCAACTTGAAAAGCTTACAAATAAACTTCAACAACTATTTTTTTCAAATTATTAGCTGCCTCTAGATTTCATAGAAACTCTCAGACTTCCACTTAACCAGCTCACAGATGAACAAATGTTGCCCATCTCTGTACTCATGGCTAGTAAGTTATTTCTGCCCTCATGGGTTCAGCTATGTGTCAAGCAAGAGTCAAGGTTTTATTCTTAAGCTTCTTTATACCAGTTTCACTTGTATTTGTAATTATGTAATTAAATTAAATATTATATAGACTGATGATACATGAGTGGAAAAGGAAAAATGTGTTATTTCTCTGATAACTAAGTTAAATACTTTGGAAGGGCTAAATAAATGCGAGTTGCAAAAAATTTCAGTGTAATTAGAAATTATTTACACCTGTCATTCATTCAACATTTAATGAATATTTATTGAGTCCTTTCTATGTGTCAGCCTTGAGTCCAGACATTGAAAATACAAAGATGAATAAAACAGTATTTCCCCTCTCAATTTGCTTATAGTTCTGTGTGTGAGACAGACAAACAAGTGACCAAATACTCTCTTACTCTCCTTCTGTAGCTATATAGGTCTCCAGTACGAGGGACACACAATATAATCTTGGGAGTTAAGGAGAGCCTCCTGGGGAGAGTTACATCAGAGCAGAAACCTGAAGGACAAGAAGGGTTATCTAGAGTTTGGGAAGCAGATGAAGAAGGGAATTTTAGCTAGAGGAAGTAATGCTAGCAGATGCCCAGGGGTAAGGTGAACCTAGCATATTCTGGGAATTGAAATAAAAGGAAAAATATATATATATTTTTTCAGTTTTATATATATGTAACTGAATCACTTTGCTCTCCACCTGAAACTAACACAACATTGTAAATCAACTATACTTCAATAAAAACATTTTTTTCTAAAACGAGAGAAAGTTAATTGATGTAATTTTAAAAATAATGAAGAGACTCATGACTCATACTTTTTGTAAGGACTTTGTATTTTACAATATCTTGAGAGAAATGGAGAATTGTTGAGGTGTCTTAAGAGAAGTAAGTTAATTAGAATAATAACTCTGAGAGATCACACTGACATTACTATGAAAAGAATAAACTGGAATTTAGTAAGACCAGTTAGAAACCAGTTGTAAGCAGCCTAGTGGAAAACCAGTGGTCACCTAAACTGGGACAATATGAATTACCAAACTGGCACAAAATAAGACATAAAACCTAAACAGAATATAACCAGAAATAATTGATAATTTTGCCAAAGGAATGTGTGCTCCTCTAAATCACAGAGCTCAGATGGTTTTACAGTAATGCTACCTTAAAATTTCTTATGCTGGTGAAGTTGTTTCCAAACAACATAACTTTGGTAATGATACAGCTGACAATTACTTACGTTAATGAACTCAAAGAAATAAATAACAACCAAAAATATCTTAAAAACCAATTTATTGATATATTTACAAAATCTCAAATAAGTCAAAGCCCAGCTAAATGAAAAAAATATATTGATAAAAAACATCATGACCCCATGAGACTTATTCTTGAAATAAGTCACATAATTTTTCACACTCCTATGTAAAGAAGAAAAACCATATGATCACCTCAAAATGCAATTGTGGGTCCTATTGGTAACATGCTAAATTTGTTCCTATTTTTAAAAACTCTTCTTAGTAAACTAAGCATAAACGTTTACTTTCTTAATATAAGAAAGGTTTCAAACTATCATCTAAAATTATATGTAGAGTTAACATTTATTAAGCACTTATTATATGCTCTATATACCTTCCATTATACAAAGTAATCTCAATCTGTAATCTCATTTAATGTTCTTATATTAATTAACTTCCCACTCCACTTACTCATTCCTACCTTTACATCTTGACCTGATTTTTCTATAATTCTGCCTTCACTTTTATGTTTTTAACTTAAATGTCACTTTTTCAGAGAGGAATTCCTTCACCCTCCAATCTAAATTAGGGTTCCAATTATTTTCTCTCACAGCATCCTCCTTTTTTTCATTCCTGACACTTATCACAAGTTATAACTGTGAGATCATATCTCTATAACCTTTTAAAATCTTTATGTCTCCACTAGACTTTAAATTATATGACATCCAAAATGGTGTCAAATTATTTCACCACAGTACCTAACACAATGACTACACGAGATAGTTGCTCAATGAATATTTATGAGCTAAATGAATCCTAATAAATGGCAAAATACCAAGGGCTTTCCCATTAAATTCAGGAACAAGAAAATGATTATTTCTGTAACATTTGTTATTCATCATTATTCAGAAGTTGTAGTAACTGAATAGAAGAGGGAAAAGAATGAGAAATATATTTCAGAAAGGAGGGATGAGATGGTCATTATTTGCAGAGATATTTTTTATCTGAACCACTCCAGATAACAAATTTCAGCACGGAGGCCAGAAGTCAATACAGAAAATTTAAATTATGTTGGCAATAACTAGCTGGAAAATATTATGGAAAAAAATCTCCTAATAAGAATAAAAGAAATACCTAAGAAAAAACTAACAAGAAATATGGAAATGTGTATATGTTAAGAAGCAGAAAGAGGAAGAGTAGATGAAGAGGACCACAGTCCTTTTGAGATCTTCGTCCTTAGTCATGCCCTTGACTGTTACGCTTTTTTGGTCAATATGGTCGCACATTCTCCAGAGTCATTTCAAACTGTTCCATAATTCTTAACCCTCCCTCCTTTCTCTCAGCAGATGAGCTTGACTGCTGTTTCATAGAGAAAATAAAGCCATCAGATTAAAACTCTTTTAAATTTCTATTTTCTGCACATAAACAGATCTGGTTCTAAATCTTCCCTCCTTCCTGTTACAATGAATTAAATGACTTTCCTCCCATCTAAACATAGTTGCCTTGGAGAACCTCACCATATTTATAGTCTTCTCCCTTGATTCCATATCTTCCTCCGGCTACCATCCTCTTTTTCTCTTCTTCACAGCAAACTTTTTGAAAAAGTGATCTGCTCACACTATCTTCATTTCCTCACCTTTTGTGTGCTTCTTATCTCACTCTTGTTTCTTCACTGGGTCCATGAGACTGCTCTCTTCAAGGTCATTGAGAACTTCACTGAAACAAAATTTTAAAAATATCTTTCTAGTCCTTATTTTACTTTACTCTGCAGCATTTAATACCATTAACCCTTTGCTTCTACTTGAAACTCTTAGTTTGGCTTGAAAGATCCCAGGCTCTCCTGGCTTTTCTTCTACCTCCCTATATCTTTATTCACTCTTCTTTCTCTTCCCACCATTAAAGGTAATTGTTTCTCCGCTGCATAGTCCTGGTATTTCTTCTCTTCTTATTCTTCACACTCTTCCCAGTTGAATTTGCCAATTTCAGTTGTTTCAGTTACTGACTGATAATGCCAGCTTCTCATACGTCTATGTATTTCTAACCCAAATAAATTTACTGAGCTCTGGTCCTAAATATCTAACCTCCTCCCAGCATTTCCGTTTTATTTCCCTACATATACTGGCATTTTTAACATATATAAAGTTTATTGGATCATCTTCTCTATGGAATCAGTTTCTCTTTATGTTCTTTATCTGAGAATGGTACCTCCATCTACCTTTTTACTTTGATATAGTCATTGATTTTCCATTTTCTTTATCCCCCACATCCAATCAATCACCAAGTCTTATTGACTCTACTTTAAATACCTTCCAAATGTGACTTCTCCATGTCACTGGTATTATTCTTTTGTAGAGTTCTATAGCTAGCTCATATCGTATCAGTTAGAATTCTATTTTGCTGCATATAGTGAAAAGCCAAAATATTAATGGCTTGCCCCAAACAGAAATTTATTTCTCCCATGTAAAAGAATTTTGGAGATAAGGGTTCCAGAGGCTGAGGTATCTTTCTCATCCAGGTTCTTTCTATATTCCCACTCTGTCATCTTAGCTCATGCTTCCATCCTTGAGATCAGCTCATGGTCCAAGATGGCTGCATTCCATACAGAAAGAAAGAGAAGGGATCAAGGACCAAAATGGACCCATATGTCAGCTATCTTAAACAGCTTTCAATGAAGATGCATCAAGCCCTTCCACTCAACACATCCACTTATTGATCTCTGGTCCGAATATATGGCCATTTGTACCAAAGAAGGCTGAGACATGTTACCTTTTAGCTGAGTTCTTTGCAGTCCAAAATAAAATCATCATTCTTTTAAAAATGAAGAAAGAAAAAAATGGATATCGAGTGACAAGAGGATGTCTTGTTAACATGTTAGATTACATTACATCATCATAGATGTGTAGATATTTATTTACATGTCCAGGCATTAGCTGTAAATTGCACACCCCTTGATGGGGATAAAAGAGAAGACCATTACCATAATCAGCAGTATTTGATGTTAGCAAACAGAATTTTATTTGGTGCGTTTTTCCAGTCAAAAACCACTTGTAGGTCTAGCCTTAAATGTAACTTGTTTGATTCAATTGAGTTCCTCCTTAGAACTATACAGTTTTATAGTGGAAAGTGATCTTTGCTATTGCCTAAACTCCCCTACTTGAGAGAGCAGAAGTCCACAGGGTGAATTATTGTCACTATAGCACAGTGATTAAACACAAAACTCTGGAGTTAGACCACTTGGACTAGAATCCTGGTTCCCCCTCTTGCTAGCTGTGATTTAACCCTACTGGGCCTGCTTTCATAAGCTGCATGTAAACATAGGCCTGTTTTTAAGAATTGAATGAGTCATCACATGACAGGGACTTAAAAGATTTCTTGGCACAGATGAGCACACCACAAGTCTTGACCACAGCTGTGACCCCAGTCTCTTATTTCTAGCCCAATGCTCTTTCTAGTCCTACCATACTGCCCCCCTGACCACTGGCTAGGAGTAGAAAGCTGGGAGAATGAGAACCAAGATGGTTAAAGTTCGATGGATACAAAGAAAGAAGGATAACTTTGGAGGCAAGAAAGGAAGGTCCAGATTTAGTGCCTATGACAAGAGTTCAGGACAGCCAGGGAGCAATACAGGAGGCCTTAGCTCCTAGAAGGTGGCACTGAAAGAGAGGTGGCAGGATATGACTGACAAGTGCCTCCTATTTCAAAAATTGCCAAAGGATCGCCCTACCTGATCATAACAAAAGGTAATAGATTTTGTTTTTAAAATTAAGAGTCAGGAGACAATGGGAGATTACATAATGTCCTTCATTCTAGATTCCAATGGATATAGAATTTTCCTCTCAGCCTTCTTAAAACAGTTTGCAGAACAACATTAAGAAGCCAAAACATCAAATGCCAAGAAAGGACAGAAAAGGCTAATGCTTTGAGAAGCAAAATATATACAGGATTTAGGCATGCAAATTGCTTGTGAGATCTAGATTCATAATTTTCATCCTGTCTATAAACATCCCTTGAGAAGTATATAAACAGGACTTTTTATATCATTAACGGTTTGTTTAAAGATTTAGAGCTATGCCTAATCTGTTTCCACATAATAGCTTTGAGGTGTATTTCTCTAGTTTTTGTTAGGAATTTGAAATACTGAGTGAGATTTGTATGAGCCAGGATCAGACAAAGGACGACAATGCTGTGTTATTGTAGAATGTTAATGCTTAGGAGATTCTATTATGCTTCTGTCACTCAAAATAAGCTGAAGCACCAAGTGCTTTCACATGTGGATTATCTTTCCATCATCACAGATAAAAGAATGTTGGTGCTGTTACTTTCGCTAAACCTTTCACATGGAGGATTTTCTATCATTTTCTGTGGATAAACAATGCACACATGAGAAAGAGCAGAATGCTGACATAGGAAAATAAATAGTACTTTTCTAAACTGAGTTTAAAATATGAATAGATGAACAAATAATGACTAAGAAGAAAATGTTGAAGAACATATTGGTGTCTTTTCTAACTCAGAGGAAATAACATTTCCTTTAGTTTATGAGATGTCATGAACTTGTTCAAAGAAAGCCCATGAAATCTTAAATAGAAAAGTGTTGATTATTTCTCCACCTCAAGGCCCAACTTTAAGTCTATGTACAAACTTGCCTGCATATCCAATAGATAGTAGTTTTGTTCAGGGAGTGTTCTCATAGTTACTTTCCTTTAAAAAAAGGAAGAGTTTTCTGGAAAATAATTTTCATTCAAGATGGACTGCTGAAATTTCCTTGAAATTTTATGACTCCATTTGTCATTCCATCATGGACAGGAAAAACATGTTTAAAAAGGCCAGATTGCAACATAAATGACAAACTTAGTAGAGTTTTCAAGGAATCCTTATTCATAAGAGTAGTAACAACAATAATAATAATTACTGCTGTCAACTGTGATAGATTTCTTACAAGGATTATTACATTTAATTCAACAATCGTATGGGGGGCAATATTATCCTACTTAACAGATAAGGTAATTGAGTCTCAGAGAGGCCCAGTAACTAATACAGTCACTCAAATTATAATCAGGTGGGTCCAGGATTTGAACGCAGATCTGTCCAAACTTTCCTGGGACAATCTTGCTGTGTTCCTCTCATTCTTCACGCTACCCTTCTTTCCTTTTTTGCAAAGATACAGATGACCATGACTCCATAGTCCAATATCAACCACTTCCTCTTTATGTTCTGGCCTAGAATATTTCCACATAGAACTCCCTCCTTCATAAGATGAGCCAGGCTCATGAATTGGGAACCAATGGGTGCATGTATGGGCAGACTGTGACAGACTCTGTGTTACCCTGTCATACTCAGTCTTTCCTCAACCCTGTTGTAAAGGCATTATTTTCCCTATTTGCAGATTCAAGAGCTGAAGCTCTCTGTTAAATAATTTGCTCAAAGCTAGACACATAGTAAGCATATATTATCATTTAATACAGTGCCTTGCACATAATAAGTGTTCAGTAAATATTTGCTAATGGATGAAGGAATACAAGTAATAGTATATCTGGAATGCTTAACCCAGTTCTTTTTATTTTTTTTTTTTTTAATTAAAGTATAGTTGATTTACTATGTTGTGTTATTTTCTGCTGTACAGCAAAGTTTTGTTTTGTTTTGTTGCGGTACGCGGGCCCCTCACTGTCCTGGCCTCTCCCCTTGTGGAGCACAGGCTCTGGACGCGCAGGCCCAGCGGCCATGGCTCACAGGCCCAGCCGCTCCGCGGCATGTGGGACCCTCCCGGACTGGGGCATGAACCCATGTCCCCTGCACCGGCAGGCGGACTCAGCAAAGTGACTCAGTTATACATATATATATTCTTTTTCATATTCTTTTCCATTATGGTTTATCACAGGATATTGAATAGAGTTCCCTGTGCTATACAGTAGGACCTTGTTGTTTATCCATTCTATATATAATAGTTTGCATCTGCTAACCCCAAACTCCCAATCCACCCCTCCCCTGCCCCACCTCCCCCTTGGCAACCACAAGTCTGTTCTCTATGTCTGTGACTTTGTTTTTGTTTTGTAGATAGTTTCATTTGTGTTATATTTTAGATTCCACATATAAGTGATATCATATTAACCCGATCTTTTGACTTAAAAATCTCTGATTTTTTTTCTTATATCTCTGGAGTAAACTAAATAAGGTATTGGATATTAGTAAAAATTTAACTGTTGAGTTCTCTGATTATCCTTTCTTAGATTCCTGATTATAAACATTTTTCTAGATACCACAGATCTCTCCAGAAAAGAATTTGTATGTATATCACACACACACATATATATAAGAAAAGACTTGGACTTACTCTATTATTCCCATAAAAATATTGGACAATTCTCAGGAATCTTTCTAGATTTATGAAACAGATGTGCTCTAGTCCATGGAAACATCATGAGCTAAATGATTTGATTACTAAAATTCTTGGACAAAAAAGTAAGAAATTACAAACATAAAATTTAAATGACGACTTGGCCTCTGTGTTCCCCACAAAGAATATGCTTAAAGTTAATAACTATGTAATTTTGCAAAGATTTTTGTAAGAGATTAAAGATCTGCAATAAGGAGTATATGTGTAATTACTAAAAAAAGATGGAATGTATCAATTCATTTAAAACCTTAAAATGTCTGTCACTTTATTAGGAACAACTAAATTTGTCATAAAAGTTTGGTTTCTTTTTTTTGTAATGAGGAGACTAGTAAAAGAGAAATGACAGAATCTTATCTGTGGTAGACAAAAACTTTCTGCCTTCCAGTCTTGTGGGTTTCATTGTATATTTATTTCTGAAAGTATCATACAAAAAGAATCCTTCCAGTAAAAACTGTCCAAATTGAATTGTTTTAGAGCAAAATGGTAGAAAAACAAACTAAAAGGCAGCTATGAGAGGAGGATGGAAGCCTCAGCACGCTTGCATTCCAGGCACCTAGCATTGGTCTATGAACAATGCTACCTGTTTGTGTACACCATTGTGGTCTGATTCAAGAAGTGGTCAATGATCCTTTGTCTCATGAACTAGCTTTTTAAAATTGATCCAAGGGGTGTGAACTATCACCTTTGAAATCCCTCCTTTGTGCAAAGCCATCCTCTTCCCTATGTTTCTTTGTGCATTGGCATCCATACACACGTTCACAAGAATTCATTTATAGTTTTAGCTAGCTCTTACCTGTTGAGAATGAGGCTAGGAGAAATGAGTCCACTGGGCTGCTAGAAAATGAAAAGCCAGAGAACTATATATATATTTAATGTGGAAAATGATTTTCAATCAAGAAGTGAATGACTCACATGCTTTTAGCTATGCAAGAATTAGTCCTATAGAGTTGGGATGTTTTCCAGTGAGAAAAAGGTATAAACAGATGCCTACAGCTTGCTATGCCAAATACTGCAGGTGGCTAGAGTATGGGAACAAGAGGACATTAGGAAGACAGTTCACTATAAAAGAAATTCCTTATTCATAGTATTGCCTGATTAGATCAGATCTTTAACTTTCACTTTTTAATGATAATTTTTAGACACATCCTTAGAACTTTTTCCTTTAAGGGCAGCAAAGTTTTGTCCCTTGTTCTTTACCCAGATGCTAGAAAAAATCGAAGTCGCATATGAATAGGAAAGTCTCTTATAAAAAGACTCTAATCATAATTGAAATATTTTTTTAAAAATTCCAAAAAGTCTTAGAAAGCAGACTTTTTTTTTAAATTAGAGAAATTTAAGGAAGTTTATACGTTTTAAAAATTAAAACTCTAAATATTCTGTAATGATAATATAGAAGTGACATCATTTGAAAGACTCATATGCATGATTATAACTGATTGACAGAAGCCAAGAGGTTCTGTCTTTCAATGGCTCTGTGTTTCTTTGGCATATGTCATATGACTGCTTAACAAAAAGATTTGAGGTTGAAGGGGGCAATGTTGACAGAGCAATCCAACACTCCCCAGTCAGATATAATAACTTTACTGTGATTTGGAAGACAGAGAAGGTGGGTTTGGAATAGATTGGGATTTGGGGAGCAATAGAATTGATGGAGTGATAGTGTGCTGTAAATAGTTACAAATGGATGTTTAATCAATGATTTTCTTTCCAGTGACATCTCAAGAAGCTATTATTTCTTCCCATTTTAGTTGATGCTCCCTGCTCATGTAATGGAGCCCAGTATTCCTACATATTCCTGTCATCTGTGCTTTAAGAAAGAACGTGCACTCAATATAGTCCTATAATTCTGGGCCAGATTTCTTTAGGTCAAGTGGTTTTGGAGACAAAGGTGTGTCTTTAGTAAAGGGGCTAGTCTCTTGGAAACAATTAAATTTTATATGAATTAATGACAGATGGACAAAGAAATATTATTAAATTATACCAAAGAGACTATTCTAAGGTAATTTTTATTTTGAAAGAAAAACATTTTTGTACATATGATACGGATTAGGAATGGCAATTAGATAGGGATCAAAAATGATCCCAAACTCAATATGAGACTTCATCCATTCTCAAACTTCAATTGCCATCTCTGTGTTGACAATTCCTAAGTCCATTTCTGTTCCAAACCTTTCTTCCAAGCAGCAGATCCTCATTTCCAACTCTGCAGAGCAAGCCTTACACTACTTGACCGAAACTGAACTCATGATTTATTGTTATTCACCTCTCACTCTCCTATATTTGTTGTCATTTTGTCTAGTCTTCTAAACTAGAAAAGATCAACATATACACCTCAATTTCCTCATTAATAACCCTAAACAATTGCTCACCAAATTTGATTGATTACATGCCAGGAAGTCTCTCTCAAATCTGACCCCTCCACTCTATTCCCACTGCCACTATTAATTCAGACCTTCCTCATCTTGTCCGTGTATCACTTCAATAGACTTCATATCATACTGGTCTCTGTACTAGTCTCTTTTCTTCCTGTTATGTCCTTGATACTTTTGCCAGTTATACTCCTACTTATTTTTTCCAAATTCTCTTGGAACCTCATTCTTCTGCTTGAAAGCTCACCTTCTCTCTATCTTCTGAAGGATAGATTCTAACATTGCACTTGTGACCTTCATCCCTGACCCTAGCTTACTTCTCCAGCCCCATCACTTGCAACAACCCTCCATCCCACCCTTCCATTCAGAATGCACCTGGCTTTTCATGTTCCTTAAACTGCTATATTGCATTTCAGCGCCTTTACACATGTTCTTTCTTCTGTCTGGAATGCTCTTCCTCACATTTTCCACCTAGCAAACATCTACTTGTCCTTAATTATGCTATTTAAATATTACTTCCTATGTGTTTCCTGGAGTTTCCACAAGTAGGCTTATTAGCAGCTTGCTCCTCTGTCCTCCCATGAGATTTTTTTCATAATTTTATTGTAGAGCTTATTTTATTGTCCTGTAATGACCAGTTTTCAAATATGTTTTACTTATTTACGTATTCTTTTATTTATGAATTCAGTCAGTAAATAAAGTTCTCTGCTTATGAAAGGCTCTGGAATATAATAACGACAAGCTGCTATCATACTGTACATATGTATTTCTTATTTAAACTTTGCCACCCCTTGTGAGACAGAAATTGCCATTATGTTCATTTTAAAAGTAAGGAAACTAAGGTTTAAAGAAAGTGAGCACGTGCTGATGATTTGCAGCTAGTAAATGGTGGACCACAATTTCCACACAGATCTGATTTATTCCAAAGGCCAGACTATTTATCCTGTCTCTCTGGGCTGTGCACTCTTCAAGGTATGGAGCAAAGTTCGGCAAGATATGGTATTCATTTTTCTATCCCCAGTGGTTATCAGAATATACTGGGCATCTGACAAATGTTCTTGAATAAATGAAAGAATGAATGAATTAATGAATAGATGGATATTGTGTATTTCATCTCACATGATGTTCTCAGCAAAGTTGTAGAGACATAGGTTTTGAAAAACAAATCCTATTTGAAATATATTAGAGTATTTTTCTAGAAGTTCTCCTATGGTGAATCTTATTGCAAAGTTTATTTTAAAATTCTATCTGGGTTGTCACATAGTGGGATTGCATAAAGCGATATGTAGCCACACGGGTAGAATGACATCAGGCTCATGTTATGTGCCTCCAGGGAAGCAACTTCCCGTTTAGTCAGCACCACTTAGGAGTCTATACTGCAACACTCTGACCACGGGGGGCCCACCCAAGGAAGGAGAATTTGGAGCAGGTCCAAAGAAGAGCAATGAAAATGATTAAATGGTTGGAAAATTGTCTCTCTGAAGAAAGGTCACAGGAACTAGGTCTATTTAGTGCAGAAATATGAAGGGGCAAACCTACCAACATATTTCAAGGATGTGAAAAGGGATGGCAGAGGTAAGCAGCTGTTTTTGATTTTTATTTATGATGGTAAAAACACAGGACAGTGATGTCCAATGCAGCATAAAGTTTAGGTTAGTCCTTATAAAGTCTTTATAAAACAATAGACTTAATTAACCCCAAAAGTTATGGTATTTCTTTCTTTGGGAACTTTTGGGAAAAGAGTCAACTTCCACAGAAAAGAAATGTACTGTTCTTAGACTGGACTAGATAGAAGAGAGAGATATTTAGGGGTGTGGTTAGAAAGAAAGGTCCCAGCTAAGATTCATGCATCTGTGTTATACACTTGGGAAAAAAAATTGTATCCAGCAAACTTGGCTGTTATGTAAAGTCTTAATTTTTTTCTCTTTATGTTTTTTTCCTATCATTTTGAAAATTTGAAATCCAAGTATCTTATGAGTAAACTCTTTTGGAAAATCTATCAGATATTCAGTGAAAGAGTTTTTGGCAAGAAACATTGGAGTCATGAGCAATTTAAGCAACAATTTATGAACAATTATCCAGAGAATGACAAACTAATAATGCTAAAGAGGAGAGTGCTTAGGGTTATAAAAAAGGCACAGCTCACAGAGTAACTAGTGAGTGTCTGCTTTCCTTATCTCCGGACAGCAGTGTTGGTGTTGATAACAAGACAGTTTATTCAACTCAGAGGCACCAAGAACACTGTCTATTTTGCCTTTACACAGACATAAGGTCTGTGAGCTGGAGTTGACAGTAATGGTTTTGGTCCTGTGGAGCCATGTGAAAGTCTTAGGGGGTGAGCGATGTTTCTGTTGGATCATGTTACTGCTGCATTGCTCTAATGTAGTATTAATATGATACAGATGTATTAATTTATTATGGCTTTATAGATATTGAAATATATTGGCAAAAGAAATGTGTGAGAAGAGCTATCCAGGTCTGCTGAGACTTCTTCAATGATCCAAAAGAAATCAATTCCCAGAAAGAAGCCCAGTTACCAGAGAGCAACCACACTGTCTAGACTGCCAAAATTGGTGGTATGGGAAAAAAATGCTGAAAGCAGATAATTGAATCAAAATGGCATATACCTGACATTTGGGTCACCAGGAAAAATTTAAATCCTATTAATTGTAAATGCAGGTGATCAAAAGTGTGGTTTGACTCTGTTTTCTCCCCCAGAGACGATTGTCTTCAATTCAGTTCTTTAATGGAAAAATAAATTCAAAAGGCATCTTCACCATACAAGGAATTCCTTTGTTCAGACTGGCTACTGACATTCCAAACAAACTTACACTCAAGATAAGGTTATCGTCTCTGAGAACTCAGACACTTTTTTCTTCCCCATCATCAGGTTGCCAATATTAAAGGCAGTCTCCACTTTTAGACACAGTGTTTGCTGTAAATGCAACTTACAGAGGATGGCGGCAAGGCCAAGGCTGGCTGGTCTTGTGTTACATCAAATTATGCATGAGCTGTCGGATGTGAGGGGAAGCCACCAAATGAGTAACTCAGGTTGGTGAAAAGTGAAATATGAGTCTTTATGATTCAATGTCCAATAAGAGGTATGGTGACAAGCAGGTCTCCCAAAATGAACTGATGAAAAGTGAAAACTATCTGTATCTTCCCACAAAATAAACAGAGACCTTTCTTCGGAACATTGTAAGTAGTCGCTTTTTATAATTGCTACTTAAACTGTGAAACAGAGGGCATCTTTAGATCATCTTTAATTTCAAAGCAGACTCACTTCTCCACTCTCTCTCCAAGTTTCCCATTCTCATTAACAGAATATATGGCAGTTAGGTTCATGCCTTGAGGGACCATTTATGAAGCTATTGAATTATCAAAAACATGTAGTTGTTCATCGGGCCTCAATTTAAGACCTGAATTTGGAGCTGTTTTTCCTGAAATGGCAGGAGGAAAAAGGAAAGTAAGAGAAGTTTCATGGAAACTACTTCCCAGAAAGTTGTTACTTAACAGCATTTTTGGTCACATCAAAAATATGGGACACCAATTCTCCAGAAAGAAAGATTCTCTTGAGTTTTCTCCCAAATTTTGTGGAGTCAGCTGCTTATCTATTTCATAAAAGCCTAGATAACTTCAGAACTCTTTGTGCTCCACACAGGGCAAGGAGGTGAGTATGGATGACATGGAGATTATTTAGATGAATATTTTGCCATCTCCCTTCATTGTATAATAAGTATTCCATGGTTTTTTGTTAGAAGGAAGAAAAAGATATTCCATCCTTAGGTTATGCTATTCCCTTATGCCACCAAAAAACCTATAGGGAAATAAATGTTACCCTATATCTATGAATATGGCAGAGTGACTCTGACCATGTATTTATCTACCTATATCTATTATCTATCTATCTATCTATGTAATTTCTCCCAATTATGTATTAATCAACTACATACTTTGGACCCAGTGGTGATATGTCTCAGATAGACAGGTAGATATAGATACACATAATACATCCTTTTCCTCCATAAATTTTTAATAATTTTACAAATATTTTCAGGAAAACCCAAAGCCACAACACAGAATGTGGCCATTTCTTAGTTACAAATACTAGGAAAGCTAAACTCTGTAGTAGCAACATGCTTTTGTAGTTCAGAGAAAAAATATTAGAAGAGAAATAGGATGGAAGGTCCAGATTTGAGAGATACTTTCTGGCATAAAATTAATCAAATTTGGTGAGCAACTGTTTTGAGTTATCAATGAGAAAAGTAAAGAAGTATTTGTTGACCTCTTTTCTAGTTTAGAAGGTTGGAGAAAATGATCATGAATTTAAGAGGAGGTATATGTTTGGGGAATGAGAAGTGGATAAAAATAAAGCATGAGTTCAGTTTTAGGCAAGTAATTTAAGGTAAGGTACAAGAGGAGATGATCCTAAGAGCCCAGATAGGAGCCAGTTCATGAAGGGTCTTTAAGTTGTACTAAGAAACTTAGGTTGATTCAGTAAACGATGAAGAACCATGGCAACATTAGAAGCAGGAAAGTGACCTGGGCAGATGTGGATTTCAGATACAGCACCCAGACTGTTCAAAGGGCAATGTAATGTGGAGAAGCCAGTCAGCAATCAGGGAGGGCAGGGATTTGCTTAGGGGAATATTCCAGGTGCACAATTATGATGGACTGAACCGGGAGAGTATAAGAGATTGAGAAATAATCATAAGATAAAATTAGTAGGGTTGGCTGGTTGATTTTCTGTGGGGGATAAAAGAGAGGAAGTGGCTTAGGTTGACTTTAAATTTCTGGCTGGAGTGATGAGTGAATAATGTTGCAATTAATTAATATAGGAAACATCAGAAGAAAGAGTGGGTGTGGAGAGAGGGAGTAAATTCAGATCCACTTTGAACATGTTGTATTTGAACATGATGAGTAAGACATCTAAATGGATTTCACTGGAAGGTAGTTAAATATATGAGTCTAAAGCTCAAGGGAGACACCAGAACTGTAAACCTAGATTACAAAAAAAAAAAAAAAAAAAGGATATAGCGGTAGTTAAAATCAAGAAGGTGAATGAATTTATCCAAGGAAAGTGAAGACAGAATGTCAGAAGACCAAAGACAGAATCCAAGGAAACAACTAAGCTTTGAGAGTACAAAAAGGGTAGTAGTGCATAAGGAAAACTAAGAAGAAATATTCAGGAAAATATAGAAGAGTCAAAAAAGAGTCTCATCATTAATGTTAGCACAGTAGAGACTGTGTGTGTATGGCTGACAGTGTCAGCACTGAAGAGATGTTCAGTAAGAAAGGAATTGCAATAGCACAGGTAATTCATCAACAGTTTGGCTCTTCCCATATACATATCAGAAGGTAACCCTGTATCCCATGTTGTCATTCAGCTAAAAGACACCTTTCCTCTGATCCCTTCTCTTTCTTCCCAGCACCATGGAGTCTGATTGTCACCATCTATATAACTAGACTTTTGCCTTGACCATCAGTCTATATGTAGTCTGTTCTGTGACCTTGCTTTTTATTCTAGGTTCTTCCTAGGAATTTTACCTAATAACTGCATCCAAAATGCCTTCCATGTCTCTTGCTTATCCATTTGCCTATATTTGTTTTATATTTTCCATGTATCCAACTATGAACTGAGGGCTTGCTAAGTATAAACAGCTTCCTACACTTCTACCCTTTTCCCAAAATCCCTGGCACCATGCTGCTAATAATGTTTTAGACCTACTGGTTTGCCTGAACTGTGCATAAAATGACCATATATCCACTGGACTCGTGCCTTTGGGACATTTCCCACTGATGTTGCTCAGGCTGACTCTACAGAAATGTTAACTTTCTGTGTGCCCTTATCCCAGTTAGAGTTCCTGTCCTTCCATAATTCAACATGTCCCAGATCTATATGATAGCTGTGATCATGTTGAATTTGAGGTGTGGCAGGGGATTCAAATAGAAGCACTGGATAGGCCATGTGAAATATGGGCTGCAGAGGAGGTACAAGGCCAGAGTTGAGATATGACTTTAGGAGCAGGACAAAAGGATGACAGTGAGAAATCTTTAAAATATAATTATTTCTTGATAGAGTGACTAAAGAGAAAATATTACAGGATTTATGACAACACTTTAAAGGACAACCAGAGAGGAGAGAAGAAGTCTGAGACACGAAAGGAGAACCAGAAAAGTGGAAAACAGAATATAAGACAAAGTGAAGTAAACAAAGAGAATGAGGACAGAGAAAAGATCTAATAAAACAAAAAAGCCATCATTTTATCTTAATCCTTGAGAGAATGGCATCAATGGAAGCAAAGCCAGATGTAAGTGACTTCTAAGGGAATGGTTAGAATAAAAGGAGAGGAAGTGAATTTAGCACCACACTTGAAAAGTTTTTGAAGAAAGTAAAGAGTTTAACTGGTATATAGGAAAGATAGCAAGCACACAAAAGTCTTTGTACATTGAATCTTATTTCCTTGCATCATAGACACCTACAAAAGTGCCTAAATAGAGCAGCAGTTCAATAAATATTTGCTGAATGAATGAGCTTTGGTTTTGCTTTTGTTTTTATTTAAAATGCACGTGTCTACAGATTGGGATAGAGTGAAGATGTTAGAGAAAAAGTAGATACTTGTGATACTAATATCCTGAAAACACTGGTCATGTTTGGAGTCCAGAAGATTGAGAGAGAGGTGAAGTTTAAATTGGAGTAAAGTAGAGGAGAAAGGAAGATAGGGGAATAAAGATTAGAGTTGGCAAAAGTAGGTAAACCTGATGTGTTTTTTGCCTTAAAATAGTGGGGTCTCATGATGGTGTTGGGAGATAAAAGGAAACAATATTTCTAAATTGATTGCTAAAGCTCAATTACGATGCAAATTTTCAATGTTAGGGAATATTGAAAACATTCTGTAGACTCAAAAATAGAATAAAATTAAATTTAAAAGGCAGGGAAAGCAACTGGTGGAGGTCATCCAAGGTTGAGAGTTGATGAGCCGGGCAGAAAGAAGAATCAGAGAGGCCAACTGAAAAAATTGGCTGTGGATACAAGGCTGGCTCAAAAAGGAGAGACCAGAGTCACCATTTGAGCATGTACTGGTGCCAAAGAGAACAGAGAATAAATGTTGAATTAAATGCAGAAAGAGGCAGGTAAAAAACTGGTAGAAGCAGGTAAGTGCTGAATTAAAGATCTCAGAAAGAAAAATGTTGACTTAGGCTGATAAAGTTCACTCTGTGTCTCAGGAATGGAAAGGAATCAGATCAAGGACTCTTCAGGGTCAAAAGTGTAAGTTTTGAAGTTATTGAAAAAGATTGCAGGGAGCACATGGAAAGGGAAGTTTTGTGCCAAACAGTTTATATAACCTGAAATAAAGTGCAGGGTGTGGAAGAAAATAGCAGTGATTTTTAAGGAAGGTCACATAGCGGGAAATAATGGCCTTAAAGTGATAAAAATAAGAGGTGCTTCAAAGGGCAGGTTCCTTCCACTCCAACTGTTATGTTATCATGTGAAAGTAGAAACATGTAAAAATAAAGTAAAATAAAATAAAATGTTCCTCTCTTTAATTTACACCATACTTGCTCACACAGCTTGTTCGTTGATCAAGAAATGGTGTACAAAGGAAAGACAATTCTCATACAAGCCTACCTATCAAGGCCAGTGGGAGGTGAGACCTCCAGGGAAAATGATAATGGGAAGTAAGATTCTTTGTAAGAGATCAATGTTTACATTAGATGAAAAATAGGCATGAAAAAAGATAATTTGTCTTAGAGAAGAGGTAGGTGCATTCCTAGGTACAATGGAGCAGGATAGTTAAAGGAAAAACAGTTCAAGTTCACAATACAAAGAAGTAGGCACAGATGCAGACATAAAAGCACAGTGCACAATGCCAAGCCCAAACCCTACCTTGTGAATGGAGTGTCTTTGCGGTAGAGTTTCCATAGACTATCTCATTTAGCCAACTATTAGGAATGTACTGGTGTTGATGTTCTTCCAATAAGGTCTGCCTGGGAAGCATCGAGGAATAAGACCAAATGGAGAAAGGACTCTCTTAACGGTCCTTTTTTTCAGCTTTGGAGACGTCTGTACTACCCAGCTTGCAAGAGAGTTATGGCTATACCAGTGCTTGGAAGAATTCTGCTATCAAGCATTCAGAAGAAGTTTAGTTTTAGCCAAAGAGAAGCTATAATTAAAAAAGAATCTGGCTGGATATGTTTTAACATATCTTAGAAGATGTCTTGTGGAGTTTATGTCCTTAACCCAGACCAAAAAAAAAATATATATATATATATATATATATATATAATTAATTATATGATATAACATCATATAATTAATTGCCTCCTCCTTATCATATGATTAATTTCATGCTGATCTGACATACTATGAGAGCAGTCAGAAAAAAATATATTTTAAAGTAAAGGAAAAAGGATCCTGCTGCATATTTAATCATATATAACTGTATTGTCTTCTTGTTTGCTTGAATTAATCACGAGTTAAAATGGCTGTTTCACTGCTCGGATATGACAGAGTAGGCTATTCGTATGCATCTTCCACTCTAGGGCTTTGTGGTAGAGGTGGTTTTCTGTATGGCTTTTGAAGGAGGGGAAGGGGGGTAATTCAGCACATGGGGACTAAGATTTTTCGTTCATGTCTCATATACAATATGAAGTGAACTATGAGATTAACCAGCCACAATTCTTTGCAAAGGTCAGCTGGTCTCAACTGATTTCATGTTCTTGCCACAAAGTACTCTTGATCTAAAATAGATTATGTGGAAAAAAATCAGATGCAAATTAATTCATTTCAAATATTTGTTTCAGTTCCAGGATAATAAACACAACCTTGACTAAATCATTCTTTCCCAGTTGTAATCCACACTCAATTATCTATGTTGACCTTATAAATGCATTATTTTTATTCATTTCATGAACATTTGAATTTTTTGGTGTGTTTTTCTTGTTATGTTTTTGGGGTTTTTGTTGTTGTTGTTGTTTGTGGTTTTTTCCTCTTTTGGGAACTTTTGTTTGTTCATTTGTTTTTGTTTGTTTTGGCCAGAACAGTGAATAAAGGATAGATTTCAACCGGGCAGGACACAAATATGAGTTTGCCAAGTAAATTGTGAGCATGAATAAACCCACTTCTTCCTTTCCAGTACTGTACATATATATATATATATATATATATATAAAGTACAGTGACATATATATTTTTCTGATCATGCAGAGGGAAAACAGTCAATCAAACAATATTTATTAAATAACTAGAATTTATTTGTAAAACAGTTATCTGGGGATTCTATATGCTCAACATTGTTATAATTATCCTGGTAAATACAGAGAAATAAATAGGGATATGGTTTCAGCCTTCAAAGTATCTCTCCCCTTGCTCAGCTGAGAAGATTAAATAATACTTGAAATAACAAGGAACAATTTAAGATAGTGGGCAACTAAGTATTAATCCCAAAACAAGAGGTCAATGTAGGTTAGGATTAGAGAAAGCTCAGTGAAGGAGGTAGAACTTAAAAACTAGAGAAATGACCTTAATGGTTGTGTAAGACCTATATAGCTGCAGTGGGAAGTAAAGGCAGGAGGAAGTCATGAGAATAACAAAAGCAGCAGTAAAAATAGTGAGAAGGAGGAGGAGGAAAGAGGACTTTCACTGAATGTTTATTATGCTCTAGGAACAAGGATGGGTGTATTATAGAATCTATAATATGTGTGCTATTGCATTCTAAACACTTTCATCTTACGTTTCTTGACCTACAGCAAAGCATCTTTCAGTATTTCTCCATTGCGGTGATACTCCTTGAGCCACCCATATCCCTTCCTGGGTCCTCTTTCCAGCCAGCACCACTCATTGACAAGAATAACAGACAAAAGGAAAGGAGAGCAGAACTGGGCATCTCTCCCCTTGGCACGCTTCTGTGCTCTGTCTTGTATTATTTGTATCTTTCTATAATCAGGAAAACCAAGTCCTCACTGCTTCTCCCGGCCCCATAAGATAACCACTGTTTCTCTCTTTTGAGACTGTACTATATTTGTTCCTGTCTTCTTGCCCTTCACCACAGCTTACTTCTCCAGAGTTGCATTCCCTCACATTTCTGTATGTTGGGAAAATTTGAGGGTTGGTGGTATCCTAATATATGATGGTTTCTAAATTATGTTTACACTTTAAGAGGAAATGGATTACTTAAACCCAAAAGAAAGAGTAAGGTGAGGCTGTCAGCAACAAGAATAAAGACAATGTTGCTTATACCTTTCTTAGAACGGAATAGAAAGAGAACATTCCTATGCCTCTCAAATCAACGAGACAGACTTACACAATTACCTCATCATAAAGCCAGTTAGGCCATGGAAAAGGTTATCTCCACGTTGTTAAAGATAACTGGACATCAGTGGGGATTGAACCTATGACCCAGACACTTTAGCCCTCAATTTTAATGATGAAAAAATACTATAACCAGGGGTCAGCTAAATCCCGTATCTATATACTGACTGCACAACTCTCTCTAAAGAGCAGCAGACATGATTATCATTTGGATTACATCTCTTTCTCTTTTTGAGAAGGATGTGAAGGTAGGAGTTGGGGGTAAAACAATGAGTTAATATGTGGGATAGTATTATGGGCTCTGCTCTACTTACAGATCCAGTACTAATTGATTCATGACTTGGGTCATACAGTTATGTTGGTCTAGGTGGGGATTTTTACCCAAGTATTGGGATATAGTAGACAAACCTAAGACAAACGGTACAGAAGGGAAAAGTGGATGTTCCACTTCAGATATGTTACTGAAACAGGAGGGAAGGAGGCAGAGCACCACTTTTGAAAGAATGATATAGCCTGAGGACATGACATAAACTGATTAGAACCAAATGGGTCCAAGATTGAAGACAAGTCGACTTCCACTACACCTTGAGCCTCAGTATACGCTCACTGTAACACATCAACAAGCTAAATGACACACCCATAGGTGCCATGATAGTTCCAAGACTGAACATAAGGATCAAAAAGTGGGCAGTGGCCCAATTCCTGGAAATCTCTGCCCCCTCCTGAAATAGCTGGAATACTCCTCCCACTCATTAGCCTGTAAAATTACCCACCCCTATAAAAACTGACAACCCCATACCCTGGTGCATTTCTCACCTTCTGAGATGGCCCACACTCTGTCTGTGGAGAGTGTTTCTCTCTGAATGAATGCACTTCTTACCTATCCCTTTGTCTCTCACTGAATTCTTTCTGTGATGAGACATCAAGAACCTGAGCTTCATTAAGTCCTGAAACCAGGTGTGTGATCTCAGTTGGAAGACTGGGTTTTGGCTGCATTCGAGTCCCGGCCGTGGGGTTTCAAGTCCCAATCTGAGATGCATGGTTTCAGCTGACAACCACGAAGGGACAGTAGTAAGATAAGACAATGTTGAGGGTTAAGTCTTGGTCCTAAAGAGGTCCATGGGATGCCGCAAGCCAGACATACTGGGGAAGACGCTCTGCCAATGTCTGCTCATTTTTGACTGGCGGGTCAACTCCATATACTTATGCACATCCAACTGCGGGTCCAGGATAGAGGACATTTTAACTGACCCACCCTATAGGGCCATGGATCCCGAATGAAAGTGGATCCCTCCTCCCCCGAGGCACAGGCCCTTTGGCTATGCATTTCATAGCCTAGTCTGCCCCAGACATCAGGTGCAAAATTCAGAAAGCATCTGCTGGTCCTCAGACTCCAGTGAATTTGTTCCAATTAGCTTATCAAGTTTTCAGTAATAGGGATATGGCCAAAAAGCCTGAATGCACCCAGAGAAATATGCAAAAGGTGCAAATGATTGCAGTGGCTTTGTCTGCTCAAAGATACCAAAGGGGAAGTCAGCTTTTCTGGGCCAATCTAGCCCTGGTAGACCACAAGGCCCACGGGTACCCATACAAGGCAATTGTACCCTGTGCAGACAAAAGGCACTGGAGGGAAGATTGTGATCAATGTGCCCTTTGCAAACAGCCAGGGCATTGGAAGAGAGAATGCCCCAGATGCCAGAGAGTGATGGGGGCCCCTCGGCCATTGATGGTTTTGCAATCAGAAGACTGAAGGGGCCCAAGGCCAAAAGTGGCTCTGCCTAGAGATACCATCTACATAACTAATGTCGAGCCTTGGGTGGTCACTGATGTGGTGGGCCACTTGATAGAATTTCTTATAGACACTGGTGCAGCTTTCTTGTTCTTAACCCAAGGGACTGGAAACCTTAACAATCGTAAGGAGTACATAATGGGGTTGTCAGGGAAGAGACAGGGGCACGCTTTCTTAGAACCCCTTTGTGCAGGATCAAGGGCCAGCTGTTTTTACATTCTTTTCTGTTTGTGCCTGACTGTCCCATCCCTTTAATGGGAAGAGATTTATTATCTAAGTTAGGGACCACTCTGTTTCTCAAGGGGCAAAGGAACCACCCTCATCACAAAATGGTTCTAACAAAAAGCAAAAAGGAACAGATAAAATCTGAAGCTAAAATAGAAGCCTTAGTAGACCCTAGAATGTGGAATATCAAGGTTCTGGGCTGACCAAAGATATCCAGCCAGTGATTATTAAGTAAAAAGGGTATATAGTATCTAAATACAAGGTACAAATTTCTCAAACCTAGAGAAGATCCTCAAAAATGTTTGTAAGTAGATTACCAAAATAGGAGGCCACTGGTCTGACTAAACTGACCATAGCTGATAATCAGAGCCTGATAGGAATTTTGGAAGAGGCCTTCTCCCCTAAGCTAAATGAGGAAAAGTAAAACTTTCCAACATAGGTGAATGGATATGTCAATCTTTCAACATCATTGAGGTAAGCACCCGATTCTTTGAAAAAGAAAACAAAACTGTCCTTGTTTTACAAATATAGTCTTTACAGGACCACAGGTGTGGCTCCAAAATTAATCCAAAACCCACCAATCCTTCTATTGCTCCCCAAACCTTCCCTATTTATCTTAAGAGTCTTGTAAATATTAAACAAAGGGGAAACAAAGTCATCCTAGGAGGAACTTGCCTGTACCTTTGAGGTGCAGTTGTCCTATCTGGTCTTCTCAGGAACGCTTATCTCTGCCATCTTTTTAAATGCAAATTTTAAAAAGAGGGTAAAGTCATTTAGAACTTGACTTGTCAAGAATAAATAGAAATCTTAAGTGTCTTTTCTGTAAACACTAGTAAAAAGGGTTTAGCCATCTAGGTAGGTGACCTTGATTTGTTCCATCTGCTAGAAACCCAATTTGAGTCCAACCCCTTGTGGATTTTATGTGGTACCTGACTCTGATGAAATTTTGGAATGGGAACTATGAGGCCTCTGTTTTTCTATGTGTTCATATGTATCCATATGTGCATTGTAGGTGTATGATATTGCCAAAAACTAATTCGTAAAAGAGTTCTACTTAATTGGCTTTTTAAAAATTTAAGCACTAATATAAACACTCAGAAATAAAAAACAATCTGGCCAGAATGAATTTCAGGTTCATGTCATCTGAAAAATATTCAGTACTAAACTGACATCTGGTACTGAAGGTGGCTTTAAGCTTGTTGGTTTGATTAATACAGACATGTTAGAGTCATCAGTGATCAATGTCTAGTATAATACTTCTGTTGTACCTAGTTTTATTAGAGGTCAAATAAGACCTTACTCTATCGGTTACAAATTTGTCAACAAGAAAAGTAACTCAATGTGAAAAAAAACTTTTAAGAAAAGTAAAATATGTGTTTTTAGTAAAAGGTGTGAAGAACGAAAGTACTGAAAAGAGTTATACATGATCAGGATTTTCTAAGATTGGATTGAATTTAGTTGGGTAAATGGATTTTGTTAGGAATGGGCTAGAACAAGATTGGATTTGGTTTCTCCCTCCTAAGTAGTCTTGAAATGTTGCTTTTGACAACAGATCGTGTGAGTTTCTTTGCCTTTAAGTGACTTGTATTTGCTTTTGTAACTTTGGTTAAGGAATAAGTATTGTCTCACAGTGACGTATGATCTTATTTGACCAAGTGTTTTAAAACTTTTTGACAAACTTACCACATATCAAATTTTAATTAAGTTTCTTTTGATTTCCAGCTAACTTTGGGGTACTTTAGAGGTCCTCTGAGGTATCCTAAAGAGAAATATTTAACTAAGATTATTTGGTATGTTAAGTTAAATGTAATCATTCATAATTCTGGTATTGTAACCAAGTTTCTTTATCAATTACACTCTAATCAGATGTTTATCCATGCCTTTTAAGTCTTTTGTCATTTATAGATATTTTTGTACTCTGATGCTGTTACAAAAAAGTGCTTCATCATCAAGGAGATTCATAGAAAGGCTATGGAAACAATTAAAACAGTTCCACACCAAGATGATGGCTATGCGAGGATTCCAGCCCATACTGACTTAAAACAAGGAGCTGCCCTGCCCCTTGGGCCCCTAGATCAGGCACCCAGAAATTTTTAGTCCCTGACAGGCAGGGTTGATGCCTTTATTCAGCCTTGAAGCAGCTACAGAAGACAGACCATCACCCTGCTGCTTCCCATAAGAATATGGGAGTAGAGCTTCCCTGGTGGCGCAGTGGTTGAGAGTCCGCCTGCCGATGCAGGGGACGCGGGTTCGTGCCCCAGTCCAGGAAGATCCCACATGCCGTGGAGCGGCTAGGCCTGTGAGCCATGGCCGCTGAGCCTGTGCATCTGGAGCCTGTGCTCTGCAACGGGAGAGGCCACAAGAGTGAGAGGCCTGTGTACCGGGTGGGGGGAAGAATATGGGAGTAAAATCTCTGAGGGGGGAATGGAACAGGAAGGAAGGAGGCAGGGCACAACCTTTGAAAGAGTGACATAGCCTGAGGACATGACATAAACTGATTAGAACAAAATGGGTCCAAGATGGCAGACAAGTCAACTTCCACTAGACCTTGAGCCTCAGTATATGCTCACTGTAACACATCAGCAAGCTAAATGACACACCTACAGGCACCATGACAGTTCCAAGATGGAACATAAGGATCAAAAAGTGGGTGGTGGTCCAATTCCTGGAAATCCCGCCCCTTCCTGAAATAGCTCCCACTCATTAGCCTGTGAAATTACCCACCCCTATAAAAACTGACAACCCCATACCCTGGTGCCTTTCTCACATTCTGAGATGACCTACACTCTGTCTGTGGAGTGTGTTTCTCTCTAAATAAATCCACTTCTATCACTTTGTCTCCCACTGAATTCCTTCTGCGATGAGACATCAAGAACCTGAGCTTCATTAAGTCCTGAAACCAGGTGTGTGATCTCAGTTGGAAGACTGTAGGTTTTGGCCGGGTTCAAGTCCCAGCTGCATAGGTTCAAGTCCCAGTCTGGGTTTTGGCCAAGTTCGAGTCCCGGCCACATGGGTTCAACTCCCAATCTGAGGTGCACGTTTTCATTATCAAGCTACATATTTTCTTTTGAAAGATGTGCCTACCTCATGGATTCAATTTATCAATAGCTACTAAAATACCTTACAAACATTTTAGAGTCAAAGAAAATAATATTCTTCGTACAAACGAATGATCTATAATGAAAAAGAATTTTTTGAGAGCCCCCCAAGAATGAACTGCAAAGACGGTTAAAGTCACTGTTTTTGTTTAGACTTTGGGAAACTAAAGGAAAATCTTTAGGGAATCGATAATACATACCAACGGTTACATACTGAAGACCCTGTCTGAGAGCCAGACTTAGAATCCCTGATTTCAACTATTGTGGATATTTAATGATTGGTTAGAGATATTTTAGTGGTGTTTTGTCATATTTCTGGTTCTTTTTATCCTCTATTTTTGTGTTCTTGCCTTGCCAAATTCAGCTGCTCTAATTCCAGAACAGGTGTGGGATGGCTTGGTCTTTCATGGCAGCACCCCCTGAGGATCCTCACTGCCTTTGCCTCAGCAGTAATATCATTAAAAAGACAGACTGAGAGGAAAGGAAAGGAAGCTATCGTTGTTCTTGGCAAGGTGTTACCAAGGCGCCTAGATATATAACACCTAAAGCTTCAGTACTACAGCTCACTATACCAGAGGGCAGTTTAAACACAAAAGCTCAAGTAGATTATGCTCCTTCATGAGGTGACTCATCTCATGATAAATAGGGTGTGCCTCCCCTCCACAAAAACAGATGTGGCAATATGTCACCTATAGATGCAATGCTTAGCAAAAGCTTCGAGGCTACAGAGATTTGGTTCCTAAAATAATGCTTCACATTTCCACAGCACTTTCTTCCCATGTGTTCACAGCATTTGGGATAGGAGTGAGGGGAGGACATATCATTCCAACCATTTTGGAAAACTGTTTAGCACTCTATGCTAAAGCCTAATATAGTTATACCCTAAAAAAGAGAAATTCCACTCCTAGGTATTTATCCAACCAAAATGTTGGTAGATAATACTATTTATTGCAGCACTATTTGGGAGAGCCAAAAATTGACAACAAAACTCAAATGTTCACCAATAGTAGAATGGATAGATTGTGATACAATCATATAACAAGGTAATAGGCAACACTGTGAAAATGAATGCACTACACCTACATGTAACAATAGAGATGACTCATAAACATACTGATGAGTATAAAAATGCCAGATACAAAATAAGACACAAAAAACATTCTCTTTATGTAAATTTTTTTGAAAGGCAAAACTAGTATATGGCATTAGAAGTCAAGATAGAGCTTTTTGTAGAGGGGTAGTCAATGGGCAGGAGGTACGATGTGGGTCCTGTGGTGCTGCTGATGCCTATTTCTTGATCTGTGCTGATTACCTGAGTGTGTTAACTTTATGAAATTAATCTAACTGTATACCTATCATTGTTCACTTTTCTGTATGTATGTTATACTTGACAAATTTACAAAAAAAAAATCCAAAGAATGAGAAGAGCTTAACTCATTTTCTTAAATTATTAGATAAAAATAAAAATAAATGACAATTTTGTTTCTTTTCACAGCCTACTCAAAGATGTGGTGAAGTTACTTTAAAGCATACTCTGGAGCCAGATGCCCTTCCAGCCAACCAGCCAATAGTTCCTTTTTTTTTTTTTTTTTAATTTTTCTCTATATTATATTCCACATTTCTTTTTTTTTAATGTTTATTTTATACTGGAGCATAGTTGATTAATTATGTTGTGTTGGTTTCAGGTGTACAGCAAAGTGATTCAGTTATACATATACATGTATCTATTCTTTTTCAAATTCTTTTCCCCTTTAGGTTATTACAGAATATTGAGCAGAGTTCCCTGTGCTGTACAATAGGTCCTTGTTGGTTACCTATTTTAAATATAGCAGTGTGTACAATAGTTCTAAAGTTTAAAAATTCTAATCCAGAGGGGAAAAATTGCTGAGTCAGGGAATACGGAAACTGTTGCCCCTTCCCTACTGACTGCTTTGTGTTGGTCAGTTTAGGAATATCAGGAAAAGGAAACAAACAACTTCTCATCTTCCTATCCCAAATTTTTTCTAGTCCCAGTATTGGCTAATCAGAAACTGTCATTTTAATTAAATCTCTGCTTTCTTCTATTTAAGTAAGACCAACCCTCCTCTTTTCTCTCCAGGGCACAAAATAGGCGTTGCATATAAATCAAGGTTTCTCTCTGCAGAAAGTCCTCCCACAATTACTGAAATTCCTCACATGCTTCAAATACAAAAATGACCTTTGCATTCCTCTCTGCTGATTTCATCACTAAACAAATTTTATCCTATAACATTTGTTGATGCATTCATCAATTAATCCATATTCAATATTTATTGAGAGTCTGTTTTGTTCCAGGCATTCTGCTAGGTCCTCATAATATAACCATGAATAAGAAATCACCGTCCCTGTTCTTAAAGAACACGTTGCAGTTTTTTGTGTTGTTTAATTTTCCATAAGTTTGTTTATAAAATGACAGTACCACCTATCAGACATCATTTACTAAAGGTAGTGAATGAAATTTTTTCATTTCTTCAACCAAAATTGGTATTGGTGGCATTTGTGCTACTGTCAGACCATATAACTGGTTAAGTTTGTTGAATGTCAGGAAAAAAATGTCTTAGGGAGTTTAAAATAACAAAGAGTAAAGCCAAGAAAGGGGCCCCTCTTATCCATTACCAAATATCCTTTTAATGACTCAAGTGTAAATGAATGAAACAGAATAATTAAATTTCTCTTAAATACACATACATTTACATAATAACAGGAAAACCTGGGTGGAATACATATTCATTTTTAATGAAACTAAAACATTTGTTCAGAAGATGAACTTCATACCCAGCAGGCTTTTCAACTACCATCCTACTTACTCACCCACTGTGAGTGCTAATCTTGGCCTTTGAGAGAGTATATTATTTACCAACAAGCATATTTGATCACCTCAATGACTCAACAAACCCGCTATTTTTTTTCCTAAGAATAAATTCTAATTTAAACTATTTGTAAATACAAATGAATTTTAAAAGTCTAACCATTAGTTATTGTTTTATACAATCAACCAGAAATCAACTCCTGTTTTAAAAATGAGAGAATTACAATTGAAACCAAAAATCACACCTGTAGATTCCAAGATTGCAACATAGTACAATTTACAACGATTTGGTAGTGCTCAGGCTTTGATTACAGTTATCACTATTGTGGAATTGTGCAAAATGAGTTGAGAAGACTGTTAAACACTCCAGTTTTAGAGAAAGGACTACATGACATTGAAGGAGTAATAAGATGGGTGTTGCTTTTTACACTCAGTGATATGACTGCCAAATAAATCAGAGATGACAATAATTTACATTCATTCATTAATCCCCTCCCTTTTTTCTTTCAGCATTTATTATTTGCCTAACATGTGCCAGACACTGACAGGCTGTGGGTATACCAAGTGAATTAAATAAAACGCTGTCTCAGTTTTTGAAGAGCTCAGAGCCTGGTGAGGGAGACAGACATGTAAACAAATAATTACAATGCAATTTGAGAAGTGCTATAAGAGAAGAGGAATGCCCTGTTAGCAGAGAAGTTAGGAGAGATGTGATCCTCCCGGAGAGGGAGGGTGGAGGGGAGAAGGAAGGAAAGTCAGAGGAAGTTTCAAAGAAGAGATAATGTTTGAGTCTGAATCTCAGGGCTTGAGGGAAATTGAATTTAACCGTTAAAATATTTGAAACAGACTTTATAATATAATACATATAATAATTATAAGAAACAGTTTCTTTTCTTCTATTACAGGACCATGTTCTCTCATAAAATTGTTCAAAGCAATGTGACACTTCCCTGTCTTTCACTGAATATCATGCACCAGCTAAACCTCCTAAAATTGGGTACATAGTAAATATCATAGATGATTCTTTCATCCAATTTTCAGTTTAGAAAATCCTGTCTATTGCAATATTGTTGTTAGATTGAGCCAATTCCATTTCTAACACCTATAAATATCTCTAATCCCAAGAGTTACAGGCAAATAGAAATGTAATTACCTTATTGAGGACAAGAAAGCTATAAACATAAACACAGATGAGTCAACCCACTTATATCATGCTAACATCTAATTTATTCACCTAGGCCTTGTGCCTTTCCAGGCTGCCCAGGACCTAAAAATCTTTTAGCACAAAAATCGACAAGGGACTATTACTTTTTACCAATGTTTTTACATTGTATTATTACTATTGCCACCACTCAGAGATTCTCATCACTTTTTTCTCTTCCTGTTGAAAGACAATTTTAAATCTCTCTCTAAACCTTCCCCCAAGTCATCATCTTAAAAACGTTAACAATCATTTGTTCACAATAAAAGGAAATAGCAGCCATTAATCATCATTTAGCAATTCATGCTAAAAGAAAAAAACAAGAGTTTGTAATATAATATCTAAATATGTAATCAGTAATCTTTTTTGCAAATCCATATAGACTTCCAATAAATCAAGCTATCGAAGGTATCTTCGAAGTGTCAGTTGTGTGCTGAGAACTACATCAGCTACGTTAGGAAGTACTTAGAAGAGCTTACAATCAAATGTGAGGCTTACATTATGTAATATACTTAAGAGAATCATAAAGCAAAATAAAGGTAAACCCTTAGGACACATGATATGAACACATAGTCCTCTCATCAATTCCTTGAAGAGGAAGATCTATCACTTAAATCAAGTTTACAGATAACACCATCCTCTCCAAGTTCCCTCACCCCATTCCTGATCTGACCTACACAAAAGTAGCTAGATTTAATTTACCCTTTTATGCCATGGTAAATAAATCAAGGGTATACTATAAAGCTTTCAGATCAAATGTGGTCTGGGTGGAAATATTGAAAGCAGGCTTCAAAACAACCAGAAATGTGTTAAAAAGGGAGTGGGGGGCAATGTAATGGGTTCTCTGATGCAGGTGAAGTCTTGTTATAATTAAGCTTGTTAAAGCCCCAATTCCACTTCAATAAAACAGTATGAGGCTCCAGGTGGTAGCCAGCTGCTCCCCAGACCTTTTCCACGCCAAAAAAAAAAAAAATTTTTTTTTAAAGGCCTCAAGGTATAAGACCCTATAGGTTTGTTTTAACCACATTTCACTTGTCTAGGTAAAGCAAACAATGTTAGATATTGAGTTATCTGAGTATTCAATAGCTAATGTCTTTCATCAGTCAGTAAGTATACCTAGATCATTTTATAAATATCTTACTCTATTCAGATGTATCAATGTGAAGAGAAACATATGGCAAGACTTTATGTAGCTCACTCATGGAAAATTGGGACATAGTTCAAGAAAGAGAACCTTTGAGAAGCTTTTATTCCTTTGGACTAAAAAATCCCTACTAGCGTATGCTCAAGCTTTCAAAGTCGCTTGTTAGGACTGCGAAATCTAAGAAAGACATGCAAGAACACATTACTAATCGTATGGATGGAAAATCTTAAGGGAAAATGATTTCAGCAAGGTCTAAGATTCCAATATATTCAGACCAAGAATTCAAATTACCTTTTCTGCATAATGGGAAACTCCTATAAATTTGCTTTTTTATTGTTATTTTGACCTATGAGTTAGCTCTGTATAGGTAACAAATCATTCACAGAAAATATTCACAAATCTTGATGGAAGGACTAAAAATAGAACCTATTGGAATTCAAGGCTGAAAAGTAGGTAGTGGGAAAAAGTGGAAGGAGAAAAGTAGCAGAGCGGGATTTTTTTCCTTTACTCTGTCTCCTCACTCAAAGTGGTGTCTGGTTTTCCCATTACTCTCAGAAGGTTACTGAGTGACTAAAGAAGCTTCATATTTATAAAGGTAGGACACACCTTTAAGTAAAATTAACCGTTATTCTTAGTATGCTAAAACATTTGAGAAAATAGTAAGGGTGACTTGGAAACTGGAAGAAAGAGTATATTTGAATAAAAAAATATTCGCCCATTCATTCATTGATCCTTTCAGTTCATCAGTCCAAAGAATAAATCTTTAGCACCTACTATGAGCCAGACACTGAATAAAATAGACAGGATCTTCTGTTCTCCCATAGTTCACAGACCAGCGGGTGATAAAATTACAACACGGAACATTATGAAGATGCAGTGCAAGCTAGGCCCTATGGAGGGGACTACAGAGGTGGCTGGCCAGTAAAGGTTCCCTGGATGTGATGACACATGCAATGAAATGTGAGGATTGACTGAGTTAATTACACAAAGTTGTGGCCAAAGTGTTAAAGGCAGAAGCAAAGAACACTCAAGTAAATACTCAGAAGTGAGAGGAGCTGGGACAAAAGTGAGGACCTGGAAGATGTTCAGCATGACTGAACTATAGACCCCAAAATGAGAAGGTAATAAGATACAAGACTTGAGAAGGAAAGAAGATCCTGATCGCGAGGAGATGGAGAGGCTAGCGAAGACCATATGATGAATCAACTGAGGTTTAGAAACAAATGACCCAAAATTGAGACTTCCTAGTTGTAAGACATTCAAAATATAGCCATAAGCCATCTGAGCCTTACTTTCCTGATTTATAAACTGATGTTACCAGCTACTTCGTATGTCTATTGTAAGGATAGAATGAGATAATGCATGAGAAATTATACATATAAAAGTATATTATGAATACAGAAGCATGCACTGGAGTAGGTCAAGGAGAATCCAGTTTGCAGAGAGACAAAGCAAGAGTAGAGAAGGAGTCTGATTTAATGATGTCCTTCAGGTCTAGGAAAGGAAATGTATTTTAAATGAACTAAGTCTTTGCCCTTGCTTGCAATAGATTCTCCAAACCTCTCCTTACAAACGGGCACTCCTACATTTATTTCTACACCCTGCTTCCCAGAATTACTGGCCCAATGCCTACTTCCCTTCATTCCCCATCTAAGAATCCCTTTATTTACGCACAGCCAGCACATGGTGACAGGTAACTCGGAAGACTGTAATGGGAGAATGGTGGTTTCCTGACAACTTCTCCTCCCCCTACCCCCCGTCCTCCTGCGATGGGTCTCCAGAGGGAGGTCTCTGCTAGAAAACTTCCCCTGATCTATATTCACTTACTCCCTAAGACTTATCCAGATCTCAATTTTCATTCACCTAATTAGGGATTTATTCCTGAGGGTTAAAATTTTCTAAAACATTTGAAAGGAAGTCAGTTTGTTACTTTAAGTCTTATTCTAACATAACCAACACATGTTCTCACAAGAGACTATAACAGTAACATCCGTATGAGGAAAATGTGTTAAAGGATTTGAAATGAATCTTGTGTATACGGATGCCCTGAAAAGTAACTACAGAACCTAAAATATATTCTAAGTAGCCCACAGTGCTCAATGCAAGAGACAGTAGATAAGTTCTTCCAGGCCATCCACATGGCCTTGACAGGAACTGCTGACCTCAAGACCTTTGCACAAAGTGGGTGGTTTTGACCTTGGGAAGTACAAGTACATTTTAACAATATGCTCATTAATAGTAAAAAAAAAATTATTAGGCTTTATTCAATGATTCAATTTAAGTATTTTTTATCAGTATCTTGGAGACAGATCTAATACTTTCTTTAATTTTATTAAGCTTGTCAAGTTATGTCTTATATTTTTTTAAACTTTTAACTAATAAAATATAAAGCTACAAAAATATGTAACCCCTGTCCTCAATTAGCTTAAAATCAAATCTTCCAAATCTTCTTCAGTCCCTCTAATGAAGGCAATACAGTTTTGCACACAGTTCAAAGGTAATGAATGGTTATAACAGTGATAGTAACATGGAACCCAAATTTATCAAGTGGCAGAGAAAGACTGGGGAGTCTCATGGCTACTTCCAGCTGCCTTATCCAGCTTTCACTGAATTCTTTTCTATTCTCTGACTTTCAGCCTTTCCCTAAACTTAGTTCTTTACTTGATATTCGTCAACAATAGATACATACACACACGAACAAGCAAATCAACAGAAAACACTCCCTTGAGGCCTCCCTGTGAGCATAGTGTAAGTTACTGATGACCTGGGTGGCAGAGGGCTTTTGCATTGCAGAGGTGCAATCAAGTGAAGTAAACAAAGGTCAAAGACATGAGGAAGTGCCATCTCCCTTCCCAAGATCTAGGGGGTATGGGTGGGGCTTAGTGGGGCAGATGACATCATATTTGAGAAAGGAGGAAAAAGTGTTTGTTTTTCTAGTTTTACTTAAGAGCAGTAATATTTTAAGCTGAATATCTGTCATTTACAACTCAATATATTTGAGGGATTTCAAATACCTCAAATGGAAAAAGTTTCAAAGTCTCTTCTCTCAAACGGACTTGTAACAATCTCTCTCCTGCCCATTACACTCTAGTCTGCTCACCACTTTACCCACTCCTTCACGTGCCACATTTCTTCTCATACTTTGAGTCTTAAATCAAATATTACTCTTCAGAAATGCCTTTCCTGACCATACTGCTTGAAGTATATCCCTCCCTATCTATGAATCACATTATATTGTTTAATTTTCTTCACAGCCTTTATCAATCTCTAAAACTACCTTCATTATTTATGTTTTTTACTCATTTTTATATCTCACTTCTATAGAACGAGCTCCTTGAGGGCAAGAATCATATCTGTCAGTAATACTAGCACTTAAATTGGTTTCTTGTTCCATAAAAGTAGCTAATAAGTATGTGAACATAAACATAGTCCCTATCCTCTAGAAATTTCAGTTAGTGAGGACAGACAGGCACATCAACAGATAGTCATTAAGCTATAAATTAAGTGCAGTGTTAGAGGCAGGTTTTGACTGTTCGGTCAAGAAAGAAAGATACCTAACACATGAGGGAGAGAATGGAGAGGATAGTATACTGAGAAAACATGGTACCTAAGCTAAGCATACTAATAAGTTGTTAAGCTGGTCATCTGAAGGAAGGAGAGGACAGCAAAGAAGGTGTAAGGTGAAACTCAGAACAACAAGCAGTGGAACTGTTGATTCAATGTCAAGTTTGAGGTAGGGAGTAACTGGAGGAAAAGCTGAATAGTTTTAAAGGGAGTAGATTAGAGAGGGCACTGTGTGCATGCCAAGAAGTTTGGGTTTAATCCTGGAGTAGTGGATGAAATTAAAGAATTTTAGGCAGTAGTGTGCTGTGGTCAGACCCATGATTTAGATGGACCACTAAAGCAGCTCTGTGAAGGAAGTATTCACAACAAACAAACTAGAATAGGGACCAAGATACTAGGTAGAAGACTGTGAAGATAGTCAGAGGGAGATGATCCATCCCATTAGGTCATGGTAGCTGAGATAAATAAGATGGATAAGGAGGTAAAATTACCAGGCTTTAGTCATTAATCAGCTACATGGAATGAGGAAGAATCAGTGATAAGAATCAGTGATAAGGGAAAACACCCAAATTCTAGCTTAAGCAACTGAGTGTAGGCATGAGAGGATTCTCCAGCAGACAGCCTTCAGACTCCATCTGCACCAGAGGCTCTCCTGAATCTCCAGCCTGCCAGCTCACCCTGCAGATTTGGTCTTGACAGTCTCCATAATTATATGAGCCAATTCCTCATCAAAATCTCCTTCTATATATACACATCCTATTGGTTCTGTTTCTCTGGAAAACGCTGACTAATACAAGTATGGAAGTGGAGCATGAAGTTTTGATGGAGAGCCAAAGCCCACATTTCCAGCCACCAAATTCGTGGGCATATCCTATACACCATTTACCTCTTCAAGGAAGACACCATATGGTCCAATACAGTCACTTCATCCAGCTCAAGAATCACTGAGTGACGAGGAACCTTCTCCATCAGGTTCAAATATTGTTCCTTATCGTCCAGCAAATGAACTTGAAGACAAGGCGCCTCTTCTTTCCCTTGCCCTACCTCAACAGGGACCAGAAGATATTATAAAAGCCTTCATTCAGAAAAAAGAATCAGAGACACATAGCATTCCATAGCAATATTTTCCTGCTGGGCAGGCAGTATGGGCATACCCGCCCCGGCAATGGGGGAGTTCCTTCATTAGATTCTGATTCTACTCTCTAGGAAGAATATCCTTGACCATTGTTCTTAGGGTTCCTGGCTCCAACCCTGCAAGATTTTTTCTTATTCTTCATCCTCCATGGTCACATGTGAAATGCGTTTGGGGACATATCTCCTTCTTAGTGCCTTCACAGCTTTTCCGGCCCTTTCCTGCTGGTGCCTGTTTGGGAGTTCAGTGATAGTTTCAGAATAACACGATTTGGTTATTTTGACACTGCACCTCGTGGCTTATGGGATCTTAGTTCCCTGGCCAGGGATCAAACCTGTGCCCTCGGGGCAGTGAAAGCAAAGTCCTAACCACTGGCCCACCAGGGAATTCCTTCTCCCATCCAATAGGTTTTTTCATTTTGTTGACTATTGCTTTAGCTGTACAGAAGCTTTTTAGTTTGATATAGTTCCATTTGTTTATTTTGCTTTTGTAGCCTGTGTTTTGGTGTCATATTCAAAAAAGTCACTTCCAAGAAAAGTGTCAAGAAGTTTTTCCCTGTTTTCTATTAGAGTTTTATAGTTTCAGGTATGGTATTTAAGTCATTAATCCATTTTGAGTTAATTTCTTATGTATGGTGTAAGATAAGGGTCCAGTTTCCTTCTTTTGCATGTGAATATCTAGTTTTCCCAACACTACCTATTGAAGAGACTATCCTTTCTCCCATTGTATATTCTTGGTAAATTCATCAAAGATTAGTTGACCATATATGTATGAGTTTATTTCTAGGCTCTTAATTGTGTTGCATTGGTCTATGTGTCTGTTTTTATGCCAATAATATACCGTTTTTCTTACTATGGATTTATAGTGGCGTTTAAATAAGGATGTGTGATGGGGATAAGGAATCTTGCTTGCTTCCAAGTTTTAGCAACTATAAAGGAAGCTGCTATAAACATCTGTGTGCAGAAATTTTTGTGGACATAAGTTTTCAACTTGTTTGTGTAAATACCAATGAACAATATTACTGGGTTGTATGGTAAGAGTATATATATTTTTGTAAGAGACTGCCAACTTATCTTCCAAAGTGGCTGTGCCATTTTTCAATCCCACCAGCAATTAATGAGGGTTCCTATTGCTCCACACCCTCTCCAGCGTTTGGTGTTGTCAGTATTTTGGATTTTCACCATTTTAATAAGTGTGTAGTGATATCTCATCATTTTATTTATTTATTTTTAATTTATTGGAGTATATTTGATTTACAATGTTGTATTAGTTTCAGGGGTACAGCAAAGTGATTCAGTTATACATATACATATATTCATTCTTTTTTTAGGTTCTTTTCTCATATAGGTTATCACAGAATATTGAGTAGAGTTCCCTGTGCTATACAGTCAGTCCTTGTTGGTTATCTATCCTATATATAGTAGTGTGTGTATGTTCATCCCAAGCTCCTGATTTATCCCTCCCCCACCACATTTCCCCTTTGGTATCCATAGTTTTTGATATCTGTAGGTCTGCTTCTGTTTTGTAAATCAGTTCATTTGTATCATTTTTGAAATTAGACATATGTGGACATATGAGTGATATCATATGAGCAAGTAAGATTTATCCCAGAGATGCAAGGATCCTTTAATATCTGCAAGTCAATCAGTGTGATATACCAAATTAACAAACTGAAGAAAAAAAAACATATGATCATCTCAATACATGCAGAAAAAGCCTTTGACAAAATTCAATGCCCATTTATGATAAAAAAAACTCTCTAGAAAATGGGAATAGAGGGAACTTACCTCAACATAATAAAGACCATATATGACAAACTCACAGGTAACATCATTCTCAATGGTGAAAAGCTGAAAGCATTCCCTCTAAGATCAGGAACAAGGCAAGGATGCCCACTGTTGCCACTTATATTCAACATAGTTTTAGAAGTTCTAGCCACAGTAATGAGAGAAGAAAAAGAAATAGAAGGAATCCAAACTGGAAAAGAAGTAAAACTGTCCTTATTTTCAGATGATATGATACTATACATAGAAAACCCTAAAGACGCTACTGGAATATTACTAGAACTCATCAATGAATTTGGTTAAGTTGCAGGATACAAAATTAATACACAGAAATCTCTTGTATTCCTATACATTAACAATGAAAGATTAGAAAGAGAAATTAAGGAAACAATCCCATTTACCATCACATCAGAAAGAATAAAATACATAGGAATAAACCTACCTAAGGAGACAAAAGACCTGTACTATGAAAACTATAAGACACCGATGAAAGAAATTAGAGATGACACAAACAGATGGAAAGATATACAATGTTCTTGGATTGAAAGAATCAATATTGTCAAAATGACTATACTACCCAAGGCAGTCTACAAATTCAGTGCAATCCCTATCCAGTTACCAATGGCATTTTTCACAGAACTAGAATAAAAAAATTTAAATTTATATGAAAACACAAAAGACCTCCAAGTAGCCAAAGCAATTCTGAGAAAGAAGAACAGAGCTGGGAGAATCAGACTCCCTGACTGCAGACTATACTACAAAGTTACAGTAATCAGAAAAGTATGGTATTGACACAAAAAAACAGAAATATAGATCAATGGAACAGGAAGCACAGAAATAAACCCCATGCACCTATGGTCAATTAATCTATAACAAAGGAGTCAAGAATATACAATGGATTAAAGAGTCTCTTCAAAAAAGAGTGTTGGGGAAACAGGACAGCTACATGTAAAAGAATGAGATTAGAACATTCTCTAACACCATACACAAAAATAAAATCAAAATGGACCAAAGACCTAAATGTAAGGCCAGACACTATAAAATTCTCAGAGAAAAATTTAAGCAGAACACACTTTGACATAAATCTCAGCAAGATCTTTTTTGACCCACCTCCTAGAGCAATGAAAATAAAAACAAAAATAAACAAATGGAACCTAATTAACCTTACTTCTGCACAACAAAGAAAACCATAAACAAAATGAAAAGACAACCTACAGAATGGGAGAAAATATTTGCAAACAAAGCGATGGAAAGGGATTAATCTCCAAAATATACAAACAGCTCATGCAGCTCTATGTCAAAAAAAAAAAAAAAAGACCCAATCAAAAAATGGACAGAAGATCTAAATAGACATTTCTCCAAAGAAGACATACAGTTGGCTAAAAAGCCCATGAAAAAGTGTTCAACATCACTAATTATCAGAGAAATACAAATCAAAACTACAATTAGGTATCACCTCACACTGGTCAGAATGGCCATCATCAAGAAAGCTACAAACAATAAATGCTGGAGAGGGTGTGGAGAAAAGGGAACCCTCCTACACTGTTGGTGGGAATGTAAATTGATACAACCACTGTGGAGAACAGTATGGAGGTTCCTTAAAAAACTAAAAAAAGAGCTATCATATGATCCAGCAATCCCACTCCTGGGCATATATCCAGAGAAAACCATAATTCAGAAAGAGTCATGCACCACAATATTAATTGCAGCGCTATTCACAATAGCCAAGACATGGAATCAATCTAGATGTCCATCGACAAAGGAATGGATAAAGAAGATGTGGTACATATATACAATGGAGTATTACTTAGCCATAAAAAAATGAAATAATGCCACTTGCAGCAACATGGATGGACCTAGAGATTATCATACTAAGTGAAGTAAGTCAGACAGAGAAACATAACTAATCACTTTAACTTACAATTTCCTAATGATGTACGATGTTGAGCATCTTTTCTTACACTTATTTTCCATCTGTGTATCTTCTTTGATAAGTTATCTTTTAAGATTTTTTGCTCACTTTTTCATCAGGTTGTTCATTTTCTTATTGTTGAGCTTTTAAGAGTTCTTTGATATTTTGGATAACTCCTTTATCAGATAATCCTTTGCAAATATTTTCACTCAGTCTGTGGCTTATCTTCTCATTCTTTTGACAGTGTCATTCAAAGAGCATCAGTTTTTAATTTAATGAAGTGTAGCTTATCAATTATTTCTATTGTTAATTGTGCCTTTGGTGTTGTATCTCCTCAAAGCCTATTTAAGTCTTATTTCTTTTTGACTTGGGTCTAAAAGCAGTAATGTTTTCTCACCTTCAGAAGTTCCATATTTCAGTACTTTCTCTACTTCTTTCACTTATTGCTCATATAATGATTCTTTTTTGTCTGACCTCATCTTTTTCTACTCATAACTTGTTAAACTCAACCAGTAAAAATCAACAAATGGTACTAACATTCTGTTTTCCAATCTTTGCTCCTACAACTACAGACAGGAGTCTTGGATGCCTTCCAAGTTATTATAAATGATAGTTTTACCAAATATTCTAGTACTGTGTGACTTTGTCATCATCTTCCCACACTCTGATATTGGTTTCCTATTGCCTGCTACCCAAATACTAAACCAGTTCCACATATTCCAGGTTTTTAAGTTGTAGCACTACATTTCAAGTTTCTAACTTATATATTATAGTAACATTAGCTACTGAAATAAATAAAACCCCAAATTTCAGTGGTTTAATACTATATAAATTTATTTTTGATTCACATAAGTGTCCATTATAAATGTTCCTGGCTGGTGGTTATTTACATACTGATTATGAATTCCAGGTTACTGTCAGTTTGTAGTTCTACTTTATGCCAGGAAAAGGACTCAGAATAATTTGTTGTATTTGGTATTAATGGAACATGCAGTGAAGTGGTGGATGTAGAATTCAGTTTGTAGATGATTGTAAAATGGATGGGTTTTGGACAAGGACTGGGAAAAAGGAGCTAAAGACTCTTCCTTTTAAGAACTTTGCATTAGCAGAGGAGAAGAAATCTGGAAAAATTCCTAGAGGGAGACAAAGGGATAAAGGAAGGGGTTTATTCTTGGATTTGTAGTAAAAAGTTTTGTAACAAAGATTAAGTTTTGTTGCAAAATATCATTGTATTTTGAGATGGAAGAGACTTAACCATGGCCATATGTTTTAAGTGCATTTATTTCCTGCTAATATAAATAACTTCCCTCCTCTGAACTCCATAGTATTTAACTGGGTTACAATAATATGCACAGGTATTCTTGACAGATTTCCCCTATCAGACTGTAAGACTCCTGAGGTAGAATCCAGGACTAATTTATGTTTGCATTTGCAGGGTGTTTTAGGAATACTCAAGTGCCTACCTTCTGTATATACAATAGGTGTTGAGAAATGTTCTTTGTATAAATGCTGTCAGAAGTCTTCCAATCCCAAGACTGTTTGTTTATTGAAGTGATTATTTTTCCCTGGAAAGATAGATGATGGTTCTAAGACTACCAATCTTCTTTGTGTTCCATAATTTTCTTCTCTTTTCATATTCTCACTCAGTTTTCTCCCATGTACTACTAGACAACAGACACCACCATCATAATTATAATAAAATCCAACACGAGCTACTTCATAAAGAAACATTTGTGATTAATGTAATAAGATTAAAGAATCATAACAGCCCTAGGAGCCATCCAACCTCATTTTCTGTGATAGCTGCATAATATATCAAACATATCTGTAATACTTTATTCACTTTGGTTGGTGAAATCCCTACTCCTTTTTGTTAAATTGTTAATGGCTTCCCCAGTTGTTTGCTATTTGCTTTTGCCTTGATGGTTTTTACAAGCTTGTTTAGAGCTTTTTATTTAGTTTCCTAAATTGATAACTTCATAGGAATACTACTTATGAACAGGAATCCCTTTGAAAAACCATTTACATCAAAGTTCTCAAATTCAGTGTACCCGCTAAATCTAATCTTGCCTACTCACTCAACAGGTATAAATTAAAATATAATACAGCTTTCTCATCTAGACTGAATCCAAGACCTGAGATTTCACTTGCCATTATGACTCCCTAGTTGTAAACAGAAACTAGATCTACAGCTTCCTTGATTAAAAAAGTCCAACCATCAGTGCCTAATTCAATCCCTACTTTCTCCCAGAAATTTACAAAGATCCATTTTTCCTATGAATTTATAGATCTTGCTTGAGATATACCTTTTATTCTGATGATTTTTTTTTTCTCATCTCAGTCTAGATGAGAAAGCCCTATTCTGACGATTTAAATTAAAAAATATTCTATTTGGGCTTCGCTGGTGGTGCAGTGGTTGAGAGTGCACCTGCCAATGCAGGGGACACGGGTTCGTGCCCCGGTCTGGGAAGATCCCACATGCTGCGGAACGGCTGGGCCTGTGAGCCATGGCTGCGGGAGAGGCCACAACAGTGAGAGGCCCATGTACTGCAAAAAAAAAAAAAAAAATTATTCTATTTATTTAAACTAAAAAAATAATCACCCATTTCTACCACTCTCCACCCCCAGCCACTTGCAACAACCAATCTGTTCTCCATCTATGAGCTTGGTTTTGGTTTTGGTTTTGGTTTTTTAGATTCCACATATAAGAGAGATCATACAGTATGTCTTTCTCTGACTTATTTCACTTAATGCCCTTGAGGTCTATCTATGTTGTCACAAATGGCAAGATTTCATATTTTATGACTGAATAACATTCCATTATATATGTATACCACATCTTTATTCATTCATCCACCAGTGGAAACTTAGGTTGTTTCCATATCTTGGCTATGGTAAATAACGTTGCAAAGAACATGGTGGTGTGGGGGGGATGCATGTGTCTTTTCAAATTAGTGTTTTCATTTTCTTATATAAATACCCAGAAGTAGAATTGCTGGATCATGTGGTAGTTCTATTTTTAAATTTTTGAGGAAATTTCGTACTGTTTCCATAGTGTCCACACCAATTTACATTCCCATCAACAGTGAATGAGGGTTCCCTTTTTTTTTTTTTAATTAATTTATTTATTTTTGGCTGTGTTGGGTCTTCATTTCTGTGCAAGGGCTTTCTCTAGTTGCGGCAAGTGGGGGCCACTCTTTATCGTGGTGCGTGGGCCTCTCACTATCATGGCCTCTCTTGTTGCGGAGCACAGGCTCCAGATGCACAGGCTCAGTAGCTGTGGCTCACGGGCCTAGTTGCTCCGCGACATGTGGGCTCTTCCCAGACCAGGGCTCGAACCCGTGTCCCCTGCATTGGCAGGCAGATTCTTAACCACTGTGCCACCAGGGAAGCCCCGAAGGTTCCCTTTTTTCCACATCCTCACCAACACTTATTTGTTGTCTTTTCGATAATAGCCATTTATGACAGATATGAGGTGCTATCCCACTGTGTTTTGTTTTGTTTTTTAATTTTATTTATTTTTTTATACAGTAGGTTCTTATTAGTTATCCATTTTATACATTTAGGTGTATATATGTCAATCCCAATCTCCCAATTCATCATACCATCAACGCCCCTGGCCCCACTGTGGTTTTGATTTGCATTTCCCTGATGATTAATGATGTAGAGCATCTTTTCATGTATCTGTTGACCATTGGTATGTCTTCTTTGGGAAGATGTCTATTCAGACCTTCTGCCCACTTTTTAATCAGACTTTTCACTTTTCTTAAATTTTGAGTTGTATGAGTTCTTTGTATATTTTGAATATGAACCCCTTGACAAATATATTATTTGCTCTTATATTTTCCCATTCAGTAGGTTGCCTTTTTGTTTTGTTAGTTAATGGTTTCCTTTACTGTGCAGAAGCCTTTTAGTTTAACGTAGTTCCAGTTGTTTATTTTTGCTTTTGTTATTGGTGTCAGATTCAAAAAATTATTGCCATGACTTATGCCATGGAGCTTACCACCTATGTTTTCTTCTCTGATTTTATGGCTTTGGGTCTAACATTCAAGTTTTTAATTCATTTTGAGCTAATTTTTGTGTATGGTGTAAAACAGTGTTCAGTTTCATCCTTTTGCACATGGCTGTCCTGTTTTTCCCACACCATTTATTGAAGAGACTATCCTTTCTCCTGTTGTATATTCTTTGTTCCTTTGTCATAAATTAGTTGACCACATGCATGTGGACTTATTTCTGAACTCTCTATCTGTTCCATTGATCTCTGAGTTTATTTGTAAGCCAGTACCATACTGTTTTAATTACTATAGCTTTGTAATATAGTTTGAAATCAGGACATGTGATGCCTCTGACTTTGTTCTTTTTCTCAAGATTGCTTTGACTATTCAGAGTTTTTTGTGCTTCCATGCAAATTTTAAGATTATTTGTCCTGTTTCTGTGAAAAACACCATTAACATTTTGATAGGGATTGCACTGAATCTGTAGATTGCTTTGGGTAGTATGAACATTTTAATAATATAAATTCTTCCAATCCATGAGCAAGGTATACCTTTTTACTTATTTGTGTCCTTTTCGGTTTCTTTAATTAATGTCTTGTAGTTTTCATTATACAGGTCTTTCACCACCTTGGTTAGATTTACTCCTATGTATTTTATTCTTTTTGATGCCATTGTATATGGGATTGTTTTCTTAATTTCTCTTTCTGATTGTTCATTACTAGTGTAAAGAAACGGATTTTTGTGTATTGATTTTGCATACTGGAAATTTGCTGAATTCATTTATTAGTTTTAATAGTTTTTTGTTGGAGTTTTTAGGGCTTTCTATATATAATATCATGTCATCTGCAAATAGTGACAGTTTTTCTTCTTCCTTTCCAACTTGGATGCCTTTTATTTATTTTTCTTGCCTAATTGCTCTGCCTAGGACTTTTGATACTACTATGTTGAATAAAGTGGTGAGAGTGGACATTCTTATCTTCTTCCTGATCTTAGAGGAAAGGTTTTGAGCTTTTCACTGTTGAATATATTAGCTATGGGCTTGTCATATTTGGCCTTTATTATGTTGATATTTGTTCCCTCTATATCTGCTTTGTTGAGAGTTCTTATCATAAATGAATGTTTAATTCTGTCACATTGACTCATTTGCAGATGTTTAACCATCCTTGCATCCCTGGAATAAATCCCACTTGAACATGGTGGATAACCCTTTTAATGTATTGTTGAACTCAGTTTACTAATATTTTGTTGAGGATTTTCTCACCAATGTCATCAGGAATACTAGCCTGTAATTTTCTTCTTCTGTGGCATACTTGTCTGGTTTTGGTATCAGTGTCATACTGACCTCATAAAATGTGTTTGGAAGAGTTCCCCCTGATTATTTAACTTTTCATGTGGGTCCCTCTCCCTGAAAAACAGTGACTGTATATTTTGCGTCTTTGAATGTTTGAGCATAATAAATTTTCAATGAAATAGTGAAATGTATTGGTGATGAATCATCTCAACTAGAGGGTGAAATGTCTTAGTAATAAGTAATTAAGGTAAGAAAGTAAAGTGTTTATTGTGCCATATTGTGGTGGGAGGATTATATGGGATGCTTGTTAACAACAGCAGATTTTCGGAAGAGGGAAAACTAGGCAAGGAGACTAAGCTGTTGATGTGAGGTAAAGTGAAGGCTTTTTCACAAATTCTTGGGTAGAAAGTTCATCAAGGGGATAGACTGGCAACTGTGGTAAGTGCTGGTGAGCAGTCATATGATAATTATGTTTGACAAGACAGGAATCATTGCAGAATTTGATGAGAGCTATTTCAATGGAGTGCTGGGTCTAGGGATCTGCATCTTTAACAAGAACCTCAGATAATTTGTATGCAAGATAACTTCAGACAACACTGAGCAACTATTTTTACAAACTTAAGTTGGAGAAAACTTGATACTGGATACAAATCAAATGACTTGATTTTCTGCCCAAATAGATTATTTATTTAGATTATTATAGATTATTCTGCCTAAGTAAGAGGTCTCATTGTAACTGGAAATAACCTGCTATCTAGGTGTTTTCTTTTTAAGTGAAAGGGACTTCAATTAAAACATTAGTAATAAATATTCTAAGTTCCAAAATGTGGCTTTCTATACTTATTTCATGAACACCAGATGTAAGGGAGTTTTTATTGTTGTTGTTTATGAAAAAAGAATTATAATAAGATAAAAACTTCTCATAATGTTTTCCGAATAAGACAAAGAATGAAATATTTTAAGTACAAGAATAGAAAGAAGTGTCAGGTATATGCATGAGAATGAATTTCCAAAGGATAAACATTATAGGAAGAAAATTTTATGCAGATCTCACTGTGTTGAAATTATATACGGATATATATATATTTTTATATATATATATATTTCCCACTACAAATTATGCTGAAAAGGCTGTTTTACAAAGATTTAATGCAAAAATAAGGGTATTAAAATAATCTGAAGAAATATTTGTAATATTTATTTGATGGTTTCCACAGGAAATAAAGATTTGGTAATAATTAAATACAAATAGCATCAACTGAAAGAGGCTTATAAATGGTTTTACATAATACCAGATTTAGAATTGGAAGTTTCCTGCACCTACCTCTAATAGTAGAAAAAAAAACATAACAAGAGACCATTACTTAGAAAAGATAATTGTGTTTGTGTGTGCATTCACACAGATTACAGAGAGACATACTGTGTAGGAATATAATTTTTATTATGTAAGGTAATGGGATCAAGAAAGTCAGTTGGTAATTAATAACCCTCAGGGGGTTTTAATTGTTATTGTCCATTTTTATGAACTTGTTTCTGAAGCCCAATAAATAGCCGATGAATCATGCAATAGCTAATAAAAAAAAAAACAAAACTTACCAATCAGTGCTTTTTGTACACTGATTGAAACACTGATGTTTCTTGGTGTCCAAGAAACAGTAACCAAAGCAATTTTAACATAGTTTACTAATGGAAATGTATATATTCAATAGACTAAAATGTGATTTTGAAATTCTCAAAGGGAAAGTGGATGATTATTTTAGAACAGATCATCAAGAAAGGCATCCTAGGGTTTCCCTGGTGGCGCGGTGGTTGAGAGTCCACCTGCCGATGCAGGGAACCTGGGTTCGTGCCCCGGTCCGGGAAGATCCCACATGCCGTGGAGTGGCTGGACCCTGAGCCATGGCCGCTGAGCCTGCGCGTCCGGAGCCTGTGCTCCGCCAACAGGAGAGGCCACAACAGTGAGAGGCCCACGTACCGCAAAAAAAAAAAGAAAAAAGGAAAGGCATCCTAATATATTTGAAAATTATTCATCAATAAATGCTTAAATGCTTTTCTTAAAAATACAAGGAATGAAATTATTTAACAAAACGTACAGTAACTGAATTTCCAAATTCACTTGAGTTGTACATCACAATTCCCAAAGCAAAAGTTATATAGTTTCCACCGAATAGCACATATTCATTCATCTTCTTCCCTTCTGTTCTTAATATTCCAACTCATTTCAAATCTCATGTTTTGGTTGCCATGTGTTCTAGCCATTTGCTGTACCCTTCCCCAGAAAACCTGGTCAATTTAAAAGGGTGAAAAATTGCACTTTCTGATTTGCAACTTTAACATCTCATGAGCCTCATTCTAATGACAATGGACATGGATGTGAGGGTTGCTACATGGTAATAATCAGTTTGGAATGAAGAGTTTATAGAGAAAAGGAAGCACTATTTGTAAATATGTAAGACATGTAGTGGGAGATAAGTATTAAAATTAGTTAAAAAGGAGACAATGAATTTCCTCACCTTAATAAACTCACTCTTATTCAGAGAAACCGTAGGCAAAGCAAGAATTTCACAAGTTAATATAACAAACATAACCTTAATCTTTAAGTTCCATGGAAGAAAGGCAGTCAGGCCTGGAAAATCTCCCTAGGTTATGGAGGCAGAATCACCATAATTGGTGAGTATCCCACCACTTACGGGAACCTAGAATCTGAGCTTCCCCAGGTTTACAGCAGGCTTCCCCACTCATGGAGGCCCAGCTTCTTAGCTTTGGCTTCACAATGATTTTTAGACCTTTGAATTTTAAGAGAGAATTTTTTTTTTACCTAGGAGGAATTCTCTCAGAACTGTCAAGCATAATCCTGTCAGACTTCTCTCAAAAGTATATTTTCATATATAAGAGCCAAATGAAATTTTGTATGGGAGGATAGCTCAGAGCAAAAGTGATAAAGTCACTGCCTTGTGAGGGAGGAATTCATAAGGAGGAAGCAGATATAACCTGAAAGTTCAGGTGTCCCCATTCTATGCGTGGTCATTAATTCAGATGTAGTAATCAACATGACTACTTAAGTCCTACACACTGCAGTATCCCAACTGCATGCATAGATTTTTTTAAACTTCTCTATTTATATTTTTAAATACACTTTATTTTTTAGAGCAGTTTTAGGTTCATAGCAAAAATGAGCAGAAATTATTCCCATATATACCCTGTTCCCACATGCATACAGCCTCCCCATCATCTACATCCCCCACCACAGTGGTACATTTGTTACAAGGGATGAATGTACATTGACACATCATTATCACCCAAAGTCCAATTTCTTTCTTCTTTTTCTGTCTCTCTTCCTGCTTTTTAAAAAATCCTTTCTATTCCCTTGAGGACTACTTTTATTTCAATGTTTCAGAAGTTTTCAGTTATTTAAAGAATAGGTTTTGACAGCAGGATGAAATATTATATGTCCCTTAGCCTTGATCTCATTATCCACATTTCTTCAAACTAACAAGTGCAGAGAATTGTGGGTAAGTTAGTTCAGGGTATAGAAAATGCCTGTTAATGTGCTACTTCCCAGCAAACATGACCAGCCAAGAAACAGAGTACAATCGATATATGTCTATGATCTTTATATAGTTTGATGAAAAAGAATGTATTAATGCATTTCAAGTGTCAGAATTGCATCCTGAGGCCCAAGTGGTTCTTATGGTTCCTTATACGATGGGATAGAGTCACTCTATTAGGCATTTCAAACCCCACATATGCACAGTTACTTCTCACCATGTTACTGAGTCCAAACTCATTCTGCTTGCCACACAACAGGCCAGTAAATCGGGAGAAAATTTGTTGGGACAAGGAATTGAGCAACTTTATTCTGAAAGCCAGCAGACTAAGAAGATGGCAGACTAATGTCCTAGAGAACCATCTTACCCCAGTCAGAATTCAGGCCTCTTTTATACTAAAAAGGGGAGGGGGGTGGTTGGTTGTTGCAGACTTCTTGGTGCAAGAATCTTTTGTTCTTGTAGCTGTCCACGTAGGTCAGGTCACAATGTTCCTGCAAACCTCCAACAGAACAAATGTTATTCTTTGTTCTGCAACTTTTTCTCTCTATATGAATGGACTCTTAAAGGTCAGAGCCCTGAGAATAGGCTGTCCTGTATATTTCAGGCTATAGGCAACACTCTTTTACACAAGGTACAGAGACAGCATGACTAAGTACAAGCAGCAGAGCACAAATGTTAAAAAAAAGAAACAGATCCAGTATGGAGCCAGATTTGTTCTTCCCTATTACAACCACAAGCAATTTATCTCTGAATTTTCTCCTCTCTTCATACATTGGGGTGTGTGAGGGGGAGAAGGGAAGGAGGTGGTAAAGCTCTTTCTAATGTGACTATTTGCAATGGCTTTTGACTGTAAGTTGCATACATTTTACCCTCTTGGATGGCCTCTCTGAACACAGATTCTCTCCCATTGATGATGCTATGCACTGCGCAGGGCTGCCCGCTGATTGATACAAATTGCAGTTTGCGTGACCTACCTGGTAGACATGACGGATGTCATTGACTCACTTCTTCCCTCTGCCAATTAAACTGTGAGCCCAGTACCACTAATATGGACCATGGCACTGGGTTAGCTCTGTGGAAAGACATTTACCATAGGACACTGTGTATGTGCCTTTTGACCCTCTAAGGGATCAAATTCAAAATAGTAAAAAGATAAAGAAATCTATTTCTCCACAAGCAAAGAAACACTGATAAGAAAGGTCTAAATCTGCCAAATGCTGAGGGTGCTTTATGCCTGAATTACCTGCATAATAGTTCAAATCTCTACTCCTCTCCTTTTTCCTCTCTGCCTTCTCTCCTGCTCTGACAGCACCTTCTTAGTGAGGCCTACCCTGACCTTTCAAGTGCTGTAGAGAGGACTAAAAAAAATAAGGAAAAATGAAATGTAGCACAAGGTCTGGCCTATAATACTAGTTTAATAAATGAAAGTGGCTGTAGTAGCAAATCTGCCTGTTGGATTTTTGTTGTTGCTATTTGTTTTTCATCACTCAGCCTGCAGCCACTAATGGGTATAAAATTCTACATCCAATATGCTGGGATCCCATCAGAAGTGACCCAGGTGAATTCCCCTGCTGGAATCTCATTCTACACTTCTTCCTCAGTCATTAATTCACGTACACATCCACTCACTCATACATTAATTCCATCTCCAGATACTTTTTAAGCATCCACTATCTGCCAAGCATTGAACCACAATCACTGAGCAAACATTGGTAAATCAGACGTGATCCCTGCACTTGCAGAGATTTCATTCTTGTGGGGTAAAACATAACCAAAACAAATAAGCAAAATTATTGCGAGAACAAGGAGAAGAGAGGCTAACTTTTATAAGATGGTCAAGAAAAGACTCCTTCAAGAGGAGAGTCTTAATCCTACATACCTTCAGAAGACCTGAAACTAGAAAGGACTTTCAAAGTAAGTACATCCACAGGAGGGGGAACTATGCACTTTCACGAAGAAGAAAAACACTTTAGGAGCATGGGGATCGTGGTTTCTTGTAAACAACTTATTTCTGAATTTATTTGAATATGCACTAATAACAGAAATTGTTATGAAAATGATATGTTAACAAGCTTGTTTCCCCAAAAGTATACATTATAAATGGTAAAAAGCGAGAAAGTTTTAGATACTGGTTGGTTAAAAAATTGAAAAACTCCCTTTACTTTTCTGGTCCTCAAATTCTTCTAAAAATAATAAAGATGATAAAAATATCTACCACATTAAGTCCTGGAGTTATAGTCACAAATGAAACCATGGCACACTAGTCCAAAATATCTAGTAATACATTTAAAAAACATTTTGTGAGAAATATCTAGCCTGGTGATATTAGCCTAATGATAATAGAATTTACAATATAAAAGTGTCAAAGGCTAAAAGTTTCAGAGAAGTTTCAGTTTATTGTCACATATGATTCAATAAAAATTAAAATGCAGGTTAGGTTCCAATTGTATATCAATGCAATCTTATGCTCTCTGCCTGTGAAGAGGAGGCATAAGAAAGGAAATGTGCTGCTATTCATTTACTGGCCACCAAAGCTACTCTTTAAGAATGTATTTTGAAGAGCTTTGGAGTTATAGCAAAATCAAGACATACTTGTAAGAAAAGATGTGGTTGTCAACAGTACATGTGGTTGCAATGCTGCTAATATTATTTGTAATCACTGACACTAGGAAAGGGCAAAACAAAGAGAAAGCAAACACTTTTCCTAGATGAGTCACTGTGTGTTCACTGGTCATTGTCGGCCTCCCTAAGCAATTTTCTGGCTTGCCTTTTTTTTTTTTTTTATCATGGTCATGTGTCACTGGTCAAGAGGTTAGCCTCTAGCACAAGGTTTAATCAAGATTTAGTGATTAAGATTTTCTTTCCTGTGATAAGGAATATTTTAAATGTAATTACCTAATGAGAACAGGCAAAATGCTGCTGAATCCTAATTGATAAATACCCAGGAGTACACGACAGCACTGCAGACCATCTGCCCTGAATTTTGAATGACGACCAATTTCAGGCCTACAGGACAACCAAATCAATTCAGAGCATTCTGGGTTCTTTCTTAAAGAACCCCTCATCTCCGTTATCAGCAAACCCTATTTATTTCAGCTTTGTAAGCTGCTGCTATGACAACAATTCAAATGCTCTGATGACCTGTTTTTGAAAGTCAGTGAAATAGTAAATGTCTCCTAGAACTGACAGGTATAATTTGTCTTTTTTTTTTTTTTTTTTAATGGAACAAGTCACTATCAAGTTGGATGAGTAAGCTCAAAATGTACAAGACGAGGTTCGGTAATGAAAAAAATAACAAAAGTACAACAAAAACAAAGCAGGGTTTGGAAACAGAGCCAGATTCCAATTCTACTTCTGAACTTCTTTAGTCTTAGATAGGTAACTCTTAAACTAGTTGTCTTATTGGTGAAATAGGAGTACTAAGCTTACCTTGTAGATTTGTCGGGAGGTCTGCTGCAAGCATGTGTGTCCTATGGTCTGGCATGAGATAAAATGTGCAGTTAATATTATTACCTCCCCAGGTTGGCCGGGGTTAGCGAGCCACACCCCGTGTGCAATCTGCCCTGGCCTCTGAGTCCACCATTGGCTGATTTGCTCACTGTGCCTCAGCGACGGTTCTGAGTAGTCACAGGAAGAAGTCACGGGGTGTTTTGTACTCTGGAGGTCCAAATTTAAAACTGTGAGAGGAAAGAAAGGCCATGTCTTTCCAACCGCAGCAAAGTAGACAAGTGAAGATTAAATGGGCCAAATACTAACAGCACATTTATTTTTATTTTTTTTTATTTTTGCGGTACGCGGGCTTCTCACTGTTGTGGCCTCTCCCGTTGCGGAGCACAGGCTCCGGACGCGCAGGCTCAGCGGCCATGGCTCACGGGCCCAGCTGCTCCGCGGCATGTGGGATCTTCCCGGACCAGGGCACGAACCCGTGTCCCCTGAATCGGCAGGCGGACTCTCACCCACCGCGCCACCAGGGAAGCCCCTAACAGCACATTTTACACCTGATTTACTGAAGTAACACCCCATATCTACCCTTACCCTTGGCCATGACTCAAATTCATCTCTAACATCTAAGAACCACACGCTTCAGTTTGTTCAGGAGACCCAAGCCCTAGGCACAGGAGACTTCACGAATCAGCACGGAAGTTCTGAGTGAAAGTCCTCTGTGGAATCATTTCCCAATTCATAAATGTCCACCCCTAGGATTCTCTGCAGTTTTATACACATGAAACTTCTCTGTATTCAGAACATAATAATATTATGCATTTGTAGGAGAGTAAATTGATACCAACATCAAAATGTAAACACATAAAGTAACAGGATTTTATAAGATCTGCTTTTTACATTTTTTTCATATTCTATAAAAAGAATATAGTATAAGCAAAATGGTTGTCTACATCTAACTGCAGACACAGTTTTAGCTCTTTTAACTAAAGATCCTCTCTTTAATCCTTCAAGATCCTCTCTCATAGTTTATAATATCATTCAAATTTTACATTTACCCTTTCCATATGTTCCGAGCAGGAAACGTGACTGAAAACAGAAATTCAGAGAGACATGTGATATTCAATAATATAAAACATTTTTGAGGAGAAGAAAAGGAACACCCTAATGAAAATACTTGTTGGATTTGGTTTTACTCCAATGTCATCCAAGTATCATTCCTTTGGTAATCATTGTTTTACTTCTAAGCGTTTATTTTTTCTGAGATTTTTTGAATGTCCTTCTATGAAGATGTTTTTATAACAAAGGTTGTTATTTTAAGTCTTATTTCAAGTCTCATCTAACTAAAAAGTATAGCTGAAGCCACTTCTCAAATGAGACTTTCCCCCACGGTTTTCTGAAACTGTAGGCCTTATGATACAATAGTACAATTGTTTGGGCTGTGGCACGTAGCATTAGATAAGATGAGACACTGATGAAGTCACCAGAAGTCTAAGATGTGTCACATCACTTAAAAGATTAAAACTAACATAATAGATGAAGGAAATCCATCCAATGATGATTAAATTTTTTTTGACAGTTACACTTTAATCTTGAGACTATAAGTGGTGGTTAGTTTCTGAAAAATCCAGACAGTAATTTCTCTAAGTAAAGGTATAAAAGTATTACCAGTGGGGAACTCTCTACAGCATAGACGGGTGAGTGAGGGATGCATAGTGAATGTGGTCTGAAATTTTGAATTATATAATGGGATGGAGCAAGATAGGGAGGATTTTAAACACCTTCTTAGAAAATCACGCAGCAATAAAGTAAAATGTACATTTATTGAAATCTCTCTTCATGAGATATAAAGTCTATGTCTTCCCACCTTTCAAATTAAAAAATCTTTAGGACTTAAGTTATTTCATTTTATACAATAATATTCTTGAAGTTTTGCCAATAAAAGGGATTTTCTTACACTAAAGGAAGATTTAAATAAAACCAGGATAAGGATGGCAAACACATGGCAGGAATAATGCTTCTCAGCCCTCCTCAACATGCTGCAAGCCTTTGTTGTGAAATCGAGTGGGGCCTGTGCATGAAGGCCTCTTTTTTTTCCCCATTTCTTGTAAGCAAGACTCCAGCCTCCATGACCTTCCCTGAGTTCCAAAGGGCATATTATTGAACTGTTGCTAGTCAAGGGAGAAGCAGCCAAGAAACCACCTGAGGCCAGATTACAGGGACCAGGGAAGCTCATTAAGATTAAGAGACCACTTGAGACCCTGCACACACTCTAATCTTGTCAGCAACCTCACCCTTGAAGTATTGGTAAAAACTCATCAAATCCTCCCGGGTTGGGACACATAGTTTTTCGAAGGAGAATCCTGCTGTGGTCCCCTCTGCCTGACAAAATAATAAAGCTATCCTTTTCTACTTCACCCAAAGCTCTGTCTCTGAGATTCGATTCAGCACTGGTGTACAGGGAAGCTGAGCTTTCAGTAACAGTTGCCCTCTTCCTCAATGTGATAGCTAATTTTATGTGTCAACTTGGCTAGGCTAGAGTGCCCAGTTGTTTGGTCATACAGTCTAGATGTCGCTGTGAAGATATTGCCTTGGTGTGATTAACATTTACAAACAATAGATTTGAGTAAAGCAGATTACCCTCCATAATATGGGTGGGGCTCACCCAATGAGTTGAAGACCTTAAGAGCAGACTGAGGTTTCTGAAAGAAGACACAAGTCTGTCTCAAGACTGTACCATCAATTCTTACCTGAATTTCCAACCTGCTGGACTGCCCTACAGATTCCATACTTTGCCAGCTCCCACAATCACAAGGGCCAATTCCTTAAAATGAATCTCTTTCTGTATAAAAATATACACATTGATTCTGGAGAGCTCTAACTAATATGCCCAGTAAGTTCAGGCATGGCCTTTTCTCAATGCTTGCTCCAGGCAGCCACTACCAGTTAGAAGTAACACACATAATTAAACCTATTTGCCATTTCAGTACTAGGAGATCTTATGTTTAAGGAAATAGCATGTAGGATACTTGCATAAAGTAAAAAAATCCTTTTGTAACGTGTTTAATCATTCTTGTCATTTAGGTATAGTTTGTTTGTTATATAATCAGCTTGCTTAAATCAAAACACATCTCACAACTTTTTATTTTTTATATTGTAGAAAAGTTTCCTGCAGCCTACCAGTAATTACAAATAGCACACATGTTTTAAAAATCAAAGCTTATATTATAAAACGGTCTACTTGAGCTTTTCCAAACTTCATGCAAGCTAAACCTGTTGTCTGAAATGCATATTTCTCATAGAGCATAAAGCCATCTCTGGAGACATGTCATCAAAATGTGTCTTTATAGGAACTACGTGAAGAGTCTTGAGAGAGAATTTCGAAGACCTGGCTGAGACTATGAACAACCCCTTCAGCATCTCTGAGTTTCAGTTTCTCCATCAGAAAATGATGTGATGGATTAGAAGTCTTTACAACCCCTTCCTGCCATGGGACCAGTGGCTCACAGCAAATGGAGAACATGAGTTGAAGGCAGTTTCATTTCAGAGACTTGACTTTTAAGGTCACTTTAAAATTTCTCTAGTAGGTGACCATACATATTACACTTTATTATCTACATCATTTAGCATTACAAGAACCTCAGGGTTGTCAATTCCAACATTTATAGTGATAGTTTGTTAGTCATTAACTAATAAAGAAATGTGAGCTTGTGAAGTTTGTGTCATTTATCATGTTATGAATGACTATTACAAAGCATTCCATAATTTAAAATCTTTTAGGTTAAGCAGTATTTTAAACATATTAAAAAACTATAGAACATAAGAGAATAGAAATCTATGCATCTGTCATGCAGATTTATCAATACATTTTGTAATTATTGCTCAAGACACCTTAAGGATAAAATATTACAGATAAAGCTGGTTTCAACTGTCGAACCTCCTTTGTGAGCTTCTCCATCTCCACTCAACCTTTAAATGTTGGTGTTCTCGACCTTGATCTCGAATTGACCTTTCCTCTTTCTCTGTAAATGATTTCATCCATTTCTTCAGAGTTAAAGGCATAGTTAAGATGAAGGCACACATATTGTTGGAGGGCCTTAGCCATAGGGCCTTTCCCCAGCACCAAAAGAGTCTACCAGCCTCCCCTGCCAGACCATCTTCTCAGAGCCCAGATCCATTGTATTCAACTGACTACTTAACAGCACCACTGCTATCCATCCCACCAACTCATATGTCTCCCACCTCTCAATACATATTACCACCAGCAGCTTGATTACTTAGTCAGACATTTAAGCCATTCTTGATTTTTCTTTTATTTACTCCCTACATCCAAGCATCACCTTATACATTTGTTCCCACCTAAAAGACACATCTCATTTTGCCTACTATTCTCCATTTCCTCTGCTATCATCCTACTCCCTGATGCCAATATGTCTGACCTGGACAATTTCAACTGCCTTTATGTGGTCTCCATTTCCCCCCTCAATTCATTCTTCACGTTGGGTGAAGAGTAAACTTAACTTGGAAGTTGGACCATGTTACCATGTTGATTAATCATTCACAGGTTTCACATTACTCTAAGAACAAAGCTCACATTGCTAATCCCAGCCGACAAGTCTGCCTTATCGAGTCTCTCAATCTGATCCTGTCACTTCAGTCTCTTCATGCCATTTACCCTCTGCTCACTGTCTGAGGCTCACTCCTCCCCACCCCCACTACTAGTTTTTCAAATAAGCTCTTCTCCGCCTCAGAGCTTTATCTCATGTGTTCCCACTGCCTGAAAGCTTTCCCCACACAATCTGACCCCTTGCAATCAGAGGACCAATATGGAATTCACCAACCTCTCACTAAACAGACATTCCCAATCTGTGATGCTTTTTTTAAAAAAATTCCTTCCTGGATGTATTACAATTCATAAATATTTTATTTGTCTAATTATCTGTTTTTAGTTTCTTCCCTCCACTGGAATATAAATTCTAATAGTTGATGTGTATGTGCATTTTTGTGATTTCAGCAAAATCCCAATTTCTAAAACATAGTAAGCATTCAAAAATGTACTTTAAAGGAAATAAAGTATTCCATCCATCTGGAAAAAAAAAAAAGAGTCCTTAGCCACAAGCTCTTTTCCTGCTATTCCCCATGTCATTAAATCAATAGCCCATTATTTTCTGACAAAACATTTTTCATTTTGCCACAGACCTCTAAACAAAGTTTTTAGAAGAAAATAGAGAGAATTTTATATTTCATTTAGGTAGCCTGAACGATTTATTTTGGATTTTGGATAGATGTTTACCTAATTAGCTAGATGATAGATAGATGATAGATAGAGAGATAGAGAGATAGAGAGATGATAGGCAAATTTATATATCTATTTTAATGTATATTATATAAATAATAAATTTAATTTTCATTTATATTATATATAGTATATATGGCATATATGTATATCTGTGTATAATATGCATACATTATAACACAATGCCATAATAGAAAAATATACCTTTCTAAAAATTGTAATAATGAAGACCATGCTGAAACATGATGAAATATTATGATATGGTGTTCAGTAATTTCAATACAATTACAGGTATACAAAATGTGTATACACATATATATAAGAAAAGTCACTGGCCAAAATGAAAATCATTGTATTAGGGTTTCTATTATTACTTAATATGTTTTCAAAATATTTGCTTTTATATCATCATCTTTTACATCAAAGGTAAAAATAAGGACAAATGGAGCAATAACAACCTTTCATGAAACATTTGTAAAGCTGATCTTAAAAGCTGAATTATGTCATGCTACAGGCGACATATATTTTACTGTTGATTGTTACAATTGCTTTGAGCAGTAGTGTATCTGGAGCCATAAACAAAAGATGATTCTTAAGCAAAATTGGAGACAATAGAGCAATTTTAGCAAATTAAATAGGCATTATTTCTCATAAATATTGTTGATATTTAGCCATTTGGTCTTTAACCTATTCAAAAACAAGTACAGAGAGAGAAACAAAATAAAAGCCTTTCAGCCTGGATCCCATCACTTGAACCATGAAGATAATAAATGTTTATTTCTTTGAAATAAAATTTTTATTTCCTTGAGTTAGTAGGAAAATAATGGTATTTTCATTTGAAACATATCTAAAGATTGTCAACTTATTTCACTATTTAAGTCAAACAGTCTTGTGTGACAGGTACTGAATCACCCACTGGGCCCCAAAGAAGGTGAAGTGGCAGGCCACCTTCATTAAAAACCACAGCAGGACTTCCCTAGTGGTGCAGTGTTTAAGAATCTGCCTGCCAGTGCAGGGGACATGGGTTTGATCCCTGGTCCGGGAAGAACCCACATGCTGTGGAGCAACTAAGCCCATGCACCAGAACTACTAAGCCTGCACTCTAGAGCCCACCAGCCACAACTACTGAGCCTGCGTGCCACAGCTACTGAAGCTGGCACTCCTAGATCCTGTGCTCTGCAACAAGAGAAGCCACTGCAATGAGAAGCCCGTGCACCACAATGAAGAATAGCCCCTGCTCGCCACAAGTAGAGGAAGCCCACGCACAGCAACGAAGACCCAATGCAGCCAAAAATAAATAAATAAATAAATAAAAACCACAGCAGACAGCGTATCTTTGTCATAGGTGCTGCCCAACCCAGTGGCCCAGGGCAAAGGGAGCACATAAGAAGGCAAGTTGATTCCTTCCGTGAAGAGTCTTTGGGGAAGATGACATTTGTACAGGCCTTTGAAGGATGGGTAAGGTTTCACCAAATTTAGAGTAGAAGGAAAGGGCAATCAACATTGAAATCAGGATGAGTAAGGTCATGGGAAGCAGTTTTTAAAATCGCATCATCATTTTTGACTAGAGGAGAAGGCAAAAGATGAAAGAACTAATATTTTCTTTTATATACAGCACTGACTTGTCATTCAATAAGAATCTAGTTCAGTTTTTTAGTTATATACACTTTATAATAGGCAATGAATCAAATGTACTATCTTTGTTATAAAATTATATTTTTGATTAAATACTCCAAGGCAAATATATTAGTGGAAGAGATAATCACATACTTATACTGAAAGAAAAAATATTTATTAGTATATAATGAAATTTAAAAAATATATATGTTAGGTTCATGGCAATTCATATCCCACTCACAGAGTGATAGAAAATTGTTTTTAAAATCTAATTTTAGCAAATTATTTTTCATACGGGTAATTGATTTGTTTTCCTTTTTAAATGCTAATGCTATCATTATAGGAGACAATAAATGTTAGTTAACAATATAAGTAACTTCAATACAGAATAGCACCTGTCACAACGCAATCAGAGCCCCCTGTAACAAATCTCCCACCTCTGAATTGTAGATACATGCTTTTGTTATTCTTTCCCTTATATAATATGGAAGAATCACAGAAATTAATGGCCTTTTAATTTGGTGTCTTGAAATAAACAAGATGAAAGACACATGTGAACTTCACAGCCATTAACAAGTTTACAGAACAGAAACATATATGTGATCAAAAAATGTTTATATTTTTGGGACACTATATAAGAAATGTCACTGCCCAATCCTTACCTCTTTTTTATTGTGCCTATTGCACATGGACAACATAATGTCAGGCATTCCTCTGAGTCATCAGTCCAAACTGTGCTAGGTCAAATACCACCACGTTCCTAGACAGTGTTCCATGCTTCATTTAAACAGAGAGCTTATGACATGTGTTTTTCATTTTAAGTTCTGCCTCCTTGAATGCTGTTTCCTCTCTTTTGGCTTTCACCAATGTCAAAGGAATCTCTCACAAACAAAAAGTGTAAATGTCCAGTCTTGTACTGGAAACCTGCCCATCCAGTGTCTTAAACAACCCTAACCTCAAAGTTCACGAGTTCATTTAGTACACTACCAAGTCAACATCAAGATTCTAATGGTCAAGGGCAATAACATGATCTATTAAAGATATTAACTGTGATGACTTTAGCTAATGTTTCTCCTTTTTGTTCAGTCTCTGAGCATATATGCAAGGCTAATCATCACAAGGATGATCAATTCTAAACACCAATCTCTAAACAGTACCCAGGCTAAAGAGTTTCTAATTCACCTCCCAACACACCCCATCATCCCCCAACTATAGAGCATCTCAACATTACGGCGTTCATCCCAATTGGCAGAATAGAACTTCCAAGAGTCTCATGACAACCGGGGGAAACCTAGACAGACCTGTGGTGTGAACACAACCTCAAGAAGCAATTCTACTCTTCCACAAATGACCCTTCATAACTAATCCTTTCTTCTTCTCATTTCTTAAAGGCCTGTAGTATTCGTTGGCCAGAGGCTGAATATGAGATGTGAATGATGCGTTGCAGAAGCTTTCAGCAAGATCTTTAAAAGTAGTGCCCTGGGAAAGTGAAGCATCCAGTTATTAATTACAGATAGAGGAATTACCAGGATTCAATTTTCAAAAGAACTACCCAATTACTCACACTCTTTATTGCCTCATTATCAACACATGTATGTTGAACAATTAGAATTTTATCACTAAACTGAAGCTGAACTTACTTTTACAAATTAGAATACATTAAAGAGACTCTCTTTCCATGAATTTTATAAGTAGGTTTCAAAGATGTTTGGAAATGTTCTTGCATCCCCCAAAGCAAATAATATATGAAATTTCATCACAGCAAACTTCAGTTTATATACTGCTTCATTTTGATGTTTTCTGACTTTAAATGTTTATATGTTAAATCTCAGCCAAAAGCTCTTATGACTAAATTACTCACTGTGTAGCATTTTCTCACATAAAATGTGGAGAAATAGCCTCCTGGAAGTCATTAAAAATACATTTTTAAGTGTACATTTTTGACTTAGATGTTCCCAAAAACAATTCAGTGTAAAAAATATTGGTCTCATTTGGTTTGCTAAAGCAAGTTGTGTGCTAATAACATGAAGGATATTTTTTTTTACATCTTTATTAGAGTATAATTGCTTTACAATGGTGTGTTAGTTTCTGCTTCATAACAAAGTGAAGGATATTTTTTAACTCTATAACTTCTGTTATCTCTTAATGTTTCTCAATTTTCCGAAATTAATTTAATTATTTATTCAAGAAATATTTTGAGCACTTCCTATGTCCCTGGCACTGTGCAAAGCACAGGGGACATTCAGGTGAGTGAGGGAATATAGTCCCTTTGGGGGCATCAGGCTGCAGTTGTGATTTGGAAGATGTTCAGGCAGCATTTCACCAGGACTGGGTGATTGTTTGGATGGAGACAGGCACAGAGAGGAGTCAAAAGAAGACTCCTCGGTTTTTGGAGTTGACAAGAAGCCATCTGGTGGTACCATTCTCAAAAGTAGAAAAAACAAAAGAAGGAACAGGTCCAGGGGAGAAAGACCAAGAAGGAAAGCTGCTGAGGTGACGTGCTTGCAAGATAGCTAGACATCCATATCTGATAGGCAACTGAGATGAGGAGAGTTATCAGGCTAGATATATAATTTTAGTAATGAATGAGACGGCACAGAATGTGTGTACAGGATGAAAAGAGGGAGTGGAACCAAACCCTGAGAAATGCTAACTTTTAAGGGAAAGATGGAGTTAGAAGAATTTGAAGAATAAGCTGAGAAGGAGAGGCCAGAAAGAGAGTAAGAAAAAATTCCAGTAGCATGTGGTGTCAGGGACTCCATGGGAACAGCACATTCTGAGAAAGAAGCAGTGAGAGCTAAATCAGTAGGGCTGAGAAGTATGGCATGGATTGACCACTGAGGAAATCAGGCTGACTTTCAAGGAGACAGCTTCACGGCTAGGGAACTGAAAGGGAAGTAGTGGAGACAGTGATTGCCGACCTTTTTCAACATGGAGAGAAAGAGGAGGCAGAGGCTGGAGGGGATCTGCAGCTTCCATTTTAAAACCCCAAAGGAAGGATTTTAGTTTTGTAAGGTGAGACTTGAAACCGTTTAGTCACTCTTGGAAGGGGACCTGTGACAAAGAGCATAGAGATAAAAGCATGAAAGAGATAGTATCACCAACCTTACATGAAAAAGAAATACTTCCATCAATAAATAGTCCTGGATAGGACTTAGTTATAAATAAATAAAAATAAATAAATAAAAAGTCTTCCCCGAACCTGTGTTACTTTCTCTCTGTTGATTATTTACTTAAATATATACACTTAAGTACCACCTCCTTCCCTAAAGGACTTGAGGTCGATAACAGTAAAACAATAAACAAAAACTAAAATTGTATTACAAAATTGCAAGCTAGATGTGGAGGTTTGGGGAAAAAGGAAGAATAAGATAGAAAATATAATAAATGTATAAATAAATACAGAAATATATATAATTATAAATTGTAAATATATAAATTATAAAATAATAAATATAAAATCTTTAAAGTGTTCCTACCATTTAACTTAACAATGTCTCATCTGAGGAATTTATCTAAGCAAATAATCTGTTATATGCTGAAAAATTATGTACAGAAATACTCATCAAAGAGTTATTCGTAGTAACAAAAAATGCAAACAATCTAATTTTGGTTAAATTGGTTAAATTAATTATGATACACCCAGATGATTGAATAATATTGGGGAATTAAAAATAATATTCTTAAATAATACAGAATGTAATACACAAAATTGTATATATCTTTTGAATTAAATTTATATATATAAATAATTTATACTCATAAATAATATTTTCAAAATAAAAGCAGTGATTACCTATGGATTGTAAGATTATGAGACTTTTATTTTTCTTCATCTTTTATGTTCCCATTTTCCAAAATTTATGTAGTAATGACCATATATTACTTTTATAATCAGAAATATATTATTGTTGTTATTATTAAGGCCAGATAACTTGTCTTTTTCAAAATATTTTCCTCAAGTTTAATAGGCGTTAATACTGCTTAGGATGCTGCAAAGGCTGATCCTCTTGGTCATTATCCAGCACAGAAGTGGTTTAATACCCTCATCCAACTTGTCTTGACGTTTACTAGCTATTCAATGAGGTTTTCTGACACTATACGTATTGGTGCACCATTAAGGCTAGATTAACAAGTTTGTGAAATTCTCTGGTGATATAGCATTTGGCAGACCGCTATTACCAGCAGTCTGTGGTTATGATTTCTCTGGAACACTAAAATAATGAAAATTTAAATTTATGGGTGGAATTGGTTTATATGACATTCTACTACCTACACACTGTATGAACTAAAACCTTTGCATTTTTAGAGTATAACTGGTAACCACAATAAAACTGCAGCAAAATCTTTAATACTCTGTTGCCAACAACAAAATTAAATAGTGCCTGATTATGTTAAATATAACTTATTAAACTGATTCTCTGAAAATATTTATTTATTTAATTCAGTAGATGGATGTTAAAATTCACTCCAATCCTGAGATTCTATGATTGCAAGAATTTATCATATTTGACATAGGATAACTCTCCTTTAACTAGAATATTCAGAATAATTGCAACAGAGATTTTTCTGTATAAGTCTATTCTTATTGAATATATATGTGAGCACAGTTCCAGAAATCACAGTAATTTACAGAAGCAAATTGTGGAGACTTGTTTTTTAAGAGTTCAAAGATACCTTAAACATCTATTCATTATCAAATTATTCTTCCAACATAGTTTAAAATGTTTGTCATAGAGACTTTAAAAAAGTGACCCATACAATTTTTTAAAAGTCTAAAAATTAACATAATTTGGTTCTTGGAAATTTTGGAGTCCATGTTTTGTGAAATACTAAATTGTCTTCATTGTTTAAGCCAGGTTCAATTAGACATGCAGTCACTTGAATCTAAAATTATCCTAACTGGCACAGTAGACATATTTAGCAAAGCCAATGTTTCCATGGTTGATTTGGGAGAGGTTTGTGTTTGAGAACATATTTGTTTATGTTTTATTACCATCTCATACCTCAATATGCTTTAGCTTACAAAACTGCAGTGGGAAATCATTCATGCTTAATTACATTTTAACTAGTCATTCTCTTGCCATTGATATTCATGAAACTGGCACTAAACCAGGTGATTTGATGTGAGTCCAGAAACATCAAATGCATTTGATGAAATTCCCTGAATTATAGAACTGGTGCTTAATTCAGTGTCTCAGCATTTAGACAATTTAATTAGATTCCTTTTACATTAATGTGGAAATTAAAACAAATGGCACTTTAGAGTTTTCCTATTCTACTCTAAGAGCACTATGGCAAACATCTGCATAAAAGGTTAAAAGCTTCATGAATCATTTTTGTATTTTATCTACAAAATGTCAAAACTCTAAAATATTGAAAGTATCAAAATGTTTAACACTATGAACTCAAATATCAATGATGATTGATTTCCTCAGTATTCATCTAGAAGTTTTGGTGACATCAGCAAGACTATCTCCTACTGAACATCATCTTACCTGGAAACAAACTATGAGTATAAAATATTGGTACGTGTCCCCTTATCATTTTTATAACTCATTCAGAGTCATAGAGTTAAATGTCAACATCATTTTAACCAGTCCGTTTCAAAATATTTCCAGGTTCATGGTCTAGCAACCAGAAACTGTGTTTGTCTACTTATTTACAAATATGGCATCAATAAGTTTTAAGCATAATGATTATAATAAAATATTAGGTCCCCAAGATTTATGGCAATTAATGTTGAAGGAATGAAAATAAGGAAATAATAATGATCACTTGATCACATACTATTTTTGTCTGAGTTCAGTTAGGGAAACTGAAACATCACATGTGTTGAAAATAAAGTGATAAATAACATAGGAATTAGAGGTTTTATGAATGTGGGAAGAACTGGGCTGCAAATACCTGGAAGTCTGTAGCTAGAACATCAGAGAAGCAATTACTCATGACTTCGGTCCACAGCACTGGAGAAGGTGGCCAAGTCAGAGTCACTGAGAAGGTCAAGAATCTACCACAGCTGGCTGCCATGACTGTGGAGGAGGGGCTCATGGAAAGATCTGTGATGCTACCATGTCTGGCTATGAAGTGAGGCTCCTGGAGAGCTACCACATATGTCCAACATGCTCCCACCACGTCCTCCCAAGACTAGTGGCTTCTTCCTTATTTCCAAATTCCAAATCTCCAGTAGTTCTTCTCATTGGCAAACTCTATGCCAGAACCATACAGGGAAGCAAATCTTTAGAAATATAGTTATCACTTTTAAAAGTGTTGGTGGTTGGATCAACTCAACATTCATAAACATCCCTTTACCTATATTTAATTTCCAAATAAAGACAAAAATATTATATTTCCACCTAATATGTTGCAACTATTCTTCATTCAACTGAAGACAAGCTCACCTCCACAAAAGATGAAACACAAAGCCCCATATCATTTTATGCATCTCTGGGTGATCTTTGCTTCTTTTCTAGATGATTCACACTCCTTTGATACCATGTAGTTTAATATTGAGGTTACAGGGTTAATCATTGACTACACACCTTAGATTTTAAGAGAATTGAGCAGAGGAAAAGATTAGTAAATGTAAAGGAATATATTAATAGCAAAGCAAGGAAAAAATACATATGACTTCTGTGGCCCTTGTTTGTGAAGCCACTCACAGGGCTGTAGTTAGTATTTATAATATCCTGCTTCCATTAGTGTTCTATATTCTCTCTAACCTCATCAGGCACCTAACTAGTCTCGGCTCTTTGCCCGACGTGGTAACACGCCATTGCAGTGTCCCTTGCAATGGGACACTGCAATGACGAATATTGCAGTCCCACAAGGAAGGGAACATTCCTTCCTTGTGAACTAAAATCTCTAAACATGTGGAGATTAAAGTACAGGAAAAGTGTTTTGAGAGTAGATCAGTAAGATACATATTGAGAAGTCACTCTTATTTTCCTTACATTTTGTCTTTTTGGTTATTAACACATTCACCTTGGCAACGCCCTCAACCCCTATGGTGAGAGTAAATTTGCCTGGGTAGGACCCTCCCAGCCTGAGGGACCTCATGCAGCACTTTAATTGCTTCCGTTTATTTCTACCACTCCCTGCACACTGCATTGACTCCATGTCAAGTGCTGATGAACAAAGGGCACCTTTTCCATTGACCCTCTTGCTCTACTTTCCTTTATCTTACTTTTAGCTTCAAATGTTAAAATGGGAAACTAATCAAGTCAACAGCAGCAAACAACAAACCATTGATTATTATCCCTGAATTCCTTAAATCATTTTCCTGGAGTTGAGTGTAAGCAAGAAAACAAATACTGAGTTTAGAGGAAAACTTTCTAAAATAATGGCAGCATCCCTCTATCTATAATCAGAACTGCTGCATACCTAATAAATAAGAACCTGTTAAATGAAAATTCATGTGAATGAATTTCAGGAGATAGCAGTGAATAAGAAGGAAAGAGTTAAAGAAAATTTAAAGGCCATAGCATAATAGTCTAGAGAAGACAAAGTTATGGGGTGACAATAATCTTCCAGTATTTTTCTCATTTTCATCCAAAGTAATTAATGAGGAAAATTTAGTTTAGCAAAGGGGGAAAAAAGACTTCTTGAGTAAAAAGATCAAAGGGCTGGACTGGATTATTGAAAGGAAACTTTATGAGTCTTGTCTGTGGTTCCAGAAAAACGGTCCTGTGTTAAGAGAGGGATAAAGTAGGTGACCATAAGGTCCTTGTAACTTCTAGCTTTTTCATATTGTATCTTATTTACAGAGAGAAAAAGTGGCCCCAAAAGTCTGTCAATATAATATAAATGTAGCAGAACAAGGTGTAACAATCGTTATGTCATGTACACTCCAGGGATAGGAATAGGGTTTGGAGAGGCTGCCTGGTAAGTTTATGTTGCACAAAGCTCTACCTCCCACAGAGCTTTCTCTTGCCCCTTAACAGCCCTATGAGATTTGTATCATTAAATACATGTTACATAAGTGACTATTTAAGGTTACACAACCAGAAGAGAGAGTAGAGGGTATGTGGAATACTTATTGACCACTAATGAATAAAAGCTCTTATGAATAAAGTTTGTTCTACATACTTTAATCAATATTAAAATAATTTGACAAATAAGCACTTGCACAAGCATAAATCTTAAATAAGGACATTTGTGATTAATAAAAGAAGTATCTCCAAAATCAATTGTTACTGTTTGGTTTTCTCAAACATTGTCAGTACAGGAAAAGCATTATAATGAGGAGATAGAGTTTGTGCTTTGGAGTTTGTTAGACCTCTTGAACCCTGACAAGCATAAACTGGATTACTTTGGAAAAGTTACTTAACCTCTCTGAGCTGCTGTTTCTTCCCTTATGAAAACAGAGAAAATAACATACATCCCACAGACGTGTTTTGAGTAGAAACTTCCCAATAGAGTGTATTTTTCTTTCCTTCCTTTTTTTCCACCTGTCTTTATTTATTTTCTACCTAATTTGGTCCCTTCAGCTTTTATTAAAACCAAATAGAAGTCACCTAGCACTAGCATCAGATTCTCAGGACAATTACAAATTACAAGACAAATATAAATAGAGATAATCAACTCCCATGAACAGTGAGTTTATATGTACAACCAAAGGGTTTCAGCAAAATAATCAAGAATTACCAAATGCTTTGAACCTAGGAGAATCTGGGAGACCAATGGCATTCTTCTGGAGCAGTACATTCCCACAGAAGTACAATGGGAGCCACATATGTAATCTACATTCTCTAGTAGCCACATTAGAATAAGTAAAAAAGAAACAAGTGAAATTAATTTTATATTATCATTTCAAAATGTAATCGATATAAAAAATTGAGATATTTTCATTCTTTTTTTTATACTAAGCCTCTGAAATCTGGTGTATTTTACACTCACAGTGCATGTCAGTTCTAGCCACGTTTTAAGTGCTCAGCAGCCACATGTGGTTCATGGCTCCCACATTGACAGAGTAGCACTAGACCTCAGTCTTCTGGGAAATATTGAACATACAAAACAGAAGCCACTGGAAGGAAGCCCACTCACTATCTCTTGTAGGTAATGACAGGTTGCTAAGAGTTACTCCAGCCCAGATCTCAGGTCTGTACTGAGTTTCTGGGCCAGAAACCAAATGCCCCTTGGCAAGCCTCTGACCTCCTCATGAGCTTCTTTGTGACTTTTTAGAGGTTTTGGTCATTGACTTGTGAAACAGACAAACAAAAACATGTTAGTCTTGGGACCAATAGGATATACTTCTAAATACCCAAAGCTCTGGTGGGAACAAAGGGACTTGGTGAATATCCTCAGAACTGCAAAAGCATTTTATGGTCCAGCTGTGAGGCCTTATCACCTTGAATTGGCTGGGAACACCCAAATCAGTCCTATAACCTGGCTTTGAAAAAAGGGCAATTTGGGGCAATTTATTGTCTTTTATTTGTTTGCAAAAATCAATGGAGCCTCATTAAAGAAAGGAAGGGGTTGGTCTTTCTGCTAGTTAATTTGATCTTTGTTGCTGTTTAGACAGGTGTGAAGGCTAGAATTATCACGTGTATTTACAGAATTTTTTGACTGGAACAAACCATTGTAAATTTGGTCATCAAACTTTTTAAACCTAGACACTCAACAGGGAAAAGCTTTAATTTTTGGACAATTAAAAACCACACATTTCACATTTAATTTCTCACCTATTGAAAGTTTTAAAATGTTTGACCCCTGATGTTACCGGAATTGGCACCCCAAGTCAAGCCCTCACTGTACCTCATTAGGACCTCTTGCCAAATAGGCTCCAACTTGCTTTGTGAACTTCAACTTGACTCCCTTCTCCAGGTATTCTACCTCCCTTTGCCGCCCCCCACCCCCACTGCCTGCTGTCAGTTCACCCCATCATAACCTTCCTGAGGTTCACCTTTAATCACATCCTAGCTATGACTAATAATTATTTTCCAGTGCTATGTTTCAGGTATATGTACTTTGCCCATTTAAAGCCTCACAACAACCCTTAAGTGTAATGACTCTATGTGCATTTTACTGTTGAGAAAACTGAGGTTTAAAGTCCAAGATCAAACAATTTATAAGTGCTCTGAACCGAGATTTAAACCTCAGTAGACCGAGTCTCATTTCATGAACAAGAAACTATCTCACAAATACTGGGTGGCTCCCCATCTTCTTATGCAAGACCCTCCATCATCCAACATCCAAATTTTCATAAATCCATGCTTTTATTTAACATCATTTCAACTGTCAGATATGCCAAATCTTTGTACTTTAAACCATTTTCAAGGCCCATTTTATTTTACCCAGCTGAAACTGGTATCTTCATTTCCCCTGCTGGAACCGGTCTTTCTTTTGTCAGGGTCCCAATAAAAACCCTTTACAGCCAATTTTTTTTTTTTTCCTTTGCGGTACGCGGGCCTCTCACTGTTGTGGCCTCTCCCATTGTGGAGCACAAGCTCCAGACACGCAGGCTCAGCGGCCATGGCTCACGGGCCTAGCAGCTCCATGGCATGTGGGATCCTCCCGGACCAGGGCACGAACCCGTGTCCCCTGCATCGGCAGGCAGACTCTCAACCACTGCGCCACAAGGGAAGCCCTACAGCCATTATTAATTTAAGACACTGCCCTGCCAAACTAGCTGTTTGACCTTGCACAAGGCAACTACTGTCTCTGGTTTTGTTTCCTCCTCTGTGTCCAAAAAGATTGATAATGATAGCTGTCAGGTGTACTTCCCTGGGTGGTTGAAAGATCAAAATGAATAATAAATATTAAAGTATGCAGTAAGCTGCAAGTGCAACACAATGTAGGAATTTTGTGGTGTCTACCTTCATATTTTCTGTGGTGCTTGGCACCATGTCTCACACTGAAATGGACCTCTTTCTTTTTTTTGAATTTTTGAATTTTATTTTATTATTTTATACAGCAGGTTCTTATTAGTCATCAATTTTATACTCATCAGTGTGTACATGTCAATCCCAATCGCCCAATTCAGCACACAACCAAACCCACCCCACCACGGCTTTACCCCCTTTGTGTCCATACGTTTGTCCTCTACATCTGTGTCTCAGTTGCTGCCCTGCACACAGGTTCATCTGTACCATTTTTCTAGGTTCCATATATATGTGTTAATATACGATATCTGTTTTTCTCTTTCTGACTTACTTCACTTTGTATAACAGTCTCTAGAGCCATCCACGTCTCCACAAATGACCCAATTTCGTTCCTTTTCATGGCTGAGTAATATTCCATTGTATATATGTATCACATCTTCTTTATCCATTTGTCTGTCTATGGGCATTTAGGTTGCTTCCATGACCTAGCTATTGTAAATAGTGCTGCAATGAACATTGGGGTGCATGTGTCTTTTTGAATTATGGTTTTCTCTGGGTAAATGTCCAGTAGTGGGATTGCTGGATCATATGGTAATATTATTTTTAGTATTTAAAGGAACTTCTGTACTGTTCTCCATAGTGGCTGTATCAGTTTACATTCCCACCAACAGTGCAAGAGGGTTCCCTTTTCTCCACACCCTCTCCAGCATTTGTTGTTTGTAGATTTTCTGATGATGCCCATTCTAACTGGTGTGAGGTGATACCTCATTGTAGTTTTGATTTGCATTTCTCTAATAATTAGTGATGTTGAGCAGCTTTTCATGGGCTTCTTGGCCATCTGTGTGTCTTCTTTGGAGAAATGTCTATTTAGGTCTTCTGCCCATTTTCTGATAGGGTTGTTTGTTTTTTTTAATATTGAACTGCATGAGCTGTTTATATATTTTGGAGATTAATCCTTCGTCTGTTGATTCATTTGCAAATACTTTCTCCCATTCTGAGGGTTGTCTTTTCATCTTGTTTATGGTTTCCTTTGCTGTGCGAAAGCTTTGAAGTTTCATTAGGTCCCATTTGTTTATTTTTGTTTTTATTTCCATTACTCTAGGAGGTGGATCAAAAAAGATCTTGCTGTGATTTATGTCAAAGAGTTTTCTTCCTATGTTTTCCTCTAAGAGTTTTATAGTGTCCAGTCTGACATTTAGGTCTCTAATCCATTTTGAGTTTATTTTTGTGTATAGTGTTAGGGAGTGTTCTAATTTCATTCTTTTATATGTAGCTGTCCAGTTTTCCCAGTACCACTTATTGAAGAGACTGTCTTTTCTCCGTTGTATATCCCTGCCTCCTTTGTCATAAATTATTTGACCATAGGTGCGTGGGTTTATCTCTGGGCTTTCTATCTTGTTCCATTGATCTCTGTTTCTGTTTTTGTGCCACTACCATATTGTCTTGATTACTGTAGCTTTATAGTATAGTCTGAAGTCAGGGAGTCTGATTCTTCCAGCTCTGTTTTTTTCCGTAAAGACTGCTTTGGCTATTCGGGGTCTTTTTTGTCTCCATACAAATGTTAAGGTATTTGTTCTAGCTCCATAAAAAATGCGATTGGTAATTTGATAGGGATTGCATTGAATCTGTAGATTGGTTTGGGTAGTTTGGTCATTTTCACAATATTGATTCTTCCAATCCAAGAACATGGTATCTCTCTCCATCTGTTGGTATCATCTTTAATTTCTCTCATCAGTGTCTTATAGTTTTCTGCCTAAAGGTCTTTTGTCTCCCTAGGTAGGTTCATTCCTAGGTATTTTATTCTTTTTGTTGCAATGGTAAATGAGAGTGTTTCCTTAATTTCTCTTTCAGATTTTTCATCATTAGTCTATAGGAATGCAAGAGATTTCTGTGCATTAATTTTGTATCCTGCAACTTTACCAAATTCATTGATTAGTTCTAGTAGTTTTCTGGTGGCATCTTCAGGATTCTCTCTATATAGTATCATGTTATCTGCAAACAGTGACAGTTTTACTTCTTCTTTTCCAATTTGTATTCCTTTTATTTCTTTTTTTTCTCTGATTGCCGTGGCTAAGACTTCCAAAACTATGTTGAATAATAATGGTGAGAGTGGACATCTTTGTGTTGTTCCTGATCTTAGAGGAAATGCTTTCAGTTTATCACCATTGAGAATGATGTTTGCTGTGGGTTTGTCATATATGGCCTTTATTATGTTGACGTAGGTTACCTCTATGCCCACTTTCTGGAAACTTTTTATCGTAAATTGCTGTTGAATTTGTCAAAAGCTTTTTCTGCATCTATTGAGACGATCATATGGTTTTTATTGTTCAATTTGTTAATATGGTGTATCACGTTGATTGATTTGTGTATATTGAAGAATCCTTGCATCCCTGGGATAAATCCCACTTGATAAATCCCACTTGATGGTGTATGATCCTTTTAATGTGTTGTTGGATTCTGTTTGCCGGTATTTTGTTGAGGTTTTTTGCATCTATATTCATCAGTGATATCAGTCTGCAATTTTCTTTTTTTGTAGGATCTTTGGCTTGTTTTGGTATCAGGGTGATGGTGGCCTCATAGAATGAGTTTGGGAGTGTTCCTCCCTCTGCAATTTTTTGGAAGAGCTTGAGAAGGATAGGTGTTAGCTCTTCTCTAAATGTTTGATAGAATTCACCTGTGAAGCCATCTGGTCCTGGACTTTTGTTTGTTGGAAGATTTTTAATCACAGTTTCAATTTCATTGCTTGTGATTGGTCTGTTCATATTTTCTATTCTTCCTGGTTCAGTCTTGGAAGGTTATACCTTTCTAAGAATTTGCCCATTTCTTCCAGGTTGTCCATTTTATTGGCATAGAGTTGCTTGTAGTAGTCTCTTAGGATGCTTTGTATTTCTGCGGCTTCTGTTGTAACTTCTCCTTTTTCATTTCTAATTTTATTGATTGGAGTCCTCTCCCTCTTTTTCTTGATGAGTCTGGCTAATGGTTTATCAATTTTGTTTATCTTCTCAAAGAAACAGCTTTTAGTTTTATTGATCTTTGCTATTGTTTTCTTTGTTTCTATTTCATTGATTTCTGCTCTGATCTTTATGATTTCTTTCCTTCTACTAACTTTGGGTTTTGTTTGTTCTTCTTTCTCTAGTTCCTTTAGGTGTAAGGTCAGATTCTTTATTTGAGATGTTTCTTATTTCCTGAGGTAGGCTTGTATAGCTATAAACTTCCCTTTTAGAACTGCTTTTGCTGCATCCCATAGGTTTTGGATTGTCGAGTTTTCATTGTCATTTGTCTCTAGGTATTTTTTGAGCTCCTCTTGATTTCTTCAGTGATCTCTTGGTTATTTAGTAATGTATTGTTTAGCCTCCATGTGTTTGTGTCTTTTATGTGTTTTTTCCTGTAATTCATTTCTAATCTCATAGTGTTGTGGTCAGAAATGATGCTTGATATGATTTCAATGTTCTTAAATTTACTGAGGCTTGATTTTTGACCAGTGATGTGATCTATCCTGGAGAATGTTCCATGCACACTTGAGAAGAAAGTGTAACCTGCTGTTTTTGGATGGAATGTCCTATTAATATCAATTAAATCTATCTGGTCTATTGTGTCATTTAAAGCTTCTCTTTCCTTATTAATTTCATGCCTGGATGATCTGTCCATTGGTGTAAGTGAGGTGTTAAAGTCTCCCACTATTATTGTGTTACTATCAATTTCTTCTTTTATAGCTGTTAGCAGTTGCCTTATGTATTGAGGTGCTCCTATGTTGGGTGTATATACATTTATAATTGTTATATCATCTTCTTGGATTGATCCCTTGATCATTATGTAGTGTCCTTCCTTGTCTCTTGTAACGTTCTTTATTTTAAAGTCTCTTTTATCTGATATGAGTATTGCTACTCCAGCTTTCTTTTGATTTCCATTTGCCTGGAATATCATTTTCCATCCCCTCACTTTCAGTCTGTATGTGTCCCTAGGTCCGAAGTGGGTCTCTTGTAGACAGCATATATATGGGTCTTGTTTTTGTATCCATTCACAGGCCTGTGTCTTTTGGTTGGAGCATTTAATCCATTCACATTTAAGGTAATTATCGACATGTACGTTCCTATTACCATTTTCTTAATTGTTTTGAGTTTGTTTTAGTAGGTCCTTTTCTTCTCTTGTGTTTCCCACTTAGAGAAGTTCCTTTAGCATTTGTTGTAGAGCTGGTTTGGTGGTGCTGAATTCTCTTAGCTTTTGCTCATCTGTAAAGCTTTTGATTTCTCCATCAAATCTGAATGAGATCCTTGCCGGGTAGAGTAATCTTCATTGTAGGTTCTTCCCTTTCATCACTTTAAGTATATCGTGCCACTCCCTTCTGGCTTGTAGAGTTTCTGCTGAGAAATCAGCTGTTAAATTTATGGGAGTTCCCTTGTATGTTATTTGTCATTTTTCCCTTGCTGCTTTCAATAATTTTTCTTTGTCTTTAATTTTTGCCAATTTGATTACTATGTGTCTCAGTGTGTTTCTCCTTGGGCTTATCCTTGAAATGGACCTATTTCTTAACTTGACACATTTACCACTAAATTGTAAAAATAAACCAACAAAAAAGAACACATGAAAATTTTCCCTAATGATCCTTTGGTTGTTTAATTTTTTATTTAAAAAATATGTAAACATTACTAGATGAATTTCCCTGGATAACTTATTTATCTTCCAAACAACTTTTGCTTTTTATATGTTTCCAGAAAAAATTATAATCTTTCTGGCCAGAGTGAAGGCAGAGAATATCATTTTTATCAAAGAAAATTAAAATACCAGGTCTTCCCCAGTGGCACAGTGGTTAAGAACCTGCCTGCCAATGCAGGAGACACAGTTTCGAGCCCTGGTCTGGGAAGATCCCACATGCGTGGAGTGACTAAGTCTGTGTGCCACAACTACTGAGCCTGCACTCTAGAGCTCATGAGTCTCAACTACTGAGCCCATGTGCCACAACTACTGAAGCCTGTGCTCCTAGAGCCCCTGCTCCGCAATAAGAGAAGTCACCACAATGAGAAGCCTTGCACTGCAATGAAGAGTAGCCCCTGGTTGCTGCAACTAGAGAAAACCCACACACAGCAACAAAGACCCAATGCAGCCAAAAATAAATTAAATAATTTAAAAAAAAAGAAAATTAAAATACCAATTAATTATTGATCAAAACTTTCTTTCTTAATACAAACATCAGAGTTATTGCCATCTACCCACCTACATCCAAACCAATTCATGCCAATTATGCCACTGAGTTTATTCTAAGCAAAATTCATCTGAAGCTGTACTTGCTATGACTTTTTTCCTTACAGGCCTACATTAAGATTTATCTCTTACAAGCTATCTTGGACCTAAAATTTTGGCTTCAGCTATAGTGAAGACTAACCAATGTAAGAGATTATATTCTTCTACCTTCTCATTTAATCATGTTACAAATGTAAATTTATAGTTATGGCAAGGTCCTCTTGAATACTCCAGCTTGAACTAATAATCAGGGGCTTTCTTAAAACAAAAAATATGGCTTTACCAGTAAGGGATTTGTGAGCTAGTAAGAGTGCTCCAAGATGTATTCTCTTAGCTTCACACAGAACATACATGCTTCTGGTCATTTTCCCATTCCCTTCAGAGGAAACAAAATTCTAAAAACAAATATAAGTATATAACTACCTATTGCTTGTATATTCTTCTATGCTTGTATAATCTTCTTTTGCTCATAGGATTTTATAAGGTTGAGAAAAGGGCAAGATGCTGTAAAAGTTCAAGTGGTCCCCTCACCCAGACTTTCCCGGAAGAATAAAAAATGAACTTCAGGCCTAATCCATAACATAAAAATCTCACTCCTTGTTCCCTACTAAAAAACAGGATGATTGGGAACAGTTAAGGTCTTGGATTTATATAACTCATTTTTTTCCTAAATTGCTCAATTTTTTGTACAGGTTTCAAATGTATCCCTATAAATTAAATATTAAAAGAGTGAGAGTAATAAATAAAATTTGTATTTGACTGGCTTTAATATTCTCTAGAGGTTTGTACATTAGATCTGGCACCAACCTGTGAGGTAGCTACTTTGTCGATAGATTCAAAATTGACAACAGAGTGTATAAATGGTTCCTTTTAAGGAATAGTTAATACAAATTTGCAACTGAAGCTTAGATTCCATGTATCTTGTCCTTCAAATTCTTTTGACTTAACCGTTCTGCTTTCCCTGACATTTTAATCTGTTCGTTGGGATTTCATGACAAGTTCAATAACACTAAAAGAAAAGATATTGCAGTCACTAAGATTGCCTCTATGAAAAAAACTCAAAGGTAAAAGGAGCCCAAGTCACAGTCTACAAAATTTGTGCTCATTACACACTGCTGATAAAAGAATGAGAGAGAGAGAGAGAGAGAGAGAGAGAGAGAGAGAAACTGCTCTATATTATCTAGATTAAACCTGTTTATTTTATGGGATTATTTTTCTTGTTTGTCATTATAACAATGGATACATGCCATCAGGGAGAGACAATTTTAAAAGAAAAGTAGAAAAAAAAATTAAACCAAAATACAATTTTCATAATTATTCATTGAATGTTATTGACCTAAAACAAATAGACTGCCAGCTATTTCTCCAGCAAAAATGGGTTTATTTAGTATCAGCAGAGAATTGCAGTTTGCGGTCTGCAACCATGATGAGCTATGTGCAGGTCCCCACATAGCAAAAGAAGGAGAATTCATTTATTGAGGGAGAAAAGAAAGTTGAGAGGGTAATAGTAAACAAAGGGTCCATGGCTTTACATTGGCTCAGTTGTTGCCAAAAAAAGAAGGGTCTTTCCTCTTCCTTTAGGGCTCAGCTATACATGAAGAGCATGAAAGCTTCCCCTTCTGACCACCTGACTCTAACTTAATTGACATTTCTGTTTATTAATTTTTCACATTTCCCCCTTTTGATCAAGACCTTTCTCTGAAATCATTGCTGATCAAGAGCCAGGTTTACCACTCTTGAGGGACCTTTTCCCCTCAATGCCAGGAAAGACCTTTCTTGAGTGTAGTGTCCCACATTGGAGGGAAAGCACACAGATAGAAACCTACTAATACCACATTCAAGTACAAGGAGGAGTAGAAGGGAGAACTCTGAGACACTTTTATTTAAAGTCCATAAGTTATCAAGATCATAGACAATGGAGTTCATTTGAAGTGTTATGTCATCATCAAAGTTTTGATGACCAGCTTCCAACTGGTCTGATTGGGATATCTTGGGAAATCTGTTTCATCAGATGTTTTCTGCTTCAATTTGGGGAAATCTTTACCTTCAGTTCACCAGATGATGTGCAGGTCCAGTCAAGTTAAGTGTGGCACATTAATCCAAGAGTCTATTCCCTGGCATTTGGCAGTACAAGTATTTGTTAGCAATAGTTATTAGGGGCTTTTCCAGTGGGGTTGAAGGAAATTATTCTGGAGGTGTCTTTACCAATAGATGAAATCTCCAGGTTGCAAATTTTGATGCTTAAGGTCTTCACCTCCTTAGGGTGCACTGTGAAAAGATTGCTCTACCAAGACATGGTTATTTTTAATTGAAGCAATTAGACCTTTGTGATATTGGAGTATCTCTCCTTTATCAATTGCTGTCAAAAGAAGCAGGAGTCAAGTGCATTGGGCATCTTGTGACTATTTCAAAAGATGAGAGTTTAACAGTTCCTAAAGGGGTGGATCTACGATCTAGAAGGACCAGAGGCAATGCTTTTGACCAAAGTATTTAGAGGACCTCTACAAATTTTGCCAATTGAGTCTTAATAATGCTGTTAGTGCATTCAACTGAACCAAAAGATTGAGGGTGGTAAACACAGTGAAAGTGCTGTAAAACTGGCCAAACAATTAAAATATTTGACCTGCAAAACACGTTTCTCAATCACTGTGAAGTTTAAGAGAAGTTCCTCAATACAGATAATCCTTTCCAAAAGGATTTTAGCCACATAGGCAGCAGTAGCCTGTCTGCAAGGGAAGGCAGTGTCAAAACATACATACCATGGCTAAAACATATTTATATTCATGAGATGCAGGAAGTTGTAGGAAACCCAATTGCCAGATCTCAAATGATCCACCAGTTTAAAAAGCCCATTAGCAGTATGAACAGGCTTCCCTTTGTTGTATTTCAGACAAGTGGGGCAGTGAAGTGGGCACTTTTTACAGCTTTATTAATGTTTCCCACAGTATTGATTCATTAATGCTATAATTTGTCAGAATACCAATGGTTTAATGCCTGTACAGTGGTGAGGAATGGGGATTTTAGAATCTCCGGTAGGACTGGGTTGTTATTTCGTCTAAACTAGAGTTTACTCTTTATCAGACCAACAACTGTTGAATCTCCAATCTTGTTTTTCCTTTTCTGAGGCCTATTGTTGGGCCTCTCTAGCCAGTTTTTCTAAGTTATCATTCAGGGAAATATCCCTTTGGTCCTGACAAAGGTTTGTCTGCTCTTGGTTTCTTTAAGGGCAGTGCTCTCTGTAGAAATGTCAGCAAGGTGATTCCCCTTAGCTTTAGAGAGTCAAGTTTAGAATGTCCCAGAATCTTAATAGCTAAAGTAGCAGGTAATAATTTCATCCAATAATTCCTGAACATAGGGGCATTTTTAAATTTTTATTTCCACCAGAAGTAAGGAAGCCATGTTGCTTCCACAACATTCCAAAATCGTGAGCGACTCCAAAAGCATACCTGCTATCAGTATAAATATTGGTGGTTTTGCCCTTGGCTAAAGTACAAACCCATGTAAGAGCATATAATTCAGCCTGTTGAGCTGAAGTAGCCATAGGTAAACATCAACAACATCCAAAAGAGTTGCAATAACAGACAAAGGATTAATCTCTAAAATATACAAGCAGCTCATGCAACTCAATATCAAAAAAACAAACAACCTGATCCAGAAATGGGCAGAAGATCTAAACAGACATTTCTCCAAAGAAGATATACAGATTGCCAACAAACACATGAAAGGATGCTCATTATCACTAATCATTAGAGACATGCAAATCAAAACTACAATGAGGTATCACCTCACACTGGTCAGAATGGCCATCATCAAAAAATCTACAAACAATAAATGCTGGAGAGGGTGTGGAGTAAAGGGAACCCTCTTGCACTGTTGGTGGGAATGTAAACTGATACAGCCACTTTGGAGAGCAGTATGGAGGTTCCTTAAAAAACTAAAAGTAGAACTACCAAATGACCCAGCAATCCCACTCCTGGGCATATACCCTGAGAAAACCATAATTCAAAAAGAGTCATGTACTACAATCACAATGTTCATTGCAACACTATTTACAATAGCCAGGACATGGAAGCAATCTAAGTGCCCATCGACAGATGAATGGATAAAGAAGATGTGGCACATATATACCATGGAATATTATTCAGCCATAAAAAGAAATGAAATTGAGTTATTTGTAGTGAGGTGGATGGACCTAGAGTCTGTCATACATAGTAAAGTAAGTCAGAAAGAGAAAAACAAATACCGTATGCTAACACATATATATGGAATCTAAAAAAAAAATGGTTCTGATGAACCTAGGGGAAGGACAGGAATAAAGATGCAGATGTAGAGAATGGGCTTGAGGACACAAGGACAGGGAAGTATAAGCTGAGATGAAATGAAAGAGTGGCATGGACATATATACACTACCAAATGTAAAATAGATAGCTAGCGAGAAGTAGCTGTATAACACAGGGAGACCAGCTTGGTGCTTTGTGACCACCTAGAGGGGTGGGATAGGGAGGGTGGGAGGGAGATGCGAGAGGGAGGAGATATGGGGATATATGTATATGTATAGCTAATTCACTTTGTTACACAGCAGAATCTATCACACAATTGTAAAGCAATTATACTCCTATAAAGATGTTTAAAAAAAATGGAGTTGCAATAACATACCCAGCACCATATTTGCCATTGTCACTCTTTAAATAAGAACCACCAGTGAACCATGAGAAGTCAGCATTACCTAAAAGATTTTCCTATAGATCATCATGAGGAGTCAGTAGGTGATCTGTCTATGTTAAGCAGTCATGAGGGAATTTGTTGATGTCAAAAGTGAGAAGAGTAGCAGGGCTCGGGTTATGGTGTAAAAGAATCATGTGAGGAGCAGTTAACAAATAGACTTCGTAGGAGGTGAGGTGGTTGACTGAGAAATGTTGAGTGTGATGAGAATTCAGGAGGGCTTTTATTGCATGAGGTGCAAAATGGTTAAGGGAGATCCCACGATTATCCTCTCAGTGGCTTTAACCAGTAGCTTACCATGTATTTATGTGCCATGGAAACGTTGTCACCCTGCTTGCAGACTAAAAGAAATTGGACAATTTACCTCTAAATTTGCACTCATTGTCTCTAATGGGCTAGGAAACTTACAGGGTTATTGTGAAGATTAAATATCGCCCAAGTAACTAAAGTCACTTCAGGCACAGGACAGTCACTTGAGATGTGGAGTCATATCCCACAGGAACCAACGCAATATCAGGCCCATTCCAGGAATTCCCTGAGTAGGGTGGACTCATCAATTAATTGTAGAGGGTGGCGGTATAACCACGATCATTCCTTCAGTGTTCCCATATTAGAGAATAATAATGATTGGAGGAGGTTGACAAAGAGAAAGGAAATGGGCAGTCATTTGAGGGAAGTAGTGAGGGAAGTAAGACAATGTCATGCACAGAAATGCAAGCGTACAGTGACTGCCTTCTTAAAGAAATAGGATAACACAGGCATTGTTTTCTGGTCATAATTACAGAATTTGAGGGCTGAAAAGGGTCCCTGGAGATCCTAGACCTACTCCCTTATTGAAGAGGTAAAGCAATCAAGACCCTGGGAGAAGACTGTAGAGATAGGGACAGAATTGAGTTCTGGGATCGGGCTATACAACCCCAGGAGCAGCAGGGGTCCAAATTCTCCCCTCAGGCCTGACTCCCCTTTTTCTTTCCCAAGGCCACTCAGTCACTATTCCTGTCCTTGTACATGTGGATGATTACTTCACAGATTTTGAAGATTCAACATACAGATCAACAATCTGCATATAATGTATTTCCTCTTTTACCTTTTTTATTTTCACTCTTTCTTGTTCCTAAGCTTTTCTTTCTCTTTTCCTCTGTTTTACAATTCTCATGTTGAAGGGCTTGGTCTCATCCAGGCTGGTGAGGCCATTGGATCTTCAATGTCTATAAATCCCTCTCCAGCCCTGCTCACCCATATTTTTGCATTGACCCAGTCTCTGACCGCCTGGTTACAATGAAAGACTGAATATACAAATGGACCACAGCTGACCATGTGTAAAAATAGGACTCTGACCTGCAATAGGCAGCAATGAAGCCAGGAACCAACACATTATCTACAGTTTTCAGGCCAGGAAGCAGGCTTACCATGTATAAGTCAGATTAGTAGGAAGTTTGACCGCTGTATCTAGCAAGCATCTCAGGAATCTAAACAATAATCCTATAACAATTGGTCTAAAATGGCCACATTTATAACTGAGAGTTTTCCTAATTTTTTGTACTCACTTCCAACTTAGGACCAACCAGAGAAAGCCAAATATGCACCCCTGACAATCACACAGGATGGCCTCCTTCTAGATAGCTTCATATAGCTTCCTCTTTCTACAGCCTCTAATCAGGACATAGCTGAAGACTTCCCTTCTCCCACTGTAAATATTCCCCACTCCTCTGCCTGAGTTTGAGTCTCTGTCAAAATGCAAGTGATAGTGGCTGACTTCCTTACTCCAGCAAACTCTGAATAAATATTCTTGAGTTGTTCTCATTTGGTTGGCATTTGTTTATTAGACAGTTAATTATGGAGGTCCCACTGAGGCCCAGCATGAGCTTCCTGTTACGCCAGACCCCAGCTGAGGTATGTGTGGTACCCATAGGTGCCCCTTTATGCCATGCTGCTTGCAGCTGGTAGAGTTCATGATGATGTGGTAAATCCACTGGGTCTGAACTTCACTGTCTTTGTGTGAGTTCCTAGGCTATTTATTCTCTTTGGTGCCCATTTGTTTAGCCTCCGTGGTGGAATCAGGCCATTCCTTTTCATCCCTTTTTGGTGTCTTTTGTGTTACTGTTTTGTGTTGTGCTGTGTAAAAGTGTTGTGTGTCATAAGAAGGAGAATCAGGGGAAAAAATCAAGAATAGGTCTCATGATACTTATTTGAGCTGACCTCACAGACCCTTGAGTTTAACATTCTCTTTGGACTGGCATCCACCTGGATGAACTTTGTTGAAGGCCATGAATCAAACCAGAGGAGGTTCTCCTTCTGTCTTGATTTTTATGTTCTAAGAGAATATTCTCTCTGGTTTTCCACTGGCTGGGAGTACAGATGGTTCAGTTGGTTTAGTCTGTGTTCAGAGGCAGCTGTCATTTAGGAAGCCCAAGACATGAGGTGCACAAGCATTACATTTGTACCAACTGTCACCTTGGGGTATTTAAGTCTAAACACTCTCTTCTATCAGAAAAAAGAAAAAAATCTGATTCTTGTACGCACTCTCATTAAAATCCTAATTTTGTTCCCCTTTCTAAATGGCATAACTTCACCAAGGAAGATTTGGGTCTTCAGTGCCCGCTCTGGAGAAGACTTAGTTAGAACAAAATTGTTCACTTAAGAGGAGCTTTAGAAAAGGAAGGAAGATTTCATAAGCCCAATGGGCAGCACTTTCTGATTGATATGATGAGGACTCCAAACCAAATTCTGAATCAAAAATTTCTTCCTAAAAGATTCTTTGGCCAAAGCTAATGAACAATTTGACAAACAGGCAAAAATAAACTAGACTTATTTCCCTGGTAGATTTTCCACTCTTTGTACTCCAGTTGGGTCCCTGTATCCAGTTTTCCCTCTTTATTCTTCTGATCTCTCTCCTTCTGCACCTCCACCCTCCTCTTGCTTTTGTCTAGATTCCTAACCTTTTCCCCTAAATTCTTCTAAAACACCAAAGTACCAATTGCTTCCAAATATTCATCCCTCTCATTACCAGATGTACAGGCAACTGTAGAATTGAAGCCTTGAAACTAAGCTTAATTGAGATCTATAATGAATGACTTTCCTAACCTAAAGAAGACCAGCAAATATTCATGGATATATTTAGAATTCCTTTAGGTGCACATGACCCAGGATTACCTGACCATTATTAACTTGTATACATGTTGGTCAGACCCTCAGATGCTTAATCCTGATGGCAAAAGCTGATCGGACTGACCTGGAAAGGGACCTGCAGTTTCCTTCTTTCCACAAGAAACCAAAGGATGATAAAAGGGGGGGTGTATAAAAGTAAGTCAAAATCTCCTAAAAGCCATACCTAAAATATTTCTAATAAAAATTAATAGGACCATTGTCAATCATGCAAACAGAAAAAATTCCAGATAGACTAGAAAATAACTTCTGACAACATTCATGAGTTTAAAAAGTGCTGATGTAGCAACACCCCTTCCATCTCGCTGTGTCATTGGAGTTACACTGAAACTGGAGATCTAATTTGCAAATATTACTAAAATGGAAAATAGCCCCTTTAGCTGAACTACAAGACCTGGCAGGATATTGTGAAAGGGCTTTAGAACAAAAATGAGACAGGATGCAATACTGGCTCTGCACATCAAACAGCTAGATGACCTATTCCCCAACCAAGATCCCACTGACAATGATATTTGTAGATATTGTAAATAGAAGGAACACTGGGAAAAAGATGATCTTTTCTTATGAACGAAAATCAAGACCAAGAAAAAGTCCTCAATTCAGATCAATGAGGATGCTCTGAGGGAAAAAGCACCAAATACCCTGCCCTGCCCTTAAGGATTCAAAGAAGATGAATTAAGTATAAATATTGAAGGTCATCCTCATCAAATCCTGGTAGATATTGATGCTACTATTTCTACATTATATGCTGCCACCTTTGCTCGCCCTCTTCCTTAGAGTAAACATACCATACATGTGATAGGTATGTCAAATAACCACAAGTTTTCCCTGTCTCTCAGCCCTTAACCACAACTTTTCAGTCCTTGACTGAAAAGAAGTATCTTTGGTTTTCTGTGACACCATCCTACAGATTTAATTGGAAGAACCTTATTTAGCAAATGAAATTGTAGTATTCAATTCACACTGGAGAGACTATTTCTTGAGGTCCCAGAGGACTCTTCTATTCATAATAAAGTTGTGCCTGCCCTGGATATACCTTTGCCTCTTTCATTATATTTTATGTACACTCCGCATAAGGATCTTGGCACTGTACCTGATACTCTGTGTACTAAAAATTCCACTGACATAGGCAAAATAAATGGATCAGAACATATAACATTTCAGATAGAGACTACCAAACCACTATCTAAACTCCCCCAATATCCCTTGAAGCCAGAAGCAAAGGAAAGACTCAAACCTGTAATTAAAAGCCTTACATCCAAAAGTCTTCACGCACCCTCCACTAGCCCTTGTAACACTCCTGTCTTGCCAGTGAAGATACCAGATGGATGAGGATATTGATTTTTTCAAGACCTCAGCATCATCAACAAAATTGTTAGCCCTCACTTCCTTGCAGCACCTAATCCAAATACCATCCTGTTATTAATTCCTCCACAAACTACTTGCTTCACTATTGTGGATATTTGCTCTGCCTTTTTCAATGTGCCTCTAGACCAGGAGGGTCAACACTTCTTACCTTCACTTGGAAAGGAAAATAGTATACCTGGACAATCTTGGACCTGGAGTTCACTGAAGCCCCTTCTACTTTTCCCAGGTGCTCCATCAAGACTTTAAAAATCTAAATTTCTCTTGCAATTCAGTTCTGACACAATATGTAAGTGATCTCCTACTTTGTTCAGAGAACAGAAGCCTGTAGGAAGGATTCCACTTACTTGTTCTCAATCTTAGCTTAAAAAAAATAAAAAGGAGCATACAGTTTCAAAAGAAATTATAATTTTGCCAGAAGCTGTTCATTATTTAAGTCATAAGATAGCAAAAGAGGACAAAACACTCTCATCCTGAAATTAAAATTATCAAAACTTTCAGAAACCTTTGAGCTCCCTTGGTGCGAATACACACTAGCAATTATGGCCATACAGTCAATACCCTCAGGAACACATTTGTTCTCCCTCTGTAAATTAGTAGCTGGAAGACCCAAGTATCTAGGTATTCTAGACTCTGCCTTACTGCATATACACATGGCAAAGTATTGCAAAGGACTTTGTACTATATACCCAATACTTTCACCAACAGGTTAAGGCTGTGTTTTCTCAACATCACCTAAAAAGGGTCTTCATGATTTTCAAACGAAGATTTTGTCTACTGGAAGACTGCTTTTAAAGAAAAACTGCTCTTAAACCTCATTGGAAGAGGCCCTATCAGGTACTGTTAAAAACAAAGTGGTGAAACTCCTAGGAGTTTGTCTTCAGGTTCATATTTCACAACTAAAAAAAAAAAAAAATCAGAATTCCGCACAATTGGAAAGCTACTGGAATTAGGAGACCTCAAAAGGAGGATTCTCAGAGATTCTCCAGAAGCAGCCCGTCTTCAGAAGCAGACAGCTGACCCAACCTTCAGAACAAGCAAGTGGTGATGGAGAATGGATAGCGTTCACCCAAGGCATTGGACCAAGGCACCTATCTAACTCCATTTTTGTTTCTTATCTGCTTTCTTATAATGAGTCTTCTCATTTTCTACAGATTCGTTGCCATCCACCCATAGTGATCCTTTTGTTATTTTTGTCCCTGCTTATTATAATTGTTAGGTCAGAACATGTTCAAACAGTTGCCACTTCCCCCAGTCTTCCTGTCTGCTGGATAAGCCATCTACCACCAGACCTCACAATAAAAACCTTTGGGAAATTCTGGTTTCATAAAATGAGACCACAGGTACTCTTAGACAATAGCATTCCTACTTTCACCTACATGTTCAGTTGATTCTAAACAAGTCAATCTGTGATTTTTCTACTGTCCCCCTCTCCCAGAAAAAAAATCCAATTGTCACAATCTATTGATAAGACTCTAGGTAATTATAAATTTAAATTCAACAATCTTTGTAGGGCAATGGGTTAAATGCTTACCACCAAGGAGAAACTAATAGAAATCCAAATATATGACCCAGCTAGTGTAGGTCCTTGGTTTTGGCCCTGTTCAGTAAACAACTCTTTTTTCCCCAGATCTCCACATGTGCCTTCTGGATACTACCTCTACTGTGGCCAGGAGGCCCAGTCCTGTTCACCTCCAACTAACACTCAAGCATTTTGGGGATAGTGGATCAAGACTTGTTTATACAGAGAGACCCTAATTCTAGAAATCACCAAGGTTGGAAATTCTAACTCATATGTGAGCTCTAAAATCAATGAACACCCTTGATTATTCAGGCACACTTCCTGAAGGAATTATTGGATCACTTATGCAAACAATTGGAGCAGTGTTTTCTTTGGTGGGAATCACGTGAATGAAGAAAGGGTGAAAGAAACCTATCTCTAACTTTGACAAAAGTTATTGATAATGTAACCTCTGTCCTAGATGGAATTCAGATCAGTATCAACTCACTGGCATTGAGTAGTGATGGACAGTCACATTGCTCTAGATTTTTTGTTGGCTATTCATGGTGGCATCTGTACTATTGCTAATACTTGTGCTTGGATCAATAAAAACAGACTAGGTGAAATAGGCTATGAATTGCCTTAAGGAAAAAGCTGTTCAGCTTTCTAAGTTTGATCCTCATGGCTTATAGGATTTTTTCTTTTGATCTTGATTGGGCAGTGTGGTTCCTGGTTTTGAAGCACCTTACGTTGACTACTGTGTTTTTTTCATAGTGGTTATAATGATGGCCCATTGCATTCTCTCCGGAGTTTTAAATGTAGATGCTCTCTCATCATCTGGTTGCCATGATGACAAGAAAAAGGTCAGGAAGATCTTTCAATACAGTTGGCTATGAAGACAACAAGACAATGTCTGGCAGTGAAGTTCAGACATTCTAATGTCTGACATGTCTAATGTCTAGCAAAGTCTGACATGTCTAATGTCTTTGCTAGACATGTCTAATGTCTAGCAAAGTTCTAATTTGCTCTGAATTTGTCATCCTCTCACATGTGAGATAATCACCAAAATGGGGGACTGAGAATAGAAGATACAAATGCACAGTGCCCAGACCTTATATAGAAAAAGGACTCTGACAAGCAACCTGCAGCAACAAGTCAAGGAAATCAATCCATTACCTACAGCTTCCAGACTAGTATCTATAAGTCAGATTTGTAGGAAATCAGACCACTGTCTTGAGCAACCAGCCCAGGAACTTAAACAATAACCCCTGTAACAATTGGTCTGAAATGGCCATGGCTTTTTTTATAACTGAGAGATTCCCTAATGTTTATCCCCAGTTCCAACTTAGGTCCAACATATAAAGCCAAATATGCAACCCTATCAATCAATGGGATTCCCTGCTTCTAGATAGCCCACCTATAGCTTCCTCATGCCATTAGCCACTAATCAGGGCATGCCTGAAGCCTTCTGTTTTACCTCAATGAAGCTTCCCCAACTCCTCTGCCTGCCTTTGAGTCTTTGCTCAAATGAAGATGACGGTGGCTGACTCCCTTGCTCTAGCAAGCTCTGAATAAATCACCTTTAGTTGTTATTATTTGGTTGGTCTTCATTTATTTCCACAGCATCATTAAATCATGTTGAGTAACCCTGAACAGCCTAGGCAGGGAGCTGGGCTAGGACTCAGAAGTACTGTGACAACCCTGCTGAAGGGGGACCCAATATAGTCTGGTTCTGGCCAGGTACCTTCCACAGAGATGTCTTCCTGATTTTGTTGGTTCTGGACATGCACAATTTTGGTTGCTTCCCTTCAACTGTCGAGACTTCTCCAGCAGGAATCTGGTTCCAGAAATTATCTTGTCTTTGTTTCAAGAGAAATCCAGCAAGTAATAGGGGATAAAGAGAAGGATAAGAGGAAATATGAGTATGAAACAAGTAAGAAGATGAAGGGAAAGCAAATAAGCATTCACATATCCTACGGTTCCTGTAAAAATGTTTGGCACTTCAGTAAAACAACAAAACTGAGGCACTGTTGCATGTGACCATGCAAGGGATGCAAGGGGCAACAATAAGAAGATGGTTAATATCAGTGTAGGCAAGTGAAAAATATACATAGAACATCGTCCCAGGGAATGGACACGCATTTCATATAAGCTTCTAAGGTTGCTCTGCCAAGCCCTTCAGTGGTTCCTTCATTTGGAGGAGAGGGCTTTAGGTTCCTGTAAGGCATCAGGTGGGGAGCTTTTGTGGTATTCTCTTCACATTGTATTCTTTGTGAAGAGTGCCCTAGATTGTTCAACATCTCTCCCTGCAGGACCCAATGCTGCTCACTCAACTCTTTTAAGATCAGAAGGGAGTTGGGTGTGGGGATACAGTATGTGATGGCCTTGACCTCTCCTACTTCAGGCCTCCCAGGGAAAAAGCTGAAGAGGACAGAGGCACAGTGGGGTAGCTCCTCATGCAATCAGGTTAGCTTGCCTGCCCCGGCTTTGCATCCCTCTGGGCTCTTAGTAGGCCTTGACCTCAACTAGGGGACACTTGGGATTTGTCCAAGCCCTGAGGCCTCCTCAGCTCTATAGAGTCCTGTAGAAGGCCTGGGTCACCTAGTGGTACTGCTTCTCAGGCTGATGTGGTATAGATTCTTTTGCATGTAAATAACATTCAAGTCAAACACAAAAACACGAAGGAAATTCAATGCAATGCTCACTTGCAGTGAGTTACAGGGAAAGGATTGCAAGTTAATTATGTTCCTCTTATTTATCCCCTAATTTTGTAACTAAATAAAATGAATATACCTGATTTTGTTACATTTTAAGAAGCAGTGTCTTCTATAACCTTTTCATGTTGGAATATACTAAAGCCATTACATTTATGTTTTTATTACCAGGGCAGTTTATTTTTTTTTAAATTTAAAGGCATAAGCAAAGTTTGGTTTTAGTCTTAGAAAAAAATAGAGATTTTTAAAGAAAAATGAAAGTGCTCCAAGAGATTGTCCAGTTTCAATAAGAAAATCTCATGGTTGGATTATATTAAGGGTAGGGATAGAAAAGCATGGGCATCACGTCCACTCCTGTGTCATCAGATATTGCTCCCCTGGGCCCAGAGTTCTGGCACTGGCTTTTTCATCCTGGAGTTCTAGAGCCTCTCCTTTCCTGCACATCAGTTTCACAGTACAGGGACCAGTCACCTGAAGGCTGCCTTGCCAAATACCCAAGTTAAATTGCTTTGGTGGAACATTTGTAGAAACTCTAAGCAGGCAGCCAACACCCTCTGCAGAGAGCAGCAAAATGTCCTCGGTGCACTGTGAACTTAATCCCTAGGGAGTGGGGTCACTTCTCCAGGGCCTGAGGGCCCTCCTGGATTCTGCACACCCCAACCGTGGTAGCCTCTACTCCACCTGTCTCTCATCTTCCCAGAGATTCTAGCACCTGTGTTTATGTGGAAGATTCTGGCATGGATACCTGTGCAGACCAAGACCTGGAGACCTCTGCGTGAATCTCAGAGGCGATTGAGTTTGCAGTGTCAGGAAGCTTAAATCAGGCCAAGGAACAGGAGACTCTTCACTGCTCTTCCTCTCCCAAGTCAACTAATTTAATGCCAGTTAATTAGTTTCTGAATTGTAGAGATTCAGAATTAAATATATATATATATATATATATATATATATATATATATGTTTTATGCTGAAGATTTTTACATAAAACAATTTACTACATTTCATTTAAAAAATATTTTATATAAAACACATAAATAGAAAATAAAGTTAGTAGATCTTACCGAATGATTATAATCCTTATATTCTTAATGAAGGATTATAAACAGTCACCCTAATGTCACCACCAAGGCCACTACTTCTCTTATGTAACCTTCACTGAATCTCAAATGAAAAAGACAAACAATCAAACTAAGTTTTGTACTTACATCAATGTCTTTCGAGGAATTTTATTTTCTGAAGTTTTTTCATTCCTCTGGAGTGAGATCATGGGAGCAGTATTACCTGAGGTCTTGCATGATGACTTGGATGTCAGTGCATTTTACCCCTGGAAGTTACTTTTGCTGAGTATCAAATTCATGGCTCACATTTCTGTCTGTAAATATTGTACTCCGTTTTCTTCTTGTACAAATTACTGCGAGAAGGCTGATGAGATTCTAATTCTCTTTCCCTTGTATGTCACTTGCTTTTTTGTTCCTAGATGACCAATTTTTCTTTCTTGAAAACCCAGTAATTTCAGTGGCATATGCCGTGCTGTTAGTGATTCCAAATTCAATATTCAGTTGCCTTTTTTATATTTTTTAACATCTTTATTGGAGTATAATTGATTTACAACGTTGTGCTAGTTTGTGCTGTATAACACAGTGAATCAGCTTTACCTACACATATATCCCCTTATCCCCTCCCTCTTGCATCTCCCTCCCACACTCCCTGTCCCACCCCTCTAGGTGGTCACAAAGCACCAAGCTGATCTCCCTGTGTTATGCAGCTTCTTTCCACTATCTATCTATTTTATATTTGGTAGTGTATATATGTCCATGCCTATCTCTCACTTTGTCCCAGCTTACCCTTCCCCCTCCCCATGCCCTCAAGTACATTTTCTACATCTGTATCTTTATTCCTGACCTCACTCTAGGTTCTTCAGCACCATTTTTTTTTTGTAGATTCCATATATATGTGCTAGCATACGGTATTTGTTTTTCTCTTTCTGACTTACTTCACTCTGTATAAAAGACCCTAGGTCCACCCACTTCACCACAAATAACTCAATTTCATGTCTTTTTATGGCAGAGTAATATTCCATTGTATATATGTGTCACATCTTCTTTATCCATTCATCTGATGATGGACACTTAGGTTGCTTCCATGTCCTGGCTATTGTAAATAGAGCTACAATGAACATTGTGGTAGATGACTCTTTTTGAATTATTGTTTACTCAGGGTATATGCCCAGTAGTGGGATTGCTGGGTCATATGGTAGTTCTCCTTTTAGTTTTTTAAGGGACCTCCATACTGTTATCTACAGTGGCTGTATCAATTTTTTTCCCACCAACAGTGCAAGAGGGTTCCCTTTTCTCCAGCATTTATTGTTTGTAGATTTTTTAATAATGGCCATTCTGACTGGTGTGAGATGATACCTCATTGTAGTTTTGATTGGCATTTCTCTAATGATTAGTGATGTTGAGCATCCTTTCATATGTTGTTGGCAATCTGTATATCTTCTTTGGAGAAATGTCTATTTAGATCTTCTGCCCATTTTTGGATTGGGTTGCTTGTTTTATTGATATTGAGCTGCATGAGCTGTTTGTATATTTTGGAGAGTAATCCTCTGTCAGTTGTTTCGTTTGCAAATATTTTCTCCCATTCTGAGGATTGTCTTTTTGTCTTGTTTGTGGTTTCCTTAGCTGTGTAAAAGCTTGAAGTTTCATTAGATCCCATTTGTTTATTTTTGTTTTTATTTCCATTTCTCTAGGAGGTGGGTTAAAAAGGATCTTGCTGTGATTTATGTCATAGAGTGTTCTGTCTATGTTTTCCTCTCAGAGTTTTATAGTGTCTGGCCTTACATTTAGGTCTTTAATCCATTTTGAGTTTATTTTTGTGTATGGTGTTAGGGAGTGTTCTAATTTCATTCTTTTACATGTAGTTGTCCAGTTTTCCCAGCACCACTCATCGAAGATGCTGTCTTTTCTCCATTGTATATTCTTGCCTCCTTTATCAAAGATAAGGTGACCATATGTGTGTGGGTTTATCTCTGGGCTTTCTATCCTGTTCCATTGATCTGTATTTCTGTTTTTGTGCCAGTACCATACTATCTTGATTACTGTAGCTTTGCAGTATAGTCTGAAGTCAAGGAGTCTGATTCCTCTAGCTCCTTTTTCTTTCTCAAGATTGCTTTTGCTATTTGGGGTCTTTTGTGTTTCCATACAGATTGTGAAATTTTTTGTTCTGGTTCTGTGAAGAATGCCATTGGTAGTTTGACAGGGATTGCACTGAATCTGTAGATTGCTTTGGGTAGCATAGCCATTTTCACAATGTTGATTTCTAATCCAAGAACATGGTATATCTCTCTGTCTGTTCGTAGCATTTTCAATTTCTTTCGTCACTGTCTTACAGTTATCTGCATACAGGTCTTTTGTCTCCTTAGGTAGGTTTATTCCTAGATAATTTATTCTTTTTGTTGCAGTGGTAAATGGGAGTGTTTTCTCGATTTCAATTTCAGATTTTTCATCATTAGTGTATAGGAATGCAAGAGATTTCTGTGCATTAATTTTGTATCCTGCTACTTTACCAAATTCATTGATTAGCTCTAGTAGCTTTCTGGTAACATCTTTAGGATTCTCTATGTATAATATAATGTCATCTTCAAACAGTGGCAGATTTACTTCTTCTTTTCCGATTGGGATTCCTTTTATTTCTTTTTCTTCTCTCATTGCTGTGGCTAAAACTTCCAAAACTATGTTGAATAATAGCTGTGAGAGTGAACACCCTTGTCTTATTCCTGATCTTAGTGGAAATGCTTTCAGTTTTTCACCCTTGAGAGGGTGGTTGACTCTGGGTTTGTCATATATGGCCTTTATTATGTTGAGGTATGTTCCCTCTATGCCTACTTTCTGGAGGGTTTTTATCATAAATGGGTGTTGAATTTTGTTGAAAGCTTTTTCTGCATCTATTGAGAAGATCATATGGTTCTTATCCTTCAGTTTGTTAATATGGTGTATCACATTGATTGATTTGTGTATATTGAAGAATCCTTTCATTCCTGGGATAAACCCCACTTGATCATGGTGTATGATCCTTTTAATGTGCTGTTGGATTCTGTTTGTTAGTGTTTTGCTGAGGACTTTTGCATCTATGTTCATCAGTGATATTGGCCTGTGGTTTTCTTTTTTTGTGACATCATTTTCTGTTTTTGGTATCAGGGTAATGTGGCCTCATAGAATGAGCTTGGGAGTGTTCCTCCCTCTGCTATATTTTGGAAGAGTTTGAGAAGGATAGGGGTAAGTTCATCTCTAAATGTTTGAAAGAATTCACCTGTGAAGCCATCTGGTCCTGGGCTTTTGTTTGTTGGCAGATTTTTAATTGCAGTTTCAATTTCAGTGTCTGTGATTCATCTGTTTATGTTTTCTGTTTCCTCCTGGTTCAGTCTTGGAAGGTTGTGCTTTTCTAAGAATTTGTCCATTTCTTCCAGGTTATGCATTTTATTGGCATAGAGTTGCTTGTATTAATCTCTCATGATCCTTTGTATTTCTGCAGTGTCAGCTGTTACTTCTCCTTTTTTATTTCTAATTCTGTTGATTTGAGTCTTCTCCCTTTTTTTCTTGATGTGTCCGGCCAGTGGTTTATCAATTTTATCTTCTCAAAGAACCAGCTTTTAGTTTTATTGATCTTTGCTCTTGTTTCCTTCTTTTCTTTTCATTTATTTCTGATCTAATTTTTATGACTTCTTTCCTTCTGCTAACTTTGGGGGGTTTTTGTTCTTCTTTCTCTAATTGTTTTAAGCATAAGCTTAGGTTGTTTATTTGAGATTTTTCTTGTTTTGTGAGGTAGGATTTTATTGATAAAAAATTCCCTCTTAGAAGTAGTTTTGCTGCATCTCATAGGTTTTGGGTTGTCGTGTTTTCATTGTCATTTGTTTCTAGGTATTTTTTGATTACCTCTTTGATTTCTTCAGTGATCTCTTGGTTATTTAGTAGTGTATTGTTTAGCCTCCATGTGTTTGTATTTTTTGCAGTTTTTTTTTCCTGTAATTGATATCTAGTCTCATAGCATGTTGGTAGGTAAAGATACTTGATATGATTTCAGTTTTCTTAAATTTTCCATGGTTTGATTTGTGACCCAACATATGATCTATCCTGGAGAGTGTGCCATGAGCACTAAAGAAGAAAGTGTATTCTGTTGCTTTTGGATAGAATGTCCTATAATATCAATGAAGTCCATCTTGTTTAATGTTTCATTTAAAGCTTGTGTTTCCTTATTCATTTTCATTTTGGATGATCTGTCCATTGGTGAAAGTGGGGTGTTACAGTCCCATACTATGATTGTGTTACTGTCGATTTCCTCTTTTTTTTTTGCAGTATGCGGCCCTCTCACTGTCGTGGCCTATCCCACTGCGGAGCACAGGCTCCAGACACGCAGGCTTAGTGGCCATGGCTCATGGGCCCAGCCGCTCTGCGGCATGTGGGATCTTCCCGGACTGGGGCATGAACCCGTGTCCCCTGCATCGGTAGGCGAACTCTCAACCACCGCATCACCAGGGAAGCCCTCGATTTCCTCTTTTATAGCTGTTAACATTTGCCTTATGTACTGAAGTGTTCCTATGTTGGGTGCATATATATTTATAATCATTATATATCTTCTTGGGTTGATCCATTTATCGTTATGTAGTGTTCTTCTTTGTCTCTTGTAATCGTCTGTATTTTAAAGCCTATTTTGTCTGATATGACAATTGCTACTCTAGCTTTCTTTGATATCCATTTGCATGGAATATCTTTTTCTATCCCCTCACTTTCAGTCCCCCTGAAAGTGGGTCTCTTGTAGACAACACATATACAAGTCTTGTTTTTGTATCCATTCAGCCAGTCTATGTCTTTTGGTTGGAGCATTTAATCCATTTACACTTAAGGTAGTTATCGATATGTATGTTCCTATTACCATTTTCTTAATTTTTTTACCATTTTTTTTGTTGGTCTTTTCCTTCTCTTGAATTTCCTGCCTAGAGAAGATCCTTTAGCATTTGTTGTAAAGCTGGTTTAGTGGTGCTGAATTCTCTTAGCTTTTGCTTGTCTGTTAAGGTTTTAATTTCTCCATTGAATCTGAATCAGATCCTTGCTGGGTAGAGTCATCTTGGTTGTAGGTTGTTCCCTTTCATCACTTTAAATATGTCTTGCCACTCCCTTCTGGCTTGCAGACTTTCTGCTGAAAGATCAGCTGTTATCCTTATGGAGATTCCCTTGTATGTTATTTGTTGTTTTCCCTTGCTGCTTTTAATATTTGTTCTTTGTATTTATTTTTTGATAGTTTGATTAATATGTGTCTTGGCGTGTTTCTCCTTGGATTTATCCTGTATGGGACGCTCTGCATTTCCTGGACTTGATTGACTATTTTCTTTCCTATATTAGGGAAGTTTTCAAATATAATCTCTTCAAATATTTTCTCAGTCCCTTTCTTTTTCTCTCCTTTTTCTGGGACCCCTATAATTCGAATGTTGGTGTGTTTATTGTTGTCCCAGAGAGCTCTGAAACTGTCCTCAATTCTTTTCATTCTTTTTTCTTTATTCTACTCTGCAGTAGTTATTTCCACTATTTTATCTTCCAGGTCGCTTGTCCATTCTTCTGCCTCAGTTATTCTGCTATTGATTCCTTCTAGATAATTTTTAATTTCATTTATTTTGTTGTTCATCATTGTTTGTTTCCTCTTTAGTTCTTCTAGGTCCTTGTTAAACATTTCTTTTATTTTCTCCATTCTATTTCCAAGATTTTGGATCACCTTTACTAACATTACTCTGAAATCTTTTTCAGGTAGACTGCGTATTTCCTCCTCATTTGTTTGGTCTGGTGGGTTTTTACTCTGCTCCTCCATCTCCTGAATATATCTCTGTCTTCTCACTTTGCTTAACTTACTGTGTTTGGGATCTCCTTTGTGCAGGCTGCAGGTTCATAGTTCCCATTGTTTTTGGTGTCTGCCCACAGTGGGTAATGTTGGTTCAGTGGCTGGTGTAGGCTTCCTATTGGAGGGGACTGGTGCCTGTGTTCTGGTGGATGAGGCTGGATCTTGTCTTTCCGGTGGGCAGGACCATGTCTGGTGGTGTGTTTTGGGGTGTCTGTGAACTTATTATGATTTTAGACAGCCTCTCTGCTAATGGATGGGGTTGTGTTCCTGCCTTGTTAGTTGTTTGGCATGCGGGGTCCAGCACTGTAGTTTGCTGGGTCTTAGCATTGAGACAGAGATCTCTGGGAGAGCTCTTGCTGATTGATATTACATGGGGCTGGGAGGTCTCTGGTAGTCCAATGTCCTGAACTCAGCTCTCCCACCTCAGAGGCTCAGGCCTCACACACTTTTGGGAAGTCTGAGGTCTTCTGCCAGCATTCGGTAGGTGTTCTGTAGGAGTTGTTCCACATGTATATGTTTTTTTTTTTTTCGGTATGGGGGCCTCTCACTGTTTTGGCCTCTCCCGTTGCGGAGCACAGGCTCCAGATGCGCAGGCTCAGCAGCCATGGCTCACAGGCCCAGCCACTCCGTGGCATGTGGGATCCTCCTGGACCAGGGCACGAACCCATGTCCCCTGCATCGGCAGGTGGACTCTCAACCACTGAGCCACCAGGGAAGCCCCGTACATGTATTTTTTATGCATTTATGGGGAGGAAGGTGATCTCCACGTCTTACTATTCTGCCATCTTGAAGCATCCAGTGTGCTTTTTTTAATATGCAGTTTCAAAACATTTTTTTTAATTTCCAGTAATAATTTCAAGTCATATTGGACAGCTTCCCAATTCCCTGCATCTGAGTGATTATCATTTATTTATTTCCTCACTGAGTTCCTTGTTGAGAGACATTTAGTCTATTTCTCAACATTTCTTGTTTCAGGCAATGGTGCAATTATGCTAGATCTTAGAACTCCAGGGCCAGTGTATCTACAGGAAACTCACATAATGTGAAATCACTGAGCCCATGGGAATGTGTAGATTCAGTGTTAGCAATAGTCAAAGGGTCAAGAGGTTCAGTGAAACAAATTTGGTAATATACTGAAAATTGTTGAAGTTGGGTAATGGGTAGTATGTGTTCATTATGCAATTCTTTCCCCTTTGTGTATGTTTGAAATTTCTCATAATAAAAGGGTTTTTTAAGGCTTGGTTCTTGGTGTTCTGTATGATTAAAAAATTACAGGAAAAAAGGGCTGGTTTGTTCTCAGGTAAATGGCAATTTAGTAGAAAGGATGAGATATATAAAAAAATAACTCCAGCACAAAGTAGAGACTTCTAGAAAGAGAACTTAGAAAACAGAAAGAAGGCAGGATAAAGAAAAGATTCCTGGTGTAGGTGACATTTAAGTTGAATCTTGGTGAGAGGAGGATGACAGTGATGTCAGCCTGGGATGGAAGTTTATGTGGAAAGACAGAAGGTGGAAAGTTTCAGAGCACAGGTGAGGGCTGCAGAGTGAGTTTTAACTGGATATTGTGATGCTTAGAAATAACAAAAGTGAGGTCAGTTCATTCACTCTACATGTATTTCTTGAAAATGTATGATGTCCAGGTTTTGTCCTACTAGGGAAACAACTGTGAGAACAACAACAACAAGAATATCCACCTTGTGTAGCTTTCATTCAACTGAAGGGATTCAGTCAGATAGTAAACAAATAAATCAATAAATATTACTGCAATTTTGGAGAAAAATAAATCAGGGAAGGGGATCAGGGTGAAGGGAAGGGGTTGCATATTAAATAGGCTTTATTTCCTGAGAAGGTGACACTTGTACAAAGACTTTAAGGAGGTGAGGATATGAGCCAGGCACATCTGGGTGAAGAGCATTCCAGGTAGAGGGACAGCAGGTGCAAAGCCTTAGGGCAAGGGCGTGACTAGAGTGTCTGAGCAGAAGCCAGGAGTTCCTGTGCTGGGCAGGAGTGAAGTGAGAGGCAGAAGGGTAATAGGAGAAGAGTCAGATGAAGGGGGGCCCAATTGTATAGGGCCTCAGGGGACACTGTGTGAGATGCCATCCATTGGAAGGTGCTCAGCAGAAAAGGGACATGATCTCATTAATGTTATAAATGAGCTACTGAGGCAGCTGTGCTGAGAATAGCCTTTCTGGGGTGAGGATGGGAAACAAGAGTTGATGAAAGGGGACTAGTTAGATGAATCTTGCAATAATTCAAGCAAGAAATAAGGAGGCTTGGGACCAGACTGGTTGCAGTGGAGATAGTGATAAGAGTTATGATGCTGGACATATTTTGATGATAGAACTGATGAGGTTTGCCAACAGTTTGGATGTGGGATGTGAAACAACTGGTCAACCAGCATGATTCCAAGGTCACTGTCCTGTCAGAAAGGATGGAGTTGCTATTAACAGAGATGGAAACAATGCAGGTGGAACATATCTGAGTAGATTTAGGAAGATCAGGTTTTCAGCTTTGGACATGTTAAGACTGAGTTTTTTATTGTACAGCCTTGTGATAATGTTAAGTAAGAATCTGGTGATCTGGGGTAGATATGTGAGCTCTAGATAGAAATGACAGAGTTGACACAGGGCCATACCAGATCAGAACGATGGAAAACTATCAGCATAGAGGTTTCCTGAATTAAATAGAGTGAAAAATAGGAGACATTCAGTGATCCACTTCAAATTTCTTTTCAAACTTTTGTTTCAAAGGTTTGGAGGGCACTGGGATTGAGTTTGAACTCTTTGGCATGATTTCTAGGTGCACCCCCTACAGAAGCTTCATGCTAGAGAAAAGCAGAAATGACGTCCTTGGAGAAGTCGTGTCTGGGGTCTATGGACAATGGCTTCTGCTCCTCTACTAGACACAGGATTAACATAGCCTAACATTACCTTCCTCTCTTGGCCCCTGCAGCCCTAACAACACATTGGTGCCCAATGCCCTTTAATAAGCCCGTCTCTTTGAAACACTGGAGTGATTTCTGATAGTCTTGTCAGTCATAGTAAATGGGTAGCACTATTGGTTAAATGGTGTTGAGAAAACTGATGAACCGTTATGTAAATTATAGATAGATCTCAATGTAATATGTCATCATAACATAAATTATAATATCACTTTCTTCACTCCATTCCAGTTAGTCCTTTTATTTTAAGGACTTCCTTCAGCCCATGCATCTAAAAATGAGACACAGGACCTCACTATAGTCTCATCTTTCAACCCTCTTATACTATCTAACAACCCAGATTTCTTCTCTTCTAACCCCTCACCATTGCTCTGTCCTTGACTCCCTCCTCAACCACTTTATTGTATTTCATATAAACTCTGAAAACGGCGCTCTCACTGGGCCCTCCTCTGACTCACTCTCCCACTAACTACCTCCAAACGTGCCCCATTGGGAGTCTTCTGGCTACTCTCCTACTTAGATTTTTCAAGACTTGCTGTTGCCTGAAGTACAAGTGCATATTCCAAAAACTGAGATGGGAAAACCTTAATGGTCCATGACCCACTCTTCCAAAGGAGAGAGGAAATAGGGTACACATCCCATACATCACTCAACACCCCCAGCCAGGCCTGAGGTCGACTTTGCAATTCAAACACATTGATATTCCTGTAGCAAAATGTGTAGAAATTTATGTCAAGGAGAGTGTAAAAAGAGTATAAACGGATTCTCTTCAGTTGAGGTCAGGTTTGCTGCCATTTCAGTTTTGGTGCCAAATTTAAGAAGAAAGCCTTTCACTGGTAAGAGCTTTATGGATTTTGAATTGTGGGAAAGGTCTGTAGATTAGTGCCTGAAGAAAGAAAGTGATGTGCTATTTTCAGCACAACCCTATCATGCTTCAAGTGAACCAAGAGCAGGTAGGAACAAAACAGTCTTGACTTCCTTCATCACAGGGCTTCAAGGCTGAAAGGGAAAGTGACCACTATGCAAATGGTACACAAATCTATGAATAGTTACAAGTATGTTTATTGCTTTGAAAGAGAAGTGCAGGAGGCATGGGAGATTTAAGTCACGCACCCTGACACAGGAATGGAAAAAAGGGTTCCTTGATAGAGCAACATTTCAGGTAGACACTAGGCTTGATTATCTCATAACTGTTCTATAAGTGTTCTTCAGTGTTTGTGCTTACTTGTCAAACAGCTCATGAAGGCAGGAGTCCAACCCACATTTACCTTGCACTTGGCCTTATGCCAAAAGGCAACATTTCTTATATCACTTGTGTTGGAGTTATATCTCTGCAACTATTTTTAAAACTGGTCTATGCATGTAGAAATTTTAAAACCTGCAATTTTTTGGACATTCTTCCCATTGAGCAGTGGGGTCTAGGCCCCTCCCTATAACCAGAGCTGACATGCTTCTTACTTGTCACTGACAGATGTTCTGGAAATAACACTGTGTAGTGTCCAAGGTTATGGTAGAAAAGGCCATGAGGCTCTGCCTGGACACTTGTCTATGCTACCTTCAGCCACCGTGGAAGAGTTCTGAATGCCCTGAGCCTGTCCTGCATTGAGGAAGCACAGCCACATGGAGAGGTCTCATGGAGTCAAACCCAGCAGACATGGGAGTGAAGTCAGCTAGAGGATTCCAATCCCTGGATGTCAAGGGAGCCCGATCCCATAAGTCTTCTCTGCTGAAGCCCCACCATCATAGAGCAGATGTGCCCTGAGTTCCTTACCCTGTGACCATGAGCAAAATAAAGTGGTGTCTCATTCCACCATTATGGGGAGTTCATTTTTAAAAAATTTTATAGTAAGAATAAAAAGAATGACACATCTGTACAAAATTCAAAAGGAAGAATAGAATGTACATTAATATCTGAATTTTCTTCCTTCTCTGTTCTGCAGCCTTCCAGGTTCTGTCTCTGGAAGGAACAATTGCTAAGTTTCTGTGTTCCTTCCAGATTTATTAATTGAACTTTCATATAGCAGTGATACTGTGATAAGCATTTTTCTAAGGGCTTTACCTGTATTTACTCATTTATTCTTATTTACCATGGATACTCAGGTGACAGCAGGAAGAGAAGTCCTCTCTTCATTCTGACTGCTCCTCATAAATGGGAATGTGAATTGCTCTTTGTTACTGGCTTTTGAATGCTGTTCCTCAAATCGGATGGTTATATTTTTCTTATTATATCCCCTAATTCTTTTTCACTTTCTCTCCCAATTTTCTATCTACACACACACACACACACACACATTTTTTCTATCAAGCTGGGAGGCATTACAATTCTTCACCAAGAGCAATGTAATATTACCTGATTTTTTTTCCACCCTCACTCAGTCACTCCCTCAACTGAGTAATCCTTGGAGAAAATATGCCACCGTCTATATTTTTTATATCCCATCAATAATCCATTTGATATATTAGTTCTAGATATTTAGGGTGAATCAGCAGGGACAGAGATTTATACTATAGCATTCCACACCTTGAAGGGAAGGATACTTACATTGTTTTAAATATGGCAACTCTCTGATCTTTCTCCTAAAATTTCACTATTCATGCTTCAAGGGCCTAATTACTTACCTTCCAATAGCCAGTTTTATAACATTATCATAAGAATGGGTGTAATTTGGTGTTGAATTATGAACCAGAACACGCATTTAATCCGAGTTTTGGGTTATCTAAATGTCTTCACTTAGAAAAGCATTGATTATATGTTTTCACCCAACCCACTGGTGATTCTCTTTTCTTAATTGCTCAGTGAATAGCTGGCCTTTTACATACACAGTGACAGGAAAAATGTTCAGTGCATTCACAGAGACTGAGAAATAATTAAGTATATAGATTTAGTTTATAGATTATTTTAGAGAAAAAGGAGGCACACAGAGAATGAGAGAATGATTTACATAATTTGATAAACACATGCTTAGAGAGAGAAATATGAATTTTCAAAATTGAATTTCTATTGATACTGATTTTTATTTCATGTGGAACAAATAGTTTGATCTAGAAATATCTGGTGACTCAGGAATAGTAGGAATGGGTGGAGATGGGATTTCAATCAAGAGTGGAAGCTCTTTACTTTTTCAACGTGTGAGCTCTGTCCCTATCACTCAGAAATTTTCACTATCAGCTATATTTTTCACTATCAGGCTGTTTTTTTCCTCATATAACTTGTTTCCATTAAAGGAGGGCAATGTGTGGGACTGGGATTCAACTTTTGAAACAAAACCTGCACTCTGAAATGCCACAATTGTCCATGGAAACACACACCTGTCTAGAGAGCAGCAGTTGGACCCATAGTGTGCAGAGTTCTGTTTACTCTGAAAGTTCTATGATGATCCATCGCCATGGTAATGTGATGATGCACATCTTTCTTTCTGTTCCAACTCACACTGTGAGCTGAGAGTTTCAAATTTGGTAATAAGTGAGAAGCTCATAGCTTCCCACCTGGAGTATTCAAGAATGGGAAATCTGTATTGCTATTCTGGAGGTATGTTCATAACTCTTTTCTGAGTGCTGTTCCTTAAAATGAGCTGGTTAACTTTCACTGACAATATTTTCTTCATTTCTCTTTATTCCCCCCACTCCACTTTGTCTACAGAGTTATAAATGTATTTTATAGTTTTGCTATATTACTTTTTATATTTTTTTATTCTTACATCTAGCTGGCTGCCTTAATTTTTTTTTAATTTAGAAAATTGTACTATTTCCCAATGTCAATTTTTACATATCCTTACAGAGAACAGACACAGGGAACACACCCACACTGCTTTCAGGGGATCAGGGGAATGTTGATGCCACTCTAGCAATAGACATTACGGGAAAGGGGAATTGCAGCTCAACTCTTCCGGATATAGATATCAAAATCTGAAACCAAATATTAGCAGTCTAAATCCAGAGATATTTTTAAAAGGAAAAAAACTGGGATTTCCTGGCAGGATTTCCATGGGCTGATGTAGACAGGATCACTGATGGTTTGGGCGTTGCCTGGGAGTGTGGTGAGAAGGGACAGTGCCATCTGGTTAGTGGAATGAACATTTGGCAACAGAGGGAAGGAGGGTCCATCTAGTGGTCCTCAGGGGGAGTCCTGGGATGGGGTCTCCAGGCTGTGGGTATGGAGAGGACCCTCTAAGAGGAGATAGGGTTCTTTCCCCTGCCACTACAGGGTCTAGAGAAGGATGAGGAGTTTATAGAGTAGTGACTGGATTTGGGTAAGGAAAATTTGAGCTCCTGCCCATACTCAGCCAGGCCTTGGTCCAAGTTCTCAAACAGCTGCTCAGATCAATAATAAGTGAGACACTGAACATCAGAAACTTAATTTCTTAAGCCACCAAAGCACCAGCCCAGATGGCCATTTTCTCAGTTAATTTGTATGAACTGCTCATCCAGGGTTGGTCAGTTGAAGGGAAGCTAATTCTTGGCAGAGCAGTCATGTGACAGTTGGTTTACAATGTTGTGAGCTCTGAGCCAGCTTGGGATCCAAACAGACCACTGGTCACTCAGGGTGGTCCACTGGTCATCAGGAAGACTCAATGTGAGAAAGCTGACAGTGTGAAGATGGCACAAGCCAATGTCCACAGCTGGATTTCCCCTGGTTCTTCAGAGGGGCTTTGTTTAGAAACTATTGCAGTTTGGATCAGGGATTGAAACATAGAGGCAAAGGCTAGGTTAGGATTTGGACTCTTTTCCTGGCTCAGACACCTCCTCCAGGACATAAATGTGCTTCTTCGGAATGAGATCTGAACCCAGGCCATCAGCCACGGACATTGCTTTGCTGTGTTTCTTTGTTTCTATAATGCCTCAGCTAAATAAAGGTAATCGCCCGCAAAACCTGTCTGTTGGGTGTTTTAAGTGCACACCAAACTTCAAGATCTTCCTAAGTCCACCTTTGATTCAGGCGTCTCTTCTGGGCAACTGGTGAATAAAGGGATCAAAAGATTGAACTTGGATAAATTATTACTGATTTCCCTGTGGTCTTCTGCCAGCAAAATGTCAACAGTTCTCTCTATAGTAGTGCATTTCCCAGGATCTTGCCTCAAAGATATAAGAAGAAAAGGTCATCTGAAGTCAAGAATATCAACTGCTGGCTCCAAGCAATGGATCAGAAGAATCCGCGTCTGGCCAAACAACATGGTGCAGCCCATAGACGACAACCCAGTGGAATATCTGTGGATGTATTCATTAAGCTAGTTCAGGAATAATTATTCTAGTTTATTCAGTGTCCCATATTTAAGAAAAAATGATTGAAGTGCTAAGCCATATTCTTCTTTTATTTCATGCATGCAACTTTAAAATTATTGTCAGTAGTGCTATAACTACAGAAATAAAGATGCATTTACAGCTCAGAATTTGGTTCACATTTAATAGTGAACAATGCTGAGACATCGACTGATTTTCAAACATTAGCTGAAATAGATCTCTCCCTGAAACAGTGTTTCCTGATTTTTTAAAAAATTATTGGACATTATTTAGGACAGCTTTATATCAACATGAAAGTTGAACAGATAATAAATACAGAAAGTTCCCTTATCCCACCCCTCCAGTTTCTCCTATTAATAACATCTTACATTAGTGTGGTACATTTGTCACAATTAGGGAAACAATTTTGATACGTTTTTATTCATTAAAAGTCCATAGTTTACATTATAAAAAACCACTCTTTGTGCTGTGGCAGTTTTGACAACTGCATAATGGCATGTGTTATCTTTACAGTATTATACAGAAGTTTGTACCAATGTTCATAGCAGTATTATTTCCAATAGCCAAAAGATGGAAACAACCCCAAAGTCCATCAAATGATGAATGGATAAATAAAATGTGATATATACACACAGTGGAATACTATTCAGCCATAAAAAGGAATTAAAATATGCTGCAACATGGATGGACCATATTAATAAAAAGTATTATGGTTAGTGAAATAAAGCAGGCACAGAAAGACAAATATTGTGTTATTCTACTTTTATAGGATTCTTAGACTATCCAGATTCGTAAAAGCAAAAAGTAGAGATTAAGAAGGGTTGGAGGCAGGGGGGAAGGTGTAATTATTTCTTAATTGATAAAGAGGTTATTTGGACAGGATGAATAGATTTGGGTATAGATAACAGTGATGGGCACACAGCATTGTGAATGTAATTAATGCCATGGAACTGTATACTTATAAATTATTAAAAGGATAACTATATCTCATCACAATAAAAAAGTTAAAAATCCAATAGAATAGATAATGAATACAGTAGCAGCATATACATATGCATGGAAGCCGAAATGGTCATGTAACTTTTCAAAAAGTGGGAATTTGGCTGAGTTTGAAAAGGGGCCGGAGGAGTCATGGGAATCTGTCATTGAAACACAGCATGCATTTTACTGTTTACCCTGTTTCAGATTGACTATTTCCTGTCTTTAGGTTTCCCCTTAACTAGAAAACCAAAGGCTTGGTTTCTTGTTTTTTCCTGCTCCTTTGCCTTCCTTCACCCACCAAGGGAGATGGCCCAGAAGGAGCTTAGTCCATACTTATTAAACTGCCACCTTCATATACTCTTGCCCTGTATCCACCTCAAGCAAAGCTCCCTGAGTAATTCCTGAGCTCACCACCAATGTCCTGACAGCTACTCTGTGTCATCTTAGCTCCTGCTGAGGACCTGTTTGGAAGACCTTCCCAGTAATAGGGCAGAGAAAGAGGCCCTGTCTACCCCCAAAGTAAGCTCACCTTTCTTTGTCTGAAATAGAAGGGTCGCTTCATTTATTCTTTTTCAATTGAATTCAGATATGAAAATCTGACAATGTACATTGTAGATGATATTTATGATTTCCTTGTTTGGGGGAATGTTGAATGAAAGTCTATTACCAAAACCTGATTGAAGAGGGCATTGAAAAATGACAGCATCAATTACAAACTAGGGCAGTGAGTACTTTCCTCAACAGAAAAATTTCCTTCTTGAAGGAAAACTTTGTATTTGCCTGTCAAAATGGACCTGAGAGATTGTCTATGAAAAGCTGGAGCCTTTGGCACAGATGTCCTCTATGTTTTCTTTGGGGGCCATTGACTCAGCCACTCTTTCCCATTTATTTCCTAAATTCACCAAGAGAACAAAAGACATGTGCCAACAGTGCACAGGATGCTGCTATGCTCACAATGCTTTCTTTTCTCTAATCACAAGTGGATGCGAGAGCAAATGAAAACTGTACATATTCTGGAGCCAGTCATTTGCTGAGCAAAAATCTAGGTGATGAAGAAAGTGGGGCTTACTTGCCTGCTTGGTCTGGAAAGCCTCCTTGATTCAGGGTTCCTGCTGAGAATGAAGGTTGGAGTGTAGTGAAAGACACTGATTTCCCAGAAAAGAAAGATGGGCATGTTGTATGGTCCCTGGAAGCAACCATGTCATTTAGTTGGTGGGCTTGTGCATATGAGGGGTGGAGGGTGTTTATATGGGAGTCTAGGTGGTGTGATTGTGAATTTGTATGTGAGTCTGTGTGTGTTTCCTCAGGAGATATTTCCCAGTTATACAGCACAATACACGTTAACATTTTTTTAAAAAATCTCTTCATCACTGTACACTTTCTGTACATTATTAACTCATTCTTCCCTCATCACAGATGTTTCCAAAGGTTTGTTTAAAATTCCCCTTCCTCTGATGGAAATGGTGCAGAGATGAATGGCCCAAGTTTTTGACCCTCCTACGTGGGAAAGCCAAAATGTAAGTCCAGCTGTGGGTCCCACTGTTGATTCTCATGGAGCAAGGGATTCTCAGCATCCATGTACGTACCTGGAAGTACTAGAGTCTCCAGAGGTCCTAGACACTGCCCCTCATTATAAGGAGGCTCAGTAGTCACAGAACCCAGGGCAGCTCTAGGTGCATTTTAACAGCTGACATCAGTATAGTCATTAGGTGAAATGCACATGGGGAGCCCACATGTCCCGGGTCAGTTCACAGATTCTGAGAGGTGAGGGCCCATGTAGGACAAGACAGATCAACAACTATCAGTACGGGGGTCACTTGTTAGCACTTGGACAAAAGTAGATAAGAGTTGAGGAGCTATTTTAGTGTATTTGATAACATTATCTAATCCTTAGAAATGCACATATCCTGTAAGCACACACCCAACAAGAACTCAAAGTGAAACTTGGTTGTTAGCCTGGTACCCCTCACCCTTGTTGCAAATCTGCACAGCTGGGTTAGATAGTGTCCAGGCCTCCTCTCCATAATGAACTATCCCATTATTAGATGGCTTGTGCCACTGACTCACTGGACACACACACATTATATAGAAAAGATGAGGCTGAAAAAAAAATACATCACATGATTGATAGTAGCTATTTTTAAATGGTAGAATTTCAGTATTTTCAAATCTTCTATATTTGATTTTCTTAATGAATAAGCATAACAGGCTACTTTGTCTAGGATTCAATTCAGTCCCCCAATACAATTTGCTTTTTTTTTAAATGTATTTATTTATTTATCTATTATTTCTTTATTTATTTTTGGCTGCATTGGGTCTTTGTTGCTGTGCACAGGTTTCTCTAGTTGCGGCCAGCAGGGGCTACTCTTCATTGTGGTGCACAGGCTTCTCACTGCAGTGGCTTCTCTTTGTTGCAGAGCACGGGCTCTAGGCGCGGGCTTCAGTAGTTGTGTCATGCAGGCTCAGTAGTTGTGGCACACAGGCTTAGTTTCTCTGCAGCATGTGGGGTCTTCCCGGACCAGGGCTCGAACCTGTGTCCTGTGCATTGGCAGGCGGATTCTTAACCACTGCACCATCAGGGAAGTCCCTACAATTTGCTTTCAGTCAAGTACAAGTCTTACAGAAGAGATGATAAATATAGTAGCAGCAGTTGTGGATCCTGGGGGAAGAAACGATCTTGGAAGAAGTCAAGAAGAAAGTGTTCATTTAGCCAAACTTCAAAATAGGCAGGAGGAATCATGGGACTCTGTCATTAAAACATAGTGTGAATTCTTATTATTTACCCTTTTCTAGATTGACTATTTCACGTTGACTATGTTCCCCTAGCTAGAAAGCCAAAGGCTGTGTTTCTTATTTCTTCCCTGTTCTCCTTTGCCTTCCTTCATCCATCAAGTATGATGGGCCAGCAGCAGCTCAGTCCATACTTACTACCCACCCTCATCCATACGCTCCCACCCATGTCCACATCAGACAAGGCTCCCTGAGTAATTCATAAGCAGCACCCAGAGTGCCCTGATAGTTGCTCTGTCCTCCTGGCTCCCCATGAGGACCCCTTGGAGGCCATGTGCAGTGACAGAAAAGAGGAAAAGACCTAATCTATCCAGGTAAGCTCATCTTTCTATGTCTGAAATAGAAACATTGCTTTATTTATTTTTAAGAGGATTAACATATGAAAACCTGAGCATGTACATTACAGGTGATATAAACAATTTCCTTGGTTGGGTTAATGTCCAGTGAGTCTATTACCAACTGATACCTGAATCAAAAGGGCATTCAAAAAATGATAGCACAAGTTACAAACTGTAGCAAGCTTTTCCCCTGCAGCAATTTTTCCTCCTTGGAAAAGAGTTCTGTGGTTGCCAACCAAAAGGGACTTGGGAGATACATCCTCCAGGACAAACTCTTGGCTTTTGGCCTGAGTAAATTTGCTCTGTCTTCCTTTTGGGTTCTGCCACTGTTTCCCCTCTGGTTTTCTACTGTCACCAAGCGAGCAAAAGACCTATATAAATGGGACACAGCATGATCTGATCCTCATGGAGTTCATTCATGTTGCCACAAATAGCAGGATTTTCTTTTTTTTAAAGCCTGAATAATATTCCACTGTATGTATATACCACATATTTTTAATCAATTCATCTGTTGATGGACATTGGGGCTGTATCCATATCTTGACTATTGGTATTATATGTTGCAGTGAACATGGTATTGCAGCTATCCTTCAAGATACTGATTTCATTTCCTTGGATACATACTCAGAACTGTGATTCTTGGATCAGATAGTAGTTCTCTTGTAATTTATTGAGGAACCTTGATGCTATTTTCCATAGTGGCTGCACCATTTTACATTTCTATCAACAGTGTGCAAAGATTCCAATTCTCTACATCCTTACCAACACCTGTTAATTTTTTTTGATAACACAACATCCTAACAGGTATGAGGTGATATCTCATTGTGCAAATCTCATTTTAATTGGATTTTGTGCTTTTAAAAATTGCATTATGTGTTTTTAAATTGGATTATGTGTTTTTTTATTGCAGTTGAGTTGTAGTAGTTTCTTATATATTTTGGGTATTAACCTTTTTTCAGATATAAGTGTTGCAGATATTTTCTCTCATTCTGTAAGTTGCCTTTTCACTCTGTTGGCTGTTAAAGAGACTATCCTTTCCCCATTGTGTAGTCTTGGAACTCTTGTCAAACATCATTTGGCCACATATGTGTGAATTTATTTGGGGGCTCTCGATTATGGGACATCAGTCTTTTGGCCTGTTTTTATACCAGTACCATGCTGTTTGGTTCCTGTGGCTTTGTAATGTGTTTGGAAGTCAGGAAGTATGAAGTCTTTATCTTTGTTCTTCATTCTCAAGATTGTTTTGGCTTTTTGGGGTCCTTTGTGGTTCCCTATGCATTTTAGGATTGTTTTTCCCATTTTTATAAAAATAACATTGGGATTTTGATAGACGTTGTATTCAATCTGTAGATCACTTTGGGTAGTATGGAAGTGTTTAACACTATTAAATCTTCTGGTCTATGAACATGGCATGTCATTCCAATTATCTGTGTCTTCCTGAATTCTTTTGGCAATGTTTTGTAGTTTTCAGTGTACAAGTCTTTCACCTTGTTAGGGGCCTTTGCCATTGCCTTCCCCATTTTCTAATCCATAATCAGAGGCTCATGGAGACAGTGTCCCTCTATCCCCTCTGCTCCTGTTCTCTGATGGTGCCAGGACAAAGACTCCAGGCAGCAGGGAGTCACTGCTCCTCTCAGAACCCACTGCTCCAGCCAGACAGCACTGCCCCTGCTCTCCCACACCCCAGCCATGTCCCACCCTATGACCTTTCCTTGGGCCTACCCAGGTCCCCTCCTTCCCAGTCTTTCCAAAGATCAGGGCAAACCTGGCAAGTTCCATGTATTGATGTGGCCCTCCTGCTGTGGAAACCCTGTCACCTTGCTTAAGGGAATTTGGACAAGTTATGTTACTTCTAATCATGTGTCCATTCTCTAACAGTTTAGGGAACTTATGGGGTTGTTTAAAGGTTAAAGTGTCTCCCAAGTAAGTTCATCTCAAGCACAGAACAGACACTTCATATGTGGAGTTGGTTGTCCCTCTCCCCACAGGCCCCACAGAATTTCCAGGCTCATAACACATGCTTCTGAAATAGGAAGGATCAATTGATTTATTGGAGTGGGTGGTGGTATATATTCTACGTTTCCTCCAATTTTTCCATATTAAAGACCAACTAGATTGGTGGAGGTTTACTAGGAGAAAGGCAATGGAGAATAATTAGGAGAAACAAAAGAGGGAGGGAAGTGGTAAGGAAGAGGAGGGAGCAGGGAGGAAGGCTGTGTTGTGCACAGAAAGGCATGGAGATGGTGACTGCCAGTGAGAGGAACAGGATGACACAGGTGTTCATTCCTGGCCCTATTTAGAGAACTTGTGGGCTGGAAAAGTATTTTGGCATCAGAGAAATGCACCAGTCTTTCATTGCAGAAGTGAAACAATGGAGGCCTTAGGAGGCCCTTAGAGATGAGGACAGAATGGGTCCTGAGGTCAGGCTACCTGGTCCCAGGAGCATCAGGGCTCCAAGTTCTCACTTCAACTCTAATTCTCTGCTCTCCGTCGTTGCTGCTACCCTTGGACCTCAGAATGCCACTTTGGGGATTTTGAAGATGTCAGAAGGGAGATGGACAATCTGCATGTAATTTATTTCCTCTTTAATCTCTTTTTCATTTTCTCTCTTTTTCTCATCCATAAGCTGCTCTTTGTAGCTCTTCCCTATCTCCTCATTCCCTCTTTTTATGATTCTCATCCTGAAGGACATGGCCTCATCCATGCAAGTGAGGTCCCAGGATCTTCAAGAAAATTTAGAAAATCTCTCTGCAGCTCTCCTCCCCCACTTTCCTGGCATCACCCTGGTTCCTGACACCCGGCCCCCCCACCCCCACCCCCATCCCCACCACTGTGTATCACTAAATCATGTTGAGCAACCCTGAGTGGTTCGGCCAGGGAGCTGACCTAGGAATCAGATGCGTTGGCTCCACCCTGCTGGAGGGACCCCCATAAAGTCTGGCACTGCCCTGAGGCCTCCCATATGGGTGTTCTCCTGCCCTGGCTTGCTCTGGACATCCACAATGCAATTTTTCTCTTCCCTCCACCTGTATATAAAATCTCTCCAAGAGAAGGAGTAGGAGAAGCCATTTGGGGTGAAGATGACCTGGAAGAGGAAAAGTGAATGTGGAGGGCTGGGGATGAAAAGGTAAGGCAGACAAACACCCATGTTCTCAATCACATCCTTAACTTATTTGTTGGCACTTCAGCTAAACCAACAAAAACACTCAGGCGGCTGCTGTTGTGCATGATCACGAAAGTGGAGACAAGAGGATGGGAATAATCCATGCAGGCAAGTGGAGGATGTCCTGACCACATCTTCCCAGGGAACTGATACCATTCCTTAGAAGCCCCTGAGTTTGCTAGGTAGCATCTTCTAGCAGCTCTTACATTTGGAGGGGAGGCTGGGGGAACCTGTAGGGCCACCATGTGCTTGAATCCAAGAGGGACCGTTCACATTGTGTTCTTTGTGAATCACTGGAGTGGTTCAACATCTCCTCCTGCAAGACCTACCCTTGTCTCCTGACCCCTCCAAGTCAGCATGGAGCATCCCCAGTAAACCACAAGGGGTGGCCCTGACCTCCCCCTTTTCAGGGTTCTTGGGAAAAGAGCGAAGAAGACAAAGCCCCTCAGTGCTCATGCTGTGGGACAGCTCACCTGGCCCAGCTCTGCATACCTGGATGCTCTGTCAAGTAGGGGACACTACAGGATCCCAGTCTGACTGAGAGTTGCCAAAACCCCTTGCCACTGTGGAGCCCTGTGGAGGGCCTGGGTCACGTCATGGCACTGCTTCTCATCCTGAGGCTTGAGGTTCTGTAGATTTTTTGTATGTATGTCCAATTCAAACAGAACAAACACCTGAAGGCAATTCCATGCAATACTCACTTTGGATGTGTTAAAGGGCAGGATTCAAATTACTTATGTTCCTTTTATTTATTTTCCAACTTTGTAACTAAATAACATAGATACAACTGGTTTTATTATACTTTAAAGTGCAGTGTCTTCTGTAAACTTTTTGTGTTGGAATATACTCAAAAGATAAAATTTATGATTTTATTACCAGCTCATAATGATTTTTTTTTTAACTAAAAAGTAGAGTCAAGTTTGGCTGAGGTGTTATAAAAATGGTTTTGGGGAGAAAAAGCGAGCACTCCAGTTCTCTGTCCATTTCTACTGTGCAGGTCTCAGGATGGGTCCCAGTGAGTGTGGGGTGAAGGGGCAGGGTCACCACTCCCACCTGGGTCATCAGACTTCCTTCTCCTTACAGTCCCAGGTGAGGACTTGGCCTTTTCATCCTGGACTTTCAGAGCCTCCCCTTTCTGCTTTATCGCTTTCACCATCCAGGGACCAGTCACTTGAAGGCTGCACAGACAAATGCACAGGTAAATCGCCCCTAGAGGACATTAATAGACACTCTCTGCTAACAGACAACACCATCAGCAAAGAGCTGCCAAAAGACCCCAGTGCCCTGGGGACTTGACCCCTGGGGATGTCAGGGCCTAAGGTTACCTCCTGGGTCTAGCACACCTATCCCAGGGAGCCCTCCACCTTCTGTCTCTGCGCCTCCCCAGTGATTCCAGCACCTGTGTTTGTGTTGCAGATTCTGGTCTGAAACCAATGAAGGTTATGACCTGGATGCCTCAGCCTAGGCCTTGGAGGGGAAGGAGCTTATACGGCTCAGGAGGCTCCATCTGGATGAACAGGAGTGGCTTCACTGCTCATCTCCCAAGACACCTAATTTGGTACAAATTTAGTTTTTCTACTGCATAGATTTAGTATTAGTTATAGATATATATTCTGTAACTAATCAGGTATGGAAGTTGTTTATATTAAATGATATTTATCTACTTCTAGTTGTTCTAAAAATATTTTTTAAAGAGAAAAAAGAATGAAATAATGTCATTTTCAGCAACATGGATGGACCTAGAGCTTATCATACTAAGTGAAGTAAGTCTGACAGAGAAAGAAAAACATCATATGATATCACTTATATGTGGAATCTAAAAAAAGAGATACAGATGAACTTATTTACAAAGAAATAGACCCATAGGCATAGAGAACAAACTTATGGTTACCAAAGGGGGAAGGGGAGGGAGGAAGGATAAATTAGGAGGTTGGGATTAATATATACACACTACTATATATAAAGTAGATAACCAACAAGGACCTACTGTATAGCACAGTGAGCTGTACTCAATATTTTATAATAACCTATAAGGAAAAAGAATCTGAAAAAGAGTATATATATATATGAATCACCGTGCTGTACACCTGAAACTAACATGACAGTGTAAATCAACTATACTTCAATAGTAAAGAAAAGAAAAGGAAACACATATACAGAAAAGCACCTTAAACAGAGGTAAGAACTTAATGAATTATTGTAAGGCAGCCACCCTAGTGACCACCACCAAGATCACTTCCTCTCTCATATAACATTCATTTAATCTTAACTGAACAAGGTAACTGCAAACTTAGTACTCACCATCTGTCCTTGTGTCAGTGTCTTTCTAAGGATCATTTTGTTTAAAGTCTGTTCATTCAGTTGATCATGAGAACAATATTATCCTAGACCTTTCATGATGATTTGGATGTCAGGGCCTTTGCTATCCAGGTTACTTGGCTGCTATAAAATCCATGACTCATCATTTCTCTCTTTCTGCATCTTAAATATGTTGCTCTGACACAGAGTATTTCTCTCAAAGAAAATGATGATAAAATTCTAAATTTTGTTCCCTTTTATGTCATTTGCTTTCTTATTCTAGATGCCTAAAGGATGTTTCTTTTTCTTTAAAGCCCAGTAACTTTACTAGAATATCACTTGCTCATAGTCATTCCAAGTGAATGCTCAGTGTTCTCTTTAATAAGCAATTTCAAACCTTTTTATTTCCAGAAAAAAGTAAATTATAATGTTTAATATTTGCTTTGTATCTTTGCTTTGGTTTTTCTCTTTCAAGTGCCCCAGTCATTCACATATCAGATCTCTTGTGACTATTTTCCACGTTTGACACTTGCATCAAATATTTTATAATCTCTTCCTTATATTATCTTTCAAGAGTTGTTTCAATAGTTTTAAAGAGTTTCCCCTTTTGCACTTACTGTTTCTTATAAGGAATTATTTGTCATCGTGTTTCTTCTAGCTCTAATTTTATTTATGAAGTGATCAATTTTTTCTTCTTCTTTCCTGAGTTGTGCCCCTTTATTTCTGAGTTTTTCTAATTCTGATTTATGATGTACTTTCATATCTTGCATCACTTTCTTAATGACTTTGACCTCATTTTTTAAAAAGCACACGACATAGTTCATAAAGTACAGCAGGAGGGATACTCTTCATGTTTTGCAGTGGCATCACCCTATACTTTTTCTTTGTCCCCCCCTGTAGTAAGTAAGTTCGTATTGATATTGGTATATTCCCATCAATAGTTTTCAGTTAGTCTTTTATATGACATTTGTGATATTGAATTTGTAATGAGCAGTATGATCCAGAAAAACTTTTCCAACTTCACAAAGCTTCTCTCTGATGTTTCTGGAATGTGCTCACAAATATGGTATCCCGTTTCCTGATATTTCCTGGCTCTGATACTCTCCCACCCTCTCATATGGGTCCTCTCTCCCATCACCTCTGTTGTACCTGGCCTAATTTGTACTTCTCTAATTTGATTCCACACCTGATTATTCCTCCTCCTTGTAAGCCTTGTCTTAAAAGGTAACAACTGCCACCATCTTCCCAAATCTATAGACACAATTGTTTAAATGATGTGTATTTTCAGAATCATTTGGATAATAGAGTCACTTTCCATTACATATTTTAAAACATTTCCTTTCTGAACTATTTATTTGACTTATCTTTATCAGTATTGTATTCTTACAACTATTAATTTTTAGTTTCTTCTGATTTATTTCAGTCATGGCATTTCTTTGTTTTTTTTGGTATTTATATTAGAATCATGCAATTTTAGAGGTATTATTTTTCTATATATTTATTTTTAGATGGATCCATTTTCAGAATTATCTTGTTTTAGCTATGGGGACTTATTTTTAGTTAGTAAATGGCCTTTATTTCTAGTCCTTTACATCCCAGATGTGTGCATGCTGGGTCATTTCTCACTAAGCCACAGCTCTACCTGTAAATGGCTTTTGCTATTTACAGGCATATATAGCAGGCTCACCCTGGGACCTTGTGTATGCCACAGGATCCCTGAGGACAGTCCTTAAATACTTGTCCATGTTATATTTAAAGCACAGTTTTAAAAATAACTTCTAAAAAGAATTTTTTTTAATTTCCTTGACTGATTTTTTAAAATGTAAGTCCACACGTAAAAACATGTCAGCCATTATAATGCTTGTGAATCCTATCAGCGAACAATTTGAAAACATATACATATATGTACAAACTAAGGATTGTTTTGATTGAAAACAAAATGTTGCTCTCCTACAAATGGGATCACATTTCAGGATTTCAGAAATGCACTTCGGGCTTCCTGTACCCCAGGGACGTTCTGCTGCTCACTGGCATGGACTGTCATTGACGCAGGTCATTGAACCAGGTTCAAGGATGTATCTGAAACATACCCCCGTGGCATCTCTCTTTAACAAAAGGCAAGGGTCTCTGATCTGTGCAGTGCAGTACAGGCTACTAATCCCTGAAGAGTCCAGTAAAGACTAGTTAAATGCATGGATGACATGGTATATACCAGTGGCCTCAAGCATGTAGGAAGAGCAGGCACTGGGCAGCATGAAGCTGAGTAGGTGGGCTGGCCATCTGGTGCATTATGGGGTCAGTCCAGAGTTAGCAGGTCCCCAAGTGATGATGGCAGCAGAGGCAGCAGCAGTTACAGCCTTAGGCCCAGGAGGGTCTCTGCATGGGGGTGTGCCAGGACCCACAATGGCAGGCTGGCTGCTCTGTCTGTACCTGGACCCTGTCCCTATATCAACTGCACAAATACAAATGTCTAGCCTGAATGCCAGGATGTGAACTGCAGAACTCATGCAGCAAACTTGATCAGTAAATTCCTGGAAAATAATTGGATGCATGGACATTGCAATAAACCATATCAGGGAGAACTGAAAAATAATAGAATCCTTCAAACAGTTTAGTATTTCTTGTTTGAAAACTGCTACAACATTACAAAGGGAATATCCACAAACTTAGAATAGTAAATTAAATTTAAAGATCATTGCAGTCCACAGAAAAGAACACTTTTTTCATATGAAGCCCCTGAAGAACCATGTGTTAATGAAGAAGACATTTTTAAAATTAATATTCCATTAATTGCAGATACAGTGGTAGCACGGACTCATGATCGAGGGGCCTGCCAGTGCAGACCCCATCCAGCAGTGAGGAAGAACCACTGTCCACACAGAACTACCCTTCTTATAGCCCTGGAGTTCAGGATGGAGGGCAGTTGGAGAGGTAGGTAATTGTAGAAGATGCCTTTTAAACCTGATATTCAAGAGAAGTCCTAGTGTTTAAGAATATTTTTCTGTCATAAGTAGAAATAGAATCTCAAAATAGAAATTAATGGAATTTATTGGAAAATGAGGGAAGACATGTTTGCATAATTCGTTTTGTGGCACAGGTAGTGCATGCCTAATACCTTGTTTCTAATTGTGCTCCTTGGCTCCATGGGGTCTTGTGGGAGGCAAGGTAGCCCTGGGGAGATGGAAGGAGGAAAAAAATTTTAAACAATGTTTTATTAATAAAAAGTTTATAGTCCAGAATGATGTAAAACGAGAACTTAAGTCTCCCCTGTCCATCCCCACCAAAAGTAACTTTTAAAAGCATTTACTTGGGCATAATTCCATAAATCCTGTCAATGTTAATAATATAATAGCCAGTTATTTTACCAGCAAAAGTGATTTTATTCAGGAGTAGCAGAGGAATTACAATTCAGGAAAAGCAAGCTATGATGGACTGTAGGCAAATCCAAAGAACAAGGAAGGGGAACTTGCTTTTATAAGGAAAAGGGAGGAGTTGGAAGGGCTGTGATAACCAGAGTCCATTGGAGGAAGGTGTGAGTCCATAGTATGGAGTCTTTTCAGTGATTGGGCTTCTACTGTGTCTGATTGGTTGATCTGTCATGGAGTGAAGAGAAGTTCTCTTCTCCCAGCTGGATAGTAGAGGGTTTTTTTTTACTGGACAAGTAGGGTGTAGGCTGTCTCTTCCTGTTTGGAGTAATTGATGATGCATGGCAAAGTGTGAGAGCTGTCACTACAGGCCTGTCTCAACTCAATTTTAACTGGGTTTTTTTTTCATTATTTCCACATTTCCCTCTTTGGATCAAGATATTTCCAAGAAAGCATCAATTCAGGGTTTCTACATGGAGCAGTTTGTTGCTCAGAGCCAGGAAGGATCTTCCCTGGTTGTCAAGTCCCATGTTGAAGGGAAAGTACACAAATCAGAAACTTCATGAGGCTGTGTTGACCCATATGTAGAAATTCCTCAGGCGGAGCAGCAATTATAACCATGCTCAGTGTAATAAGGGCAAATATTTTGGAAATTAATGGAAAGAAACAAGTTCTTAGCAGAGAAATAAAAACTATGAAAAAGAAGGCAATGAGAATTTTAGAACTTAACATTTAATATCTGATGCAACAACTGTATGGATAAAACAGAGGAAAGAACAGATCATTAAAAATGGTACAATCTGAAGAACATACAGAAAAAAGATTCAACAAAATTTAACAGGGCCTCAGGGATGTGGAGGACTCATCAAAAGTTCGAATTTCTATGCCATTGGAGTTCCTGGAGGAAGGAAGTTTATGCAGAAGCAAATAAATGAAGGAAAAATGGCTGAAAACTTCACAAATTTGTGAAAAACTGATCTAAGAAGCTCAGAAAACCCTCAACAAACACATCATAGTCAATCTGCTAGAAATCAAAGATGAAGAAAATCTTGAAAGCCGTGAGAAAAAATGACACATTATACAAAAAAAAAAAAAAAATCAATTCCAGGACCTGTGATTTCTCATCAGAAACCAGATGCCAGAAGAGATTGGAATAACATCTTTAAAATACAGAAGGAAAAGAAACTATCAACCCAAAATACTATATGCTGGAAAGTTATCCTTAAAGATTGAGGGCAAAACAAATATGAAAGCAAAATAAAAGCTGATGAAGATAAAAAATAAAGAGTTAATCATCAGGTAACTAGATATAAAATGATGTGAAAGGAACTTCTTCAGAAACAAGTGAAAAAACACAAGAGTTCCTCACGGCCCCAATCCTTACATGGCCCTAGCAACAGGTCAAACAGAGGGCACTTTGCCTTTGGCTGAGTTGACAGCTGAAGGAGAGTGCTTGGAACCAAGCTCTCTATCCAAGGACTCACCTTACCCAAGTTCTTGATGGACAGTTAACTAGACAGGTTCTGCTTCTCAACCTTGTCTGGGGCACTGGGGTCCAGCACCTGCCAGGAGGGCTTAGCCATCTCCAGCCTGTTCCCTGTGCTCACCAACTTCCCTTGGCCCAGTGTGGTCCCCTAGCTATCCATGCTTCTGGATCCACTTGCAAGCCAGCCTACAAGTATCCAGTGACTTTACATCTGCACTTTGTCATAGCATCTCTGAGGCAATATTCCATGATCCTTCAGACCCTACACTCCTTTCTGGGCATCCTTACCTTAATCTGCTGGTATGGCCATCAGAAGAAGGCGGTACTACCTGCTCACACCTGGACAATGTCCTGCAGCTCAATGTCTTCAGTGGGCAGAGTCACTGTGTGGTGCAGTGACTCTTGCTAGTCCCTCCTATGCTGCCCACAACAACCAGGATTGCCTGGGACTCCTGCACAGAGACGATCATGTGAAGGGCCCTTGGAGAGCACAGGGGTGGAATGGCCAAGCAGAAAGGAGATCCCCCATTCATAAAGAGGTAGGACTTTAGGAAAAGAGCCCCAAAGGGCTTCACAGTCCGCATTTAGGCCCATGGGTGTCCAGGGAGGCCTCTCTTCCTTCATGCATAGGCCTGGGCCTCTGGAGAGATGCCTCCATGCCAAGAGCTCAGAAGACATATCCAACATGAAATTCCAGCCCTCTTGCATGAGCTCCTACTGGAAACGCCATCACAGACACATACAGCTTCCCCAAGGTTTCCCACCAGTGCAGAGGAGGGGTCTTGCTGCAAACCCCTCCTAGCTGCCCCAGATGGAAGTCCTCAAGGGAAATGAGTGAGGAGGGCCCTCGGGCTCCCTCTGCAGCTCTGGTGGTTTCCCAGAGGAACAGCCAGCTTGAAAAGGATGCAGATGCAACAACAGGGCAAAAACGACACTGGAAGAATGCTCACCCACATCTGACAGTTCCAGGTCCTAAAAGTGCAAGATTTTTCTGCTGCCACACAGGTGAGGAGGTCCTCTGAAACTTCCATCACCCTCTGAGCTGGGTTTCTGAGTCACTGCTGAAGACTTAGACTCAGAGAGGGCAGCAGCACTCAAGTGCATTAACAGTGCATTGCAGGGTGAGATGAGGCCATCTCTGACTCAGGAGACATGCAGCCTTCTTGTTCTTTCCCACTCTGCACAGGGACTGCTCCTCTACCAGCTCTCTCTCCAGCCCTCAGCATGAATCCACAACTGGAGAGATGTGGGAAGATGCAGGAGTCCCCAGGCCCAATAGCTGTCCTGGAATCTGCTGGAGTGGTGACCTCTGTGCATCCTTTGTCTGTGCGAGGAAGCACAGCTCATCCAGCCCCATCTTGTCCCTGTCAGAACCCCTTCCAGGCACTCTTCACATTTGCTGACTTCAGCCCTGTTCACCTTGCTGACCCCTGCTTCTTCCCCAGCACTGATGCAGGGCTGCCCTGCCTGCTTGGCCCCCAAATCCCTCCACCCCTGCTCCCTCCCCTGGACCAGGCATGGATGGTGCAATGCGAAGCCCAATTCCTGACTGTCCTGTTCCTGTACCTGCTGTGGCTTCCCTTCCTGCCACATGTGGAAGCCTATCTGGAGGCCCCCTCTGAATGGGGGCTTAGGAAACCCTTCACATCATAAAGCATCAGCCACAGGTGCAGTAGATGCAGTTCTGCCTTCTCTGCTGCTCCCAGCACCTCCAGAATGGAGTCTCCCACATCCATGTGTATATATTTAGCTCTCAGAGCCCCTCTCCTATCACTAATCCTGGTGGCCCTTCCCCCACCAGCCTGCTTCTGACACTGAGTGAGGTTGCCCTCATGGACTTCACTCCACCTTACCAGCCTCTCCTCTTGGGGTCTCCCCCTGTCTCCTGTGGGTGCTTCTTCCCATATTCCTAGGCCCTACAGATGCCCCCCCCCGCACCCAATGACAGCACAGCCTCAGTCACAGTCACCACCATCTTGGATTTGAACATCTGGGCCCCCCCGCCATCGCCAGAGCACCTCCATGGTGACCACAAGATCCAGCACTAAGAATAAGCCTGTGTTTGGAGGCACTATGGCTCCTATCTTAAGTCACATCCTTGATGGTGCACCCAGGCAGAGGCCTCTTACTTCCAGCTGAGGGCCCAGCACCACTGCCAGCAAGGCTGCCTTTAAGGGCATCCCAGCCTCTTCTCCTAGCAGCCCTGCCTCAAAGGGGGCACAGTGAGGAGCAGGCTTGTCATTAGGGCCCCCTAATCACATATCCAGGGTTTGGTTGGACATAAACCTGTTGGGACAGCAACCAAGTCATTTTCCTCCAGGTCGGGATTCACTCCCTTGGGATCTAAGGGGGAAATGCTGACCTGAGCAAATAGCTTCCTAGAGAAGTAGCCAGTGTCCACTTTCTTCCCAGGCTGAGCTTCATGGGCCCCATTTAGGTGTGAAATGCAAGTCCAGCCCTGACCTCTACGATCCTAGAACAAACTGGGTGCCAGAGATACAGTATTCCATTCTTGCCCCTGCCTGGCAGTTTTTCCCCCAAAGGTGGGTAGTTTGAGGCTGTTGTCCAATTCCAGTGATTAGAGTCCCCAAGACAATAGACAGAGGTCTTTGTCCTATCCCCTCCAGTCCTGGAGCAGGAGGGTCATTCACTGCTGCCAACAGCAGACTCCTCCCCTTCCCCCATTTTCCTCTCAGAAACCTTTTGTCTTCTCCATAACTTAAAGCCTTGTTCTTGTTCCTTTGCATAGTTCCCATGTGTCTGTGCTCTGTAGGTCAAGTGTTCAAAGCACTGATTCTTATGAGCAGTGACATGGGAAGCCAGACCTCTTTAAAGTTTCCTGTGGCCCAGCTCATAGGGTGTGGAGAGTAGCACAACTGATGGCTAGAAGGACTGGCACCTGAATTTATTAAAAAGTTTGATTTGAGTTTAAATGATGCAGACCAGGATAAAATGGACCCAGGGGGTGATAAACAGGGCGACTCATCCTTGCTTGTTAGAATAGCTGCTTCTCACCTCCCTCTAGGTGGGCTGGATCATCCCTAGTGTACATCAGTAGTCCATGCTCTACACGTTTAGTCCTTTAGAATGTAGCAGTTTCTTTTTTGACATTTTTGCTTTTAAAGTCCTAGGCATGTCACATATATATATATATATATATATATATATATATACATTTCACCTAGAGAGTATGGGCCTGACATCAAAGCTTCTGGGCCAGGGTAAACTTTAATTCTAGGTTGTGACATGTCCCTGAGCAATTTGTGACACCCTGCTTTAAAAAAGCAGGACTCCCTGAATACATCTCTTCCCTTATCCAAAAATAAGGATGAAAGGGAACTCTTTGCAAAGGAAACAAGTTAAAATTAGTTCATTTTAACTATAAAAGATTAAAAGACTTCCAGTTCGTGGTCCAATATGTATGGAGCTTAAAGATCAACAATCCTGTTTTCACAACAAGAGAAAAGCTGAATAAACTGAGAATCAATAATTCTTCCTAAATCTTTCAGAGCATTGAGGTCACAGGGCAAACTATCACCACAAAAATTGGTGAGACAGGTGAATACAGAGAATCACAGCTTAACAAAACAGAGGCCTATGCTGGAGCCCAAAGCTGGGTAGCAAAACTTAAACTGTAATTGATGAATTTCTGGAAGCTAAGTGTGGAGAAGATTGAGAGTTAAAAACTCCAGGGGGAGCCAGTCTTATGGGATCCTCCACATTTTTATGAGTTTTACCTCTAGTAGTCTAACCACATTCTCAAGGTGAAGATCAAAGAAAATTCTTTCATGCCTCTGGCAGGAGGAGAAGAAAAGCAACCACTCTGAAACACACCCAGAGCACTCTGTTCTCCATAAGAAAGCCTTTCATTTTACAAGGAGCAACCACCTTGGGTTCTACCAGAGCACAAGTGGCCTGGAGAATGGAAATACCCAAATCTAGTCCCTTCTAGTTTTCCATATAGAGGAAAGGAAATTCTCAACTCTAACTCCCTCTGACATTCTTTCACCTACCAGGAAAAAAGTCTGAGAAGGATTTGTAAAGTTCAAATCCCAGGGACACAGGTTCACTAAAAGACTGAGATCTAATCATAGAACTATAAAACACTTCCTCTTCCCCTACACCTTACCACTGCATTCATAGGGCTCCTTTATCAAAATGAGATTGTAACTGAAACAACTTGATATCTCAGATTTTAATGAAGAATAAATATCAAAGGAAACCCAAAGAGAACAGGGAAGACTAAATAAACAAAAAAACTCAGAAAAAACAAAGGATCCCAGAAGAAATGAGAGCTCTGACACCTATGACTAGCAGCAAACAGTAAATATGGTTTAACTCCTAGAACATTAAAAACTCACATTAAAGGACCATTTACCTCAGTTGTTTTTACCCAATACATCATGTCCATCTCTTGACCAAAACTTAGGAGACATACTAAAAAGCAAAAAAATGAAAAACAAAAAACCAGAAAAAACAGTTTGAATATACAGAGCAAACATCAGAACCAGACTGGGATATGACAGAGATTTTGGAATTATTAGACTGGGAATTTAAAATAAGTATAATTAATATGCTAAGGGTTCCAATGGAAAAAGTAGACATCGTGAAAGATGGGAAGTGTAAACATAAATATGGAAATTCTAAGAAAGAAGCAAAAGGAAATAGTAGAAATAAAAAACACTGTAACAGAAATGGAGAGTACTTTTGATGAGCTCATGAATAGATTGAGCATGACTGAGGAAAGAATCACTGAGCTTGAAGATATGTCAACAGAAACTTCTCAAACTAAAAAACAAGAGAAAACAGACTGAAGACAATAGAAAAGAACATCCAGGAACTATGGGAAAATTCCAAAAGGTGTAACATCTGTGTAAATGGAAGAAAGAAAGAAAGGAAAGGAGGAAGGAAGAAGAGAGAGAGAGGGAGATTTAAAGTAGCTTTTATTTGACATACAACAAACCACAGATTTAGGAATGTCAGAGAACACCAACCAGGATAAATACCAAATGATCAATACCCTTGTATATTGAATTCAAACTTTAGAAGTCAAAGGCAAAGAGAAAACCTTGAAAGAAGGCACAGGAAAAAAACATCTTACCTGTAGAGAAACTAGTATGAGAATTATATTGGATTTCTCTTCAGAAACCATGCAAGCAAGAAGAGTATAGACCAAAATACTTAAAGTGTTTAAAGAAAAAATTACACCAACCTGGAATTCTGTATCCATCAAATGTCTCCTTCAAAACTGAAGGAGAAAGGAAGACTTTCTAAGATAAATAAAAACTGAATTTGTCTCCAGTACACATGCCATAAAAGAAATGCTAAAAGAAGTTCTTCAAAGAAGGAAAATGATGTAAGTTGGAAACTTGGGTATACAAAAAGAAAGAAAGAGTGTTAGAGAAGGCATTAATGAAGGTAAAATAAAATATATAATTTTAATTTTCTTATTCTCATGTGATCTAAAAGATTCATTTTGTTCAAAATAATGATCACCAAAATATCTTCATGGATAAGGAAAATGATGAGAGCCATTTTATAAGGGATGGAAGGGAGAAATTTGGAATATTCTGCACTAACCATGAAGAAATATGGTGTTATTTGAAAGTGAACTTAGGTTAGTTTAAATTTACACTGTGAACTCTACGGTATGAAATTTTTTTAAGAAATAGGTATAATTAATATGCTAAAAGTGGAGAAAAATGGAATCATATAAATTGCTCAGTTAAAACTAGGAAAGGCCAAAAATAATTTAAAAGAGTAGAAGGCAAAAGGACAAGGGCAATGGATAGAAAACAGTTACAATTATGGTAGATATAATCCAACTATCTCAATAATCACTTTAAATATGAATAGTCTAAATACATCAATTAAAAGAGAGACACCATCAGAACAGATTAAAAAATAAGATCCAACTATATGTGGTCTACAAGAAACCCACTTTAATTATAAAGGTGTAGATAGGTTAAAAGTAAAGGGACAGAAAAAGATAAACCATGCTAACACAAAGCAAAAGAAAGCTAGAGTAGCTATATTAACGTCAGACAAAGCAGTCTTCAGAACAAGGAAAATTATCAGGGATAAGGAGAGGTATTGCATAATGTTAAAGGCGCCAGTTCTCCAAGAAGACATAGCAATCTTAACAGAAATGCTTTTAACAACATAACATCAAAATACGTGAGACAAAAACTGATAAAACTGCAAGGAGAAATAGACAAATCCACTATCACAGTGGATAAACATAGAAATAGACAAATTCACTATTATAGCACTAAACACTGCTCTTTCAGTAACTGATAGATGCAGCAGGCAGAAAATCAGTAAGGATGAACTGAACAGTATCATCAATCAACTGGATCTAATTGAAATTTATAAAATACTGCATCTAACAGGAACAGAATACAGTCTTCTCAAGTTCACATGAGACATTCACCAGATAGACAACATTCAGGGTAAAAATATTAAAAAGAAAAATCCACACCTCAACAAATTTAAAACAATGGAAATCATACAAAGCATGTTCTCAGACTAACAAGTAGAAAACAAAAACAGAGAGATAGCTGGAAAACCCCTAAATATTTGGGGATTAAACAACACATGGATCAAAAAAAAAAGAACTCTCAAAAGAAATTTCAAATCTTTTTTACTAAGTGAAAATGATTATACAACTTATCAAAATGTATGGAGTGCAGTAAAAGCAGTACTTAGAGGGAAATTTATAACATTGAACGCATATATTATAAAAACAGAAAGACTCAAATTTATTATTGCTCCACCCCCAAGAATGAAGTCAAAAGTGAAACAACCCAAGCAACAATATCTCTTTCAAAAGCATTTTGTCTCCTAGCATTTCCTCTGTTCACACTGAAGGATGTAAGTGTGCCAAGGAAGAAAGCAAAGCCCAAGAAGGGACCCAGCACCTTTTCTCCAGAAAGACTGTGCCATTTATTACTAACATTAATGAATTACTTTATAGATGCCAGACTGGTCTGTGTGAAACCAAAATATTAAGAAATAAATATTTTGTAATCACGAGGAAGTGAATCTTTCAGATTCCTAGTTTTAAAACTAAAAACTCAAATTCCATTTCATAGCCACTGGGATGACTCTCTTTCTCCTGGCTGGAGTGTATTCCAAAAGTGACAGGTGCCTTGAGGGTAAAACTTAAAAGAATCCAATAGTGTTTTTAAAAGACTCTCTGTCAACCCTGAATATAGTTCTAAACTATATATTAGATAATAGGCATAAATTCTGATCAGCGCAACCAGCAGACAAACAAACAGTACTGAAAATTTTAATACTGTGTGCAGTGATATTTCACGGGCATGTGTCTATCAAACTTCATCAGGCTTTAATGCAGTACCTTCCACGGGTAATCAAAGACAAATACAGATATTCCACATTTGTCAAAAAGGTGTGTACCTGTTCTTAACAGCAGTATTTGTTCAGCCCTCAGTTCACATGACTATCACCTCCCACCATACATTGGCCTCTGCCGCTGCTCACCAGAGCCAAGGTGCCTGAGGTGCCTGCGAAGCCCCAGTTACTTAGCCAGGAGAAAACTCTAACCTCTTCCTCCTCCACCTGATGCTGAGGGACAGGAGGGAAGGGTGCAAGCAGAGCAAACCACTCCCCCCCACTACCCCTGCTGAGGCCCCACCCTCTCAGATCCCTGTCCAACCAGGGCTGTCTGGCTGGGGTGAAACCCACCCCTATCCAGGAGGGAAGCCCGATTTCCACGCGGGCACCCACTCTCCTAGCATTTCCTCTGGTCACAATGAAGAATGTAAGTGTGCCAAGGAAGAAGGTAAAACCCAAGCAGGGACCCAGCACCTTTTCCTTGAAAGACTGTGCCATTTATTACTAATATTAATGAATTACTTTATAGATGCCAGACACTATGTTGAGTGCTTTATTTGCATAATCACCTGAAAAAAAAAAAAGAAAGAAAGCCTCAGCAAAACCAGCTATTCATGGCAGAGTTAAGGGAATGGAGGGTCAGAGAGGGCCTGGAATTCACTGGAAGTCAGAGGGCAAGTGGGCAGCAGTACTCAGAATGCAGGTTTCCACAGATGATCCCAGAACTAACTATCCACAGTCGAGGGGCGGTAGGGCCCCAAGGTGCTCATCTTTTTGGGAGGACATGGCGGGGGAGATTCTGCCTTCTTCCTGTCCAACTTTTGGACTGACCATACTCCCTTGGGGAAGTGGAGCCTGAGATGCCTTCCCATGTTCCCTAGGGGTGCACTAGAGACAATGGACCTGAGGCCAGCAGGCACACAGTATTTGCAGCAGGACGCTCCTACTGAAGACTGGTGGGGTACAGGAGGCTCAGGGAGGTGGGGTGAGCTCTCCTCCAGGCGGGGAGGAGACAATGTACACAGTGGGACCAGATGCCAAGGCTCCTGGTGCCTGGCCACTGCTGGAGCAGTCCCGGCGAGAAGGACTGGTGGCCCTCTGAGTGCTGCCTGGTAGCACAGAGCGGAAGGTAGTTGGGCAGGTGCACCGTGGGCATGGCCCCCTGCTGCTCTGAATGCCACCCTGCTGCTGCTCCCGGGGTGGGCGGGATGGGGGGCTGAGTATTTGCAAGGGAGGCTTCTGACAATCAGAGGTAGGGGTGGAGAGGTGGGGTGGGATTAGGGCTGTATCCTTCTGGAGCTCTGAGAGCTCCTAAAGACCCAGAAGAAGCTCAGAAGCTCAGAAGAAGCTCAGAAGATGCTGGCATTGTGGCCCCTCACTATTCTGGGATTGGGGGAAGCAGGCTGAACTCCCCAAAACATAGAAATCACTGTGTGTCCCTGGATGATCCTCTGTCTCTTCATTCAGCAAACACATCTGGGTCAGGGGTCAAGACCCTTCCTCCCACCACTGTGTGCTTTGAGCAGGTGACTTCATCTCTCTGAGCCTCAGTTTCCTCATCTGTAAAATGGGGATGACAAAAGTACCACTTTCAGAGCTTTTTCAGGGTTTTGATGAGAAAATAAGCAAAGCCCTCAACAAGGGGGGCTGTTATTGTTGATGCTCTCCTCCACCCCACCCACTGCACCCCTTCAGCCCAAGGAAGACCTCTTCTAAGGACAAAATAATGCTTTTTACTCCAAGCATATTTAGTTTGCTATTTATTAATGTAGCTTCAATTGTTATTCTTTTTTCACTAGTATTTGCCTAATCTTCCCAACATTTTAATCAAAAGCATTTATGTGTGCTTATATTTAGGAATGCATTTTATAGTTTATCCACTCTGGATAAAGCTTTTTAACTCTCGTGTTAAGTCCATTTAAATTTAGTATGAATGATAATACAATTGTATTTAATTATTTTATTTTTTTGCTAGCTGCCCTGATATCTTTATGATTCTGCTCTCTTTTCTTTCTACTTTTGAATACACTCACTACAATTATTATTTTGTAATTTTTACCGTTGTGCTATTATGGAATTCATATACTCTATCATTTTTAAAGTTACTCTGAAAATTTTAACAAGCAAAATTAACTTAAAATGCAAAGTAATCAGTATGCTTACCTCATTCCACACAAAACGAGAACACTTCCAATCGGATAACCATTCTTCTCACCCTAAGTGTTACTTTTGTTTAGTGGTAGTTTGCTTCCAACTTTTTTGACCCCCCCAATTTGGAAAATGTTATTATTTTATTTGGTGACTATGTCATTTCTGCTTACCAGTATTTAGCAATATTTGCTGAACATTCTGATGTCACAAGCTTTCATTATGAGATCATTCTCCTCAGTTTGTCTTGAAAAATCATCATTATTTTCACTGAATAAAAGTTTATGTCTATAATTCTACACAGACCTTCTTTTAAATCTTAGCACATTCAGGTGTTTTTCAGTTTCTTTTGGTTCTACTTTTGCTGGTTACTCTTTCTGGGTAAGTAGCATGTTTTTCTCATCTTTCCTTTTGTTTTTCTTGAGATGAACCTTAATATACCTTTATGTGGATTTTTTATTTATTTACACATCATGTTTTTCATCCTGTTTCCTAAAGCTGAGAATTTATATATTTTATCAAATCTAAGAAAAGATCAGCTGTTATTACTTCAAATGTTTTCTCTCTTCCGTCCTCTCCATTTTCTCCTTGGAATAAACTTAAAAGATTATCAGATCTTCTCATTCTGTGTTTCATAATATTTAACCTCTTATTTGAGCATTCCATTTCTTTGTATACCTGAGTTGGGAAAATATGTAAAACCTAACTTCCATTTCTATGTTTCTTTTTCACCTATCTCTAGTCTTCTGGAAGAGTCCATGAAATGAGTTTTTAATTTTAATTTAATTTCTATATTTTTCATTCCTAGTAGTTCCATGTTTAATAATCTATGATTCCTCAACCATGTTTTTAGTTCTACATTTAGTTTTTTAATTTTTTAATTTTTATTTTTTATTTTTGTCTGTGTTGGGTCTTCGTTTCTGTGTGAGGGCTTTCTCTAGTTGTGGCAAGCGGGGGCCACTCTTCACCGCGGTGCGCGGGCCTCTCACTATCGCGGCCTCTCTTGTTGCGGAGCACAGGCTCCAGATGCACAGGCTCAGTAGCTGTGGCTCATGGGCCTAGTTGCTCCGCGGCATGTGGGGTCCTCCCAGACCGGGGCTCGAACCCATGTCCCCCGCATTAACAGGCAGATTCTCAACCACTGCATCACCAGGGAAGCCCCCTACATTTAGTTTTTAAAATGTTTTAAAATACCTATGATTCTGGCAGCTATAGAATCTTAAGCCCCTCGATATCTAATTTGACAGAAAAATATAGGTGAATTTCTAATTAGCTGGAAGTTCATGTGTTTTATCCTCTCCAGCTATCTGGATTTTATGTTTAGTTGTTTTTAATCCTCTTTTCCTTCCTTTTATTACTGTTGCATTATAAAAATAATGAAATTTAAAATATACATTCTGTATATGCATGTGTTTACTCATATTTGGACATATTTATATAGAAGGAAAAGCAAACAAATTATTTGCTCTTGACATCACCAGCAGACTAAATTAATGAGAGCCCTTAATAAACGTGGTCATGTGTCAGCACTTACTTCGGATGGACACATCACTGTCCTAAAATAAAATTAGGATCTTATTAAGGAAGCAGCGAGAATGGAGGAAGGGGTAAGCAACCTGTATAATTTCCATCACCATATGATTGACTCCTCATTTTCTGTATGCATGCGGATTCTTCACAAGTGCAGTACACGTCCAACAATATGCTCAATAAAAGTGGGTGAAATCATGGAAATTAAAGTCTAACCGGTGGACGAGAAGAATCTGTAAAGAAATAAAATCCAATGTATATTTCTTTAAAAAGCCCCACGTCTGATGCTGTTCATGTGCTTAGGAGACTCTCCCTCCCGTATCCAAGGCTCATGCAGTGGTGAGTGCTAGACAGTGGTGCTCCAGGGTGGTCCTGGCGGTGAGGTTAATTGGGTGTGCAGGTTGGAGGCTCCTGTAGCCACCTGGGACCTTTTGGTGCTGCCAAATATCAATAGTTACTCTAAACATCCCCAGGTATTTGTTGCAATTGGGTACAGAGGTGTGATTTGGGGTTTGCGATAAATTACTCAAATACCCAGTCTGCAACTATTTGTCGCTGCTGAGCTTTTCATAACATGTTTGAAACATTACTGTTTCTTTTTTACTTCTTACTTTTAATGGAAATATTATATGCATACCAAAAATTCTTTCATGTTGTGATTGTACAGTTCAGTGAATCTTTACAAACTGTGTAGTCATTCCCTAGATTAAAAAACAAAGAAAAAAAATACCTGACTGGAACCCAGTACCCAAAAAATTTCCATCATGAACCTCACCTCCAAGGGTCACCACTGTCAACCACCTCCAAATAAAGGAAACCATGCTTTATTTTGTGTCTGGCTTCATTTACTCTACATTCTGTGATATTCACTCATGTTATTGTATATTTTTAAGGGTCATTCTTTCCTATGAAGGTATAGCATGCAGTTGTTGAAATATGCTGGAATTTGTTGACACATACTACTGTTGTGAGAGTTTGGGTAGTTTACAGCTTTGGGAAATTAAGAATAATGCTGTTAGATACCTTGCTGTAAATGTCTTCTGGGGAACATATGTATGCATTTCTGTTAGGTATTTCTCTACCAGAAGAATTACTGGGACATAGGGGTGGCTTATGTTCACCCTCAGTGGATATTGACCAAGAGTTTCCCAAATGGAGTGCACACCTAACGCTCACACCTGCTGTGGAAGAGTTTGGTTGCTGCTCAACCTCACCCACAGTTGGTATTGTCAGAATTTTAAAATTTTAGCCATTTTGGGAAATGTGTAAAAGATACATAGAAAGGTCAGGTGCTTCTGGTCAGCTTGCAGATTCTGAGTTTGGAGGCAAGAAGAATGGCAATCTGGTCAACCTCTGCCATTGCTGGGGTTATTCTTTAGCATCAAACCTAAACAAATAATTGAGGAGATATTTTAGTGGTATTTGATAGCATTATCACCACAAGCCCTAGAAATGCTCAAATCCCAGGAGATTCATAACTTAGGGAGAGTGACAAATAAGGGATCATAGTACCAGTTGGTTATTATCCTGATGTCCAACCTCTTTTTTGACAACTCTCTTACATAACTGGTTTAGAGTAATGCATGAACAGTCCCACCAACATGCTGAAAGTTCATCTATGTCCTCCTAGGCCCACAGAGGACCAATTGGCTGGCCAATAGAGCAAGCCTCATCTAATACTAAGTTAAGATTGTCTGAGATAGAAATGTTGCTTTCTTGATTTTTTCCTTAATCAGTCTAGTTCAGATATGAAAACCTATCATGTACATTAGAGGTTAGTTACAGTTTTTTTCGAGGGCTGGAGGGATAGTCACTTTCCAACTGTTGCCTGATTCAAGAGGCACTCAAATACTGGAGCATCAGGTTATAAACTGCCGGTAGGAGACCTTTTCTTCAGCAAAGATGTTTCCTCTTTAAGACTTTTGTAGTTGCCAACCAAGATAGACTTGAGAGACACACCCTCCAAGAAAAGGTCATGTCTTTTGGTGTGTGCATGTGTCCTTTCTTCTTGCTTATAATTTCTCTTGACTACTGATTCCCATCCAATCTTCTAAAATCAACAGGAGAAAAAAAGATCTGCGCAAACAGGACACAGAATGACATGATCTTCATAGTGCTTTCTTTTCTGTAACTGCAGGTGGCCTCAAGAGAAAGGAAAATCTGTGCATATTCTGGGTCAGTCACTTGCTGAGGAAAAAAACCACATGATAAGAAAGGTAGATCTTCCTTGCTGGCTTTTGTCTAGGGAATCAATATGATTCCAGCTTTCTGGTGAGAGTGAGGATTGATGGTTGGGAAAAAGAAAAAGATTTTATGGATAAAGAACTATGGCCGTGTTTCCACAAGAAGTTGTATTCCTTGAAGATATATAGGTTTGTGTCCTGGGGGATGAGGTATGTCTATATGTGAGTTTTTGTGGTGTGATAGTGTGTGCATGTGTGTGTCCTTCCCCTGGGGTTATATTCCTCTTATACAGTAAAACTGCAAGAGTCAACTTTCTTAATTAAAAATCCTATCACCATTGCTTCATGGGTATACGTGTGCCCTCTCCCCACCCTAGTTGGATATACTGCAATGCCATTCAGACACTAACCACCCAGAGTTGCTATCAGAGCCCAAAGTTAAGGACAAAGTCTTCCATAAGACTGCCCTTGTTTTTTAGACACCAGCCACACTTTGGGGGTCCCCAGGCTACCCACACTTCCAAAAGACTGGCTATAAATTCAAGGTTTCCCAAGACTTTCTCAGGTTTGATATAAGTTTCACTATAAGGGACTCACAGAACTCAGAAATGTACTATACCTATTATTACAGTTTTATTATAAAAAATACAGATAGGATGAGATCTTGGAGGGTCCTAGAAGCAGAGCTTCCATGCCCTGTCTCTGAGGAATCAGGGCATATCACTGTCCTAGCAAACAAAAAACTCCACTGAGTTTCAGAGTGGATAATTTCTGTAGGCATAATTGATTAAAGCACTGCCCACATGACTGAAGTTGATGTCTGTCTGCCCTCCCCTCTTTTGGTCTTTGGCCATGGTTGCCTGACAGCAAAATGATCATATCTGTCTGAGCACCTACATTTGGTGTGACATTTATATAACAGATACAGCAATAGTACTAACTTGAATATTCCTAATATTTGGAGAAGCAAGTGTGGGGTACAGATGACAGATGATAGGTTTTAGTTCAAATATATTTCCCAATATATTTGACTATCAATATTGGTATCATAATCTTACCAACAATGCCAGTGTTAGACTATATTGCAATATAATAGATGTAACCTGAAAAGTAAATTCAAAAGGTACTAACATATTATTAGAGTTCCTTTCAGTCATTAAAAATTAGTCCATCCCATCATCAAATTTTATGAACAAAATGTCTCCTGGGGCAAGGCCACACAAGTTTGCAGGCTCCCTGTTGAGACTGTCAGGCTCTAAAAGAAGGAGTGGTCTCAGATATATAGGGCTTCACCCTTTCAGGCAACTGGCGTAACTGAGCTAAGAGCTTTTTGTGAAGAATACTGGATTTCCCTCTTTGCATAACCCATGTGTTTATTCCTTTAGCCTCAACTATTATTTTCCCATCTCTCCCTGTGTACAGAACTAATGGGCTATTTTATCCACTAGGCAATATAGGTGCATCCACTGTTAGCCCCCTTGGCCAGATAGAGTGAAAGCACATTTGGTCATCCTTCTAATAAGCCAGTTTCCCTTTGCAATCCTGCCTGATCATATGGCCAGGCTATTGGTCACCACCCATGCATTAGTAAAAAACTTAAACACAGGGTCAGACAGCATGAAAGTTAGCCCATTGAGCTAATTTATTTTTACCTTCTTTGATCAGAGTGATGGACTTCCAAACTGTTCTCTTTGGACCTGCCATCCAAAAGCTAAGCAGCTCTGTGTTTGTCAATCAAGAGCTGTTTACAAGGCACTGTGCAAGTGGCAATAGAATCAGACACCTCCTCATGTAATTCCAAAGTCAGATCTAGAGGAAAAGAATGTACCTGCTCATGAATATGCTGAGAAATTATTTGCATTACCTTCATAGCATGGTCTTGGGCTAACCATTTCCATTGTATTATGGAATTCATCCGGGCATTGCCCTCTATAATGGAGTGTCTCTCTGCTATCACCAAAGATATTATGGGTATTTTGGGTTTCAATATTATTTTATGTCCTTTATTCACAGGGGCAGAGTCAATTAACGTCCAATAGCAAGATAGCAATTGCTTCTCAAATGGAAATTTTCTAGTCCATGTTCCCAGCAATTGTCACTGGGAGAAGCTCATGGGATTTTGCCACAAACCCCAGACTACACTCTATGCAGGGTTATTGTACAGAGAATTGACTTGTACCAACACTCCAGCTTCTATTTTACATTGTGTGGGCTCTGGCAGTCCTATTGATTCCCACTTATCATGTCCAGTAAATACTGTGGAAGGGTGGTATTATGTGCCTTCTCTTTTATAATGTCGGTTGGGGAAACATTCCCCAGTCAGACACAATGTCCATCCCTATAATACATTTAGGTAAGACAGACACAACCATTTCACAAAGGAACTACATAAACATTCCAATTTTTCATCCAAACTTTTTACCTTAATCCTATCAACTCTTGAATTCCTAAACTTTCTCAATGTAATTGTAGGTTCCATTAGGGTCTCACCAACAGATTTTGGTACTAAAGAGTTCATGAAGTTCCCTTGTCAAGAAGTCTGAGAAATTTCTCTTCTCCACTCCTCAGTCAACTCACTCATGAGCATAAGGCTTTGGGTCCCCAGCAGAGGGTTGAACCAAAATACAGTGACCCTTTTGTCAACCTTTATCTTGATTAATCTGCTTGACTATGGCCCCAAGTAATTCAAGTTGGGTTTCTCAATGTAATCTTTGCCTTCTAACTTTTACAATTCCTCCAAACTGGGTTACATAGAGTGGGCAGAAATATTTAAGGACCTTTAATGTTGGGGAGCCCAAGGAGATCCCATTGGCCCACTCATCCTTTGGTAGTGCTCCATTAAGACCTTTGTTTCAACCCCATTATTGTCTGCTTTATTCACCCCATTACTTAAATACCATGTAAAGATGTCCATTCTGCCATGATGAGTCCCTTGACTACCCCTTCTGCTTTTCCCCATTTTTGTGTTACTTAATCTATTTTTATTAGCGTCTATAAGACCCACAAAGGGAAACGGAGACAGAAAAATCCAATAAGTCATTTTGGGCAATTGTTCAACTTTGCAGTAGTGAGGTTGTATGGTATCCCATGCAAAAGGGGCCCTTTAATCACAGCACTTATCATACCATGGAAAAGGGGCATATTTCACAGATTAATATCTGATCATCATAAAGCCTGTCCAGCATAGCTTGCATGCAAAGTATATCAGCTACTTCACCTGAGATGTACCACTCAGCATTTATATGGGGAGTCAGACAGTACCCCTTCTCAAGGTAGACAAACTTTGCAGTGCCTTTTACCTTGTCCACCAGGCCAGCTGTTAATTCAGGAATAATCTGCGGTGTGTCTGGATCATGCATAGCCATCTGTGATTGTTCCATAGTGTGATGTAGGTCATGTATCAACCTAAACATGCTTTTCCACTCTGCAGTATTTAAAACCAAAGACACAGCCCCCAAATTAGACCCTTATACATTCCATTTCAATAAGGATTCTTCAGGAAGTTGATGATACCAATCCACAAAATGAGAAAAATCCTTCATACTGTAACTCCTGGTTTCAGTAACTTCTTGATCTTTCCATCCCCTTGACCTGGATGACCTTTTTGATGACAAGGGGTCTCAGAGGTAGTCTCTATTGTCCAAGCATAACTTTTCCCTTTGGTGAAAGCTTTGAGGCTAGTAGCCATAGCTCAGACTGACCATAATCTGAGCTTGGTCGGCACCAAGATCTGACCCAGCACCCTTTTAATTTCACTTTAGCTGTTACAGATAACAATAACCAAGGAATTACGTATTTAACCATTTTCCTATTATTTTACTCATGCATCCAGTGGGCCAACTCCCCAGGAGTTTGGTCCATCATCTCTAAATTCTATTGTTAATGGTTAACGTGACTAATTGTGTGCAGCACAGCTGCTATTCCATCCCATAGATAACCTTTTGGCTGCCCAGGAATCAAAGGATCCTCATCCCCCCACCCTTTCATCTTTTCTCTTCCTAAACCACATGTCTCAATGAGTCAGCGTCCTTCTAGCAAATCCCACATTTCTAACACCAAATGCTCTGTTTCCCTACTAACTATAGCAGTACGATTCTGCTAACCACTCAGAGTTGGCATCGCATCCCGCAAGTTAGGACAAAGTCACACGCAAGACTGTCCTTACATCAGACAAGAGACACAATTTTGGGACCCCTAAGCATCCCGTACTTCTGACAGTCTGGCTATATATTTAGGGATCCCCACAACCCCTCAGGTTCAGTAATTCCCTGGAACCAATTACTAGAACTAAGGAAAGCACTATACTTAAAATTATAGTTTTAATATAAAGGATACACATAAGTGAAGCCTACAAGTGTTCTGGAGGCAGAGCTTCCTTGCCCTCTCCCTGTGGAGTCCTGCACAGATTTTCTACATCACCCTCCTGGCATATCAATGTGCTCACCAACCGGGAAGTTGTACTGAGCACTAGTGTCCAGAGTTTTTACTGGGGTTTCCTTATGCAGGCATGATTAATCAAATCATTAGTCAGCTTACTGAAGTCAATCTCCAGCCCCCTTCCCTCCCTGGAGGTCAGTTTGGCTCAAGGTTTCAACCCTCTAACCAGGCAGTTGGTCTTTCATGGCCTTCCTGAAGGCCTACAAAGTGGGCCTAAGGGCCCACAAAGTCACCTCATGGCCTAGCAAAGCAGTTTTACCACTCAAGAAATTTCAAGGATTTTTGAAGCTCTCTGACAAGAACAAGGGACTAGGTATAATCTTTATTACAATGTAGGACATATGTTAAAATTTATCAAATTGTAATCCTTAAATATGTGCAGTATACTGTAGGCTAAGTACACCTCAGGAGGTGAGGAAAAATCACCTTCGCCATCCAGGAAAATTTTCACATAGAGTTCTAAATGGACAAAACTGTGTTTCACGATCCCTATTACTGGGACAGTAACCACTTCACTTAATAATAAATCTTAACTCTGAGTAGGTCTTTACATTCGTTCATGACATTTTGATTGATCACACACACACACACAAAAATCTACAACTGTATTTATTTAACTTATGAGAAAAGAGAGTTTTGAGAAGGTGGATGAATTATGCAGAGTTGCACAGCCAGCAAATGGGGAACCAGGCACTGTAGATTAACACTTCAATTCCAAATCCTATGCACTTTCACTCACACCTCTGCCTCTTGGGAGAGACTCCAAGCTTCTACTATGAGCTTGGCATCAATTACAATTTCATTCCTTGTTCCCCATCCTCTCTGTGTGGGGCACTTGCCAGGCCTGAGACTGCAGTAACCCCAACCCTTGCTCCCTCAGAAACTTTAGCATTAAAGGAATACTTTCTTGAATGTAGCTTCCTTCCTGTCCCTCTCCACATTTCCAAAGCTCTTTTATTATAAGGGGGCTCAAATTTAATCTTCACTCCATCTTAGCTGGAGTGCTGGGGCACAGCTCCTTCCTTTTGCAAGGATGCTCTTTTGGACCCACATGCATCAGCCAGTTCTGGAGGAATCTGAGAAAGGAGGAGCCTCCAGGCAGAGTTGGGGTAATTTCACTCTCAGGTTCACCAAGGGAGTTGTTTTAATTCAATATAAATATAAAATGAGGCAAATTATGACTTGAGGATCCTTTTGGATCATGAATCCTGTGTGAAATACATGTATTTTAATAGAATTTGATTGCCTTGCAGGTGTTGATATTTTTTCCCACAGAACAAAAAATGAGAGTGTTTTGTTAAAAAGATCTCTTTTTCTCCCCCAGAAACAAGCTTCTCATAATAAAATTATTCGAGAAATCCTTAATCTCTACATCACAGTTTCCCAGTGATGTTTGAAGGACTCCTGACAGTGTGTGTTTAAATGTTAACTTAATGATACCAAGAGCAAGGGCTCTAGAAATCCAGAGAGAGCCATGCGGTGGGCTCCATAGGAAAAAGCAGGGCCCAGAGCCTTGGATGGACCTTAACAGGGAAAAGGTATAGAGGGGCAGAAGGAAGACACAAATGGTACCTGGGCCATGGGAGTGATGGATTCCAAAGTCTTAAGATGAGAATCAGTATAGCATCACCACCTGAGTCCATCCATAGCCATCTGTACAATGATATTCATGCTCCTTCTACGTGGGAATGAAATAGGATGCGAGCATAATGACTTGGTTGAGAATGGCATCGATACTGTCCTAAATGTCTGCAGAGAGGAGGTTCCTTCCTGTTCTGTTGTCTTCTCCATCTACTGTGACATATCAGGCACTTTCCTTCATGGAACTTGGTGAGAGGCAGAGAACAGGAATCAAGTCTGACATGGGTCAGTGGGAATGGACCACAGAGTCTGGCTGGAGACAGGAGGCTCTGAGACCTGTTCTCCCTGATGTCAGGACAGGGACCAGTTTTTACTTTTCATCTGGTTCTACAAATTACCTAACAGTTAGTCCTTTTCTAGACAGTATTAACCAATGATTGTCTGGCCCAAAAAAGCATTTAAATTGAAGAGATCCCATACCATGTGATCAAAGCAGCTGTAAAACATTCTAGTTGCAGTGGAGGTGGGTAGGGCTATGGCCTCCAGAGGAGAGCGAGCTCAGGAAAGGGTTGGGGGCTGATCTCAGAGGTGAGGTTGTCCTTGCTACTCTTCTCTATGACCAAGAGGCATCAAATTGAGAGTTTCTCTGAAATAATCTTGGAATTCTCAGGCCCAAACTCTGTGTCTTCCCACTCATGAGGACAGGAACCCTGGCCATGGGTGATCAATGTAAGGGTACCACCTACGTCTTCCTCATTCCTTCTCACCCCAGTGCTCAGTCCTGGGCACTTCATCTTAGGCCCCATAAATGTATGATAAATACACCCCTGGGCTGAGATCTAGTTCAGATGTGGAAACTAGCTTATCCAGGCCCCATTGGGCCCCACACTAATCTAGGTGTCTCCCAGGCTCTAATCTAGATCAAGGGTGAGAAGCGTGGGCTCATGAAGATGGTGTCCCTCTCTCCGCTCTGTCCCTGCTGCTCTGATGATGTCTAGCACATGTGTGCCAGGCCATGCTCTTCACCTTTGCTTACAAGTGAGCCCCATGCTGGGAATCCTCCAGGACCTGGGTGTTGACCATACTGTTTGAGTGTCCCCAGGGCCTCACATAGTGCCTGGTACATGTATATGAGCCCAGGAAGAACTTACACATGAATGATCAAATGAAACTTCCAAACTACTCTGCAAGGAACAAGCAGGGATGGGAGCCTACAAATGGATAAGAGTGGAGGAGCTAAGGAGAAAAGGGTGTGCATCTCTCAAAGGACCTAATGAAAGAGAACAGTTCCGAGACAGGATTCCATGAAAACTCCCCACTGTTTGAAATGTTTTACTGCTCCGAGGTAGAGGCTGTTTTATAGTAGTGAGGTTGAGAACCACGAGTGTGACGCTGGTGTCAATTAGGACTAAAAGAGATTCATCCCCAATCTGGAGGAATTTTTCTCCAGTTAAGAGGGAGGATTGGGAAGAGCCCCTGCAGTTCCTTAGAACCTCATCACTGAGAATTGGGAGGATGTTGGAAAGGCTGGTTAGAGGTCTCAAGGCACCTGAAGGGCTTGAATTTGTAATAATCTCTCTTCCAATGTCCTGGCTCTTTGCAGTAATAGCAGGAAGTAGGAGAGTTTCATTTAGGAGCCTTCCTTTGCTGGAGTTGAAGATTAAGATTTTTAGCAGGTGATTTTTAGGTGATTCATCTAGCGTGTGAGGAACCTGGTTTACTAGATTAACAAAATCTGGAGTGGACAGAGTTTCCTATTCCATTCTGGTCCTTTTTACTACAAGGGAAAGGTCCCAGTTGAGCTCATTAATAAGCACAGAGTTAAAAGCTACCCAGGTGGAATTAACATCTGAAGGAAGACCAGAATTTTCTTTAAAAATAATCTGAAGTCAACTGTAATAGTCATGAAAAGGTTCATCAGATTTTTGTGTGCAAACCCGATTTTTGTTCCAATCAACAGGCTTTGGAAAAGCCCTAGGAATTGCTTGATGAAGTCACCTAGCAATTGTCCAAGCCTGATCATATAATAAGCTAGTGGACTGGTCTCCCAGTTGTAATTCTTGAGCCCTTTCAGAATTTTCCCAATTAGCCCTTTTCATCCAAAGCTGGGCCTAGCCTTCACTGACAAGCCTATGAACTAGCTGATATAAGTCAGAGAGAAACCAGGTTGATAAGTTTGAATGACTATATTAAATTTTTCAGCAAACCTTGGAGGATCTTTGATTCCTTTGGGAAAATCTTTGGCTATGGCTTGCAGTTCAGCTTTAGTCCAGGGAATAGAAGAAATAAGGGTTTAACCTCTGGATCCACAGAAGGCTTCATTTTAAAGGGACAGTTTCCCATAAGTTCAAGGAAAGGAGGTGGGGAGAGTTTCAGAGCAGAAGGTAAGTTCAGTGAGAGAATTAGTATGGGGGAGCTGAGGGTATAGAGGAGGTATAGGAGATATGGAAAGGAAAAAGGAAGATGGCACCAGAGGCGGAGCCTGAGACAAAACGAGAAGAAAGAAGGGCCTGAGGATTTGGAATCCATTTTCTCTTTCTTCAATTGTTTGCCTCAGTTAATCTTAAAATATTATTTTACAGAGAGGCAATTTTAGGCTCCTGATAACATTTGGAAGCCTAGAGCTACCAGTTGAAATAGTTATTCCATTCAGTTCTGGAAATTTTTGAGCTATGGTAGTCCAATTCAATTTTAAGGAGATTAAGTGTGGGGGTTTCAAAAGTTCCCCATAATTGCTATTGATAGTCTAAATTGCCTTTGGTCAAAAGGACTGTGGTTTTTAAACATAAAATCGGCCAGAGTTCCTGGGGTGGGGGGGTTGTGCCCTCATAGTATTTAGATAACTGAGATCCCATTTCTCAAGGTTTTTCTCTAAACTAAAAGAATAATTTTCAAACAGCCTAAACAGATTATACTTCAAACATCTTACAGAGCAAACAGTTCAAACAACTTGTAAGCTTAATACAAGCCAGTTCTAAGGGAACAAATTTGTCCTGGAAGAGTGAGGCCAAGGGCTTTTCAGGGCAATTCCCATAAAACAGCCCCTATTCCAAAGGAACAGGCCAATTGCTGAAAAGAGCACAGTTTCAATGAAACAGTCCCTGTTCCCAAAGCAATGGGTCAAAGTCTAACCAATTTCAGTTGAAACAGTCTAATCTCAAAATTAGACCAAAGTGCCAAATGAGTACTTGCATAGAGAACAAGACCTTAACCAGGAAGGAAAAAAACCTTAAAGTAGATCCCAAATACAGCCTGGAGAGCTTCAAACACAAATAGGGCAGAAGCTCATATTCAGGAGAAAGACATGCCTTCAAACTCCAGGGCCAGTGAGAACAGCTGCGAGCAACTAGCGCTCAATTATGGATACCTCATCTTTTTGCTCACCATCCCTGGAGCAATCAGAGGTCTTCTCTGGTCACTTATGGGCTACCAAAATGTTGATCTAAAACAAATAGACTGCCAGTTATTTCTCCAGCAAAAATGGGTTTAGTCAGAATTAGCAGAGAACTACAATTTGAGGTCTGCAACCATGGTGAGCCATGTACAAGTTCCCTCATGGCAAGAGAACACTTTTGTAGAGGGAAAAAGGAAGCTGAGAGGGCTATAAAAACAGAGTCTGTGGCTTTTCATTAGCTGAGTTGTTGTCAGGGAAGAAGGGGTCTGTCTTTTCATTTAATTGAGTTTTCTGTTTATTAATTTTTGACGATATTTTCTAAACCTTGCAATTCTAAGGAGTGGAGAAGTTGGTAAGAGTTTCACAGTCTAAGTTTTCATTCCCAAACTTAATATTTCTCTTTAAATAAGTTATAATGTGTAATATCAAGTAATAAAAGAAATACACTGATGGCTTTGTAATTCAGCTCTAATGATTACATTTGCATACACCCTGGCTTTTTTTTGTTTTGTTTTGTTTTGTTTTGTGGTATTTTTGCGGTACACGGGCCTCTCACCGCTGTGGCCCCTCCCGCCACGGAGCACAGGCTCTGGACGTGCAGGCTCAGCGGCCACAGCCCACGGGCCCAGCCGCTCCGCAGCACGCGGGATCCCCCCGGAACGGGGCATGAACCCGCGTCACCTGCATCGGCAGGCAGACTCCCAACCACTGCGCCACCAGGGAAGCCCCACCCTGGCTTTTTTAGAAAAGAACTACAGTGCTAGTTTTACCAGAATTAAATGTAAATCTCATTGTCCCAAATGAGCTGCCTGTCCCTGAAGCATATTTCTTGGTAATGGTAGATATCTAAATGAGAAATAGCCAATTAAGGGACTCTAAATAATAGAAATAATTCAGTCATGTTTAATGACAATTTTTTGAAAAATTATTTTTTTCTTTTAATATACAAACAGCTCTAGATAGTCAATAAAGTATAATAAGCAAAGAAATTCAAAAGCTGAACACTATTAGAAAAAATAACACCAAAAACTAAAAATGACTACTAAAAATGTTGAAAGACTTCAGTCTCATGAGCAATCTAGCGGATGGTAAGGGAACCTGAGACAGCAGCACAGCCTAACTCTTCTAATTACTGAAGGATGAATAAGCAGAAAAGAATCAACATGAAGCAGATGAATAAATTCTTCAGCACAAATTGTTGGTGGGGGTGGATAATATCCTAAAGGTTAGGTGGAAGAGTTTTCCTCTAAATTATATTTACATAGAAAAAAAGAAATCAAATAGAATGCCTGTTCTATTTTTGGTGGGAAACTAGAAGACATATCATCAAAGACAAAAGAAGTGTTCTGATCACAACCTGTTAGTAGTCAAGACACTTGCGAAGCATGTTGGCATGGATTAGAGCCCCTCCACTCTCCAGCTTTGTTTCCCACCATCCTTCCCCCACCATCCTCTCCCACCCCAACACAGCTGCCCACTCCCTGCCTCAGCAATTTTTAATTATTTGAAGTTCATCAAATACACTGTGCTGTTTCATTGTTCATGTCTGGAAAATGCTTTGCTCTTTGTATTACCTCAGTTGTTCAATTTCTTATATCCTTTTGTTCAGTTATTCAATAACATTTCATTTTTATTGACTACCAGCTTGGTGACTGCCACTCTACTAGGCACTGGATTTCTAAAGATAAATAAGACATAGTTCCTGTTCTCTGGAAGCCTGCATTCTAATTAGGAAGAATTGTAAGAAACAGTTTCGTTAGGCTTTTTAACCAAGATAAGCATGGGGTCTGCTAGAGCAGGGGGTACCCGGAAGAGGTGATACCTCCATTGAGGACAATATCACCCATGGGAGTGAGCCTGGCAAGGAGTGGGTGATGAGACATTCTAGAAAGATCAATCAGTGAAAAGAAAGTGAAAGGTAGCGTCCGTTTCCAGAACATGAGTACAAAACAAACTCCCATTACCCACCCCCCTTCCCGAAAAAACCCCACAGTCTCTTCCATCTCGATGAAAGGCAATTTGGTTCATTCAGACACTTAGCTAGAAACCTTAGACATGTCTTCAAGTCCCTCATTCTCTCATATCCTACATGCAATCCACAGGCAAATTTTATCATCTCTACCTTTGGTAAATATCTAGAACTCAACACAGTCTTGGTGGGTTCAAACATGCCTGCTTTGGGACTTTATATAGGATTTTCCTCTACTGGGAGTGTGTTTCCCTTGTAAGCTGAGTGACTCTCTCCCTCTCTCCTTTGGAGTCTCTGTTCAAATATCACCTTTTCAGGGAGTATTGTGCTGACAACACCCAAAATAGAATAGTGACCCATAACCCCACTCTGGCACTCCCTGTTCCCATTACTCTATTTGCCTCAAGAACATTCATCACAATTAGACATATCATACATTTGCAATGTCTGTCTCCACTTTTTTACAACATAAATTCCACCAACAGAGGGGTTTCGTATGTTTTGTACATTGCCTTATTCCTATGCCTAATTCAGTAACTGGAACATAGCAGGCACTCTGTAAATATTTATTGAATCAATTAATTAACTAAATAACAAGCTACCAGGTTTCTGGCTGGGGAAATAGGTTTTGTGTGAGGGAGTGGTCACAAAAAATGAGTATGGGAAATGAAGTAAGCCAGCCTTATTGTGGCAGAGACTGGTTAGTTTTTTTTACCAAAGCTGTTTCCTGACATGTTGGGGAAAAGATGGTAACTCAAGTGGCTGTTGGCAGGAAGCAGTTCTTCATGAAGTGTTGGACTGAGGGCCTCAGTTCCTCACTAACTTTTGGCCCAAATGTTTGCCAAAGGGCATCTCCAAAAGGAAGATCACATGGCAGCTGGCTTCCCCCAGGGCAAGCCAGCCAGAGGACAGGACGGAAGTAACTTGACATGGAAAGTATCTCCTCAAAGATTTGTATTCATTAGAAGCAAGTCACTGGTCCAACCCATCCTCAAAGGGAGGGGATAATTCAAGGGAATGAAACCAGGAGGTGAGGAGTCATGGGTGCCCATCTTGAAGCTTCCTACCACTAAACAAATGAACACATGAGTAAATATACATTTACAAGTTACCATGAGAGAGAATAAAGATGGCAAGAGTGAGGCATATAATACATTATGTGGTCAGGAAAGGCCTCTCTGAGGAAGTGACATGTGACCTGAGACCTGAATGGGAAGAAAGAATCAGCCTCATGAAGTATATAGGAAGAACATTCCAGGCAGAAGGCACAGTGTGGAAGAATCCTGTGGAAGAACTCAGGTCATTGAAGAAACTAAAAGGTGACCTGTGAAAGCAAAATGGTATTTGGTACGAGGTGAGTAGGTTGAGGTAGGCTGAGGCCAGATCATAAAAGGTTTGGGGTTTATGTTAAAATATTTGGATTTTATGTTGAGTGCCATGAGAGGGCAATGAAAAATTTCAAGCCAGAGATGGACACAATTTGATGTCTAAATTGGAAAATCACTCTTTATTGGGTAGAGGATGGAGTGAGAAGTCAGACAGATACGTCAGTGAGGTTGCATGCCATTATGGTAGCTCAGGCAAGCAATGAGCTGACACGGATCAGAGCTGACTCCATGGAGGCAGGCTCTGGACTCTGCTGTATAAATGTCAGAGGAATCAACAGATTGCCTTTGTGGAGCAATGGGAAGTGAGGTGTGAAGACATCCTCTTGGACTTCCTGACATGATTTAGAAATGACTACATATGGGTGATATTTGATATCACAGAACTGGATGAAATCAGTGCCACATCCTTCATGAGACTGACTCTTACTTATGCTTCAAATCTCAGCTCATCTGTCACTTCTTACAAAGAAAGGACCTCAGACTGAGCCCTTAGGAACTCCACTTGCTTCAAGGTTCTGGAGAGTGGAAGTTGCTGGCAGAGGAAACTGCAAAGAAAGGGCCAGAGGGATAGGAGGGCCCTCAGAAGGGGCTGGTGCTGTGGAATTTGAGAATGGTGAACTGGGGATAGAAAATTGCCCAGTGTTGAGCACTCAACTAGCTAGCCAGGTAGTTTTATCTAACTTGTAAATGATCATGATTTAAATGTTAAAGTTTTTCTGAGCCGAATGTTAAACTTTTTCTATTTTCATGATAAATTTCATAGTTTTACGAATCACAAGTACATTAAAATAGTTTAAAACTAATTCTATCTGCTTTGCAAATGTTTGAAGAGAAAAGTAAATGAAATATACTCTGCATATTAAGGGATAAACACAAGGTGAAAGCAACATAAAAACAGAAAGGTAGAAATTTAAAGGATTAGCAAACATATAAGAGGATATGTAAATATATACATAAAAAAGGAAGAGTTACTAGAGAAATACTACACAAGGAAGTATTTACAGGGGAAAAACATTAAATGAGATAAAAAAGATCATTTCAGAGAGGTAAAAATTTACAAGAAATGCATAACAATGGAGAACTGTAAAGCACCAATAACAGGTCAAGCAAGTTTGAAAGGCAATAAGAAACTAACAAAACAAAATTGTAGAAAGTCCAGCTCGATCTTGTTAGTCAATTTTTGGTAGAATAAGAGACAAGATAGATGACTTAAAGATAGAGGAAATGTTTAAAACTTAATCTAAAATTTATATAAAATATGTATCAAACATTATCAATTAAAAAAAGAAATACATCATCTTCAACATTTATAACTGAACTTATATTTATGAACAGTTGTAATTCCAAACAGGAGGAAAATTTGCAGTCTACATTTTCTGACCACAACACAAGAAAAAGTAGAAATTATAAATAAAAATTCAAGCCAACAATAACAAAAGTGCCAATCAAAACTATGGAAAAGATTTAATTAATTATCGATTCAAGTAAGAAATAAAAAATGAAATAGCACATGACTTAGAAATAGCACATTACTTAGACAAAAATTAAAATACAAATATAATCTTTTATCTCAAAAGAGATAAGGAAAAAATAAACGGACTAAGCATTTAACTCAAGCTGCTCATATTAACAATCCTAAGGAGAGCAGATAAAAAAAAGTGACAGTGTATAAAATAGAAATGACTATATTGAAATAAGTAAATGTGGAATAAGTAAACAAATAAGTAAATGAGTTTTTTCAAATAGTCTATTAGAAAATCTAATGAGTAAATTTAAAAAGTAAATAAATAAAATTTAAATATATAAAGCAGCAATTAAAACATTAAACATATGAAAATGTTTTATAAATAATTTATTTAATGAATTTTAAAACTTAAACTGTGATTTTTGAGAAAAAAGAAATCACAAAGAAAAACAAAAACCATATAGGATGCATAGACAAATAACTGAGATAGAAATTGAATAAACATCAAAGAAATATTTGCCACAAATGGCTTTGGGTCTAGGTGATCTTAAGGATAAAATTATTTCAAATTGTCAGAGAAAAGTTCTCAGATACATACCTATTTTCTGGAAATATAAAAAGATGAAATGCTTTCCCCTAATTTTACCAAGCAAATGTTTTTTTCTCAAAATCAACTCTCTAACAAAAAATAAATATCAAATAAAACTATAAACCAAGCCCTTATTAATAGAGATGTGAAAACAAACAAAATAATCAGTATAAGATTAAAAGTGCAATCTGTCATGACCAAGAAATATTTATTTTAGTAATTCATGAGTGGGTGAAAATCAGGGTAAATAATATATTACATCAGTAAGTTGAATTTTTTTATAAGGTTATCCCAAAAGATTTATAAAATTTACCTGATAAAACCCCAAACTATCCTTAATTCAAAATTTCTTTTTAAAAAATCAGAATAGATTAATATTCTTTTTAAATGATAAACAATATTTAATTCAAACCAGCAGTTAATAAAATACTAGTAGCAAAATTTAGTCATTTTACTAAAATTAGAAATAAAGTAGTGATAAGTACTGTTGACATTTTTTTATATGAAAGATCTAAAAAATGCTATTAGATGCTAAGAAAAGAAAAAGAAAAATACTGGAAGGAAGAGACAAAATTATTATTATTTTGAGGTGATATGATTATATATCTGAAAAAGAATTTTATGGGAAAAACTTCTAAATTAATTTTGTGAAGTGGGGTCAATTCAAAATAAATACATCAAACCGTATAGTCTTTTTGCAGAACTGAAATAACCACTTAAAATACAATGAAAAAAGAGACTACATGAATAATATCCACAAAGTATCTATATAGTAAAAATCCAGGAATAACATTGATAGAAATAGAACCCATAAGATTCATTGTGCTCTGGAAGGAAAGACAACATATTTTAAACATGGCAACTCCACCCCCAATAAATGCAAAGATTTATTTCAATTACACAGTAAAGGGAAGCTTTTTGCAAATGTTGAAAAATAAGCACAAACTTTACCCCAGACCTTAAACATATTATAAAGTTTCAATTTAACAAATAATGACTACTGGTACAAAAATGGCCACAGATCAATGAACCATAATAGATTGTCCAACAATAAATCTCAGTATATTTGGGAATTGAAAATATAATTAACAAAGAATCATAAATCAGTGAAAAGATAAAGAAAGTTCCAGAAATGTTTTGGGGACATTTGGTTAAAAATCCAGGAAAAAAAAAAATACAGACTTTCACTTTACTCCATACATTAGAATAAAGTCCCACATGTTATATGTAAAAAATATTAAAACATAAAATCCCAGAAGATAATACGGAAGTGAATATTATTAAATGTTTGGATGAGTGAAGGAGCAGACTAAGAGTAAGAACTACTTTTAAAACTTTAATAAACGTACAAATTAAAAAGATAAATGAATTACATTAAAAAATTTAAGTCTATAGATAAAACATTCAAAACATGAACTACCAAAGGAAAAACACATTTGCAGCAAATATGGCAGTTAACTTCTTTATTAAATAACAAGCTATAAGAAAGGTAAATACAAAGTCCCAAATACATTAATGATTGAAGAACACGAAAAAAAGTTCACAGAAAAAACACAATTAAGATAAACTAATATTTGTGAAAATGTTTGGCTTCTCTAGGAATAAAAAAATAAAAGGTCCATAATTGATCTATGAAATTAGGAAGAAAAACAAAATGTATAAGCACAGCCTGGCAAGGACAAATGCAACAGCTACCCTCATATACCCAGTTGCACTAAATTGGTATATGTTTGGAAAACAATTTGAGCAAATGAAATAGGATCTTCAGTGATATTTACTCCTGTTTAACTTGTAATTTCACTTTTGGATGTAAATCTTAAGGAAAGCATTCTAAATAGAGACAAGGTGTTAGGCGTAAAGAGATTCTCAGTGTTGTTTTGTCTCTTCTATGTGCTTAAATCACATTCATTCTTTGTTTTCACAGTGACAATGGAAACAACTTAAACATGTAACGGAGGGAGAATAATTATCTTCTGGGATATCCACTCAGTGAAATACTATGCCAAATAGACTTTACCAGTGCTAAGTGAAACTTAAAAATACTAAATGATATGCATGAAAGGGGAATCATTGTGTCAAAATTAACATTTTACACATGGATAAAAAGACTGAGAGGAAATATATCAAATCTTAATGGCAAGGACATTCAAGATGGTGGAGAAGTAAGATGTGGATATCGCCTTCCTCCCCACAAATACATCAAAAATACATCTACGTGTGGAACAAATCCTACAGAACACCTACTGAATGCTGGCAGAAAACCTCAGACTTCCCAAAAGGCAAGAAACTCCCCACATACCTGGGTAGGGCAAGAGAAAAAGGAAAAAACAGAGACAAAAGAATAGGGACAGGACCTGCACCTCTGGGAAGGAGCTGTGAAAGTGGAAAAGTTTCCACACACTAGGAAGCCCTTTAACTAACAGAGATGGGAGGTGGGTGGGAGGGAAGCTTCAGAGCCATGGAGGAGAGCACAGCAACAGGGATGCAGAAGACAAAGCAGAGAGATTCCTGCACAGAGGATCAGTGCCAACCAGCACTCTTCAGCCCAAGAGACTTGTCTGCTACCAGCAGGGATGGGTTGGGGCTAGGAGCTGAGGCTTGGGCTTCGGAGATCAGATCTCAGGGAGATGACTGGGGTTGGCTCCGTGAACAAAGCCTGAAGGGGGCTAGTGTGCCACAGCTAGCCGGGAGGGAGTCCAGGAAAAAGTCGGGAACTGCCTAAGAGGCAAGAGGCCATTGTTTCAGGGTGCATGAGGAGAGGGGATTCAGAGCACCGCCTAAACGAGCTTCAGAGACGGGCTCAAGCTGCAACTATCAGTGCAGACACCAAAGACAGGCATGAAATGCTAACGGTGCTGCTGCAGACACCAAGAATCCTGTGTGCAATCACAGGTCACTATCCACACCTACCCTCCAGGGAGCCTGTGCAGCCTGCCACTGCCAGGGTCCCGTGATCCAGGGACAGCTTCCCTGGGAGAACACATGGTGCACCTCAGGCTATTGCAATGTCACACCGGCCTCTGCTGCCACACGCTCACCCTGCATTCCATACCCCTCCCTCCCCCTGACCTGAGTGAGCCCGAGCCCCCTAACCAGCCGCTCTTTTAACCCCCTACTGTCTGGGTGAAGAACAGATGCCAGAGGGCGACCTACATGCAGAGGTGGGGCCAAATCCAAAGCTGAACCCCAGGAGCTGTGTGAACAAAGAAGAGAAAGGGAAATCTCTCCATGCAGGCTCAGGAGCAATGGATCGAACCTCCATGAACAACTTGATGCACCCGGTCCCTGTGGAATACCTGAATAGACAATGAATCATTTGAAAATTGAGGTGGTAGACGTTGGGAGCAACAATAGACTTGGGGTTTCCTATACGCGGCAGACTAGTTTCTGGTTTTTATGTTTATCTTAATTTAGTTTTTTGCACTTGTTACCATTGGTGGATTTGTTTATCAGTTTGGTTGCTCTCTTCTTTTTTTTTAATTACTTTTTTATTTTAATAATTTTTTATTTTTTATTTTAATAACTATATTTTATTATTTTTTCTTTCTTTCTTTCTTTTTCACCCTTTTCTTTTGCCCATGAGGCTCACAGGCTCTTGGTGCTCTGGATGGGTGTCAGACATGAGCCTCTGAGGTGGGAGAGCCGAGCTCAGAACATTGGACCACCAGAGACCTCCTGGCCCCACGTAATATCAATTGGCAAGAGCTTGCCCAGAGATCTCCATCTCAATGCTAAGACCCAGCTCCACTCAATGACCAGCAAGCTCCAGTGCTGGACTCCCCATGCCAAAAAAGCAAGACAGGAATACAAAACAACTCATTAGCAGACAAGCTGCCTAAAATCATAATAACAGACAACACAATAATCACAGACAACACAAAACACACCACTGGACATGTTCCTGCCCAACAGAAAGACAAGATCCAGGCTCATCCACCAGAATACAGGCACTAGTCCCCTCTACCAGGCAGCCTACACAACCCACTGAACCAACCTTACCCACTGGGGGCAGACACCAAAAACAATGGGAAGTACACACCTGCAACCTGAAAAAGGAGACCCCAAACACAATGAGTTAAGCAAAATGAGAAGACAGAGAAATCTGCAGCACATGAAGGTGCAAGGTAAAAACCCACCAGACCAAACAAATGAAGAGGAAATAGGCAGTCTACCTGAAAAAGATTTCAGAGTAATGTTAGTAAAGATAATCCAAAATCTTGGAAATAGGATGGAGAAAATACAAGAAATGTTTAACAAGGAACTAGAAGAACCAAAGAGCAAACAAACAATGATGAACAGCACAGTAACTGAAATTTAAAATTCTCTAGAAGGAATCAACAGCAGAATAGCTGAGGCAGAAGAACGGATAAGTGACCTGGAAGATAAGATAGTGAAAATAACTGCCACAGAGTAGAATAAAGAAAAAAGAATGAAAAGAATTGAGGACAGTCTCAGAGACCTCTGGGACAGCATTAAACACACCAACATTCGAATTATAGGGGTCCAGAAAAAGAAGAGAAAAAGAAAGGAAGTGAGGAAATATTTGAAGAAATTATAGTTGAAAATTTCCCTAATATGGGAAAGGAAATAGTCAATCAAGTCCAGGAAGCACAGAGTCCCATACAGGAAAAATCCAAGGAGAAACACGCCAAGACACATTTTTTTTTTTTGCAGTATGTGGGCCTCTCACTGTTGTGGCCTCTCCCATTGTGGAGCACAGTCTCCGGACGCACAGGCTCAATGGCCATGGCTCTGCGGCATGTGGGATCTTCCCGGACCGAGGCACGAACCCGTGTCCCCTGCATCGGCAGGTGGACTCTCAACCACTGCACCACCAGGGAAGCCCCCAAGACACATATTACTCAAATTATCAAAAAGAAAAGAAAAAATATTAAAAGCAGCAAGGGAAAAGCAACAAATAACATAAAAGGGAATCCCCAGAAGGTTAACAGCTGATTGTCCAGCAGAAACTCTGTAAGCCAGAAGGGAGTGGCAGAACATATTTAAAGTGATGAAATAGAAAAACCTACAACCAAGATGACTCTACCCAGCAAGGATCTCATTCAGCTTCAAGGGAGAAATTAAAACCTTTACAGATAAGCAAAAGCTAAGAGAATTTAACAATACCAAATGAGCTTTACAACGAATACTAAAGGAAATTTTCTAGGCAGGAAACACAAGAGAAGGAAAAGACCTACAAAAATGAACCCAAAACAATTAAGAAAATGGTAATAGGAACATAAATATCAATAATTACCTTAAATGTAAATGGATTAAATGCTCCAATCAAAAGACATGGACAGGCTGAATGAATACAAAAACAAGACCTGTATATACGCTGTCTCCAAGAGACCCACTTCAGACCTAGGGACACATACAGACTGAAAGTGAGGGGATGGAAAAATGTATTCTATTCAAATGGAAATTGAAAGAAAGCTAGAGTAGCAATTCTCATATCTGACAAAATAGACTTTAAAATAAAGACTATTACAAGAGACAAAGAAGGACACTACATAATCATCAAGGGATCAACTCAAGAAAAAGATATAACAATTGTAAATATTTATGCACCCAACATAGGAGCACCTCATTACATAAGGCAAATGGTAACAGCTATAAAAGAGGAAATCCACAGTAACACAATAATAGTGGGGAACTTTAACACCTCACTTACACCAATGGAGAGATCATCCAGACATGAAATTAATAAGAACACAGAAGCTTTAAATTACATAATAGACCAGATAGATTTAATTCATGTTAATAGGATATTGCATCCTAAAACAACAGAATACACTTTCTTCTCAAGTGCTCATGAAACATTCTCCAGGACAGATCATATCTTGGGTCACAAATCAAGCCTCAGTAAACTTAAGAAAATTGAAGTCAATCAAGTATCTTTTCTGACCACAATGCTATGAAACTAGATGTCAATTTCAGGGAAAAAAATCTGTAAAAAATACAAACACATGGAGGCTAAACAATACACTACTAAATAACCAAGAGATCACTGAAGAAATCAAACAGGAAATCAAAAAATACCTAGAAACAAATGACAATGAAAACATGATGACCCAAAACCTATGGGATGCAGGAAAAGCAGTTCTAAGAGGGAAGTTTATAGCAATAAAATCCTACCTCAAAAAAAAAAAAAAAAAATCCTACCTCAAGAAACATCTCAAATAAACAATGTAACCTTACACCTAAAGCAATTAGAGAAAGAAGAACAAAAAACCCCCAAAGTTAGCAGAAGGAAAGAAATCATAAAGGTCAGATAAGAAATAAATGAAAAAGAAATGAAGGAAACAATAGCAAAGATCAATAAAACGAAAAGGTGGTTCTTTGAGAAGATAAACAAAATTGATAAACCATTAGCCAGACTCATCAAGAAAAAAAGAAAGAAGACTCAAATCAACAGAATTGGAAATGAAAAAGGAGAAGTAACAACTGACACTGCAGAAATACAAAGGATCATGAGAGATTACAACAGCAACTATATGCCAATAAAATGGACAACCTGGGGGCTTCCCTGGTGGTGCAGTGGTTGAGAGTCCACCTATGAGTCCATATACGACAAAAAAAAAAAGAAAAAAGACAACCTGGAAGAAATGGACAAATTCTTAGAAAAGCACAAACTTCTGAGACTGAACCAGGAAGAAATGGAAAATATAAACAGACCAATCACAAGCACTGAATTTGAAATTGTGTTTAAAAATCTGCCAACAAAAAAAGCCCAGGACCAGATGACTTTAAACACAAATTTTATCAAACATTTAGAGCACAGCCAACACCTACACTTCTCAAGCTCTTACAAAATATAGCAGAGGGAGGAACACTCCCAAACTCATTCTACGAGGCCACCATCACCCTGATACCAAAACCAGACAAAGGTGTCATGAAAAGAGAAAACTACAGGCCAATATCACTGATGAACATAGATGCAAAAGTCCTCAACAAAATACTAACAAACAGAATCCAACAGCACATTAAAAGGATCATACACCATGAACAAGTGGGGTTTATCTCAGGAATGCAAGGATTCTTCAATATATGCAAATCAATCAATGTGATAAACCATAATAACAAATAAAAACCATATGATAAACTCAATAGACACAGAAAAAGCTTTTGAAAATTCAACACCCATTTATGATAAAAATTCTCCAGAAAGTACCTGGACTCCCCAGTAATTCTCCAGTAAGAGGGAACTTACCTCAACATAATAAAGGCCATATATGACAAACACACAGCCAACATCATTTTCAATGGTGAAGAACTGAAACCATTTCCACTGAGATCAGGAACAAGACAAGGTTGCTCACTCTCACCACTATTATCCAACATAGTTTTGGAAGTTTTAGCCACAGCAATCAGAGTAGAAAAAGAAATAAAAGGAATCCAAATCAGAAAAGAAGAAGTAAAGCTGTCACTGATTGCAAATGACATGATACTATACATAGAGAATCCAAAAGATGTTACCAGAAAACTACTAGAGCTCATCAATGAATTTGGTAAAGTAGCAGGATACAAAATTAAAGCACAGAAATCTCTTGCATTCCTATACACTAATGATGAAAAATCTGAAAGAGAAATTAAGAAAACACTCCCATTTACCATCGCAACAAAAAGAATAAAATACCTAGGAATAAACCAACCTAAGGAGACAAAATCCCTGTATGCAGAAAATTAACAGACACTGATGAAAGAAATTAAAGGTGATACAAACAGATGGAGAGATGTACCATGTTCTTGGATTGGAAGAATCAATATTGTGAAAATGACTATACTACCCAAAGCAATCTACTAGTTCTGTGAAAAATCCCATTGGTAGTTTGATAGGGACAGATTCAATGCAATCCCTATCAAACTACCAATGGCATTTTGCACAGAACTAGAAGGAAAAATTTCACAAATTTTATGGAAACACAAAAGACCCTGAATAGCCAAAGTGATCTTGAGAAAGAAAAACAGAGCTGGAGGAATCAGGCTCCAGGCCTTCAGACTGTACTACAAAGCTACAGTAATCAAGACAATATGGTACAGGCACAAAAACAGAAATATAGATCAATGGAACACGATAGAAAGCCCAGAGATAAACCCACACACATATGGTCACCTTACTTTGAAAAAGGAGGCAAGAATATACGATGGAGAAAAGACAGCATCTTCAATAAGTGCTGCTGGGGAAACTGGACAGCTACATGTAAAAGAATGAAATTAGAACACTCCCTAACACCATACACAGAAATAAACTCAAAATGGATTAAAGACCTAAGTGTAAATCCAGACACTATAAAACTCTTAGAGGAAAACATAGGAAGCACACTCTTTGACATAAATCACAGCAAGATCTTTTTTGACCCACCTCCTAGAGTAAAGGAAATAAAAACAAAAATAAACAAATGGGACGTAATGAAACTTAAAAGCTTTTGCACAGAAAAGGAAACCATAAACAAGACAAAAAGACAACCCTCAGGACTGGAGAAAATATTTGCAAACGAAGTAACTGACAAGGGTTAATCTCTGAATTATACAAGCAGCTCATGCAGCTCAATATCAAAAAAACAAAAAGTCCAATCCAAAAATGGGCAGAAGACCTAAATAGACATTTCTCCAAAGAAGATATACGGATTGCCAACAACATATGAAAGGATCCTCAAAATCACTAATCATTAGAGAAAGGCAAATCAAAACTACAATGAGGTATCACCTCACACTGTTCAGAACGGCCATCATCAAAAAATCTACAAACGGGCTTCCCTGGTAGCGTAGTGGTTGAGAGTCCACCTGCCAATGCAGGGGACACGGGTTCGTGCCCCGGTCCGGGAGGATCCCACATGCCGCGGAGTGGCTTGGCCCGTGAGCCGTGGCCGCTAAGCCTGCGTATCCGGAGACTGTGCTCCACAATGGGAGAGGCCACAACAGTGAGACGCCCGAGTACTGCAAAAAAAAAAAAAAAAAAAATCTACAAACAATAAATGCTTGAGATGGTGTGGAGAACAGGGAACCTTCTTGCACCGTTGGTGGGAATGTAAATTGATACAGCCACTATGGCGAACAGTACGGAGGTTCCTTACAAAACTAAAAATAGAACTACCATATGACCCAGCAATCCCACTATTGGGCATATACCCTCAGAAGACCATAATTCAAAAAGAGTCATCTACCACAAAGTTCATTGCTGCACTATTTACAATAGCCAGGATATGGAAGCAACCTAAGTGTCCACTGACAGATGAATGGATAAAGAAGATGTGGCACATATACACAATGGGATACTACTCAGCCATAAAAATAAAAGAAATTGAGTTTTTTTTTAGTGTGGTGGGTCGACCTAGAGTGTGTCATACAGAGTGATGTAAGTCAGAAAGAGAAAAACCCATACCGTATGCTAACATATATATATGGAATCTAAAAAAAAAAAAAGTTCTGAAGGACCTAGGGGCAGGACAGGAATAAAGACACAGACATAGAGAATGGACTTGAGGACACAGGAAGGGGGAATTTTAACCTGGGACGAAGTAAGTAGCATTGACATATATACACTACCGAACGTAAAATAGATAGCTAGTGGGAAGCAGCCACATAGCACAGGGAGATCAGCTCGGTGCTTTGTGACCACATAGAGGGGTGGGATAGGGAAGGGGGAAGGGAGATGCAAGAGGGAGGGGATATGGGGATATATATATATATATATATATATATATATATATACTTATAGCTGATTCACTGTTATACAGCAGAAACTAACACAACATTGTAAAGCAATCATACTCCAACAAAGATGTTTAAAAATAAAAATCTTTATGGCAGCGGTGATTGGGTGGTGAAACTATCTCTACTGTGCATTGTTTTTTCTAATTTTCTTTACTGCCAACTTTTTCTTTAATGAATATCAAAAATTTTATTTTTGAGCAAAAAACAAAACCAAAAAAATGCAAACAAAGACAACATATTTGCATCACTGACTAGGACAATGTCAGCTGTTTCCCAAGGCCCAGAGGGAGAGGGGTAGACCCTTGTGCAGCATGGATTGCAGGCCCCCACTTCTCCCAGTACAGCTACTTCTCTGAGAAGCAGGTACCACTTTGATTACCTGAGGCAGGGGTGCTTTAGGAATAAAAGAATTAGGAACAGCTGGGGCAGATTCAGACCCATGGCAAGCCTGCCCCTTCAAAGGCAGCTCAGAGGCAGGCAAGGTGAGCGAGGGTTCAGAGCAGAGTCAGAGCTTACAAATGGCTGGATTAAGCTAAAAATGTGCAAGAGGCATCTCTAGGGCACTACTAGGGCTTGGAGCGAGCAAAGAGCAGAATGTGGCATTTGACACCTGTGGACTAACCAGCAGCTGAGTACAAGCTGCAGGAGAAGAGTTCAAAGCTACAAAAGTGACTGTATTAGCCCATGAAAAGGCCTTTGCCATGGTTAGAAGAAAATCTTATTTAAAACTGGTAGCAAGGGATAGCATTTACAACTAAGCCTTTCTTGGTTTTTATAATTTGTTTGTAATTTGTGTGCTGTAATTTACAAGTGTTGTTTTCTAACAATTATGATTTAATTTTACATAATGCAAGTTGTTTCCTTTTTTTAAAGGGAATATAACAGAATGCAAGAGAAACTAGAAGAATTGGCCCCTGGCTTGCATTTGCTTGGCCAGATGGGTTAATTATCGTGAGCCTTGGTTTTCTTTTATGGGGATCAGGTCATTCATTTAGGCAGTATTTGTTGCTCCTCTCTACTCCAGACACTGTATTTAGCACTGAAGGTCCATGGTAAATAAAATAGATGAGCTCCTTGCGTTTCAGAGGACCATTGGGAAAAGCAGAGAATTACCAGCCAGTGGGATGAGTATCATGGGGGGTGAAGGAGGCTTCCCATGGGTGACATCCCACCCAAGACCAGAAAGTGCATGGCATATGTGAAGAGCTGAAAGGGGTGTTTTCTGTTTGGTCTGAGCATAGAGGAACATGTCATGCTGTGCCTTGTCATCCATTCTGGACTTTATCCTGCAAGGTTTGGGAAAACACTGCAAGCTTTTAAGCAAGAGAGTCACACAAACAAATTTATGTTTCAAAGTTCTCTCAAGGGCATATGAGGGAGGAGACCAGCTAGTGCACTCCGGCAGAAAGTCAGGGGAGAAATGCCAGCAGATGGGCCCAGAGCTTTGTCCGTGAGGATCAAAAGAGAGACAGGATGCAGGTTGTAAGAGGAAGAGGGAATGAAGGATGTCTCCCAGGTTTTTGACTTTAATAACTGGGAGAAAGGTGGTGCCATGATCTGGGGAGAAAGAAAGAGCAGATTTGGGAGAGAGAAAATGGTGATTTCTGTTCTGAACATACTGATTTTGAGAGACCTGTGATGCATTTAATTTGGGAAGTCCCAGTTAAATTGTGGAGCTGATAACAAGTCTGAAGCTCAGGATGGAGATCTAGTCTGAAGACAGACTTGGTAAACATGAGCAGATAGACACATGTGAATGAAACCACCCAGAGTACTTAGATGGAGAAGAGGATCCATGGCAGAATCCTGACAAATACCAACATTTAAGGGACAACAACAAGAAGAGGAACTCAAACAATCACTGAAGCAAAGTGGCCAAAAAGATAACAAGAAAATTTTGTGGCTGCAGTCAAGGAACTCAGGGAGGAAGTGGTAAAAGGAAATAATGAAAAATGAAGTAATGCAAAAGCTGAGAAATATCCACTGAATACAGCCACCAGGGGCTATTGGTAAACCTGGTGAAAGCAATTTCTGTGAAATGATGAGGGTAGACCCCAGACTGCAGTGGATGAGGAATGAATGTCACACAATGAAAAAGAAACAGCCATTGTAGGTGATTCATTCAATAAATTCAACTGTGAAGTGGAAAAGGTAGGGAAATCGCTCAGGAGATTGTGTTTGTTTCCTAGGGCTGCCACAATAAGCGACTACAAACTAGGCGGCTTAAAACAGCAGACAATTATTCTCAAACAGTTCTGGAGGCCAGAAGTCTGAAATCAAAGCAACACCAAGGCCAATAACCCTCTGAAATTTCCAGGGAAGAATCCTTCCTTGCCTCTCAAGTTTCTGGGGGTTCCTAGCAATGATGGGTGTCTCTTGGCTTGTAGCTAAAGCACTCCTATCTCCATCTTCACATGGCCTTCTTCCTTTTGTGTCTGTGTCTCTATGTCTGAATCTTCTTTCCTTTCTCTTCTAAAAGCACCAGTCATTGGATTTAAGACCCATCTTAATCCAATTTCTCAGTCAGCTCAGACTACATGACAAAATACCATAAACTGGGTGGCTTCAAAACAACAGAAATGTATTTCTCACAGTTCTGGAGCCTAGACATCTGAGATCAGGATGCCAACATGCTTAGGTCCTGTTAAGAGCCCTCTTCCAGGTTTCAGAAGGCCAACTTCTTGAAAGAGGGCAAAGAAGGTGGAAAAAGGGCAAGCTAGCTCTTTGGATTCTTCTTATAAAGGCACTAATCCTATTCATGAGGACTCCACCCTCACGACGTAATTGCCTCTCAAAGACCTCACCTCTGAATATCATCACATTAGGGATTAGATTTTCAACACATGAATTTTGGGGGGCATACAAACATACAGTCCAAAACATCCAGTATGAGCTTATCTTAACCTAACTAATTACAGCTGCAAAGACCCTTTTACCAAATAAAGTCACATTCTGAGGTTCCAGTAGACATGAATTTCGGAAGGACACTATTCAACCCAGTACAGAAATACACAAGGGAAGTGATTTTTATTTGTTTGCTAATTTGAAAACCCATGTTCCCAAAAGATGACAACTATTTCCTAAGAGGTTCTTGCAAAACTTTATGAATTTTACACCAGATCTGAGACTCGTGAAGAAAATCATCCCTGAGGGGTAAAAATGGTAAGGCCATAATAACTTAGCATAATTTCTTGTGGATCTCAACAACTGTTTTAAATCTTTTGAAATTACAGTAATGTAGACAAGACACCTGGGATAGAATAGAATAAGATTTTATTCATTTCCAGATTTTCTGTAGGATAGTGTGATTTTAGAGTAATCCATTTCCATGAGGAATATTTTGGCCACTTGTTTACAAATCACCAAAAAAGAACAATATGGTTTACATACTGTTTAAATAAATTGACCATTTGAGGAGTATATCATGTAGTTACAGTTTGTTATCATTTTATTAGGACTAAAATAATTAACTTTTATACCTCATTTCCTCATGTCATGACTAAAACAAAATAAACAGGTCAAAAACAGATCCCTTACCTTGAAAAAGAAAACAGACAATATTTCAAGGCCAGCGACACAAAAGCTATCTGAAATAGAGCTCATTCTCTCTTTATTGAGTTTCTGTTAGAAGAATTAGAATTCTGAATATTAAATTCACATTGGTGACAGCTGTTCAAATAATCAGGAAATGCAAAAAGGATAATTCTTATATACCATTTTCACTCCTGCCTCCATCCTTTATAGCTGTAACTAAAATGCAGCAATCTAAAAACACATACATGTTATTCTGGTGCCAATAGAATAACCTTAATTTTTGTTTACTCTTAGTTTCTTCCTGAAGGCAAAAATGCAAAAAACAAAAAACCTGAAAGGAAACTCCCGCAGACTCTGACCCTTAGTCTTTGACTTTTCCAGTGATACGATCCACAGACTGGAGCATAGACACTCTATATGTTTCATTTCAGGTTGGATGAAGAAATAATTGTGAAGTGCTTTGTAAATGATCACCTGCTCTTTTCCCCTTGTGGCAAAAACTCAGCGTCCCACTGACTGCACACACTAGCACATGACTTCTCAAAGCCTGCTCTGAAGGCTCTGCATGGGCGTCTCTCAGCGCCACATGTGGGGCTCACCAATACCTTTCTGTGATGGTCAGTGGAGCTTGGAACTGAATACTGCCCACTTTGCCCAAGCTTGTCATCACACACTCTAATCACTGCCTTTCTCCATTATTCACTGATCTCTGAACCACAGCAAAGGAACAATAATAGTTATAAATAACATTCAATTCCCCAAAGACCCCAGAAAAGTGTATTTCTATCTCCAAGGAAATTCTAGGCTGAATGCTATCTAGGTTTAATGTCTTCTTTTTTCACAGGGTAAAGTTATTTTGGTTCATTCCTTAACAAGCTCATGTTTTATAAATTTATATGTATATAGAGACTTATGGTATACTAAAATTAACTCATTTTTCTTTTGCATGAGTCAGAAACCAACATAGAAACAGCCTCTCCATTGGTTCAACAAGTAACATACCAATTATGTGCCAGGCAGTATGATTGGCATTTAGGTGTACAATGATCAGCAGAAAAGCAGTGGTCTCTGCCCCCATGGCAGTCTGGTGAGGAAGACATATAATAAGCAAATAAGTCCATAAATAGAGTGTTGCAAACTCTGGAAAATTCTACAAAGGTAAAGAACAGGGATTTGTGAGAGCATACAAGAATGTAGACAACATGAAGTTTCCGTGAAACAATGACCGTAGAAATGAAATCGCAAGGAAGAGTAGAAATCTTCAGTAAAGTGCAGAGGGGAAAGTATTTCAGGTATAGAGACAGGTACACACAAAGGTGAGAAGAGAACATGATGCATTCAAAGAAATGAACAAAGTCAATATATACATCACAGGAAGTTTAGGAAGGTGGTGAGAGAATATTGGGAGGAGAGGATTTGGGTTTTATCCTAATAGCAACGTGAAGTCATTCAAGGGTCAAGCTCCACTGACCATCACAGAAAGGTATTGGTGAGCCCCACATGTGGCGCTGAGAGACGCCCATGCAGAGCCTTCAGAGCAGGCTTTGAGAAGTCATGTGCTAGTGTGTGCAGTCAGTGGGACGCTGAGTTTTTGCCACAAGGGGAAAAGAGCAGGTGATCATTTACAAAGCACTTCACAATTATTTCATTCAAGGGTTTTGAGCAGGATATTGATATGATAAAGTTTATGTTTTTAAATTGCCATTGGGTGGCAATGAAAATGGCAGATTATAGAAAGTGAGGAATGAATGTCTGGGAGATCATTTAGGAGGCAACAGCATCAGTCCGAGCAAGCAATAATGATAACTTTGACCAGAGTGATGACAGTAAGGAGAGTTGACAGGGTTAGATTTGTTCGAGAATGATGTCTAGATTCCTGGCTTCTGAACTTCCATGAACGATGGCACCACTCACTATGGTAAGGGTGACTGAAGGAGGTTGCAGATACCTTCATAAGTTGGGTTTGGGGCATGTTGTCTTTGGAGTCCTTGTGAGGCTTCCTGGTGAAGATATCAAGTAGGCCAAATACACAGGTCTGAGATTCTGGAGAGACTCATTCAAACTGGAAATATGAATTCAAGGGTCATTGATACATAGATGATAACTGTGGCAAAGAGATCAAATACAGGATCAGAAGAGAAAGAATTCTGGAAAGAAGCTTTAAGGAACTCCAATATTTAAAGACTGGGTAGAGTAAAATGAGCCAGCAAAAGAAGTCTGAAAAGGGCAAGAGGGAATAAAACCTCAGGAGAATGGCTTTATTTCAGAAGACAAGGAAAAAGATTGTTTTAAGAACAGAATGATTCGCTGTTGTGAAATCAGCTGAGGAATCGAGTATAATGCAGGCTGAACAGTATCCTTTAAATGCCAGGCCCTAAGGATGATTGGTGGACTTAGCAGGAGCTATTTCAAGAATGATGGGGGTAGAAGCCGGATTGAAAGGGGTAAGGAGTGTGTAGGAAGTGTGTTGTTCAACAAAAATTTGCTATTTTATGAGCCTTTCATATGTGTGCTCATTATCTAACAGGATGTGGCAATTATGTATGAATAATATTCAGTTGCCTGGTTATGCTGTACGTTTGTTATTGATGAAAGAAAAAGAGAAAGAAAGAGGAAGGAAGGAAGGGAGGGAGGGAGTGGAGGGAAGGAAGGAGGGAGAGAAGAAGGGAGGGAGGGAGGGAGGGAGGGAGGGAAAGACATTAAATTAACTCAATGGCAAAAAGTGACAACTGCAAATGGAAATGCTGGCAAGTGATCTAAGGGTACTAGCATTACCTTCCGTTTAAGACTCAGGGGTAAGATTTCACCCAAAACAGTGGTAACATGAAATACTTCACTGCATTGGAAGAGCAGACATTTACCTGACACAAATTCTGTCTTGTGAAACACTCTGCAGCTTGTTAAGTAGTATGTTCTAAGGTCTCTCTCCTCAGCATGGCCAATTAAAGAAAGGAAGAAAAGGCCGTTTACAATTAAGAGATATGCTTGCCTCCAGAATTATTTTGCTTTTATCACATTAACTTAACAAACATTACATTAAACTTACAGTCACCTAGTAAAAGGTCTTTTGGGGTAGAATTCTAATTATTTTTATTCACTGTGCACAAGTATGGCATGTGATTTAAAAGAAAATATTCACATTTTAAAAAACCTATATTTTGTCCATCATAATTTCTCCTTCAATTCATGGTCTAAATTGCATTAGTCCTTCGAGCCCCACCTCACATCCTCCGGCTCAATCCCTTCCACTGATTTAATCCTGTTTTCAACCACTAGGTCTTCTGCTACTCTTGAGGTTCCTCCAATATCATTTTCCTCTGGGACACTCTCCAACTCTCAGTTTCCCCTTTTCCCATCTCTCACTGCCTAGCACCAGTTGGAGGAATGATTCATACTTTCCCAACACCCCAAAGCCCTAGAGTAGAGAATGAACTTTTTAGTCATAAGTTTTATGGGACAAAAGAGCGGAACACTGCTTCCAGGAAGCTCAGTAATAAGGATCTGTCCTGAGTGTCCCCTATACACCCTTATATCTCTAGGTAAACCAATCAGTCTACACATAATAGGTAACATTCATTCATTTCCTCCCAACTTCTATTAGCAGTTCTCTCTTTTATACTTTAATATTCTTAGAAAGACCCATTTGAGCAGACACCCATCAAACTAAAACATAAAAGTAAATGCCAACAGAGGAACTGAGTTCTAATAATCTAGATCCTTACAAATTTTAGACTTTTTGAACCTCTCACAGTGAAGGGAAAGAACTTTCAGAAGACAGTTTCTCTTTCACCACGAGGGCTAAGAAGTAGTAGTGCTGGGAGATTATATGGAGGAGAAGGGAAACAAAACAGAAAGAGTGAGAAGAGATTGCATTGTCTGGTCCAGTTCTCCTGGCTCCTCCCTCAACTGGTCTTCACTGAAACAGAAGAATCAAAAAAGGCTGAGAAAACTAGTTTGTTTCTAAAAGTAAAAATAGTAACCTTCTAAATTTTATTTGAGCATTTACTGTTTCCTCAATCCCAAACTATGGTATATTAGATGTGTTGCATTTGCTCACATATTTTTTTTCAACATCAATTCACGTATTGGCCACTTTTTGGAGCCAACAATTGTAAGGAAAGAATAAAATCTGTGACTCACCACCAAGACTTTCATTAGTCTTCTTTCAGCCACCAGGATCCAGTTCCTATAAATAATCTCTTCCCTGATCCTGAGGACTCCCTGCTGCTTATTATAAATATGCAGTACTTTATATTTTTGTCGTCATTATTCTCAACTCTTCCATGCTCCAATCCTCTTGTTTTTCAGCACCGGATCTTTACCCTAAATGAACTCATCTTGCTGATATCCATATTTTTGTGCCTTCATTTCCCCCTATTATTTAGGGCAAAATCTTGCCATATTCTGTGATTTATCCTTTTCTCTCAATTTCCCAAATCCAATCAGTTATTAAGTCATATAATAATAGCAACCATCCTGTGAATTCCTATTGCCTACTAAGATGTGGTTATAAAAAATGGGGCCACACTGCATGCTGTTTTGCAAAGAAGTGAAGCTTTTTTGTTCTCTAATACTGCTCTGACTTTTCCTCATAAGCCTTATTTGAAAAGTAGCAGAAAAAAGTCCCCTAAATATTAGTCCAGTCCAGCCAATAGGACAATTTAACCGGTTCCTTTAGGTACATGCAGCCTCTTCCTCTTGGGATAAAAATATTTGATCTCTCATATATCTAACTGTTTCCCTCTGCTCCTCTCCCAGATGGCATCTTGGCGACATCTCCTCCTGGTGAGGCGTCTAAATGAGATCCTTGGACGGAACAGTGTACCCTCTGTTCTGCTCACTGGGTTGTCTTCTGAACTGGTGCCAATGAGTCAACACTGGTCTCATCTCTGGGAATTCTGGCTGCATCTTTTTTTGAAGTCTGTGATTTATAACTCAGGCCCAGTCATCTGCCTTGATGCTTTGCTCCCACTGGTGCTAGAGACCTTCTAATGGTTACAATTTCTCCCATTGGCTGCTGTTTTAAGCTGGTCACTTGGAGCCTCTGTGGTGGGTTACCACGCCCCTACGGAGACTGTACCAATGGCAGGACCACAATGGCTCTCTGCTCAACTGTTTTCTGTGGCTCCACCATGGTCATCTGGGACATTCTGTTTCCAGTTCACAGCACACAGAAATCAAAAACAGCTCAGAAAAAGTCAACTCTGGCTTTCCTTCTACCTCAACAAGCTACAAAGATGGAGTTACTTTGGTTGAGCACCACCTACACTCTTAGACTCCACAGAATCAATCATTCCTCCAGGGGAAAGAGATCCACCCAGGGATCCCTACCCCTGGCCCTCCTGCCTCCCTCCATCTTCCTCTTCCCATAACCTCTGGAACTGCAGAGGTCAAGTCCACTGCACCCTTTTCTTCCTGAGTGGATAGAGCCTCCCTTATATAAAACACCAATTCAGCCATGCTTGCCTCTTGATTTGTTAAGGTGGAAAATAAAGAAATTTTTACCTCCCTCCACCAAAGCCTGTTCTATAAATGCAGTCTTAATACAAAATTTTATTTTGGATACCAGATGCTGGAGTAATACTTGTTTTTGCTTTCCATCCCTGCTGTAAGTACAACTCCCTACACACACACACACACACACACACACACACACACACACACGCACACAGGAAATGCGTGGTATGAGCTGGCTAGAGAGGCCATCATGTGCTAAAAAATGCAAAAAGGACAGGCACATTTGTATTTGTTTCTCAAAATATTGCACACATTGTACTCATTATCCCTAATCCTCACAGCTTTAAGAGCTTGTTTTAACAAATAGAGATAAAGTTATTTACTTATGTTCATATAGCAAGTGACACAGTCAGGATTCAAAGCCAGGTCTGACCAACTTCAAAACTCAAAATCTTTCTACTATACCAGGAAGCCTCTCCAGAGACTCTCCCATTCATCCTTTCCTCTCCATTTCTTCTGTTGCTCTGCTAATCAGGGCCTTCTTGCTTCAATTGTAGTTGCTGCCACTTGGTCTTTTTCCTCTAGTCTCTAACCCTAACCCTAACCCTATCACCATGGTTGTCATCTCTCTTAAATGGCTGCCTGGTTAATTTCCCTGCAGCTCAGTCCCAGATATGGCAGTCATTTGCTCAAAAAACTTTTACTGCCTCCCTGCCTGCAAAATGAATTCAAAACTCTTAGCAATGCGTGAGGGATGGTTTGCAAAACTGGTCATCACTCTTCCTATCCCTGTGTGCACACCCCTTTGTCGTATGACTTTCCACTTCTCCCATCAAGAGATAGAATCTATTTTTCCACTTTTGGAATCTGGACTTGGCCATATGACTTACTTTGGCCAATGGAACATTAGAAAATGTGACATATCTGAGACTTACAAAGTGCTTGCACATTGGGCTTGCTTTCTCTTGCTATCTTTGGACTCCTGAGTCAACCCACATGAAGAAGCCCATGATTGCATGCTGGAGAATGAGGCCTACTAGAGAATGGAGCAGAGCCATAGATCTCTAGAACAGAGATCAGCAAACTCCAGCCACAGACCAAATCCAGCCTGCCATCTGTTTTGGTACAGCCTGAGCTAAGAAGGTTTTCATAGAAAAATATTAATAGTTGATTTGTGCATTAATTTTGTACCCTGCAACTTTACCAAATTCACTGATTAGTTCTAGTAGTTTTCTGGTGGTATCTTTAGGATTTTCTGCATATAGTATCATGTAATCTGTGAACAGTGACAATTTTACTTCTTCTTTTCCAATTCATATTCTTTTTATTTCTTTTTCTTCTCTGATTGCCATGGCTAGGACTTCCAAAACTGTGTTAAATAATAGTGGTGAGAGTGGGCAGCCTTGTCTTATTCCTGATCTTGGTGGAAATGCTTTCAGTTTTTCACCATTGAGAATGATGTTTGCTGTGGGTTTGTCTTGTATGGCCTTTATTATGGCCATACCTTGTATGGCCCACCTTCTGGAGAGTTTTTATCATAAATTGCTGTTGAATTTTGTCAAAAGCTTTTTCCACATTTCTTGAGATTATCATATGGTTTTTATTCTTCAATTTGTTAATATGGTGTATCACATTGATTTGCATATATTGAAGAACCTTTGCATCACTGGGATAAATCCCACTTGATCATAGTATATGATCCTTTTAATGTTCTGTTGGATTCTGTTTGCTAATATTTTGTTCAGGATTTTTGCATCTATGTTCATCAGTGATATTGGCCTGTGGTTTTCTTTATTTATGATATCTTTGTCTGACTTGGTATCAGAGTGATGGTGGCCTCGTAGAATGAGTTTGAGAGTGTTCCTCCCTCTGCAATTTTTTGGAAGAGTTTGAGAAGGATAGGTCTTAGCTCTTCTCTAAATGTTTGATAGAATTCTCCTATGAAGCCACCTGGTTCTGGACTTTTGTGTGTTGGAAGATTTTTAATTACAGTTTCAATTTCATTACTTGTGATTGGTCTGTTTATATTTTCTATTTCTTCCTGGTTTAGTTTTGGAATGTTGTACCTTTCTAAGAATTTGTCCATTTCTTCATGGTTGTCCATTTTATTGGTATATAATTGCTTGTAGCAGTTTCTTATGATCCTTTGTATTTCTGCTGTGTCAACTATAATTTCTCCTTTTTCATTCCTATACTCTAACAAAGAAAGACCAGAAAGAGAAATTAAGGGAACAATCCCATTTACCATTGCAATAAAATGAATAAAATACTTAGGAATAAACCTACCTAATGAGGCAAAAGAACTGTACTACAAAAACTATAAAACACAGATAAAAGAAATCAAAGATGACACAAACAGATGGAGAGATATACCACATCCTTGGACCAGAAGAATCAATATTGTGAAAATGACTATACTACCCAAAGAAATCTACAGATTCAATGCAATCCCTATCAAACTACCAATGGCGTTTTTCACAGATTTAGAACAAAATATTTTAAAATTTGTATGGAAACATGAAAGACCCTGAATAGCCAAAGCAATCTTGAGAAAGGAAAACAGAGCTGGAAGAATCAGGCTCCCTGACTTCAGACTATACTACAAAGCTACAGTAATCAAGACAATATGGTACTGGCACAAAAACAGAAATATAGATCAATGGTACAGGATAGAAAGCTCGGAGATAAACACACGCACCTATGGTCACCTAATCTATGACAAAGGAGGCAAGAATATACAATGGAGAAAAGACAGCCTCTTCATTAAGTGATGCTGGGAAAACTGGACAGCTACATGTAAAAGAATAAAATTAGAACACTCCCTAACACCATACACAAAAATAAACTCAAAATGGACTAAAGACCTAAATGTAAGACCAGACACTATAAAACTCTTAGAGGAAAAAATAGGAAAAACACTCTTTGACATAAATCGCAGCAAGATCTTTTTTGACCCATCCCCAGAGTAATGAAAATAAAGACAAAAATAAACAAATGGGACCTAATTAACTTTAAAAGCTTTTGCATAGCAAAAGAAACCATAAACAAGATGAAAAGACAATCCTGGGAATGGGAGAAAATATTTGCAGATGAAGCAACTGACAAAGGACTAATATCCAAAATATACAAACAGCTCATGCAGCTCAATATTAAAAAAACAAACAACCCAATCAAAAAATGGGTAGAAGACCCAAATAGACATTTCTCCAAAGAAGATAGACAGATGGCCAAGAGGCACATGAAAAGATGTTTAACATCACTAATTATTAGAGAAATGCAAATCAAAACTACAGTGAGGTATCATCTCACACTGCTCAGAATGACCATCATCAGAAAATCTACAAACAACAAATGCTGGAGAGGATGTTGAGAAAAGGGAACCCTCCTGCACTGTTGGTGGGAATGTAAACTGATATAGCCAGTATGGAGAACAGTATGGAGATTCCTTAAAAAACTAAAAATAGAACTACCATATGACCCAGCAATCCCATTACTGGGCATAACCCCTAAGAAAACCATAATTCAAAAAGACACATGTACCCCAATGTTCACTGCAGCACTATTTACAATAGCCAGGACATGGAAGCAACCTAAATGTCCATCAACAGATGAATGGATAAAGAAGGGATGGTACTTATATATAATGGAATATTACTCAGCAATAAAAAGAAACAAAACTGGGTCATTTGTAGAGATGTGGATGGACCCAGAGTCTGTCATAGAGAGTGAAGTAAGTCAGAAAGAAAACAACAAATATCATATATTAATGCATATATGTGGAATCTAGAAAAATGGTACACAGATGAACCTATTTCCAGGGCAGGAAGAGAGACAGAGATGTAGAGGAAATACATGTGGACACAGGGGAAAAGAGGGTGGTGGGACAAACTGGGAGGTTAGGATTGATATATTGACACTACCATGTGTATCATTGATAGCTACTGGGAACGTGCTGTATAGCACAGGGAACTCAGCTCAGTCTGTGAGGACCTAGATGGGTGGGATGGAGGGTGAGGGTGGGAAGGAGGTCCAAAAGGGAGGGGATATATGTATACATATAGCTGATTCACTTCATTGTACAGCAGAAACTAACACAACATTGTAAAGCAACTATACTCCAATTAAAAGAAGAAGATTGATTTGATGATAGGGAATCCTACCTTTGAACCTAATTAAGTATGGTATTACCCCTTCCCCCCCAAAAAAATGTTCCATTATCCTCATTAGAAGACCTGTATCACAAAAAAATACTCAATTTTTGTTTTATTTTTAATTTTGTCCATAAAAAATCTATGGAGATAGTTTTCTCTCTTGTTATATATGTACCTACATAATACCCTCAATGTTTTCTTTTGGCCTGAAAAGTCCAACATATTTACTACCTGATCCTTTATAGAAGAATTTTGCTGAACCTGTTCTCGAGCAACCAGCCTGCCAACCACCAAACCTTGAAGAATGCCATTTTAGAAAACCTGCCCAGCCACACTGCTGATGTACTGCAGAAGTCAGCTGACTGTGCCCAAACCAGGTAACCCACAGAGTCATGAGAAGTAACAGATGTTTGCTGCTTTGAGATACCAAGTTTAGGGGTGGTTTGTTATGCAGCAAAACCTAATTTATTCATAGTGCATGCAAGCTGTTCTATGATCTGGCTTAGATCCCTGTATCCATATCACCTCACCACTAAACTATGTTCAGAAACCTCAGTTCCATTCTATTTCACAAACCCACCCTGTCTGTCTGCTTAGCCTTCAGCCTTCCTTCAGCCTAGCACATGCTCTTCCCCCAAGCACTTCTTTTGGAATCTTGCTCATTAGTGATGACCTCTTCTGTGAAGCCTTCATGAGTCTCCTGGTCACACATAAATTCATGCTGTGCTGATACCTAAAGCGACGTTTCCTAGATGATAGGTTCCATGTGTTTTTCATCTTTATGTCCCATATACTTGACCACAATATTTGTTAAATCATATGTCTCGATTCTACTTTCACAGCTTTGTCTCCGTGAGCCCCACACATACAGCCTTATATCACTCTTGAAGATATCTATGATTTTTGTTTCACAGTTTAATATTTTAACCCTCAGAAAAATATACTCTAAAAAGTGACACCCTGACACACTTCAGGCAAAGGTATTCTTACCAATTTATTTGATTTGTCAATTTCTGGTTTGAGACTATCACAGGGAACAAATTTGAATTATGTACCGCATTTTGATGAACTCAAAGCACACTGCTTTGTGAATGGGATAAAGAGGCAGCAAATTTTACTCTTCTTCACTCTTCTGTGCTCATTGTGCTATTTCCATAGGTCCCAAAACCCTCTCAATTTTCACTTTTATTTTGGCCTGAGGATGTTTTTCTGTGCTATTACTTTATTTTTAAATGTGGTTTGAGTACAAGGTAACCATGAATCACAAAGAGGTTGCCTGCCAAAAGTGGATCATCTGACTCTTCACTGCCTTCCAACAAATGACTCCTTCATACCCCACCACCAGCACCCCGACTATCACATCCTCTCTTCCTCCTTTGTGAAGTACAATAAACCTTCCTTACACTGAATTTTATGTTCCAAAGTAAAACATTAGAGTTCACTAGTATATTTTTCTATTCGTGCAAATGCTTTTGGACATCTCAGTTTAAGATGAGGTGCTTTACAATTTTTCCATTAAAATTAACAAAAAAATTTTTTTATTTTGATGCTTTTTAACTTAGTGACAAAGTTTTGGAGGAAAAACATATTCTATCCTTTCCTTCCTTCTTTATTTTTTTTAAAATAAATTTTATTTATATTTTTGGCCGCACTGAGTCTTCGTTTCTGTGCACAGGCTTTCTCTAGCTGCGGCGAGTGGGGGCTACTCTTCTTCGTGGTGCACAGGCTTCTCATTGCTGTGGCTTCTCTTGTTGTGGAGCACAGGATCTAGGCACGCAAGCTTTTAGTTACAGCACGTGGGCTCAGTAGTTGTGGCTCGAGGGAAGGCTCAGTAGTTGTGGCTCATGGGCTTAGTTGCTCTGTGGCATGTGGCATCTTCACAGACCAGGGCTAGAACCCATGTCCCCTGCATTGGCAGGCAGATTCTTAACCACTGCGCCACAAGGGAAGCCCCCTTCTTTATTTTTAACAAATATTTAGGAGTGACTAATGTATACACAGTGACTGCAACCCTTCTCCATGGCTCTCTGTTACTTTAACGCAGTGGTTCTCAAGAGCTTAGGGAATAAATTTCCACCCCCACCCCCAAGGCATTTGGCAAAGTCTGGAAATAGTTTGGTTGTCACAATTCAGGAGTGTGGGAGTGGGAATACTATGGGCAATATTGGTAGAGCCCAGGGATGTTACTAAACATTCTGCAATGCACAGGGTAGCCCCCGACAACAAGGAATTATCTGCCCCCAAATGTCAACAGAGCTGAGGTTGAGAAAACTTACTCTAAGGTATCCCATATTTCCTGTCACAAGATCATTGTTCACAGTAGAATATTTCCCTCTTGTCATTCCTCTTGACCTCCATATCAACCGTTGAGAATTCTAAGCGCCCATTTTGTAAAGTTATGGAAAAGATCCCTTTGTGATACCTCTTTCATTCCTGCTACAGAATGTGATGTCTCCTTTCTCTTGAACCCCACAGTATTTCATCTGTGCCTTTCTCACGGATCATGTCAAGCTACTGATCGCTGATCACATTATTTTCTTCATGAACCTAGTGCTCTTTATTGGAAACTTGGGAAAGTCTCTTAATCTCATTGGGCCTCAACTTTGTCATTTGCATAATAAGGGGGGAAGATGTGATGTCTCTAATACTCTTTCCATCTCTGCTCTTTTGATCCCCTCCTTATCAATGGTGTGTGATCCCTGTCCCCACATACCAGTATTCAAATGAAGTCCTACCTCTGAAGGATTCTTGTTCCAACTTGTCACAACATCCACTATCATCCATTAAAATTCTTTTCATAATTATAGATCTCTAGCTCAGTGTGGGGGGGGGAATTGAGAAAAAGCAGTGACTAAGAAGTTATTGATAGACCCATAGAGATTACAGTGGTTTAAATATGAATATCTCAAGTGGTTACAAATATCAAGAGGAGAGGGCTACATCTCTATTTCATTCTACATTTTTTTAGTCCTTTAATCCAAGTGGAATTTAAAACACTGTCCTACCACTTATCCCTATAATCTGTCTGCTAAGCATGGTTTTCTGAACCTTGGAAACAACCTACATATTATGTAAGTAATGAGGTGTAATATCATAAAAAGTGAGATAATTATATACTATTTTAAAGACATAACTAAATTGCTTACATTTTTTAGTCAAAGTAGCAACATATTTCAGCTTTATGTTTAGTCAAAATAGAGATGTGGGAAATAGGGTTTTTTTATAACTTGTCAGTCTATTTATAATTTTTTTAATAAGTCATTCCATGATTAACCACATAGTCTCTTTCAATTAACTTCACCTCATACTGTTCTTCAGAAACTTTAATTACACCTTAGATGATTATTCAGAACACCTGCTCTTGTGGGTTTCAGTAATTTCAGCCCTGAATATTTTGACAGAAAGAGCTATAATCATTGAGAATTTTATGGTTTTTTAAAAAGTATTCTGTGCCCCCACCTTTCTAGCTAACTACAGCCTGTTTTATATGACATGACTTTTTGCTTACTGAAGCTACTGTCCTTCACCTTTCATCTTGGGTTACTAATTTAGGGAAATCTGTATACTTAACCTGAAAACCGAGAGCATGAAGAAGTCTAGTGTCCCCACTCCCAGTTTATATGACATATACCAGGTCACCACCATTTTGGAAAACAAAAAAGACATATCTGAGCGTTGGATTCCCAGAAAGCCCATTCTCCTATCTAATGATATCATTAGGCAAGATGTGTCAAGTTTTCAGTGAGATAAAGAATACCATCCATACAATGACATTTTTATTTCAACATAAATAATTTAAATGTAAATGTCTATATAAAGTTTGTACACACATCTTGTGTATTTACCTGGCCTAATGGTCAGTGGTAACAATTGGATGTCAGTTGCACATACAATTCCCTATTATGACTAAACTTCTCCTGTCAATCTCATTCATAACTGACATATGTTAAGTTTCAAATTTTTAACCCTCTCTGTTGGCAAGTTGAAGACAAATTAGAAATGTGGGATCGGGCAGTATTAATTTCCTTTGGTGGCTTTGAACAAGTTTGGTGGCATATATCTTAAGCCACCTCATTTCACCTGAGAAGCTATACATACCATTTAGTGCTCTAAGCAAATAGGCCTAACTCCAAAGGGACAAAGCATTCATCAGTATTGATGATTTATTGTTCTTTTTGTAATTAATCAGATGTGAATACATTTAACATCATTCCTACTCATCCCACCACTACTCCAACTTTCCCAAATTTTTTTATGATAAAGTCCAATATATATCTAACCACTACAAACTCGAGTTCATAAACTAAGACATTTCCTTATGCTAGTCTTAAAACTGAAATTATGCGATTAGTATAATTAAAAGAAAAGTTTTGAATTTTATGTCCAAGTGCAATATGAAAACAATCAACACAAAAAGAGATGTCAGATGGGAAATTATGCATGTACAGTAGTCCATGAATCCAAAATTTGGAATTTCTATTACAGCGACCGCTATATCAGTGGACTATGTCTTGTGAAATTACTTGGTATGATCTAACAGCACATTACAAGCACAGTGCTGTTTTCACTACTTGACCTAGTTTTTACTACTCAGGGCAGCAAATGTTAAATGAAATGCTTTCTTTCCTTCCCCGCATTCACTCTCCTCCCTGCCATAAACAGCATCAAAACAGATTTAGTTTTTATTTTAGTTTTCTATGACTAGCTCTACATCCTTTTGGCACAATAAGTAAACATTCACTCCATATTTTTTGAGATACAAGCTGTATCTCATCCCCAGAGTACAAAACACAGAGGCCATCCATTACAGTGACCAAAACATTTTTGCCAAAAGCAGCATTAGTGGCATCTACCACAATTAAATCCTAATAGTACTCAAGCTTTGAATTAAGATGCTGCCCTTGACCTTTGGGAAAGGTGATTTGCCATTAGGTTTATTAGAGTAGCTCTGAAACATGTTAGAAAAGCATTTTTCTTAAATGCAAGATGGATGGGAGTCTAGATGTAATCAAGGGTAGGTTCATTTAGCCCAGCTGTACAATTGAGATTTTGACAGAAGACTGATATTAGAGTCAGAGATTCATCAAATTTAAGAGCCAGAACAAACATTGAGAAAATCTCCTCCACTCTGAAAAATAAATAAATCTCCAAATAGAAAAAGCAGATGCAAGAATTGATTACTGTGAGGAAATTCAACCTGTACCCCAAAAGTCAACGTTTAGTACTTAAAATAGGGGATCAGAGAGAAAGTGATACAAATTGCTGCTTTCTGTGCTACCTCCATTTTTATCAAAGGCGGTAATCTAACAAAAGAAATCATTTGTGCTTAGCAGCTACTTTCTGGGAAAAATAAATTTCTCTGGTGTTTCAGCTTCAAGATCTCTTGGTTACTACCTCACATCCCCCCTCCACAATAGTCATTTCTTAGTAGAGGACTGAGCAGCAAAGTGAAGCAGCCTTTGGACACTGGCTACCGTCAGACTGGAACGGCATTTGTACCACTCGACAGAAACAAATGGAATAATCACCAGGTTTTAAATCATGAGGATAGCATAGAAACTACCCACAGCTATCACTGCTGATGAGCACAGCTCCCAATCCAATAGTGAAAATGATCTGTGTCCTTGACAACACATAACCTCAGTTATATTCTTCCCCCTCTCCTTTTCTTCCCTTCCATGTACACCTCAAAGATGGAGACACTTTTACCTCTTCCACTGATGACTAGACTACAGTTAATCTCTGGATTGGTAGGAAAGTGAAAGAACACAGGTAGCTCTGATGTATCTGCCAAGTCAGCTGCTGATGGCCTGGACACCTGAAGGTAGGGGATGGATTTTTTTTTTAAGGAACCATAGAAAGTTGGACCCCTATGGTCTTAGTTTTATTCTCCTATCACAGGTCAAAAATTCCCAGAGTTTTGGAGACCAAGTCCAATTTTTACTCATAAGCTTATTTTAAATTTCCAAGGGAAAAGATTGCTAAAGAAATAATCTGTAATCTGGAATTCCTTCAAAATTTGAAGTCAACTCACTATATTTCAGCACACATCTGTGCAGCACCGACAGTGGGCAAGGAGGCAGGATGTTGTGGTTGAAAGGACATAAGACAAGCTATGAACTTGAATCCCAGGTTAGCCAATTGCTGGCTATACTTGGGTTGTCACATAAACCTTTGAGCCTCTCTTTCATTATCTTTAAAATGAAAGCAATGACCTGGATTATAGAATTGCTCTGAACACCGAATGAGGTGAATATGTGCAGAAGGTCCCAGCAACATCAGTTATGACCATTTTAGTTACACTTATACCTTTTCACCCCTCCAAGAGCAATACTGAATATAACTGGGAAGGTATAGCTTGACTGAAGAAGCAGTTTAAATGAGCATCATTTCCTAATGATTTCAGAGAAGGGGCTATGTAAAGTCTTTTTAAAGTTAACCACCCTTCTCAAGTAATCCTTCACTTTATTTAAAATGTTTTTTTTTTAATCCTTAATCCTCTTTTATAAGCAGCTGGTATTCCAATCATGGATATTGCCTCATGAGTTCTTCCTGACCTGGAATGAAAATGTGCATTAAGGAGAAAAAAATTGCAACCAGTATATTATATTTATGGTTTACTTTGCCAGGGAAAACATGGAATGACTTTTATTTTCTTAGTGGATCCAGCTTCTCTTTGTTATTCACTATTAATTTTTTTGTGAGTAGGAAGCTGACATTTAGATATATTCTGCCTCATATTGGCTGAGCATTATTCAAGGGTTTTCCACAGACTAAAACCTCCTCCTTTGTTTAATTACATGTGTATCTTATTACCCCCAAACATGTTTCTAGGTTATAAAATGTCCTGAGACCATTGTTGGGGGTCGGGGGTAGGAAGTGATTAAGATAATAGAGCTACAATACAGTTATTTGTCCCGGGCACTTGGATCAGCATGCTTATTCTTGTAAAAAACAACTTCCTAAGCTCAAAGACTGAATTGGAATTCTTCTTTATCTTTAAGGACAAAAATTGCCGGTTCTATGGTTATTTTGCTTCCCAATGGATCATTGGCTTAGTTTCATTCATCTTTGTTTTCACATCACTTACTGTAGTGAAACACAAAAATTTCTTTTAAAAGAAAAGTAATTCTAAAAAGGTGTTTAGCTTGATATCTGCTATGCATATTCTAGAGCTATTTCCACAGCTTCATTTTTTGTTGTTGTTGCTCTAGGTTTTAAATGAGAAATGTATTGAGTCTTATTCCCCACTGACTATAGCTTTGGTGTATTAATATAAAGACAGAGAGTGTATTAATCATATTTTTTAAATTGTTGTATATTTTATGATGCTTTGACATCTTGGTGGTTTGTGGACCTGGGGAGGGACTGCCCCTATCAGCTAGTTCTTAGAGATAGCAAACAACTTATCCTGAGAAAGCTTTTGCTATGCAAACAAACCTATCCCAAGCCCATACCCCCACTTGCCCCTTTTATCAAGGTCCTACAGTCCAGAACACTAACTCCCTGCCCTAAAATACCCCAAGGCCAGGTACTAGACTGCTAAAGACCACACTACAGCCCAGAAATTGAATTGAAATTATTCAAAATAACCAGTTCTAAACCTGCTCACCTTTCCTGTCCTGTTCCTGTTCCATAGCCTTTTGCCTTTGTTTTCCCCTTGCTCCTTTGCCACCTGACTGATCTTGGTGCATCCCCATGTGACCCTGAAACAGGAGGGAAGGAGGCAGGGCACAATCTTTGAAAGAATGAAATAGCCCAAGGACATGACATAAACTGATTAGAACCAAATGGGTCCAAGATGGTGGACAAGTCAACTTTTTCCACTAGACTTTGAGCCTTAGTATACGCTCACATCAGCAAGCTAAATGACACACCCACAGGCACCATGACAGGTACAAGACTGACCATAAGGATCAAAAAGTGGGTGGTGGGCCAATTCCTGGAAATCCCCACCCCTCCCTAAAATAGCTGGAATACTCCTCCCACTCATTAGCCTATGAAATTACCCACCCCTATAAAAACTGACAGCCCCATACCCTGGTGCCTTTCTCGCCTTCTGAGATGGCCCATGCTCTGTCTTGTGGAGTGTGTTTCTCTCTAAATAAATCCACTTCTTGCCTATCACTTTGTCTCTCACTGAATTCTTTCTGTAAGCCCTGAAACTAAGTGTGTGATCTCAGTTGGAAGACTCTGGGTTTTGGCCAGGTTCGAGTCCTGGCTGCGTGGGTTCAAGTCCCAATCTGGGTTTTGGCTGGCTTCGAGTCCTGGCACACGCGTCAAGTCCCAATCTGAGGTACATGGTTTCAGCCCTGGGTGGCATGGCATGCTCCTCCTCCTGGGAACCTTAAACTATCTTTTCAATGGCAGTTGTCTCCTGATCCATTGACCTCCTAAACATGAATAACAATAAAACCTGTACTTTAGAACAGGAGAGAGAAAAGCAGAAGAATGAGAAGACAAAGATGAAGATGAAGAAGAAGGAGGAGGAAAAGAGGAAAAAGGAAAGCAAGGGAGGAGAGAGAGAACAAAAGAGGGGAGGAAGAGAGAGATAAGATTTGCCTTTGCAAAGCTTTTAATCCAAATGGGAAGGACAGGACCCAGCATAATGCATTTAATAATAGAAATAAACTGAATATTTACTAAGTAAGGGACAACAGGGTGGCAGAGTTAAGACTCTTCATAAGACAGCAAAAGTTAATTGTATTTGTACACAATATTGAGTGGAAATTGAAATCAATAGACTGTTAATAGTAATAACATTTAACTTGAAATATGAAGGTCCAATTTTCCCATCTTTAAATAAAGAAAATTAGTACAGTAGCACCTACTCTGCACAGTCATTCTCTTCCTTTTCTATCAATATCTCTCACACTAAATTAAGTATATCATGTAAAGGGACTTCTATGTCAGTAGTAAGGTGACAATAGGATACTAAAGGATTTTCCAAGGAAAAAGGTCAGACTGTATAATCTCCATCAATAGTGAACACGGGGATTAATTTTGGAGACTTATCATAAAGTATCTTAGGGATTATAAATTACAAGGTCTGGATTGAGGCAGATACTTTATTTTTTTTAAGGCTCTATATTTCTTTATCCATTCATCTGATGATGGACACTTAGGTTGCTTCCATGTCCTGGCTATTGTAAATAGAGCTGCAATTAACTTTTTGAATTATGGTTTTCTCAGGGTATATGCCCAGTAGTGGATGTGGCACATATATACATGGAATATTACTCAGCCATAAAAAGAAACGAAATTGAGTTGTTTGTAGTGAGGTGGATGGACCTAGAGTCTGTCATACAGAGTGAAGTAAGTCAGAAAGAGAAAAACAAATACCGTATGCTAACACATATATATGGAATCTAAGAAAAAAACAAAACAAAACAAAAAAAACAACGGTCATGAAGAACCTAGGGGTAAGAGAGGAATAAAGACACAGACCTACTAGAGAATGGACTTGAGGATATGGGGAGGGGGAAGCGTAAGCTGTGACAAAGTGAGGGAGTGGCATGGACATATATACACTACCAAGCATAAAATAGATAGCTAGTGGGAAGCAGCCGCATAGCACAGGGAGACCAGCTCGGTGGTTTGTGACCACCTAGAGGGGTGGGATAGGGAGGGTGGGAGGGAGGGAGATGCAAGAGGGAAGAGATATGGGAACATATGTATATGTATAACTGATTCACTTTGTTATAAAGCAGAAACTAACACACCATTGTAAAGCAATTATACTCCAATAAAGATGTTAAAAAAAAAAAAAGCCCTACAGTTGATTCTGATATGAACTTTCCATTGAGAACCCTTGAAATACTTTTTCTTAGGAGGTATATTTGTTGTATGAGATTATGATGCTGCCATATTTCTAATCATTCTTTTTTTGTAAATTCAATGAAATTTTATTTCATACCTACAAGGTACCATGTACTAAGCTAGGCACCAAAGATACAAAAAATGAGATGCAATTCATGATCTCAGAGATGTCTTTAGTGAAAGACACAAATGTCAAAAAAATATAACTATTAGGAGAAAGAGATGCTATTATTTTAACATATTTACTGTGCAATGGAAGCTCAAAGGAAGTAGCTCTGCCATGACCCTACTATGGCTTCAACTGCAACTAGTTTTTTACTGCCAAACATAAAGAGCATTTCGGTACAAGCTATGAATCTTTTGCTTTCAAGCAGCTAATCTTTACTAGTAGTTCCCAATCCCTAATAGGTCCCAGTGCATACTACCATTGCCAAAAGGCCTGGTTCAAATCTCTGAGCACAGCCTCTCAGACTGGAGGATGCCTGAGTTCTAATTATGAATTCTTCTGTACCGTACATTGTCCCCAGTGGGCAATTTCTTAATACCCATGACCTAGTTCCCCAGTCTATAAAACTGGCATAATAATATTTACCTGCTTTTTATGATCTGATATTCAGCATTTATATAGCATTTTTATTTTAAAGAGGACTTATAATCATTACTTAGTTTTTTCTAACTAGCTGTGCCTGCCTCACAGGGATGGCATGAAGGTTAATGAGTTAATGTTGGCTAATGCTTTGAAGATGAGAAGACATTTCCACCATTGTACAATAGCTTACTTTGGCATTATGGGGTTTCCCAAGCTTGCTTGCTGTCAGGGGCAACACTGGGGGTGTGCTGGGCTCTCTCCCCCTACCTCTCTTAAACAGTTCACCAGCAGAACACAGCACTGATTCAGAGAAAACATTTCAAACATACTTATGTCATGTAAGAGAAATCCTTCAGGTGATCATGTAAGAGAAATGCTTCCGGTGATTAGTACAAACTAGGTGGGCAAAGCAGAACCACACTCCCAAGGATCCAAATGTTTCACCTCCAAGTTCTTCCTAACAACAGTGAAATGGTTGGTTGGAGCCAAGGGTATTGGACACTCACCAAGTCAACAGGAAATACAGAATTGCAAGTACTTGTATTGCAACGTGGGAAAAGCACATTTTCCTAATTATGTAGCCAGTAAAAATGTCCATCTCTATTGATTTATTCATTCACTTACTAAGTAAATTGATACCTCTTTAGATGACGTGTGCTATATAGCAGTATGGTTTTTTGCTTTTGTTTTTTTGCTTTAAACATAATCAAACCTTTGACTAATATTGTAACTTTGTGGAATCCATCCTAAGGAAATAATAGGAAAATGGATGGTATTATTTATGATTTTGAAAAAAGGTAAAGGCATAAATATCCAACAATTAGAGAACAATTTTTTTAATTGTATAACATACATAAAATGAAACATTTTTAAGCATTTAAAATTACATTTAAAAGATGTTCATTGATAAAGAGAAATTCTCTAGATAAAATTGTAAAAATACAAGACAGAATATGCCTTCTGATCTAATTTATATGCATCAAAGTTTGTTAACTCTGGGTAGTAGAATTATCAGTGAATTTCAATTTCCTCATTTGATATTTTGACCTTGCTCAATTTTGCAATTTTATATAATAAGCAGTCCTGCTTAACTAATCAGAAAAATTATGGTAGTTTAATGCCAGTTCTGAGACAAGCACTCTTTCATTCAGCCCCTCTCCTACTTATAATGGCATTATTATGAAGACATGCTATTATTTATAATGGTTACCACTTACTTAGCATTGGCTTGTGTGATTACAGGTATCATCTCATTGTAAGGCTTTAAAAGTGTCCTCTCCACTGCAGTCTACCCACGTGAACCTTAAAATATTATTTGATTATAGCACATTCTAGGAAGACCCCACCCACAAACACCCATCTTGTATTACAGTTATTTTTAGAGATACTTTCTATCTTAATTTGATTTCTAGATTTTTAGAAACAAAGACTATGTTCTGTACATCTTGTATCCCACATTTCCTAGTACTGAATAAATGTCACTACAAAGAATTGTTCCCATACAGTGTCGTCTTATCTAACTGGACCTAAATCAGCATATTTTATGCCTGTATCTACCTGAAAGGCCTGAAATTCACTTCTTATTGACTGGCAGGCCTAAAACCAACTTGTCTTCTCTTCCATCAATTCATTCATTCAACAAATTCTCACTGACCACCTACTATGTTCCAGGCACTTTTCTAGGCACTGTGTAAAGAGCAATGGAAAAAAAAAAAGCAGAGTCTCTCCCTCATGGAACTTACACTCTTGTAAGAAAAATTGGTAATATACAAGACAAGATATGTGTATGATCAATGGTAATAAGGAAAAGGAAAAAACCTAAAGCAGGGAAGAGGCACAGGAAAGGTCAGGAGAGGGGATTGAATTTTAGTATGGCCAGCAAAGGCCTCACTGAGAAAATGGGACTTTGAGAAAAACTTAAAGGTAGTGCAGGAGCAAATTATGTGAATATCTGGGGGAAAACATTCCAGATAGAGAGACTAGTCAGTGCAAAGGCCCTGAGGTAGGTCCATGACTCATGTGTTTCAGAGGGCAAGGCCAATCTGGCTGTGGCTAAATGTAGAGGATCAATGTGTAGAAGATAAAGTCAAATGTTGACAATGGGCCAAAGTGTTTAGGGGCTTGCTGACCACTGTAAGGAATTTAGTTTTATTCTGAAAGGAAAAAAGAGTCACCAGTATATTATGAGCAAAGGAGTGATATGATGATGTGTTTTATCAGTAAAACTTTAACTTCTGTGCTGCAGACAGACAGGCAGGGCAAGGATAGAAGCATTGGAAGGCTTATAATCCAGGTGAAAAACGATGGTGGTTTAGACCAGAGTGACAACCGTGAAGGTGCTAAGAAATGGATTTTGCAGAGAACTTGCTGACGATTGGATATTATTTGCAATAAGAGGAATCTGAATACCTCTGAGGTTTGAACATAAGCAACTCAAATGGTAGATTTACCATAAACTGAGATAAGAAAGATTGTGAGTGGAGGTTTGGGGAAAATATCATGAGATCAGTTTGGGTTGTGTTAAATCTAAAATGAGACTTCCAAGTGGAAATGTTGAATTGACAGTTAGATATACAAGTTCAGGGGTCAGGGATGAGTTCTGGGATGGACAAAGAAACATGAGAATCAACAGTATATAGATGGTGCCTGAAGCCATGATATCATCCAGCATTGCCAGTCATAGTTAGAATCTTATGAAATAATAAGTAAAATGTAAGAAGTCCCTCTTCCCTCAAGGTAGAAAAAAATGATAGTCACGCTTCTCTTATTTGCAGCAAGAGGTTCACTGCCCTAAAATCCCAGGAACGCCAGGGCTCCCTAGATCTCCAGCTGGAACTTTCACCACTAGTACCAGACTTTACCAGTTAGAGTTCTTATTATCCTCCACTACTCTGGCCTTACCACTAAGGGCAAGAAAGTAGCAAAGTTGAAAATAGGTTTGGCCTGTATCAACTAGATCACAAGCTTTGCCATCAGTAGGAGCTTGTTAGAAATACAAAATCCCAGGCCCTATTCTAGACCTATTTCTTATGTACACTACAGTTTGAGGAGTGTTGTACTAAAGAATATTAGGACATAGGGAGGTTCTGGAGCCTCTGGAATGTCCAAAGAATCATCTTGGAGACTCTGCATGCAGGAATTACATGTAATCTCAATATCAGGATGCTGGTGGGTGTGCCTTCAACATCTCTCGCCCTGTGGGAATGGTCAGCACATCTCTCGCTTGAGGATGCCCAGCACAGAGCACACCCACTGGAAGTTCTGCTATTGCTGCATCCAAAATTTTAATACCAGTCTGAGACCATGGTGGTGAGTTTGACTTGCAGAACATAGATCACTGGAAGCTGGGAAAATGAGATACAGCTTATGTTTTGGGGTGGAAGAACTCATAATGTGGAAAATGCTTTCAAAAGATGCTGGTGGCCACAAATATAACAAATATCTTAAGGACTGAAGTTAGATACTGGGAAAATATAGATAAAACATAAAAGCCCGGTATTTTGGGTGGAGTCAGAGATAAAGACATACCTAATTCAGATATATGGACAAACAGTAGACTAACTCAGATATATGGCAATAGTAGGCAAAAAGAAAAAAAAAGTCTGAGCAAGAATGAACCAGAAAATTTGAGTCTAAAGATAGATTCTAAGTCAGCAGTTAGGGCCAAGAACCGAAGAGAAGAAGGTGTGGTGGTTTTGGTTTTGTTTTGCACCAGCTTGGTGAAGCTGAAACTCTATTTCCCAGAATCCTGTTCCTATGTGGTTCTAGGTGGAAATTGGCCAGAAGAGAAATTGGCCTTAGGTACAGGGGGCATAAATGACACAGAAGCCGTTACTCTCTGAGAGTCGTACTGCTTAGATGCAGTAAGAGATGGGTGCACTGGCACTGTGGGGTCCAGCTTGTTTTCCCTTTCCCCCACTCCAGACTTAGCTTTTCTTCCTGACATTTGGCCTGATTGACCACTGGTGACCGCAGGTCCATCCCCCAATGCAGAGATGATGATCTTCTCTTTTCTTTCCACCAGCTCTCCTGTGTGTGCACTCCTAGCAGTGGATGTACCTGGCTTTAGGAGGGTTGCTTAGCAAATATTCTCTGATCCTCCAACTCCCCTTTCCAGACCCTATGTCTCTAGCTTCTCCTACAAATGTATAGACTGTATTCCTATTAAAAAAAAATCCTTATTTCATAGTATTAACTCCTAGTGCTTCTGCTTCACCAGTTGAATCCTGACTAAGTTATTGCCACCAGAATTGGCTCCAGAGGACAGAACTACATGCAACGGTGGGAATCAGGAACTATTGCTCTGCTAAAATTGGATTTAAAGGCACTAGTGACCCTGTGCTCATTGGTAAAGAGGACACTGGTTGTCCCTGGCATGCTATGGCAAGACAGTTATTTAAATCGTCATCTATCACCACTTATAATCAAATACTTACAGTACATAGGTTTCAAATGAACAAGTAGTTGCAACCAGATAATATTTTAGTGGAAATAAAGAATACATTGGATTGGTTTGTCACTTCTTAGTGCACTGCAGAGCATGGACAAAGAAAATCATGAACACACAAGCCTATAAATTCCCAACTCCAGGTCTGGGGAAGGGACTATGAAGTTCTTAGATCTGTGTCAACTTGGCTAAGTTATAATTATGTTTCCTTGGGGGTGGGGTGGGATGCATCAGAGGAAATCCACTAACCAGCTCTCCTGAAGCAATGGTGCAGGTGGTCAAGTTGGACTCTGCAGGTGAATCTGGGGCCCTAGGCTGTCCAGCTACAAAAGTGGACCCATAAAGGGAAGCTGGTGGAGAAGTCCGAGGAAAACTGTTGCCTCTGCACTGTCACTGTTTCTGAAGCCTCAGATCCAAAAATCAAAGTCTAATCCCACAGGTGGCTGAATTACAATGCAAATTGAATTTACAGCCTCACACGGGCTCTAATGTTCAATGTGCTTTGCTATTTGCTTTCAGTATGGGAGCTGTGTTTTATAAGTATATATCAATAGAAGGATGGATGAGAAGGAATCAAGAAGTCATATCCCTTGGAGTGGAAATAATTTTTTTTCATTTTTAAAAGTTCCAAGAATAATTTATACAATCAAATAAGAATATAATGAATATGAATAAATGCAATTCACTTAAAGGAATAGGAAGGTTGGATTGGATTTCAAACTTGTCATTTGATTCTGTGTTAACAAATTAGCTGATTCACTGTATTTTCCACATTTTACAGAATTATGAAATTTTAGAGTGTGGAGAGACTGTAAAGCTCTCTATGTTTTAGCCATATACATAGTCTCTACCAATTCTTATTCTACTGCTCCATGTGCTTTGACTTAGGTTGCTAAATTTGTTCTGAAGATTTAGCATACTAGAGTATAAAGTCACAGTAGAAATGATCAGCATTGAATTTTGGACAATAGTTACCTGTGGATTAGGTATAAAAGTGGGGAAGGTACACAGGAGGTTTCCACTGCATTTATAATGGTTTATTTCTTAACTAAGTGCTAGAAACAGTTATTTGTTCTGTTACTTTACACCATTATTTTATATGACTGAAACATTTTACCAAAATAAGATGGTAAAAACAGATTTAGCCTGGGCCTTATAAATAGGTTTTTCTTTATTTTATCTTTGGTACAAAGATTTTAATAAAAGACATTTTAAGTTGGATAAAAGGCTTCCTCACAGCTAGCCAATGAATTATAGAAAGCAACTGTCAGGAAATCTGGTTTCTGCAGAAATCCTTTTCAAAATTTGCATCAAGTTTTATAGATAGAAAATCTTGAAAAAGATATTATTTGAACAGATTCAAAATAAAGACTTATTCTGGCTGCAAGCAATGCATGAAATTGTCTTCCTTTTCCTACCCCCTCCAGAGAAGAAACAACAGTGACTTTGAATGATAAGAACTGGATTCTTGCCAGAACTCTGGCCTCTGAGAACTGTAAGGCCCCAGCTCAGGGAGGGCTCTGAAAGGCTTTTGCTGACTCGAGAAGTACCAAAGGGAAGGGGAGGGGACTGGCACTAACAAAAAAGAAAAAAAATCAGTCATCATTGTTCCTTCTTATCATGAAGTATCCTTAAGGAAGAGAGAATGAGAAAGAAGAATGGCTCTCAGGAATATTTAGAGCATCTATTTTTTTAACAATAAATCAAAACAGTTCTAATTTTCAGAACTGATGATATTTTGGTCACTTTTTAGCTCAGCCTTTAGGACTTTTACAGACAGCACCTCCTAAGCATGCCTCAAACAGCTTGTTCAGATACACATGGCTTTTGTTTATTCCTATTCGCCTTGGTTTTCACATTTTTATATATGGCCTCAAGAAATGACTTTGATGCGAATTTTTCTGGGAAAAAATGAATAAGTAAATACAGAAGTCATATATACATAAAATGCAAAAGTATAAATCATGGGACCCTCAAGTGTTTTCCAAAGACCTATGTTCTCTGATACTTTTTCCAAGCAAGATTCTATTTCAACAGCAGTTTTGTGTCTCTTGACTACTGAAGTATGCTAATTTCTGGACTCATGAATTAGTCAAGTGTCTGTTAGTTACATTGTAAAATGTTATAACTATAGAGACAAAATGTCTAAGAGATGCAAAACCATTTTAATAACAGCATTTTATCTTTTCCCATGAGAGTATGACGTGAAGTCTGGATCAACCTTACGGCACATCTTTCTCAAGGTGGCTAATACATTACTACCTGCTACCCTGGAAAATTCAATTGTCCAGAAGACTTTTGTTTTATTCTTTGGCTAGGCAGTTCTTTCTTACTTCCCAAATTACTCTATTTCTTCATGGAATTTTGCTCTGACTTTTTTCTTCTGCTTGAATCACTTGTACTTCAAGGTGGGTGGGCAGTGGGTTTCAAAATATTTTTTTCAAGAAACACACACACACACGCACACACACACACACACACACACACACACACACACACATATATATATATATATATATGGTTTGAAAGCAGGATTTCACTTTAGCTGCCAAGCTATGATTGAATAGTCTTCATATAATTTATGGTCATCCGGTGCTACTCGAATAACTGTACCATCTATTCTAAACGTTTAGAAAATTTTCTAAAAGAAAGAAATATAATAAATGCAGAATGAATTCTGTCCTGACACTTCTTCCCTCCTATCCCTTATAGTCAGCAACTTTTCCCTTAAACTCCCTGTAAGGCTTTCAGCAAACAAAATGCTGATTCAGATTTACCAAAACTTTCAGTGTTTGTGGATAAAATATATGTCTCATAAAATAGTGCTGGCAAAATAAAAACAATTCCAGGTTTTGAATTCTTTTTAAGCGATATCTTCATACTAATAAGAATCGTTAAGAATATTAATGATTTTGATGCATGAAGAGGGAGATGTGAGGGACAGAAACTTTTATCAAGTCAGATGGGCTAAGACTGAGAAACATCTGCTTCTACACCTGCCTTTTCCCCAGAATCCTGGTGCACTTTTTTGATCTACAATTTGGGTGCAATTCCTTAGCCACTAACACATATTCAGTAGGAAAACTAGTAAACTTTCTTTTAATCTCTTTGAAGGAAGTTTCTCAGTTAGGAAATGAGAAATGGAGAAGTATTTGAAAAGGAAAGTAGTTTAAGTGTTCTGTTTTGTTTTGTTTTAGCTGACAGACATTATAGCATGTTTGTGTCTTTATAGAATTGTGTAACCATAGAAGCCAAATTTTATAGATTCCAGGAAAGAGGGGAAAATTTCTGCAGTGGTATCCTTGGGAAAAGGAGAAGAGAAGGCATCTAGTGCACAATCAGAAAAACTAGGCAGAAGGAGTGTGGATATTTCTTCCATAGTAATAGTTAGACACTAAACTTATAGATACAAGTGCTAGTTGGTTGGTAGATATGGTGGTAGGAATATACGATATGATTTTAGAGATACAGAAAGCAAAGTAATCAGCTGAGGGTAGAGATGTGGGAAGAGGTTTTGGAGGCTTAAGGGGAGAAGGAATGACATAAGCATCTGGAAGAACCATGGAATGAATAGTCTAGGGACAAGACGTAGGATTGCCTGGAAGCTCTGAGAAGCCACTTGAGGATGGCAGTTATGAAATGAAAGGGAGACCAGGTGGCATGGTAGGGGTTTTTCTCCAGCTACATTCAGCTGTATGGATGCAGGGTTGAATTTGTGCAGTTAGGATTTTCTAGATGAGCAGAATGAAGAGAAAGTGGAGCAAGATGGTGCAGGTAGCGACTAGGATGATGGTGATAATGAAGATGGTGAAGAAGGACCATGGAATGGAAGTTGGGTAAAGAGGGAAATAAGGACAAGAGGGAATGGAAAACAATGAAAGAGTAGAAGGATCAAATAGGGTTAGGGTTAGGGTATAGGCTGTTTCTCCCAGTGAGTCCAGAGAATACTTCGAGCCAAGTTCTCGATGAAGTAAGTTGTAAAGAAAGGAAGAGGGAGTCAGAATGTATGATGTTTAAAATTATTATCATAAAGGAGATGCTGTTATTGATAATTAAAAAGCCTGTGTATGGTATGCATGACCATAGACGTCGACAACTGAAGTGGGATGGAGAACAAGAAAATTAGAAGAGAGGAGATTTGAGGGCAGGTTATTAGAAGGACTGTCTACATGGATATTGAAATACCCATGAATTTTGAATGGAGATGGAGAGCCAGTAAACAAAAGCTAAAAATCTCGAGTCATGAGGGAGAGCGTCCAGAGCTCTTTGGATGACCTCAGCAAGGAGGAGGTGTAGATAGCAGTACCGGGCCATGAGCAGAAAACGTGAAGGGTATTGGGAAAAGGAGAAATGGTGAGTTGTAAGGGTCATGAGAGCAAGGACACCGTCCCCATCCCCCAGGGCCACTGGCACAGGCATAGGGAATGAGAAAAACAGCATTTAGAATCTTACTTGAATTTCTGGAAGAATTTCTACCTTCACCTTGCTAATATAGCCTGATATAAGAATCTTTAACATTGTTTTCTCTTTCCGGGTTTAATATTTTCTCCCTCTTTCCATAATTGTGCTATGCTTACGATTGCATCATCTCCTAATATTTGTCAGACTATGAGAGCTCGGGATGGGGAATCGGAGGCCTGAATTAACCAACCAATTCACACGGTCAAAATTGAGTTTTTGCGTTTGGTTCTTGTTTTCTTAAATTGCTTTAACTTTCTCTTGTCTTGGCACCAAGGGGTGGCTTGAATGTGGGGAGGGGGCTTGAGTCCCACACACAAAGGCTATCTATTAATTGCCTTAAGTAAAATGAAATAATATTTTTCAATATGGTAGCTTGAACAGGGAGATCAGCTCGGTGCTTTGTGACCACACAGAGGGGTGGCATAGGGAGGGTGGGAGGGAGACGCAAGAGGGAGGGGATATGGGGATATATGTATATGCATAGCTGATTCACTTTGTTATAAAGCAGAAACTAACACACCATTGTAAAGCAATTATGCTCCAATAAACATGTTAATATATGCAGTTGCTTGACGTGTCTCAATGTTAATAAGGTGTGAACAAAAGCATCTGGAAAGAGAAGGCTGCTATTTCAACTGATCTGTAACATAAAAATCATTTTAGAAACAGAGCAAATTTATTTAGAAAAAAGAAAAATGTGCTTGCCATGCAAATGCAGCTCCCCACCACAAGTTCCTGTTTTCTAGCCCAAACCCACTGTAAAAAATTCTGTAGTCACTATTCACTGTTCACATGCTTTCACTAGTAGGTGGCATGGGTGTAGACACAGCTTACATTTGGGATATAACAATTCAATTTGTGACTATAAACTTGATCTATCTTGAAATTCATCCAAGTAAGTTTAGTTACAAAAAGTACTGGAAGATTCTGTGTTTGTGCAGTTGTGTGAATTGAACCCTAAAATGATGTTATAATGAGGTTTCAGAACATTGTGTGTTTTAATAAATACTTCAAAGTGAGTCCTTTGGAAACATTTTTTTCTTTACTAAAACCATTTGTAATAAGCTTACACTAAATGGAACTTAACATAAATAAGATTCTAAGAATCAGTGGGGTGGACAAGATCAGCTAAAGCCTCTTTCTGGCACTGAAATTCATGATATACTTCTTACAAGACCCAGGATAGTCCAAAGCAAGGGAAAATGCACTGTCCTAATGTATTTGACTTGGCTTTGGAAATAGGAATTTAGAAGAACTGTTGGCCGCCCTGCTTCGGAGGACCAGGTGATGGCAGGTGTGGGAGAAATGTGGCAACGTGGAGGGGGTTGAGATAGAAACAAAACAGGGGAATAAAGGGGGGAAGGAAAACCAACTCCACAGGACCCCCAGCCATGGAGCATGGCAGTGACAACCCTCCAGAGCCCCACGCCTGGGATTTGGTCAAGCGTGTGTTTAGAAAATGGTAGTTCAGATACAGACAACGTGTGGGCTTCCCTGGTGAATTAATATGATAGACTGCCCTGGGAGTTTCATTTAGGAATTTAGAGAAGGAAGTCATTTGATTTCTTTGTAGATCATTAGGTGGGTCATTAAATCATTTATGGCTTAATTTCCATGTCAAACCCTCAATTTTACTCACATACACACATACACACAAGCACACAGATTACAGAACAGATTTAATTTTTCACAGGTGTTTTAGCCAAAAACCTCCTAAGTGGTTGAAACACTGAGAACATACATAAACTCTGCTTTAGAATATATTGTGAGGGTAAAGAATTGATTTTTAATTCATTTTGTGGGTCTCAGAAGTAGAGTGTGCAACACAAAGGGAATATAAATAACATACCATAACATACCACCAACAAGTTAATGACTAAATGCTGAACTAATTTAACAAAATCTAATATTGAAATATATATATTGTATGTAAATTCCATATTTATGATCAAAATAAACTTATAATAAAATCCCAGGGCATGCCTGCGGTCTTATTATTAAGTTTCATTTCCATCTCCAACTGCCTACTTTTAGAAATATGTAACATTACCTTGAGCCATTTGGAATTTATGTGGCAACTGCATTTACCTTAACTCTTCTCTGGAGGAAGATTCAATCATTATTTCACTCTGAAAGAAATGGATTTCTGCATCAGAATGAAGTAAAAATGATTAAATGTGAATTGAATCACTTAATCCTTCTTGGATCAAAGGGCACAATTATCAACCCTGCTAAGTGCTATATGTGCAATCATGCTCCAGAACTTAGACTTATAAAGAGCTTTAAAATGATGCATCTCGAGAAAAGAGTGGCAAGACCCCAAGCCTATAACCAGAAACAAAAGCTTCAGGTGGTATGTTGGAGGTAAGCTCACCAACCTGTATTAGTTAACCAGACATGTGTGAACCATCCATCCGGATCTTTAAAACAACCCTCTGTGACACTATGTAAGTCAGCTTAATAGAATGTCTTGTGACGGCGTGTTTCTAAAGTGAGGATTGCTTTGCACATGTGTAGTTGTAGAACCAACACAAGACCAACAGCCCTTTCCCGGTGCATGTGTATTAGGCCAGGCTTTTGTGGCAGATGCAAATTCAGACCGGAAAAAGTCCCTCCACATTAGTTTGCTGCATTCCAGGGTGCCCTGTGCACAATGATTGAGAGCAGAAAGTAAAGTGGTGAGAGAGAGAGAGAAAGAGAAAATAGTCTGGAGAAGGGGATAACCTGGGTAGGAATCCAGACCCTTCTTTTTAGTAGCCGTGTGACTTCCATTGGATCACTTACTCTCTCTGGGTCTTGTTTTCTTCATGGAGATAACACTTGCCATGAAGAACATTAGAGAGATTACGAGACATCACAGGAAAGGGAGGGCAGACGCCCGCTGCGCAGAGTGATAGCTGCTGATGCCATCATGCCATGCACAGGACAGCGACCAGCGGGCATTTGGGGGAGGCAGTGCCATCTGTGGGAATACATCCATTCCAAACCAGGGACTCTCGAAATGGCAACAGTAAGGTGAAGTCCCAGGATGCACCATAGCCCAGCACATCATCTGGCTAGTGGCCCTTGTGCTCTCCAGGGTCCTCGTGGCATGATACATCATGCAGTCACCCTTGCACTAGGAACTTGAGTGTTCTCAATCCTCTGAATGATTTTGAATGGCCAAATTCTCAAACAGCCGGAGGGCTTCATGTCTCTTTCCAGATCCGTATCTGCCTTCTTCTGAGGAGAGAATGCCTGAGAGTCCAAGCTCAGGATGGAGTCAAAGATGGGTGGAATTGTGTCCCCGTTGCCCACACCCCCACGCAGTGTTGAAGTCCTAGCCCCCAGCATCTCAGAATGTGACCTTATTTGGAGGTAGGGTCTTTAGAGAGGTTATCAAATGAAGATGAAGCCATTAGGATGGACTCAAGTCCAACATGACGAGTCCTCATAAAAATAAGAAATTTGGACACAGACAGGCATAGAGAATGGACAATGGATGTAAAGACCCAGGGAGAAAGTGGCCGTCTACAAGCTCAGGAGAGAGGCCTGGGATGGCTCCTTCCCTCACAGCCTGCAGAAGGCCAACCCTGCCAACACCTTGATTGCAGACCTCTAGCCTCCAGAACTCTGGGAAAATAAATGTTCTGCTGTTTGAGCTGCCTGGTGTGTGGTACCTACTCTGTGACACCAGCCCTAGCAAACAAACACGGAATCCAAGGGGGGAAATGTAGTTCCCGCCCTTTCTTGGTTACTGAGCTTCCCTTCCCACAAAACACCACTCCCTCCCAGACTCTGAAACTATGATACTTTCTACTGACAATCTTCTAGGCCCGTTGCTTGTAGCTGTGCTCCATGGGAACTCTAGAGAGGAAACTTTAAAACTCACACTGTGAATAATGACACAAATGCTCAATTAGCAATGACAACATATATCAGAGTTGAGGTTCCATTCCCTGAAAACACCTCAGAATCACCCCCTCAAACTGCCTGGGAGTTGTAAATTATTAGCACATTTATCTAGAAAGCATAACAGCTCACTATTATGAGGAATCTGTGTCTGTGGGATTTACCGGTCATTCAGAGTCCTGATAATTTACTCTTTGTTCTCTAAAGTAAATATATGCAAGTTACATAAATCAAACCTAGTTTGAAAGCAATATTTTTCCTCAAAGAAAAAGCAGCATGTTTCTCCCAGCACCCCACTCCCTCTCCCACATATATATACACACAAAGATGCTAGAACCAGAAATTTAGTATTTGTATACATTTTGTGAAATTTTATCTTCTACCTTTTTAGTTAACTCCAGGTCACAGCAATGTACATTTACGTACAGATACAAACAAAGCATTTGTCATTTACACTTTTCCTTTGAAAATAAAATATCTTAATATTTTATCTAATACATCACAAACGCTTGAACAAGTTGGTTTTAATTAACGTCGGAGAGTCTATAGAGAGATGCGTTGGAAAGTTTTGAAACAAGGAATGTAGTTAAAAACAATCTTGATTTTTCGCTCTCACAATGTGTCTGCCACATACAGTTAACACTTTCAGATAATCTGCTGTTGTCTCACTATAAAAATTGGGAGATTTTGTTCCTTTCCTCCCAAAGCATTTGACTACCCCTTTATTGCCTAAACAGTACATAACCCAAATTTAGAAAGTCTACCTTCATGTTTACATCATATTTTCAACTTGTTCCAGGATAGACCAAAAAAAAAAAAAAATTCACTAAGAAGGGAAAATGACTTGTATTGTGTGAGACTTTCTCATTTCTCAAATGTGAACATGTATTTATTTCAGTTTAAATAATCCCTTATAATTTGCTAATTACCATAGCAAGTTAAAACTAGTTCTATTAAGCACAATTTTCCCCTTTCCCCATATAATCTAATATAAAAATGTCATAAATGGAAGGAGTGTGGTCTTTGGAGCAACGCAGAGCTGGGGTACAATTCTGGCTTTATCACTGTGTGGCCTGAGGCAAGTCTCTAAGCTTCTTTGGGCCTCAGTTGCTTTAGCTCAGAAATGAGGGTAATGTTTAACTTCAGGGTGGCTGAGAGCACTGGAGACCATGTGTGGAGATGGAGCATGGGCTGGACTATAAGGGGCCATGCTGTGAAGTGCTCTGGCCAGCCGTGCTTTCCCAGCAGGACCACACCATTAACTCCTTTCCCACATGCTCTTCCAGGGTGACTGGGACTCTCCTCCATCAAGAAGCGGCTCTACTTCCTCTCCTCTTGAATCCGGCTGGCCTCGTGCCACCCTTGTAACCCCAGGCGAGGTGAGGAAAGTCTGCAGCTTCCCCTGGTTCTCTTGAAACACTCTCCTGACCCTCCTGGACACCTCCTCTCTGAACCCAGCTACCATGTTATGAGGAAGCCCAAGCCATCTGCAGAGGGGACAGGTAGGTGTTCTGGCGAACAATCCCAATTGAACCCATTCTGCGTAATTCCAGCCCAGGTGTCAGGCCTGTGACTGAAGACATCTCCAGGTGATTCTAGCCCCAGTCCTGTGGGTCAGCCCCAGTCACTGGAGTCTTCCCAGCTGAGGCCCCACCTATTGTGGAGCTGTGCCCTCTGTGATTCCTCACCTCCAGAATCATAAGCATTGTAAAATGGTTGCAGTTTTACACCTCCTAGTTTGGGACGTTTTATGTAGCAGTAGGTGACTGGAACAGTGCTGGTAGTATACTTAGTTAAAACTGTGCTGCAAGAGATTCAAAGAGGACCCCACTGCTGGGAGCCTGGATTTCCAATATTTGTGATACACTCTGGGAACACACACCCTCTCACTGAGCAACAGCTCTTTCTTCTTAGTCCCTGGGATGCAGTGTCTACACAAGTGGGAGAAAGTGGCAGCTAAACATCTATTTCTGCAAAGCTGACTCCATACATTTTAGTCCTTGGAAAGATGAGCAGGCCAGCAGCCCCCAACTCAGAACTGTGTTCCCTGTGCTGTCACCCAACACCTCACACCAGTTTTATGGTCACCGGATCAATGTGTTTGTCTTTAAAATGCACCACTTCCCAGAGGTGCCCTGGGACTCCATTCACTCCGGGTCAAGAATGATCAAAATCATTTCCTTAGAGAAGTGTAGTTTTGATTTGGAGTAGGAGAGGGGAAGGCATTTTGGAGACTCATGGTAGCATGATAATGGGGGTTATACCAAAGTAAGGAGGGAAAGAAAGGCTTTAGGAACGTAGCTGGGAGAGGAACACTGAAATTTATCCTACCTACGTATTGGTTAAATCAACATAGATGGATTCCTTCCATGCACTGGAATTTCACCCATTCCTTGGCCTGAAAAAATGTTGCAGGTTTCCCTATGTCCAGATTTACCTCTAAGCCACTGAAGCTGCCATCATCAGAACCTCTTTGCCAAGCTAAACTGTTCCCAAAACACCCATGGTTCCCTAGTCTGGATTTCCTCACTCAGTTTGTCAGTGGGAAAAAGGAGGAAAGGTAATATGAGGAAGAGAGTAGAAGAGAAGTAAAAACACCTAAGTCTTCTACCTGCTTTCTATCCCTCTGAATGCAAACCCCTTAATTAGAGGACTGGGTCTTATGCTAGCATAATTGCTACACATAACTAATATCTAATAAATTGTTAAGTGAGATTGGATTGCATCTGTGCAGTATTTGCAGAATCTCATATTCACAAGATATTTTAGAATATTGCACAAGAATGCCAAGGGCTGGATGAAGTAGACATGCTCTGAACCCATGGGAGTTTGCACTCTTAACCTACCTTTTTAAATTTTGTTTAGAAATAGTCACATGTGTTGTACAGTGTTACAAACAAAAGTCTTCAAAATAAGACAGAAAATCCCTAATGTTGGAGCAAAAATAAAATAAAATAAAATGAAATTCTAACTTGTCACCAAAGTCACTTTCAAGGCCATGTAAAGCTATTTCTCCCCCCTCAAACATATCCATTCACCGCGTCACACCTCAGGATTCAAAATCTGCATTATTTCAGCTGGATCCCATTGTGGAATTATTCTCAAGTTTGCAATTCTCATGTATTGATAGATTCTTAGCATTTCACATAACAAGTCCAAGGCATGGGCAATTTTCCCCAGTATCTCATCTAAGAGGGATGCCTCCTCCCCAGGGGATCTCCGACCTACTTTCGGGACCCCCTCCACCTTTCAAGACCACTGCTCCCATCTTTGAAGAGCTCTCAATTTTTAAAACACTCTTTGTTTGAGCTGAAATCTATCTTCCTTCTGTCCCAAATACTTTATGAAAAGATTATTAATGGAATCATTCAACATTTGAGTTATTTCAACAGGAATTTATGGTAGAAGTAGAGACATTGGGTAAAACCTGATCTTGATTTATATTGTTTATGTAGTTCTATAGGTGCCAGACACTCCATGGCTTTTTAAAGAAAGAGGAAGAACGTAGGGAGGATTTAACCTTTAGTGAATATTCTTATTAAATTGGTGGTTATAAGCTATGTAAATTACAGTAATGAAATAGGATAACTATAAAGCAAAGTCCCCAAAAGATACAATAATGTTGATACAATGAAATATGAAACATATCTAATAAAAGCAAACATTGGTATAAATTTAAAAAAAAACATAATTCTAAGCACAAAACTCTGATGTACATGCAAGCACAAAATTAAAAATCTCCAAGACAGCTCTATGTAAACTTTTATAATGCAAGATGTTTTAAAAATAAATTTGCAAAGAAAAAACATCAGAACAAAGCAATATTCTTTGTATTCGGTTAGTAATACAGAATAAAGAGGCCATTTTTATGCTCTGAGCATGTTTAGAGGTTAAGTTTAATTTATAAATAATTTTGAAACATTAAAAGAGACGTGGGGGGAGTTTGTTCTGTAAGTTAAACAGCAATTTGATCTCAACGTCATTAAAAATAAACTTTCACCTGTTACTAATTTTCTTCTTAGTTACAAAGCCATTGTTTGTTTGAATGAAAGGCAAAAAGCATCTTGACGCTGTTTATACAGTCCAAATAAGAGAACAAATTGCAAAGGCCTGTGGATGCTGAAAAGCAAATAAAGGAACTTTTCCAAGAATATGTTGAAAACACGACCAGGGCTACATAGTTATAAGTACTGGATTGTGAACCTCAAACAGCACCCCAGATAGTGCATATTTGAGTTGCAAACAGTACTGCAATCCTACATCTGAGAATAATTCTTTTGTGTGTACTATCTTTGTGTGGACTTGTAATACTGGGCTCTGAAAATTGAGCCCAGTATTACAAAAAGCCTTCCAGAACCTCTGCCAGCAAAGCAAAAAAGTATTTTGTGTGGTGTCTTTGGTTTCAGTTTTATTATTATAAGGGGTGTGTCGGATTGTGTATGTATAATTTTGTGTTTGTTTATAGTTTATGAATATGCGTGTAATTTTGGCATTGGCTTCCATTTTCAAAAGCAGTCCAAGCCCGTGCCAAGAAACAAGCAGAAATAACCCTTAAAAGGGACAACATGACTTGATGGGGCCATTCTAATCTGAGCCATTCACATGAATGAAAGAATAAGTTATGACAATAGCTTCAACAGTAAGTTTTTATACTCTGGAATAAAAAGTCTAGGTCTGTTTCCAAACTGGCAGACCAGGTACAGTCTGGGAACACCCCAGCCAACAAATGATAAGACAATGATAGGAAAAAGATCTTCTGCAAAAACATAACTTGGGTCTTGGCAAAAGCAGAATTCAGGAAAACATTCCATAGTCAACAGATAATCTGACTTCTCTTATATACTAAGCCCCTTTACTAGGCTCTACTGGAAAGAATCAGAGAGAAAAAAATGTCCAGTGATTCCAGGATATTTCCAAATGCTCCGTCCATTTTCTCTCTCTCTCTTCCTCCCTCCCTCCCCCCTTACCACCTTCCATTTTCCCTCTCTCCCTCTTTGTCCTACTCCTTCCATCCTTCCGTTCGTAACAGGCAACAGTCCTATCCATTAGATTTTCCCCAGGTCCTTTATCTCTCAGTCAAGGCACTATATAGCTCTTTGCTCTTAAACTTCCAGAATTCGTGAATTGTGCCACTGCCTCAGTTTTATCACTGCGTACTCCCTTAAGTGTCTCTAATGAGACACTTTTCATTGACAGAGTTTTTTCTCATTTTGCATCTTCACCTTCTAACCGCATGAGAAGCTGTGAGCACTCACTCTCGAAATCCTCTCGCATGGTTTCCGTCATGCATGCCCCTCACTCTCTATGCCTCTGACAGTCTTTCCTCTGCATTTTTCTCCAGTTCTTCTTCCTTAATCATCTCCATAAATTCAGGTGTTCCTAAAAAATCTTTCTCGGCCAAGTTCCCTGTTCTTTCGACTCTCTCTCACTCGGTGCCTGGTTCAATTTTACAGCCTCAACCAACAGCTCTATAAAAATGGCTTCCAAATCTTTTCCTTTCCCTGCTTTCTCTCCCAAGTTTCGCTCTCACGTCTCCAACTCTACCTCAAACAGTTAGACCTGGCTATTCCCTCTGCACCTAAGACCCTCCTTCTGTGATGTCGATACCTTCCATGTGCATCTGCATGTCTCACCCTCATTATCACGGCCCTGGTTCAGATGCTCATGGCTTTTGGCCTGGGCCCCGGGAAGGGCTCCCTAGTTGCTTCTAACCTCACCCTCCTCCAATTCATCCCCTGTCCTACTGCCTATTGCATTTTTCAAGAACACAACCCTAGCCTTATTTCTCCTTTTCAAAAACTCCAGTACCTCTCCGTCCTGCAGAATAAAGCCCAAACTCATCTCTACGGTATTCACACTACTTTCTGTGATCAATTCAATCAGGTTATCCTGACTCCCATTCCCAGCCTTACCTCCCGCGATTCCCCCATCATGTAGCTTTCACTTTAGCTCAAATTAACTCCTCAGGGTCCCTACACTTTCGCAAATACCCTCATTCATGCATTTTCTTTGGCCTGGAATACTTTTTTCTCCATCCATGCCATTTCTAAACCCCATCCCATCCTACAAACCCTAACTAGAATATAACTGACGCTATGGAGTCCTCCTTTATCTCTCCTCGCTTCCCACCCACCAAGAAGACTCCACCCTCACTATAAACTCATTGAGTATGATCTCCTCTGATGCCATTTTCTGCCTTGTGTTTGGTTATTTATGAATATGTCCTAAATCTTCTAATAAACTTCTTGAAAGCTGGAGCTATGTGTGTCCAGCATAGTGCCTGGTACATGAGAGTTTCATTTCTGTTTCATTCACTTAATAAATATTTAGGAGGTCCTGTCCTGTCCTGTGCATTGGGAATGCAATGGTGAGTGAAACTCACTCCTTGCTCTTATGGGGTTTATATTTTAGATTCAAAAGGAATGTTTATTGCATAAAAACTCTTAAGAAAAACATATTTTAAGAAAATATTTAGTTCTCTAAATGTCAATATTTTATAGAAGCAAAATTCTTACTTACAAAAGTTCTATGTAAATCCAACGCATTATTATTCTGTCACAGAGGGCAAGTTGGCTTCTCTTCAAGAAGGCGAGAAGAAAGGCATCAGTGTGGTTTCCCTGGCATCCTGCCCTGTGATCCTCTCTCCTGCCTTTCTCCACTCCCAACTCTGTCTTTGATATTTCAATTTTTGTTCTTATTCCCCTCTGCCTCTTGCCACATGTAACCCAGCATTCTACTGAGACCTGGCCTTGACCTTATTCCTTCATTGCCTGGACTGGATATGAGTCCTAACCATTTTACGAGCTTGATTATGTTGTTTTTTTCGGGGTGGGGGGGGTTGGTTTTTTTTTTTTTTTTTTTTGAGCTTGATTATGTTTTGTTTCTAAACAACAGATAAATGGATGACCCTGGTGAACCAAACCACACAGAGGACAATTTTGTGACCATCTGGTCTGGGACCTTGGACTCCCATACTGGCTTAATCGACAGCATCAAAAAATAAGTAGGTAAACAAACTCCATCACTGCATGCAACACGATGACATTCTCTGAAAACCCAAATGCACAGGACTCCATCCTATGCTGGGGTCTGGCTGCTGCCTTAGGAGTGAAGGAAACCACGTCTCCAGTTTGAGGTTCATTCTTTTTGCTTCTTTCCTCCGAATAAATGTCACTTCCCTGGAAACAAGAACCTTATTCATCAGCCGAGAATTGGGGTCATTCCTCAATCTAACAGAGTTTCTTTTTCTCAGGTTCTCCACTCCTCCCTCAAAATACTTCTTTGCCTCTCAAGTTCATTTAGGGACTTACCAGCAAATGGCTAGACTTATAGGTTATCAGCAATATTCCTAGGTGCTAATTAAGAACATCTGCCTTTCACCATGAATTTTTTTACATCAAGTGTCAATAAAGAAAGCAGAAGCATCTTCTAGGAATTCTGAAATGCAGAAGATGGATGGTGTGTCTTGATTTCATTTGTTCTCTAAGATCAACAGAAAGCTCTTATACCTATTTTGAGTAAACTGTCTTTGGAGCCTCAGATGTAATTTAGTCAACGATGCTGCACGCAGCAGGAATCTGCTTCAAATAACTAACCCTGTTACCTTCTTGTTTCCTGAGCAAATTCCTCTGTGAGGGACAAAAACAGGGCTTCTTGTTCCTTTTAAGGAAATGAGGTTTTGAAAAAGGCTTACAAGCTCAAAATGGAATTCAAAGTCAGCAATCTTAGAAGTATTATACCAGGCTATAGATGGTAAGTTAAATGGGTGCTAAATTCAGGGCCTAATTAAATAATTTTGTAATATCTTCAAACCTTTTACCACAGAGATTGTTTTATTGTGTTTGTAAACTAAATTTGGAAATAGCTTCTCCTGAGACTATGTCAGTCCCTAGGACAATATAAAGAATTTTGGAAGTTACATTATCTCTTTGTGGCCATATTGGGACCCCTTTAAGATTTGAAAGAAAAAAAAATTTACTAAACGATCCGTGAAAAAGACAGAACAGTTTCCAAGAGTACTCATCTTATTATCCTAGGAACTATCTCCCATGATGTAAATCTCAACACAAATATGTAAGCATGTTACTCCCATTTCCTCAAGCCGTACCTACCCAGGGGAATAATGGGATCAGAAAGAAAGAAACACTAATCCCGAGGTTAGCTCCTACTGTGGAAATCACTGTCCCTCAGCCCCACTTGCCTCCTACCTAACTCCGAATAATCCTGAGAAAGTAGCATTCACAAATAATGGGTCTCTTGGTCTCATATAACACGTTAGTTAACGTTTTATATAACACGATTTGTATGTTGACAAAAGCACAGCGCCATAAAATTTCTAAGAGCCATTCATTCAACAAGCATCTTTAAGAACTATGGACCAAGGAAATTGCTGAGTAGAGGGGATTAAAAGAATGAGCAAGGAAGACTTGGTGTCTACCCTTGAGACATATGTAGTCTTGACTCTGTTGTTACCCTCCCTCCCTGCATGTGAAAGCCCCATGGCTCCTCTGCTTTACCCCAGTGGCCTCGTCCGTCAGCTGGAGGGGAAAGAGCCCGGTCTTACCTCCCCAGTGCTTTACCCAGTCACTTGCCCTGCAGAGCGCCTTGTGGCCCATTAGGTGTTGGGTCTTTTTATTCAACCTGGCTCAGGTTCCCCTGAGATGGACCTCAATTCCAGGGACATTACATTAAACTGCACTCAAAATTATTCCTTCCGTAGAAACAGTGACTTCAGACCAAGAGTGTGCACTTTCTTTGTTCTCAGGATGACCTGGAGTTCAACATCTGCTTAATCTGTTATGAAAAAACTCAAGGGAATGAGAACACCGTGTCTCCTATTTGCTACTGGTATTTTAAATAAATTAATTGACCCCAACGTTTCTTTAATTCATCCATATTTTAAAATGCACTAAAATGATAGGGAGAGATTTAAGGACCTTTTGTCCAATAGATCAGTTTTTCCTATCATTTTACCCTATCACTGGACCCTATGATGTTAAAATGACATGTCATCAATTAACCACAATATCAAATACAAAACTCACTCCTTTTTCTTTAATGTCATCTTCAACCACTTTAGAATACAATGTTTACAAAGCCAAATGCCAAATAATTGGTCAAAATCACTAATTAAATCAACAATTATTTAACAGTCTCTGGAAAGGATAAAAATTATTTTCCATCCCTGCCCTGAGAGTGTCAGCATAAAATATTGGAAAGAGCACAGTCTGTGCAGTCATACACACCTGAGTCAAAATCTCCACCCTCCCACTTAATACCCATGGGACCCCAACAATTTCCTTCAATTCTCTGGGCCTCAGTTTCTTCATTTTAAAAATGAGGACAGTTAATGCCTAGATTAGAGATATTTCACCAGGATTAAAAGAGATTAGATACAAACAGTGATGAATATGCTGCGTGCCACATATGAATTTTGTCTCCACTAAGTGATTATAAATCCAATAGAAGAACTAGGATAAATACAAAAATAACTGCACTGGAAGGCTATAGGAAGTAAACATTATACAGCATTACAATCAACCCACACAGATTTCAAAGGAGAGATCAGTCTTTGTCGAGGTGATCAGCAAAAACTTGACGAGATGACATCGGAGCTAAGCCACATGGCATGGTCAAGGTTTGGCTAAGTAGAACTGGATGAACATTTCAGATAGAGAAAATGCAAGCTCCCTGCCTTAACAGTAGGAAAAGCGGAAGCAGAGCCCTGGTAGATTCACCCAGTCAGGTGTGCGTGGGCCAGGAAAGAGTCAGTGCCATGGTCACAGCTTACGATCCTTCCACAGCCCACCGGTACAAAGAATTCTAAGACTCAAGCCCAAACTGCCATTTTCTTGATAAACCAATGACCACAGAACACTCTTTTCCTAAACTGCCTCTGCCTTGGCAGTCTGCTTCTGAAAGCAGAACTGTTGAGTTATATCTGCCTCAGTCAGCCCTTCACATTCCTGTTTCTTGTGACCAACCCAGGCACCTGTGTAACATGTAAACGTCTGCTAACACCAAGAAGGTGGGGTCCGACTCACCTTCCTGCAATATGCAACTAAGCTTTCACTTTTCTCACCTGTTTTCCCGTGGGCTTATTCTAGAATGCTCACCACCACAAAAAGAAAAGTGATGACCCCATGACAGGGTTCCTTTGCTTAAAGTCTTTCCAAGGCCCTAGATGAAGAGGAAACATTTTATCCTTGGCTATCTCCTTCCAGAGCCACTGTTGCTCCTTCTTCACTTTGACTTTTTAACTGTCTCACATAAGGTTCTCAGAGGACAGCCCTAAACTGGGTTCACGCTGTGACTCCAAGCATTTCATGGGTGATATTGTGCAGACTGTATTTTCAGGGAGGCTCCAGACACCTCATGGGAAGGCGCCAGGAGCTGTTACTCAGAAATGTTCCTTTCAACCACTAGAGAATGGGAGAGGTGGTCCGAGAGAACAGGATCAGTCATTTAATTGGCTCCAGAGGAAGAGAGACCTTCACAGCAAAGATGGGTGAGCGAATGAGGGCAGAATGTGCAAAAGCAGGCCAAAAGAATAGTGCCCTGGAAAGGGCAGAACCAGGCCGCACGTCTGCGAAAGACCTACTTGCAGACTATTCTCCACCCTAGACCTGCCACTTCAGTCACGGGGAATGTAAAATAAATTCAGACAAATCATTAAAACTGTTGCGGTACTGAAGACCAGGTCCCCATTTATATTGCTTTATACAAAATAAAAGCCTTTTGCTTGGCACGCTGGAACAGTGAAAAGTTATTGTGATCATCTTTTTAAGAAGAAGGAGGACCATTTTATTTATATATATACATACATCTATATATTCTTATAGAAGAAATGGACTTAAATTGCAGAAAGATAAGTTTATTAAAATTCATGGCAATTCCCACGCTATTATATTTTTTAATAACCATCTTGCTTTCCACTGTGGCCCCCCTACCAGTGCACAGATGCATTTGGTTTCACCCAGGTCAAAAGTGATGCTTCAGTGCATCCTTGGGGATTAGGTCTGTATTCCAACACAATTCAACTTTAGCGTATAATTTGATTGAACCATGTGAGTAAAAATACATTAGAATTTTTATATGTAAGATCTAACCTTTGAGTTCATTCCTGAATTGTGACTATATTAGATAGTCAAAAAGAGAAGAGAAACACAGACATGTGAAAAAAAAATGGGTGAATGATGGTCCAACTGTAGGTGCCCTGAAATGTAAACTCCTCTGCTGCCCCAAGGGCAGGACTTTCACCTTGTAGGTGCCAGTCAGTGTTTAGAACAAAAGGCTATTTCTGATGACATGATGACCAACTTTTTTTTAAATAATAATCAAAATTTAAATAAAATTATTTTTACTTTATGGGTAAAATTATTCCCATAGTTTGATAACATTTTTTCTTGTGAGAGTTTAAAGTAATAGTATAAAAATATTCTTATAGGTTAAAGTATAAAGTATATACTTTATATATATATATACTTTATATATATATACTTATATATATATATAAAGTATATATATATATACTTATATATTTATATTTATTTATATTTCTTTTAGGTATGTTTTAAATCAAATTATGCCTAATGGTAAAACAGATTAGATGAGTTATTGTTTTATCCTACATACCATATTCTTTTCAACAAATCTATCATTTATTTCCAACTTTCAAAAAATATTCCTTCCCTCTTCATTGATTCTAGAGATTCAGGTGCAGAGGGTGGAGGGGCAGTGAAACTGTGAATAGCTACAAAACGTCCTTAGTATTTATTTTAATTGACAAGATTTTGATCTTTTACAGCAATTTTTAAAATCATATATTGAATTATCAAAGTCCCTAAATCTGCCTGTATCAATAACTTTAAAGGACGTAAGAATTTGAATTGATTATTCTTGGGACAAGCATCTTAGAAATGAAATGTGACATTATTTTCAAGCTTTCATGATAATTTTTCTAGCCTAGAAAAGTAGGTGGTTAAGAAAACTGCTTGAACTTTCTTACTTCCAGGTGTTGACATTCAGGCAAGAACACACTATATTTTCACTCTGTTTAAATCTGAATTAAATCATTAAATGCTAAATTGTGAATACCAAAAACTTTGAAAATGGCATTAGAAAGCCAGTCAGTTTCATAAAAGAAAGATATGTACTTTATCTAAAATTAGGAGTTTGGGATTAACATATCCACACTACTATATATAACATATATAATCAACAAGGACCTACTGTATAGCACAGGGAACTATACTCAATATTTTGTAGTAACCTATAAGGGAAAAGAATCCAAAAAAGAATATATATATACACACATATATATGTGTATATATATATATATATAAAACTGAATCACTTTGCTGTATAACTGAAACTAACACAACATTGTAAATCAACAATAGTTCAATAAAATAAATAAATAAATATGTAATTTTAAAAAAAACTGTCATACAGAGGAGAAAAAAACCTGCCTTTTAAAAAAATTATTGATACTTGTAGCAGTGGACAACGTAACCCAGATGGAGAAAGCAAACTTCCAGCACTCAGCTGACTTTTCATGGGGTTCCCCTAAACTCCATTTTATACACGCACCTTATTAAATCTCCCTAATGTGGCAGTTGTCTGGAGACTGGGCTATAACCAAGTCAAACCTAGGGTGATGGAGGTAACAGTAACCGCTGGCACCAGCCTTCTGAGGAGTTATCGTGTTTGAGAAAGAAAACATTGTCAGGGTGGTAGCATAACCCCAAGAGTAATAAAGTGGCCAGACACCTGGAAGCAATTACGTGCATGGTCGAGATTATCCATCATGCTTTGCTCACTGTCTCTCTTGCAAAGACCTTTGTTTTTACACTCTCAGTAGCTAACTTCTGGGCTGAAAAGCCTGTTTCACAAAAGCTGTTTTCCACCGAGGCCCTTCCACTTACTGCCATTCCCACATGATGTTGATCATTTGTTTGCACAGCCCAGCGACAAACCTCAGAGCTGCTGTAATAATAAGTTGGTTACCAAGCTTGCAGGGGCAGCTGCATCAATCACACTCCTGCCACGGCAGAAACAAACGCCCTTTGCCCGCCAACACTGCTTAGCAGAGTGCAATCTGGGTCCCTCAAATGGAACTGTTTAAGCACCATTTTCCATTTAGGCCTAATTTAATATTTTTCTAAATCAGATTATTGCTTGTAAGTCATTATTGTGACGTTCCTTCTGACATTTATTTATCGCCCAGATCCCATTATTCATGAGGCTATTGTGCTGCAGGTTATCAAGTTAGCCTAGGTCCTGGGATCAAATGCTTTTTTTCCTCAGGTCAGGGGGTATCAGGACTTCAGAAAATTATTGGATCTTCCACTACTGTTCTAGGGCCTTGAAAACTGAGTCAGCTTTCCAGATATTTCCTCAACTACTTGTTTAACTGAGTTGAAGAGTACTCTTGTAATGAATAAAAATCCATGTGATTTAGATTCACATCCTTTGCCGTAGCCCATACACATATCCTGCGAGAGAATTTAAATGCTAATTAAACTGGCTCTATTAATGTGATATTGATACTTGGTCATTTTACATTTTAATTCTGCATAAATGCCCACTACAAGAAAACCTGGGTTCATTTAACAAAAGCTCTTTTCCAGTCTGGCACTAAAGCGTCTAAGAAGTTTCTCTGAAACCCACCAGATTCTCTCCCAAGAAATCTTACAAAATAGAATGTTTTTAGAGCACAAATTTAGGGAGGTAAATATACTTTAAAGTTTTGAGTTACTTAGTATGTATTAAGAGTACCCACTGTATTGAGAAATATACATGAAAACATTCAAATGAAACAGTCCTTGTTCCTTTAGGATCTTACATTGAAAGGTGACAGCATTAAAAAACAAATAAACAAACATCCATGATCTAGAGAATAGGAGAAGGGGATGGGGAGTAGCAGAGTTCAAATTAGGGCTTTTCCCCAGAAAGAAAACAGCCCTGGCCCTGCTGCTGTCTGTCTCTTATCACCATTTATCTCCTCAGTCAGTGGCACAACTTTAAAGGGACTTGGAGCTCACAGAGCAGGGCTCCAGTACTTCTGTTACTGTAGCCTAAGGCTTCCAAATGGTTTGATCCTTGCCATTTCGAAAACCAGTTTCAGTTACTTCCTATCCAATTTCTGCAAGAGATATAATGGTTCCCATAACTCCAGTTTTAAGATTAGTGGGCCACTTTTGATAAAGAGGGCTTTACATAATAAAAGTCAGCCTCCTTTTTGCTGGTTTGAAGTTCCCAAGATTTTTGTAACCAAGGAATCATTTGTACATCTACACTATCTAAAATAAAAATTTTACATTCTAACGTAAATCTATTAACTTGGTTAATAGATTGCTGTTCTTAAAAAGTGGGAAATGAGATAGAGCTTACGTTATCGTTCCAACAGGCTGACAAAACCTGGGTGCAGTAGAACCACCTTATCCCTATACAAAATCTATTCCCCTCTACGCTTATCAGGCTGTGCAGTGATTTCTGACTCTTGTTTCCTCCCAAATTTCTCAGCTTCTTCCAACCCCTCTCGCATCCCCCTCACCACACACCCCTAAAAGAGCCCTCTGCCAATCTCAGGTAACTACTTAAATAGTTAAACAGTCAGTATTCTGTGGCAATCTTTTTCAAGTCAGAGTCACCACAGAGAGCTCAACGCAAGAACCCTGCAAATAGACTAGCAGCTCGATCAGTATTTTCCCTTGTTCATCCACACATCAGCCCACAGATAGAATAGCCAGTTTTCATCAATTCCACTTTTTCCCCCTATCAGCCTTGTACCTTAGACTAATTTCTGAATTAAAGCTCATTTCTGAACATCCCTACCCTAATATTCAGAAATATCTATATGCTTCCATTGTCACTGCCGCTATTAACACAATAAATATATCTGATTGTCAATAAAAACACTCCAACTTCGATAAACTGATTTTGTAAGCAGAATACTGATAATGAAAATAGTCTTCATCAAATCTCAGCTTTGAATCCTCCATGAATCTCTCCCTTTGTGTCAGGTAGCCTTTTCATCGTTAAAAATGCTGTTCTCATTCCATCAATTTCTTTCATCCTCTAGAGCAGGGGTCCCCAAACCTGTCAGGGCATCAGAATCATCTGGGCAGATTTTTCAAAAAAAACAGATATCCAGGTCCTGCCCCTCCATCACCCCTTCAAGATTCTGATTGCTCAGGGCTGGAGTGGGACCTGGATATTTATATTTTGATAAAGCTCCCCTGGTGATCCTGAGAAGCTGAGATTTTAGGAAACACTGACTTACCAAAAGCAGTGTTGGTCAGCAGGACAGCAGCTAATCACATGGCCAGACTTCACCAGCCTTTCTCCCTCCCACCTTAGTCCCAAGAATAATCCAGTTCAGCCACATTGAAGTTGCTTGCAAAAATTATCCAGATGATTCTGACATTGCACATTAATTGGGAATTTCATATATAGAGATTTAATCAGAAATAAATCATTCCTAAACATAACATCACTTATTTTTAACTCTGTAATTTAGCCTGCCTCTCCACACATTTCAGTTGTTTGGAAGTGAACCAAAGAACCGAAGAACCAAAATCATGAAACAACCACTGAGAGATCGTTTTTTCTTCATGGTCTTTAGACGAGAATGTTTAGTAAACTAGTCCCCACACAGTAGAGTTTCCAGTTTAAGTTGAAAACACTTTAGTGTAAGGAGGGCGTGTAAACTCTCTCAGGCATCCAGTGCGGGATGTAACACCTTCATTTCCCAGATGTCCTTTCCTCAGAATCACAACCTGTATCCTTCTTGTCGCCCACTAGGTCTTCTTCACCCACTCTAGGCAGAGATGGAGAAGAACAGATGGTGGCAAATGCAGGAATCTGGTAATGGATGTAGGATCCGTTTGTGTCTTGTATCACTGTGATCAACGCTACCACTAAATCCTCTTTCTGCCCTCTGTGGTAAGATCAGAATGACAGCCCAATTTATCAACTGTGAATATTGGTGTAAACAACTTCAAGGCCAGGATATTTTTCATACCCCCTTGAAAACTGTCATCAGTTCTGTAGAACAGTAAGGAAACCACTGATCCATTTAAGAAACTGTCAGCAGGTGTACAAAGGAGTGAACGATGGAGGCTTTTGAAAAGTCTTAGGAAAGGAGGCTCCAGCTGTCAGAACCCCTGACTTCTGTTGCACCGTCTAGACTAGCCATGGAGTAAGGGAAATCGTGTGGCAGAGTGCGACTCTCAACACCACAGCTATCAGCAGAAGGAAAAATTCACTTCAGAAGGAAATTTCCAGACACACGTTCCTTACTTGTGAAGTAATTGAGTTATAGCAATGTCGTCTCTGCCACAGTTATCCCAAGTGCCAACTTTGGGATCACAGACCTGTGTCTCAGAAACTGTAAATGGAGTCCCCCCCCACTCCCCTGTAACTACCACCAGCACTTACTGAAAATGATTAAAATCAACTTCTTGAAATCAAATAGTGAGTCTAAACCTTGACAATTTCTTTTTAAAAAAATCATAGATCTATATATGTGTGTGTAACTAAATCACTTTGCTATACACCAGAAACTAACAAACACAACATTGTAAATCAACTATACTTCAATAAAAAGTGAACAAACAAGCAAAGAAAAATTCACAAAAAAAGTCATAGATCATCATGATGTCCACCTTAAAAATCAGCAGATCATCTGGAGTTTCAAATTTTGCATATGTCATTTATGGTCACTTACTGAAAAAAAAAAAAACCACCTTTTTTTAAAGTGTAGGTTTTCTTCCTGTATACAGAGACATTTTGGTAATCTAGTGGTTTTGCTTTAATATGGCCATCACCAAAAAACGTATTCCGGCCAAGCGTTTGAAATATTTATGTGATCGAATTCAAAAGTACTCTCAACCATTAGCCACCAGGGACACTGGTGGGAAAAGCCAATTATATATTACCACTAAAACATTATTAAGATCATTTGTTTTTAAGTAGCAGACATAAAACAACTTTAAAAATTTTAAGGTACTATACAAATGCAATATTTAATTAGCATTGTATGTTTCCGGTTTATTTTTTCTAAATAATATGTTAGAAAAAAACAGATAAATTTGTGACTGATTTTAGCAACATTTCAGTAATGTAATGTATTATTAAAATTAAGATTTTTTTTTTACTACATTGCCCTTTTGTGTTGTATGTATTTTTAATGGTGGCTGTACTTGAATTTTATATAAAATGATGTGATGTAAGCAAAATAATATAAATCCATCCACAGAATAAAATGGAAAATTACTGAAAAACAGAATGTTAAGTCCTGAAGGATGTTAAACCCATTCTTTAAATCATAAGCAATTCAGGACTTCCCTGGTGGTCCAGTGGTTAGGACTTTGCGCTTCCACTGCAGGGGGCACAGGTTTGATCCCTGGTCGGGAAACTAAGATCCCAAGTGCCACACAGCACAGCCAAAATAAAGAAATAAATAAATAAAACAAAATGGTGAACTTTGGAAAAAAAAAAAAAACATGAACAATTCAATAGTACCCTCAAAATTTGCATTCAATTAAATCGTTTATAAAGCTATTCTTTCTTTTATATCACTTGACGAATGCAGCACAAACTTATTATAACATTAAACAAATTCAGAATTTCCTCATAAATGGCAGTTTCCATGAGAATAAAACAAAAGGAACAAAGCAAAAAAAAAAAAATATATATATATATATATATGTGGAATTACTATTAGATCCCAAACTAAAGTTTCTTGAGTCTAGTCCTTATTTCTCTGGGTGTGCAGAACACTACTCAATTCCAAAACTGCACTAAATGAAGCCCCAAATCCTTGGGAAAGAATTGATTTGATTGCTGGAAGTAAACAGTCTACTCAAAGCCTTGGCCAACCTGGTCCACCACAAACTCAAGCTCATTGTGTTGAAATGGAATCGTGGCTTGTTTCAGTGTTAGTCAGATGGGTTCATTTATCTGCACACAAACAGTAGGCTTCCTAAGACATCTCATGTATGTTCTGATTTTATTATTTTATTTGGGATTCAAGTTTAGTTATTTATTTGGGGCTAGTCATTGCCATAGTACAAGCAATGAAACGCATGTTAAATAGTGCCCTACTTATCCCTAACAAAAATTAAAAAAAAAAAAAATTCTTCCAATTTAAATCACAGCATATTATCAACAAGAATAACTTCTCTTCAATCTTTGGGGTCAGAAGACAAAACAGAGCTAACTAACTCAGCATGTTCTTTTTGTCATTCCTTCACTTAGCTTAGAGAGAGACATATGCACAGAAAGTATGTGAGAAGGAATACCTGGGAAACTACCTGAATGGAGAACTGTTGCTACATGCTCTTTGCCTAAACCTAAAAAAAATTCTGCTTGTTCTTACAATCTGTGGGCTTATTTTTAAAGGACAGATAACAGTTTTTATAATAAAAATACCCATTTTAAAAAGTTACTGAATAAGTACTCATGCTGAAGTCCTTATGTCAGGAAAAGGAAGTATTATTGCATGTTACAGATGGTCAAGACTGCAATATACATTAGCTGGAGACAAGGAAGGAAATCACCAGTCCACCAAAGCCCCAGTGTGATCATCACGATGATCCAGCACTCCTGCCAAAGCTCTTAAAATTATCTGTGATGGTTTCTTTAAACAGACCTAAGAAGACGTAGAAGGAAGATTAACTTCCTTTTCCTAATTAGCAGTGAGTCTTCAACCTATTCAATGCATTTTCCTAAAGCAATTATCAACATCACTTTGTTGATCTTTAAAACACTTCTAGATGGGAAATCAGAAAACCACATCAAATCTGCCCAAATCTCAAATCTCCCCATATATTAGAGATCTAATTTAGAAGAACTTTCTAAATGCATTTATTTCTCAGCTGCTAGTTTATAAGCCAAACACAGCATTAAAATTGTGTCCTCCTCAAAACCTAGGCCAGTCAACATTTCAGAAAAAAGGGTAATGATAGGGATCTGAGCTGACTCCTATCCTCCATACTATAGAACATGGTCTCTCAAGTGGAAACTCAAATTCTCTAACTACAAACACACTTTTACCTAATAGGAGACAAGTCTGAGTAGAATAAGAATTTGCTTAGGTTTGTGTAACCGGCTGTCTTCCCCACCATGGTATCTAACAGGTCTTTGGGTCCAAATTAAGAGAAGTTCTATCCATTGTGCTTCAGTTTCCCCCTCGAGTGAAATTCAGTTCTGAAGCAACTAATATCATTAAGTTGAAAATATGAAAGGGGAAATCTAAGAACATATGCTGTTTTAAAAGGAGGGAATAAGAAGGGCAGGAACAATAAGTATTAGAAATTTTTTACCTCAATTTTTTACCAAATTTTTTACCTCAATTCCTTGCCCAAAGCCAACCCCAGTGGGGCAAATTTTTAGTAGACAACCTGCCTTGCACTCTCCACACTCCAGGGATGTCTTGTGCAGAATCCAAGTCAGCTCTGACAAAGTGTCACTGTTTCAGATTGGCTCTCCCTCAAACCCATGCTCTGTGCATCTATAGGCATGCACCTTCTTGGTTGAAGGAATGTTCCAGGGAACTCTGCTTGCACCAGTGTTTCAAGCTCTGGTTTACTTAACTTGCAGTCCTAGAAGGAAAAGGGCAGTTAGGGCAAAAGCCAAAGCCATTGCTAAGATTGAGCTCAGCGGCCTTTTTCAGGTTCACATTGAGGATGGAGGTGAAAGTAGGGATTGGATAGCGGATCAAAGTAGATTGTCTTTCCAGTCTAATTATGAAATGGCGAATGCCGCTCTTTGTGGTCTCATATTTTTTCAGGTGTCTCACTGCCTTTTGGTTTTGTAACAGCTGTGACTTGGAAAGAATCATTCATACTTTTGGCTTCAAGAGACCCAAGTTATCCTCACATAGACCAATCATCCCCATCTTATGCGGTTTATGCTGTGTTTTACGTCATAGCCAACTGTTGAAATTGTTGCTAAATAACCTTAATCTTTAATACTTTATTCCATCTTCCAAAGAAAATCAAAATCAGATGGCAATGTTTCTAAAACCATCTCAGCTCTAATAGTGTGATCTAGGATACTCTCCCATGTTTCTTCTGCTATAAACTTAGCAAGTTTATTTTCAGGCAAAGGTATTTTGTGTTCACATTCTACGGGGATTGTTTTTTCCCACTTTCTCTCTCTTTTTCATGTTTTCCCTTAGAGTAAAGTGCCATATGGTAGACACGCATCCACACTGTTTGGTAGATTAATGAATTCCCACTGAGATCACATATTCTTCTCCTCTGGGAGTTTTTCTGCCTGTACTCCACATTTCAGATTTTATACAGCTCTTTCTTGATAATATGACTCACAAAATGCATGTTTGCATCTCTTCCTAGGTTGCATGCAACAGAGATCCTTGAAGTCCGTGCTAACAGCACGTACTACGAAAGCATTCAATACCATTATTGGCACCCCCCTCCATATTCTAGACCCAGCAAACAAGCAAGACCTATGTACAGCCTGTTGTAAAAGTTGGGATAACACCAAACCTGGCTGAGTCACTGCCCACATTTTTTATTTCTCAACATAGATATTTTTTATATGAATGAACCAACATTTTTTTTCCAGGTAGAAAGGGCTATTTTTTTAATCCCCCATTTAAAGGAGAAAGAGGGAGGTTTAACGCATGCAGACAGTGGTAACAGAATGGCAGCCCTGGTGCATTGCAGACTCACTGACCTTTTAGCCTTCTGGAGTTTAACCATTTCCTGATGTCTTTTAACAGTAATTTTCTTGTTGGAAGAGCCCTCTCTAAACTGATAGCATCTAAACAAGCCTCTACCTTAATTGGAAAAAATCTCCCATAAATATTTATGCTACAGTGATTAGGCCACTTACTGAACTCAACTGTCCATTATGGGTTAAAACAGGGAGCATTGTTTTGGGTTGCCCACAGCCTGACATGGCTTATTGGAGGGGACCCGAAGCTGTAATTTATTTAATCAAGCGTTTGACCCCAGCCCTCTGGAGTAGCCAGTAATTGTGAGGGAGAACTAACCACATTGACTAGAATCAGTATTCGGGGTTGTAAATTCTGAAAGTCTAATTTGGAAGAAGGAAAAAGGATAAAGTTGGAAGAGATGTTTTTGTACATTGTACTGTAGTAAAGATAGGTGATAGATAGGTAGACAGATAGAAAGATAGAGCAAATTTTAGAAAGAAAAATACTTCAAAGCAGAGAAGAAAGAACCATTTACCCTCCTGCTGGTTCGATGTTCCTCTGTGGCTGCTGGCCTTCTTTACACCTCTGAGGCTCTGCCACACAAGAACTCACACGGCTTTGAATATAATTCCTACTTTTGGAAATATATCAGATTTGGGGTGTAAATAGGTGTAAAGAAAGCCTTTTGTATTAAAATCTGTTAAGAAGACTCCAGGTTAAACACTGAGCCCAAGGTAAAAATAGGAATGCTAGATTTTCTACCCAAGTGTCAACTCGGTATTGCTTCTACTTTTGAGGTCATGATTTTCAAGAACTAGCTGGTGAGTATGAGAACATAGTTATACTGTGTGTGTATATACAACTAAATTAATTAAAATGCTTTTTCTTCTTTTGTTTCCTTTTCCAGCTGCAGGTTTTCTCCTGATTCCATTTTTGAGTTATGATTAATTCTTATGTTTACAATAAAAAAAAAAAAAACTTCTCCATTGGCCTTTTGACCTCCCAGCTGCAGACCCAAACATCCATTCCTTATTTCCAGGCATACTTTAAAAGAGATACTGAAACCAAAAACATATTTTCTTCTTTAAACTCTTTACTACCATTACTTGGCTATTGCTCTCCAGATTTCTAGTTCCAGAAGAAATTCTAAAGTCAAAAACTATAATGGTTTATTAAACTATAAATCACCTTTCCTCTTTGTTTCAACCTGAATGTCATTGAGGTCCCACGTTTTCCTGAGCCCTCTGGATCCTGGCAATACCAATATCTCTTCATGGCCTCTCCTGTCCTATTTTCCATTAGCAAACACTGCCAAGCACTGTTGGTATATAAGAAAAATGCCTCACAAATTTGGTTTCTGGCCCTTCCTAACATTAAGAGCATACAGCGCTGGAGTCGCATCAGAGTTAGTTTCTGAACTTTGTGGAAGGAATCAAAGCAGCTTGGTTTTCCAGTCAGTAAGAGTCAAGGGTGATATGGCTTCAGAGGGTTTTAGAGCTTGGGGTTCTATGTGTGAAAGACATTTTGAGAAACTAGGTGGGGACACAGGTTAGACATTTATGCTAGATAGGTTGCTGCGCTAACTATTCAAAGGATTTTTCATACAACAAGAGTATCTTGCATGGATGCTTTTAGATATATAGGTAATACCTAATTGTTTCAACTTTACTCATATAAGAGTATGAACAATCCTCCAAGAAGTTCTGAGCACAAAAGAAAGGGTAAATTTATTCTACACCAAACAGACTACCTCACCTTCCATTCAGAAAATCTCTTTGAAAAAGCTTATACTGGGATTTTAATTTTTCCTGTTAAATTATTCATTCCTTGTTGTACTTGGGTATCATTATCTCTGTCATAGTGATGGTTGTTAGAGAAACAGTCATCAGGTTGCAAACTACACAGATCTTTTTAAGTTAAAATTATGACAAAAAAGCAACAATAGATGGGATTGTACAGGTCTGTCTGTAAGAGTAATCAGGAGTTGGGGATAGATTTCCTCTATAGGGATGAAAAGACCTCTAGAAAAAAAGAGTGAGGAAGAGCTCTGTCTGTCTCCATGGCAGCAAAGGAAAGGTGCCAGCAGATAGTAACATTTCCCAGTCGTGCTGATCACGGGGTTCCCGAAGTTACAGTCACAGACTAAACCCTTCATCCCATCCAGGGTCATTCCCTTGACAGAGCACAGTGTGCTCCACCGCTACAGATGGCTTTTTTAAACCCAGCCAGCAAACTCCAAAGTACCCAGCATTGATTAAAAACAGACTAGACAATGAAACTAAAACCAGCTCCGAAAAAGCTCAGTACCCATCAGAAAATCAGCTTTTTCGCATTTGCATAATAAAGTAACAGCTCACTTATCAAGCATTTTCTGAGAACTCATCACAGTTCAAAGTGTGTAACTCATTTATGCCTCCCACTAACCACTTTGACTCTCCTTACAGATGGGAAAACTGAGGGACAGAGAAGTTAGTCCCATTGACCAAGGCCATACAGCTGGTCAGTGGAAGAGCTAGCATTTGAACTTAGAGGATATGGTTCAGACGTCATGCTTTTGGTTCCAGATCTAATGACCTTAACAGCGTATGCTGCTGCAGCCCTTAAAAATAACAAGGCTCTCATGACTACTCAAAGAAATGTGCTGAGCCACACAATCCAAATCTGACTTTAGACAGGAAGTGTTCTGTTGTCTCTGACTACCCCCAAGTCCATGAAAGGCATTATTGTGGAAGGAAAGCTCCAGATCAGTGAGGACAGTCTCCAGATGCTATCTCTGACTCCACTGAAGAACATCAAAACATACCACCCAAAATATGCCACTTTGGCATATTAATTATTTGAGCCAAAGGCAGTTGAGAAATAACAGATGCAGGAAGGGCTCTGTGCCCTCCCCTTTTCTACCTAAAAGCTGGGCATAAATTTCCGGTGAGAAAGATGCTCTCCTTGTACCAGGAAGAAGAGAACATTCTTATCACCAGAGACAGGGAGTGGATGCCAAGATGAGGCTGAAAATAACTTACTTACTAAAATAACCCTTATCTCCCTTTAATTTCCCTCATATATTTCCTAGTCACTTTCCCACAAGTTACTGGCCCTGGCCCAAACCCATTTTTCTTTTGTCTTATCACATCTCCACAATTCATTGCCCTTTGTTAAATAGTAAAGCCCCCAGGTCTAAATGCTTCTTTGGGGTTTTCATTTCTTCCTACGAAGCCCCAGTGCCACATAAAAATATTAATATCAAATAAACCCTGTCTTCTTTTTCTTTCCTGTTAATCCGCCTTTTGCCAGCTTAATTTGTGGGCCCCAGGCACAGAACCTAAGAGAGTAGAGAAAAAGTCTTTCTTCCCCTATACCATCACCTCCCAAACTTTACTTCATTTCTTCCCTCATCCTGACTGATCTTGCTTTTAAAACTCAGTGTGGATTTTAGTTCCTTGATTCTCCCTTCTTCTCTCAGTGTATTAACTCCTCCCACCTCTCTGTAATCATCCAAGGTAGACTCCCAAGACAACTATTCGCAACACTTTCTCCTATCAGCGCCTTAGGTGCTATTGCTCTTGACCTTACATAGAGATGTCCAATATAGCATTAACACTGATCCTCAATTCTGGGTAAATTCAACTTTCTCATTTTGGTTCCATCCTCCTTTACTTGTCCACACCAGCTGGTTTTACTGTTTGGTTTTATGTTTTCTTATTCTCTACTCATAATTGAGCATCTAATCTATGCCAGGCCCCAGGCTAATTATTTTTACAGAAAAACAAACAGAAAGAAAAATCTGGTAAATGAGACTAAAAAAATCTGGTAAAGTTGCCCATCATCACACAGCTAACAGGTCAGGCCAGGATTCACACCCTAGTCTGTCTACACAGGCTATCCTTGTAACACATCCCTGCAGTGAAATCTTACCCTGCCTGGAGTTTTTTCATACAAAGAGCCTAGCGCAAGCCAACTCATTTTTCTGGGGCTCAACCAAAGAAATAGCCATCTGTTTCATCCCCAGAGGCAAAGCCAGCTCTGTCAGACTTCTTGAGACAGGACAGTATACACAAACCGTATATACTGTACTTTATAAGAGACTTGAGGAATTTTTCAGAAGTAACTTTGATTATATGTGATTTTTACTTTATGTGCTGACATTAGATCGTAACCCCAAGTAATGTGCTTCTCCACAGCACTGCCACTGTTTCAGCCTCTCTGGCCCCGAGTTCTTTGAAACCAGAGCTACCGCTCAGTGCCACAAAGCTACTCTGGTCTCCCTTTACCTAAAGAGATGATTTCCAGGACTCAACCATGAGACCAAATCACCCAAATGAACTCCCATTATTTCCTGCCACCCACGCCCCGAAGTACCTCCATCCACCTTCCTTTCCTCTAGCCCCAAGGGAAAACATTTTCTATGTACCCACCACTCCTCCTGGGTCATCCCAGCGCCTCCTCTTTCCTGCTGTACCTTGCCCTCTTTCTTCACAATCCCTCTCCTAATTCCACTCCCTTGATTCTACCAACATGCTGAAATCTCACCTACTGCTGAGAATCCTGCTGTGTTTTAGTTATCATGTTTAAAAAGCACATTCCGGTCAGACTGCCTCTGTATAAATGCTGACGTTACCACTTAGCTGTGTGGTCTCAATCTCTGTGCCTCAGTTCTCCCATCTATGAAACGCAGATAGCAAAAGTACCCATCTCAGAGTTCTGAGGGTTAACTGAGATAATCTATGTAAAGCTCTCAAAAAATACTCAATATTATGTCAGCAATTATTTCCGGTTTGTCGCAATTTTCCTCTAGTTTACCGTTTTCTCCTTCTTTTTCTCTCACTACCCAACTTCTTAAAAGATCAGCAGACACTGGATGTCTGCATGTCTCCATCCTTTCCCTTCTCTAACCTTTTCCATTTGGGATTAGGTCTCCCTCCTCTGAAGAAATGTCTCTCAGAAGCTGCCCATGATGCATTATCACCACAGAGAATGATGCCCAAGCCAGCATCTCTAGCCCTTCCTTTTTTGCTTATTTCGCTTCTAAGTCCAGCCCACATTTCCAGCATCAGCAATGGACCTCTAAGTATTTCCATTTCATAGATGCCTTAGAGTCAGCATATCCAACCTAGGGCTCACCTTCCCTACATACTAGTCCTTCATTTTCATTCCTTATCTTGGTTCATGACATCATCCTCTTCCCAGTTTCAGAGACTTGGAAATTTCAAATCACTCTCCACGTCTAATTATGTATCAAATATCAACTCTGCCTCAGAAATGCACCTTCCTCTTATATTTCTCTTCTATCTAAACTTCTCTGGCTGAGGTCCTTTCTAATTTCTGCTGAAAGACCTTGCTACCTCACCCTCCAAATGTTTCTCCTCCATGACAGCAGACAGATTCTCCTAAAATACAGATTTCATTGTGTCATTTCTCTGCCCAATAATCCTCAGTATCTCCCTAGTACACACAGAACTAATGCAATTTATCATTCAAAGTTTGCTCTATTTCCCCTACCAGATACTTTTTCACCTTTGTCACCAATATTCCCACAGTCTATCTGGACCTGATCACATGTTCCCCAAACCTGCCTTGCATCTATCTCCCTGTTTCTCCATCTTTCCTGTTCCCAGCCAGCATAGCAGAGTGGTTAAGGACAATCTCTGGAGTCAGATGGCCTGGGTTTGGATCCCATCTCTGCCACTTGCCAATTGTGTGCCTGTGGGCAAGTTATTTGGGAAAATAGCATTAATAAAATGACTTAATATATTAATGGCATCATTATCTATGTATTCTTTTGTGTATTTCTTCTTTAGTTCAATATGATAACATTTGCTATTTTGTATGGCTGTTTCCTTCATATTCTTACTGCGTAGTATTCTGTTTTATGAATACACCACATTTATCCATTGTTTTGATGAGGGACATTTGGATTTTTCTAGTTTGGGATATGACAACAGTGCTGCTATGAACTTTCTTGTACATGTATTCTGTGACATATGTGTGTGAATTTCTCTATTAGATAATGTCTGAGCACTTTCCAAAATGATGGCACCCGTTTATACCCTCAGCAGCAGCATATAACCATCCTTAGTACTCCACATCCTTGCCAGATGTGAACTTTTAGTTTTTGATATCTGGAGGGTTGCATTATTTGTATTTCTTTGATGATTAGAGTTTGAGCATTTTTACATATCTATTGTGACGTCTTTTCACTTTCCACCTTTCTGAATTCTTGTGTTTTAGGCATGACTCTTGAACTCAATATAGAGCTGAATTTTGTTTCTTCCTCAATCTGGCAATTTTGTCCTTTTAAAAATAAACTCAGCCCGCACGCATTTGTTATGATTACTGACACATTTTGATTCATTCCTACTTTCTTATTTTGCGCTTTCTAAATTTTCTGTTTTTTCTGTGTTTCTTTTAATATTCTTTCTTGCATACTTTTGTGCCACTTTTTTTCTCATTCTTGCTTCTGCCCACAACTCATTTGGAATTATAAATTCTTCCTTTTTTATTTTAATTATTAACCTAGAATTTTAACATCTATATTTAATCAAAGAAAGTCTAATTACCATAATATTTTGGTTATATCACTATTGTATCCACAAAATTAGGTAGTATTGTTACAGTATTGTTATTGTTTATACAATTGTTCATGTTTATTTGCCCTTCTTGCATATTTAGGGTGTATTATTGAGCCACAAATTCCTCCATGTTGTTTATCTGAAAAAACTTTTATGTTATTCTCAAGTTTGAAAGATAATTTTACTGAGTACACAACTCTTGGTTGACAAGTATTTTCCTTACACTCTGAAGATGGTTGTCTATGTTATTTTAGTTTACACTGTTGTGTTTGAGAAGTTAGATATCAATCTGGTTTTTTTCCATAGGTAACTTGTTTTTCCTCTTTGGCTTCTTTTAAGAGGTAATTTTCATTTTTGTTTGTTTTTGGTATTCAGAAAGTTCACTACAAAATGTCTTAATGTGGATCTCTTTTTACTTAACTTGCTTGGAACTTTCTGGACTTCCTGCTTCTATGGATTCACAGTTCTTCTATCATTTCTGGATAATTCTCAGACCTTATCACTCCAAATAGTGCCTCTGCATTATCTTTGTTTTTCTTCTGAAAGTCCAATTAGATATTTGTTATATTGTCTCACTACATCGTTTATGTTTCTTAATTTTTGGATTTCTTCGGATATCTTCCTGTTTACTAATTCTCTCTTCAGCTTTGTTTAATGTGTTGTTTAACCTACTCCTTGTGCTTTTCCTTTGAAGTATTATACTTATTACTTCTATAATTTCTATTTGAGTCTTTTCAAATCTGCTTATTCATTTTTAAGATCTCTTGTTCTATACTCATATTTCAAATATTCTTTTTTATTTATTTATACACATTAAATATAGTAATTCAATAATTATAATATCTAATGGATTTGTGGGTCTGAAGCTACTGTCTTTAATTTTTAATTTGTTTAGCTTTTTATGTTCCTTTGGGGTTTTTTTCTGATTCATGTTCTTTACTGTTCCTTTCCTGGAATTTTATGATTTTTTTACCATAAGCATATGTTCCATAAACTTCATCAGTGGGAATTTTTGAGGTCTAGAGTTAAAAGGTGCATTCCTCCAGAGAGAATTTATATTTGTTTCTTCCAACATGGAGTCACTTTATAATAAATTCTCAGCTTAATGTATCTCAAACACAGAAGTAGCATGAATGTGGGCCCCAAACTCCTGTGATGACCAACTCAGGGTTTTTTCTACCACTCAGAGTCAAGACCAAGGAAGGAATTTTTCTAGTTCACCATTTCACTGACTGTAATTTTGGGTGTCTGGGCTTTTTTATCTCTAATCGGATATCCCTTATGATATGGTTGTAGTCTTTCTTCATGAGCCACATTTTAGCAACAAAACCAAAGCTCTGAGTCATGGGAAATGGTAAATAGAACAGCTGATTTTTATCACTGGCTTACCTTTATAGATTTGTAGTTTTGCTTTATTTTTCAGCTTCTTAGGATTCTTTTTACTTTGTTTCCAGATGAGCACTGTATTTTAAAATATACATTAAAATATCCTACTGAGCATTTTTGATATGGGAGGGTTTTAGGCTTTCTAGTTTGCCATAATACTTGAAATAGACATCTTCCAAGACACAGAGTACTTTTTCATGGTTATTTTAAAGAACCTATAGCAGATTCCTTTATATATAATGAGTTATTTATCTGTGTTTGCCTCTCATAGGACCATGTGGAGTTCCTGGAGGAAAAGAAACTTCTTTCTCAGTGTTTATCTTCCTCAGCTGTAGGGCAAGTCTTTGCCTTAAGTGGACACTCCACAAATTAATGATTTAATGGCCTTACTCTCTCTTGGGTTTCCAAAGAATGTGTGCCTATCATGGAGTACTTATCACACTACAGCAAATTGTTGACATTTCTCCCTACCCACTAGATTAGAGTTTCTCATAGGAAATGATCTTGTTTTATTGTCTTTGCATTCTTAGAGTTTAGTTTAGAGTTTGGCTTATAACAAACACTAAATAAATGTTGACTCAAAGGAGTCATAGCCTCAATCTACAAGACTAGCATGTCAGGCAGGAGAAAGTAACCGTACTCATTTCAAGAATGACACTGAATCTGGTAATTCAGATGGGCTGGGACAAGCCTGCCAAAGCAGAGATAGAAGAAACTGAGAAGTCAGGCTTGATAGATAGTCTCTGTTGTCATCTCTTCTGAGAGTTGTTACTTTAGAGGCCAGAGAGCAAGGGAGAATTAAAAAAGAAAAAAAAAAAGAAAGAAAGAAAGAAAAATTCTTAAACAGAAATCAGGATCTTTTTCTTCTTGCTGTAAACATTGATGACTTTCCCAAAAAGAAAATCTAATCCTTCTGCCTTCCACTCATTTTAAGGAAAATAGATGTTAAATACTTCAGCTTCTTTGGTTATTTTAAGTCCCTTAGATGAGCTTAGACTGGCAAAATTGAAATATCAGAGTATGTGGTAGAATGATGGTCTCCTACAAAACTCCATAAATAGGCATTCAAATTTGAAATCTTCAGTATTTTCTGAAACAAAAAACATTCCTAAGTTAAGACTATGAGCACCTTGCAACACTCCAGGCTTTATCAGAGTCTTATTTTGACCTACTGGAGGTCATTTCAGTCCACAGAATCAAGGCCAAGGCCCACCAAGACTGAAACATCATCATTGCTAATGAGGCTCTGGTGAGTTTCACTTGCAGGGTCCAGACTGCTAGAATGTGGACCACTCCCTTTTTCTACGTGCCATTTTTGGGTAGATCATTTCCAGCGTGTAGTTTATAGCTGCCAAATGTGTAATATGCTGGGGATTCAGTAATAGTCTCCTTGACCTGTAGGCTTTAAAGTTTGCTTTGTTGCCCTCTGACTTTTAGCTCTTCATCTCTTCCAGAAGTTCCATCAAATAGCCTGACTTTAGTTATGATTTTTGTTAAGTAATTCTCTACCTCCAAAACAAAAATAATCATCTTTCCTGCTACCCACCTCAAGGAGAGGTAATACTTTAAACACTTCAGAAGAAACTACATTAAATAATTTCAGAAGGGAAGTACTAGTCATTTTTTCCTAAGATTCTTCTAAGGAATAAGACATACTGATCTAGCTTGAAAACCTCTGTTGTATAAGGACAGGAATATGGGGGATATAAGAACTTGACTTCAAAATTTATCTCCAATGTCATCTCTTGTAAGAAAACGTTTTGACCATCCCCCCACCCCGCCAAATCTGATACCTGCTCTTTGAAATGATAAAAGGTGGCATTTAAAAGACGTGAACAAATGAGGTGGATAGACCTAGAGTCTGTCATACAGAGTGAAGTAAGTCAGAAAGAAAAAGACAAATACCATATGCTAACACATATATATGGAATTTAAGAAAAAAAATGTCATGAAGAACCTAGGGGTAAGACAGGAATAAAGGCGCAGACCTACTGGAGAACGGACTTGAGGATATGGGGAGGGGGAAGGGTGAGCTGTGGCAGGGCGAGAGAGAGTCATGGACATATACACACTAACAAACGTAGTAAGGTAGATAGCTAGTGGGAAGCAGCCACATGGCACAGGGATATTGGCTTGGTGCTTTGTGACAGCCTGGAGGGGTGGGATAGGGAGGGTGGGAGGGAGGGAGATGCAAGAGGGAAGACATACGGGAACATATGTATATGTATAACTGATTCACTTTGTTATAAAGCAGAAACTAACACACCATTGTAAAGCAATTATACCCCAATAAAGATATTAAAAAAAAATAAAAAAATTAAAAAAAATAAAAGACGTGAACAGCCAAACACAGTGTTAATGCTTTATATGCAAAGTCATGCTTCCACTCATTTAACTATTCATCAAATATCAAATATTTAAAGTGTATCCTGAACTTGATTAGGTGGTTGGAACTTTCATCCCCACCCCCTGATTACCCAGGAGGAGGAGAAAGTTTCTGGAGGTTGAATTAATTACCAGTGCCTAAGGATTTAATCAACCATGCCTGTGTACTGAAGCCACCATTAAAAACCCAAAAGGAGGGGTTTCAGAGAGCTGCCAGGATGGTGAAGCAGAATTCCTCCACGTGCCACCATGCTGGGCTCCAAACTCCAAGAGGACTGACGTTTCCTTGTTCTCGACCTCACCCTATGAATCTCTTCATCTGGATGTTGGTTCATCAACTCATCTGCCATGTGGCTGACAGGGTGTTGGTGCTCCAGCCTAGTGTCAGGCCTGAGACTCTGAGGTGGGAGAGCTGAGTTCAGGACATTGGATTACCAGAGACCTCCCAGTCCCATGTAATATCAATCGGCAAGAGCACTCCCAGAGATCTCCACCTCAAGGCTAAGACCCAGCTCCATCCAACGGCCAGCAAGCTCCAGTGCTGGATGTCCCATACCAAACAACAAGCAAGACAGGAATACAACCCCACCCATTAGCAGAGAGGCTGCCTAAAATCATAATAAGTTCACAGACACACCAAAACACACAACCAGACGCGGTCCTGCCCACCAGAAAGACAAGATCCAGCCTCATCCACCAGAACACAGGCACTAGTCCCCTCCACCAGGAAGCCTACACAAGTCACTGAACCAACCTTACCAACTGGAGGCAGACACCAAAAACAACGGGAACTATGAACAGGCAGCCTGCAAAAAAGATACCCCAAACACAGTAAGTTAAGCAAAATGAGAAGACAGAGAAATACAAAGCAGATGAAGGAGAAAGGAAAAAACCCACCAGACCAAACAAATGAAGAGGAAATAGTCTACCTGAAAAAGAATCCAGAGTAGTGAGAGTAAAGATGATCCACAATCTTGGAAATAGAATGGAGAATATACAAGAAATGTTTAACAAGGACCTAGAAGAACTAAAGAGCAAACGAACAATGATGAAACAACACAGTAAATGAAATTTAAAATTCTCTAGAAGGAATCAATAGCAGAATAACTGAAGCAGGAGGGAGTTGAGGAAGATGGCAGAAGAGTAAGACGTGGAGATCACCTTCCTCCCCACAGATACATCAGAAATACATCTACATGTGCAACTGCTCTTTAGAACACCCATTGAACACTGGCAGAAGACCTCAGACCTCGCAAAAGGCAAGAAACTCCCCACGTACCTGGGTAGGGCAAAAGAAAAAAGAAAAAAGAGAGATGACAGAATAGAGACAGGACCTGAACCAGTGGGAGGGAGCTGTGAAGGAAGAAAGGTTTCCACACACTAGAAGCCCCTTCATGGGCAGAGACTGCGGGTGGCGGAGGGGGGAAGCTTCGGAGCCACGGAGGAGAGCACAGCAACAGGGTTGCAGAGGGCAAAGCCGAGAGATTTTTGCACAGAGGATAGGTGCCAGCCAGCACTCACCAGCCAGAGAGACTTGTCTGCTCACCCGTCGGGGCAGGCGGGGGCTGGGAGCAGAGACTCGGGCTTCAGAGGTCCTATCACAGGGAGAGGACTGGGGTTGGCGGTGTGAACACAGCCTGAAGGGGTTAGTGCACCATGGCTAGCCGGGAGGGAGTCCGGGAAAAAGTCTGGACCTGACGAAGAGGCAAGAGACTTTTTCTTCCCTCTTTGTTTCCTGGTGCGCGAGGAGAGGGGATTAAGAGTGCCACCAAAAGGAGCTCCAGAGACAGGCGTGAGCCGTGGCTAACAGCGCGGACCCCAGAGACGGGCATGAGACACTAAGGCCGCTGCTGCCGCCACCAAGAAGCCTGTGTGCGAGCACAGGTCACTATCCACACCTCCCCGCCTGGAAGCCTGTGCAGCCCGCCACTGCCAGGGTCCCGTGATCCAGGGACAACTTCCCCAGGAGAGAGCACGGCGCGCCTCAGGCTGCTGCAATGTCACAGTGTCCTCTGCTGCCACAGGCTCGCCCTGCACTCCATATCCCTCCCTCCCCCCGGCCCTAGTGAGCCAGAGCCCCCGAATCAGCTGCTCCTATAATCCCGTCCTGTCTGAGCAAAGAACAGATACCCTCAGGCAACCTACAGCACAGGCAGGGCCAAATCCAAAGCTGAATCCAGGAGCTGTGCGAAAAAAGAAGAGAAAGGGAAATTTCTCCCAGCAGCCTCAGGAGCAGTGGATTGAATCTCCACAAACAACTTGATGTACCCCGCATCTGTGGAATACCTGAATAGACAACGAATCATCCCAAATTGAGGAGGTGGAAGTTGGGAGCAAGATATATTATTTTTTCTCCTTTTTCTCTTTTTGTGAGTGTGTATGTGTATGCTTCTGAGTGAGATTTTGTCTGTATAGCTTTGCTTTCACCATTTGTCCTAGGGTTCTGAGCATCCTTTTTTTTTTCTACTTTTTAAAAAAAATTTTTTTCTTAATAATTATTTTTTATTTTAATAACTTTATTTTATCTTCTTTCTTTCTTTCTTTCTATTTTTTTTCCCTTTTATTCTGAGCCGTGTGGATGGAAGGATCTTGGTACTCCAGCCTGGAGTCAGTGCTGTGCCTCTGAGGAGGGAGAGCCAATTTCAGGACGCTGGTCCACAAGAGGCCTCCAAGCTCCATGTAATAGCAAACCGTGAAAATCTCCCAGAGATTTCCACCTCAACACCAAGACCCAGCTTTACTCAACGACCAGCAAGCTACAGGGCTGGACACCTTATGTCAAACAACTAGCAACAAAGGAACACAACCCCACCCATTAGCAGAGAGGCTGCCTAAAATCATAATAAGGCCACAGACATCCCAAAACACACCACCAAACGTGGACCTGCCCACCAGAAAGACAAGATCCAGCCTCATCCACCAGAACACAGGCACTAGGCCCCTCCACCAGGAAACCTACACAACCCACTGAACCAACCTTAGCCACTGGGGTAAGACACCAAAAACAACGGGAATTACGAACCTGCAGCCTGCAAAAAGGAGACCCCAAACACAGTAAGATAAGCAAAATGAGAAGACAGAAAAACACACAGCAGATGAAGGAGCAGGTAAAAACCCACCAGACCTAACAAATGAAGAGGATATAGGCAGTCTTCCTGAAAAAGAATTCAGAATAATGATAGTAAAGATTATCGAAAATCTTGGAAATAGAATACAGAAAATGCAAGAAACATTTAACAAGGACCTAGAAGAACTAAAGATGAAACAAGCAACGATGAACAACAAAATAAATGAAATTAAAAATACTCTAGAAGGGATCAATAGCAGAATAACTGAGGCAGAAGAACAGATAAGTAACCTTGAAGATAAAATAGTGGAAATGACTACTGCAGAGCAGAATAAAGAAAAAAGAATGAAAAGAATTGAGGACAGTGTCAGAGGCCTCTGGGACAACATTAAATGCACCAACATTCGAATTATAGGGGTACCAGAAAAAGAAGAGAAAAAAGAGGGACTGAGAAAATATTTGAATAGATTATAGTTGAAAATTCCCTAATATGGGAAAGGAAAGAGTTAATCAAGTCCATGAAATGCAGAGAGTCCTATACAGGATAAATCCAAGGAGAAACACGCCAAGACACATATTAACCAAGCTATTAAAAATTAAATACAAAGAAAACATATGAAAAGCATCAAGGGAAAAACAACAAATAACACACAAGGGAATCCTCATAAGGTTAAGAGCTGATCTTCCAGCAGAAACTCTGTAAGCCAGGAGGAAGTGGCAGGACATATTTAAAGTGATGAGGGAGAAAAACCTACACCCAAGATTACTCTACCCAGCAAGGGACTTATAAAGATTTGATGGAGAAATTACAGACAAGCAAGAGACAAGAGAAATTACAGACAAGCAAGAGCTGAGAGTTCAACACCACGAAACAAGCTTTACAACAAATGCTAAAGGAACTTCTCTAGGCAAGAAACACAAGAGAAGGAAAAGACCTACAATAACAAACCCAAAACAATTAAGAAAATGGAAATAGGAACATACATATCAATAATTATCTTAAATGTAAATGGATTAAATGCTCTCACCAAAAGACAAAGACTGGATGAATGGGTACAAAAACAAGACCTGTATATGTGCTGTGTACAAGAGACCCACTTCAGACCTAGGGACACATACAGACTGAAAGTGAGGGGGTGGAAAAAGATATTCCATGCAAATGGAAATCAAAACAAAGCTGGAGTAGCAATTCTCATCTCAGACAAAATAGACTTTAAAATAAAGACTATTACAACAGACAAAGAAGGACACTATATAATGATCAACAGATTGATCCAAGAAGAAGATATAACAATTGTAAATATCTCTGCACCCAACATAGGAGCCCCTCAATACATAAGGCAAATACTAACAGCCATAAAAGGGGAAATCAACAGTAACACAATCATAGTAGGGGACTTTAACACCTCACATTCACCAAATGAAAATCCAAAATGAAAATAAAAAAGGAAACACAAGCTTTAAATGATACATTAAACAAGATGGACTTAATTGATATTTATAGAACATTCCATCCAAAAACAAAAGAATACATATTTTTCTCAAGTGCTAATGGAACATTCTCCAGGATAGATCATATCTTTGGACACATATCAAGCCTTGGTAAACTTAAGAAAATTGAAATCATATCAACTATCTTTTCCGAACACAATGCTATGAGACTAGTTGTCAATTACAGGAAAATATCTGTAAAAAATACAAATACATGGAGGCTAAACAATACACTACTTAATAACCAAGGGGTCACTGAAGAAATCAAAGAGGAAATTAAAAAATACCTAGAAACAAATGACAATGGAGACACGACGACCCAAAACCTATGGGATGCAGCAAAAGCAGTGCTAAGAGGGAAGTTTATAGCAATACAATCCTACCTTAAGAAACAGGAAACATCTCAAACAAACAACCTAACCTTGCACCTAAAGCAATTAGAGAAATAAGCACCAAAAAAACCCCGAAGTTAACAGAAGGAAAGAAATTATAAAGATCAGATCAGAAATAAATGAAAAAGAAATGAAGGAAATGATAGCAAAGATCAATAAAACTAAAAGCTGGTCCTTTGAGAAGATAAACAAAATTGATAAACCATGAGCCAGACTCATCAAGAAAAAAGGGGAGAAGACTCAAATCAATAGAATTAGAAATGAAAAGAAGTAACAACTGACACTACAGAAATACAAAAGATCATGAGAGATTACTACAAGCAATTCTATGCCAATAAAATGGATAACCTGGAAGAAATGGACAAATTCTTAGAAATGTACAACCTGCCAAGACTGAATCAGGAAGAAATAGAAAATATGAACAGACCAATCACAAGCACTGAAATTGAAACTGTGATTAAAAATATTCCAACAAACAAAAGTCCAGGACCAGATTGCTTCACAGGCAGATTCTATCAAACATTTAGAGAAGAGCTAACACCTATCCTTCTCAAATTCTTCCAAAATATAGCAGAAGGAGGAACACTCCCAAACTCATTCTACAAGGCCACCATTACCCTGATACCAAAACCAGACAAAGATGTCACAAAGAAAGAAAACTACAGGCCAATATCACTGATGAACATAGGTGCAAAAATTCCCAACAAAATACTAGCAAACAGAATCCAACCACACATTAAAAGGATCATGCACCATAATCAAGTGGGGTTTATTCCAGGAATGCAAGGATTCTTCAATATACACAAATCATTCAACCTGCTACACCGTATTAGCAAATTGAAGGAGAAAAACCATATGATCAACTCAATAGATGCAGAGAAAGCTTTTGACAAAATTCAACACCCATTTATGATAAAAACCCTGCAGAAAGTAGGCATAGAGGGAACTTTCCTCAACATGATAAAGGTCATATATGACAAACCCACAGCCAACATCATCTTCAATGGTGAAAAACTGAAACCATTTCCACTAAGATCAGGAACAAGACAAGGTCGCCCACTCTCACCACTATTATTCAACATAGTTTTGGAAGTTTTAGCCACAGCAACCAAAGAAGAAAAAGCAATAAAAGGAATCAAAATTGGAAAAGAAGGAGTAAAGCTGTCACTGTTTGCAGATGACATGATACTATACATAGGGAATCCTCAAGATGCTACCAGACAACTAATAGAGCTAATCAATGAATTTGGTAAAGTAGCAGGATACAAAATTAATGCACAGAAATCTCTGGCATTCCTATACACTAATGATGAAAAATCTGAAAGTGAAATTAAGAAAACACTCCCATATACCATTGCAACAACAAAAAATAAAATACCTAGGAATAAACCTACCTGAGGAGACAAAAGACCTGTATGCAGAAAATTACAAGATGCTGATGAAAGAAATTAAAGATGACACAAATAGATGGAGAGACATACCATGTTCCTGGATTCGAAGAATCAACACTGTGAAATGACTCTACCTCCCAAAGCAATCTACAGACTCAATGCAATCCCTATCAAACTACCAATGGCATTTTTCACAGAACTAGAACAAAAAATTTCGCAATTTGTATGGAAACACAAAAGACCCCGAATACCCAAAGCAATCTTGAGAAAAAAAAATGGATCTGGAGGAATCAGGCTCCCTGACTTCAGACTATACTACAAAGCTACAGTAATCAAGACCGTATGGTACTGGCACAAAAACAGAAAGATAGATCAATGGAATTGGATAGAAAGCCCAGAGATAAACCCACACACATATGGTCACCTTATCTTTGATAAAGGAGGCAGGAATGTAGAGTGGAGAAAGGACAGTCTCTTCAATAAGGGGTGCTGGGAAAACTGTAAAAGTATGGAATTAGAACACTCCTTAACACAATACACAAAAATAAACTCAAAATGGATTAAAGACCTAAAAGTAAGGCCTGACACTATCAAACTCTTAGAGGAAAACATAGGCAGAACCCTCTATGACATAAATCACAGCAAGATCCTTTTTGACCCACCTCCTAGAGAAATGGAAATAAAAACAAAAAGAAACAAATGGGACCTCTTGAAACTTTAAAGCTTTTACACAGCAAAGGAAACCCTAAAGAAGATGAAAAGACAACTCTCAGAATGGTAGAAAATATTTGCAAATGAAGCAACTGACAAAGGATTAATCTCCAAGATTTACAAGCAGCTCATGCAGCTTAATAACAAAAAAACAAACAGCCCAATCCAAAAATGGGCAGTAGACCTAAATAGACATTTCTCCAAAGAAGATATACAGATTGCCAACAAACAGATGAAAGGAAGCTCAACATCATTAATCATTAGAGAAATGCAAATCAAAACTACAATGAGATACCATCTCACACGGGTCAAAATGGCCATCATCAAAATATCTAGAAATAATAAATGCTGGAGAGGGTGTGGAGAAAAGGGAACACTCTTGCAATGTTGGTGGGAATGTAAATTGATACAGCCACTACAGAGAACACTGTGGAGGTTCCTTAAAAAACTAAAAATATAATTACCTTATGACCCAGCAAACCCACTACTGGGCATATACCCTGAGAAAACCATAATTCAAAAAGAGTCATGTACCAAAATGTGCATTGCAGCTCTATTTACAATAGCCAGGGCATGGAAGCAACCTAAGTGTCCATCAACAGGTGAATGGATAAAGAAGATATGGTACATATATACAATGGAATATTACTCAGCCATATAAAGAAACGAAATTAAGTTATTTGTAGTGAGGTGGATGGACCTAGAGTCTGTCATACAGAATGAAGTAAGTCAGAAAGAGAAAAACAAATACCATATGCTAACACATAAATATGTAATCTAAAAAAAAAAAGTCATTGAGAACCTAGGGATAATATGGGAATAAAGACACAGACCTACTAGAGAATGGACTTGAGGATATGGGGAGGGGGACGTGTAAGCTGCGACGAAGTGAGAGAGTGGCATGGACATATATACACGACCAAACGTAAAATAGCTAGCTAGTGGGAAGCAGCCGCATAGCACTGGGAAATCAGCTCGGTGGTTTGTCACCACCTAGAGGAGTGGGATAGGGAGAGTGACAGGGAGAGAGATGCAAGAGGGAAGAGTTATGGGAACATATGTATATGTATAACTGATTCACTTTGTTATAAAGCAGAAACTAACACACCACTGTAAAGCAATTATACTCCAATAAAAATGTTAAAAAAATGAATAACTGAGGCAGAAGAATGGATAAGTAACCTGGAAGATAAAAGAGTGGAAATAACTACCACAGAGCAGAATAAGGAAAAAAGAATGAAGAGAATTGAGTACAGTCTCAGAGACCTCTGGGACAACATTAAACACACCAACATTCGAATTATAGGGGTCCCAGGAGAAGAAGAGAAAAACAAAGTGTCTGAGAAAATATTTGAAGAGATTATAGTTGAAAACTTCCCTAAATATGGGAAAGGAAATAGTCAATCAAGTCCAGGAAGCAAAAAGATTCCCACAGAGGATAAATCCAAGGAGAAACATGCCAAGACACATATTATTCAAACTATCAAAAATTAAATACAATTAAATACAAAGAACAAATATTAAAAGCAGCAACAGAAAAACAACATATAACATACAAGGGAATCCCCATAAGGTTAACAGCTGATCTTTCAGCAGAAACTCTGCAAGCCAGAAGGGAGTGGCAGAATATATTTAAAGTGATGAAAGGGAACAACCTACAACCAAGATGACTCTAACCAGCAAGGATCTCATTCAGATTTGACAGAGAAATTAAAACCATCACAGGCAAGCAAAAGGTAAGAGAATTCAGCACCACCCAACCACAAGAGAATGAAAAGACTTACAATAACAAACCCAAAACAATTAAGAATACGGTAATAGGAACATATATATCTATAACTACCTTAACTGTAAATGGATTAAATGCTCTAACCAAAAGACATAGACTGGCTGAACGGATACAAAAACAAAACCTGTACCTATGTTGTCTACAAGAGATACACATAAGACCTAGGAACACATACAGACTGAAAGTGAAGGGATGGAAAAAGATATTCCATGCAAATGGAAATCAAAATAATGCTGGAGTAGCAATACTCATATCAGATAAAATAGACTTTAAACTAAAGACTATTGGGCTTCGCTGGTGGCGCAGTGATCGAGAGTCCGCCTGCCAATGCAAGGGACACAGGTTCGTGCTCTGGTCTGGGAAGATCCCACATGCCGCGGAGTGGCTGGGCCCATGAGCCATGGCTGCTGAGGCTGCATGTCCAGAGGCTGTGCTCCACAATGGGAGAGGCCACAACAGTGAGAGGCCCACATACCGCAAAAAAATAATAATAATAAAGACTATTACTGGAGACAAAGAAGGACACTACATGATGACAAGGGATCAGTCCAAGAAGAAGACATAACAATTGTAAATATTTATACACCCAACATAGGAGCACCTCAATACATAAGGCAAATGCTAACAGCCATAAAAGGGGAAATCAACAGTAACACAATCATAATAGGGGACTTTAGCTCCCCACTTTCACCAATGGACAATCAACCAAAATGATAATAAATAAGGAAACACAAGCTTTAAATGATACATTAAACAAGATGGACTTAATTGATATTTATAGGACATTCCATCCAAAAACAGCAGATTACACTATATTTTCAAGGGCTCATGGAACATTCTCCATGATGGATCATACCTTGGGTCACAAATCAAGCCCTGGTAAATTTAAGATAATTGAAATTGTATCAAGTGTCTTTTCCGACCACAACGCTATGAGACTACATATCAATTATAGGAATAAAATCTGTGAAAAATACAAACACAGGGAGGCTAAACAATACACTACTAAATAACCAAGAGATCACTGAAGAAATCAAAGAGGAAATCAAAAAATACCTAGAAACAAATGTCAATGAAAACACAACAACGCAAAACCTATGGGATGCAGCAAAAGCAGTTCAAAGAGGGAAATTTGTAGCAATACAATCCTACCTCAAGAAACAAGAAACATCTCAAATAAGCAACCTAATCTTACTCCTAAAGCAATTAGTGAAAGAAGAACCAAAAACTCCAAAGTTAGCCGAAGGAAGGAAATCATAAAGATCAGATCAGAAATAAATGAAAAAAAATGAAGGAAACGATAGCAGAGATCAATAACACTGAAAGGTGGCTCTTTGAGAAGATAAACAAAACTGATAAACCATTAGCCAGACTCATCAAGAAAAAAAAGGAGAAGACTCAAATCAATAGAATTAGAAATGAAAATGGAGAGTAACAACTGACACTGCAGAAATACAAAGGATCACGAGAGATTACTACAAACAACTATATGCCAATAAAATGGACAATCTCGAAGAAATGGACAAATTCTTAGAAAAGCACAACCTTCCAAAACAGAACCAGGAAGAAGAGAAAACATAAACAGACCAATCACAGGCACTGAATTTGAAATTGTGTGTAAAAATCTTCCAACAAACAAAAGCCTGGGACCAGCTGGATTTAAAGGCAAATTATATCAAACATTTAGAGAAGAGCTAACACCTATACTACTCAAACTCTTCCAAAATATACCAGAGGGAGGAACACTCTCAAACTCTTTCTACAAGGCCACCATCACCCTGATACCAAAACCAGACAAAGATGCCACAAAGAAAGAAAACCAGAGGCCAATGTCACTGACGAACATAGAGGCAAAAGTCCTCAACAAAATACTAGCAAACAGAATCCAACAGCACATTAAAAGGATCATACACCATGATCAAGTGGGGTTTATCACAGGAATGCAAGGATTCTTCAATATATGCAAATCAATCAATGTGATAAACCATATTAACAAATTTTAGGAGAAAAACCAGATGATCATCTCAATAGATGCAGAAAAAACTTTCGACAAAATTCAGCACCATTTATGAATAAAACCCTCCAGAAAGGAGGCATAGAGAGAACGTTCCTCAACATAAGAAAGGCTATATATGACAAAGCCACAACCAACATCATCCTCAATGGTGAAAAACTGAAACCATTTCCACTAAGATCAGGGACAAGACAAGGTTGCCCACTCTCACCACTATTATTCAAAATTTTGGAAGTTTTAGCCATAGCAATCAGAGAAGAAAAAGAAATAAAAGGAATCCAAATTGGAAAAGAAGAAGTAAAGCTGTCACTCTTTGCTTATGACATGATACTATACATAGAGAATCTTAAGATACTACCAGAAAACTACTAGAGCTAATCAATGAATTTGGTAAAGTAGCAAGATACAAAATTCATGCACAGAAATCTCTTGCAGTCCTATACACTAATGATGAAAAATCTGAAAGAGAAATTAAGGAAACACTCCCATTTACCACTGCAACAAAAAGAATAATATACCTAGGAATAAACCTACCTAAGGAGAAAAAATATCTGTGTGCAGAAAATTATAAGATAATGATGAAAGAAATTAAAGATGATACAAACAGATGGAGAGATATACCATGCTCTTGGATTGGAAGAATCAACATTATGAAAATGACTACACTGCCCAAAGCAATCTACAGATTCAATGCAATCGCTATCAAACTACCAATGGCATTTTTCACAGAACTAGAATAATAAACTTCACAATTTGTATGGAAACACAAAAGACCCTGAATAGCCAAAGCAATCTTGAGAAAAAACAGAGCTGGAGGAATCAGGCTCCCTTCAGACTATACTACAAAGCTACAGTAATCAAGACAGTATGGTACTGGCACAAAAACAGAAGTATAGATCAATGGAACAGGATAGAAAGCTCAGAGATAAACCCATGCACATATAGTCACCTTATCTTTGATAAAGGAGGCAAGAATATACAATGGAGAAAAGATAGCCTCATCAATAAGTGGTGCTGGGAAAACTGGACAGCTACATGTAAAAGAATGAATTTAGAACACTCCTTAACACCATACACAAGAATAAACTCAAAATGGATTAAAGGCCTAAATGTAAGATCAGATACTATAAAACTCTTAGAGGAAGAACACTCTTTGTCATAAATCACAGCAAGATCCTTTTTGACCAACTTCCTAGAGAAATGGAAATAAAAACAAAAATAAATGAATGGGACCTCTTGAAACTTAAAAGCTTTTGCACAGCAAAGAAACCATAAACAAGATGAAAAGACAACCTTCAGAATGGGAGAAAATATTTGCAAACAAAGCAACCGACAAAAGATTACTCTCCAAAATATACAAGCAGCTCATGCAGCTCAATATCAATAAAACAAGAAACCCAATCCAAAAATGGGCAGAAGATCTAAATAGACCTTTCTCCAAAGAATATATACAGATTGCCAACAAACACATGAAAGGATGCTCAACATCACTAATCATTCGAGAAATGTAAATCAAAACTACAGGGAGGTATCCCCTCACACCGTTCAGAATGACCAGCATCAAAAAATCTACAAACAATAAATGCTGGAGAGGGTGTGGAGAAAAGGGAACCCTCTTGCTCTGTTGGTGGGAATGTAATTTGATACAGCCACTATGGAGAACAGTATGGAGGTTCCTCAAAAAACTAAAAATAGAACTACTATATGACCCAGCAATCCCACTACTGGGCATATACCCTGAGAAAACCATAATTCAAAAAGAGTCATGTACCACAATGTTCATTGCAGCACTATTTACAATAGCCAGAACATGGAAGCAACCTAAGTGTCCATCGACAGATGAATGAATAAAGAAGATGTGGCACTTTTATACAGTGGAATACTACTCAGCCATAAAAGGAAATGAAATTGAGTTAGTTGTAGTGAGGTGGATGGACATAGAGTCTGTCATACAGAGTGAAGTATGTCAGAAAGAGAAAAAAAACACTGTATGCTAACACATATATATGGAATCTGAAAAAAAAGTGGTTCTGATGAACCTAGGGGCAGGACAGTAATAAAGATGCAGACATAGAGAATGGACTTGAGGACACGGGCACAGGGTACGGTAAGCTGGGGTGAAGTGAGAGAGTAACATTTACATATATACACTTCCAAATGTAAAATAGATAGCTAGTGGGAAGCAGCTGCATAGCACAGGGAGATCAGCTCAGGGTTTTGTGACACCTAGAGGGGTGGGATAGGGAGGGTGGGAGGGAGATGCATGATGGAGGGGATATGGGGATATATGTATACGTATAGCTGATTCACTTTGTTATACAGCAGAAACCAACACAACATTGTAATGCAATTATACTCCAATAAAGATGTTAAAAAGAAAAAGAAAAAATAAAGTGAATCCTGCATGCCAAGATTTGTGCTGAACTTAGTTTATGGTGATGAACCAAAAAGATATGACTCTTATCCTCCTGGGGTATGGTCTAGTGAAGAAGATACATATTATATAAATACAGCAGAATATAGAATTACAAATTATGGCAAGTTCTATGTAGAAAACAGTAGGCAGCTAGGAAAGAAGACAGCAAAAGAATGGAACTGATTTACACTTTGGGATCAGAAAAGGGACATTTGGGCTGAAACCTCAGAGATGAGTCATAATTAGCAGGGTGAATTGGGGTGTTAGACCATTTCAGACAAAAAAACCCAGCATGTGCTGAGGCCCTGAGACAGAGAAGGCTTGGTGCCCCGCAGCACCTGAAGGAAGTGTGGCTTGTGTAAAGGGCATGCGAGAGAGGGTGGGAAAGATAGCATTGGTGAGAGACCATGCTGGAACTTAGCCCAATGCTAAAGAATTTTTATTTTATTCTAAGTGATTTCATCATAAACCCATCTCATCAAGTCTTCACAGCACCTTTTGAGATGAATATTACTACCATCTTCATTTTGAAGATGAGGAATTTGAGGCTTTGAGAGATAAAGTAATTACACAGCTAGTGAGGGGCATAAGCAGATTAGAAAACTTAAATACAGATTTCAAAATCCAAGTTAAGCTGTTAAAATGACATGATTCTGCCTCCCTATATTGCCAAAAGACCCTGCACAAATCATCATTATTATAGCACCTACATCACTGTATGTCAGCACTCGCATCACCTAACAGCACTGTATTTTAACTGATGGTTTATGTAATTTTATTTTCTGGTAGACTAAAAGCTCCTTGAGGGCAGTAATCAGATCTTATTTGACTCACTGCTTCAAACACAGTAGGGCCACATCGTTGTTGAATGAACGACCATTAACATCAGATATGCAAAGTTGGAAAGACTTTGAGCTCATCAGACCCATACCTCTAAGGCTTATACTAAAAAACAAAAACAAACCAAAAAAACAACAAAAAAACTATTTGTAGGAACAAAGAAGAAAGCCTCACTTAAAAAAGATTTTCAGGGCTCCCCTGGTGGCCCAGTGGTTGAGAGTCCGCCTGCCGACGCAGGGGACACAGGTTCGTGCCCCGGTCTGGGCCTGTGCTCCGCAACGGGAGAGGCCACAACAGTGAGAGGCCCGCGTACCAAAAAGCAACAACAACAACAACAAAAGATTTTCAGCCAATCGTTATGAATATCAATTTAATCTGGGAGGATTTTTTTTTTTTTTGGTGGGGCAAGGAAAGATTTTCTCAAATTGCAGATTTGAGCAAAGTGATATGATTTCAAGCATTTTAACAGGAAATCAACATATTTTAAAGCAATTGTTGCTGTTGTTCCTCCGAAGCACTCTTTCACTGCATGGTCCATTCATGACAGTTTCAACCAAATACTAGAAAATAAAAACTCAAATTGTACTTTTACAAGCTAGTTTTTGCAGCACTAACATAGCTGAATAAGTAAACATACTATAACCATATTGCCATTTACTGGAGCCACCTAAGAACTATCTAGATAGTTATTCATTCATTTAATTTAATTAATAAATTTAATTACATTTTAATAGAGTAACTCTTAGCCTCAAACACAGCTAATAAGGGGTTGATATACCCATGAGATGTCATGCTGTCCTTTATTAAGCTGCAGGAACTAGTCCATATGTCATTCATTTATCGAGTCACAAAGGCCTACAATAAAATGGGCTCAGAGTATCTTAGAATGGAAAAGTTCCAGAAAGTTTGTGCCACAAGTAACTTTCTATGGTTCTCAACCAGTGTCTCAGGAGACGCTGTCCTAAGACTTCAGCCGTGGCTCTGTGTCCTTTTGCTGTTTGTTTTCCCCAGTGACCCGCTCAGTAAGTGTTGTGGAACAAAGCCCAAGCCCAGGGAGGCAGTGAGGGTGGAGAATTTATTTTATTATAAGTCATGAAATGTAAGTATAGAGATTCATTACTCAATTCAACTTGGAGCAACTTATTATAAGCTATTAAGTTCCTCTTCTAATCCTAATTTCCTTCCTGTCCCAAATATGAACTGGAGATCCCTCTCTCTCTCTCCCCTGTCCCATCAGTGAAGAAGCCAAGTCATTTCTTTGCAGTTCCCTCCATCTGTTGACCCCAAGGTTAGGTGACTCTCCCTTCAGTCAGCTTCCTAACTTCTTGAGCAAAAGCACCCTCCAGATCTCCTACTTATAGATATTTGTAGATATGTTTCTTTCCTGGACAATGTTTCTCCACCTAGGTGAATTTCCTTCCATAGCTATCCCTTTGATCACGTCTAGCTGATTTGCCTCTTCCCTGCTGTCATATTCCTTTCTGAATCCTGTTTCAGTTACTCCATCATGGAACAAATCATTTTATTTGTGTGATCATTTTTTTTTTCTTAATCCCACCCCCAAATCCCAGCCACCAATTCACTGGGATGACATAAAAATCATATTCACATTCCTGACCTTTACATATACTAAGACCCACTGTTACTTCTGATAAGTAGCCATGTTTTCTTTACAATAAAATGTATATGTGTGAATATACAGTGAGTGTGTGTGTGTATATTTACATATATATATATATCTATATATATAGATATAGATATCCCACTAAATTGGAGAGGGTTGTACAGAATCTTCACCTGACCTTAATATGTGGCAGAAATTGCCAATTACCTACACATTTCATACACTTGGGGATAGAATATGCCCAGATAAAAACTCTCTTTGGCATCCTTTCTTGTAGATAGAAGTGTTAACGATAAGTAAATAAGAGCACTTATGTATCATTGGGCAAAGTTTCCAGGAGCACATGCTTTGCCCTTCTGCTCCTTATTATATCCTTCCCACTATTTGACTGCCTGAAGCACACATGGTAGTATAACTAAGCAGCCATCCTGTGACCTTGAGCATGGAAGCCTGCTACCAAGGTTTTGGCAGGACAGAAAGAAAGAGTGTGAGCCATGGTACCTTCATGGGACAAACACAAGGGCCCTGGACTGCCTACCACAGGACACTGCTACTTATTTAACTGATATATGTATGTGCTCACACACACACACACACATTTACTTTAAATACATTATAAGTATTATATCAAAGAAACAATGTATAATATTTAACACAGAATATGACACAGAGCAAGCAAGCAGTCTATAAACATTAAGTATTATTTCCTTTAATCCTCTCAGCAACCACAGAAGACATGAAGTATCATTCACTTTTAACAAATGAGGAGAATGGATCTTAAAGAGGGTAAGTAACAGACCTTGAATCACAGTTAGGAAGTGGTGGAGCTGAGATTTGGACCCAGGTCTATCTGATTCCAGAACTCAAAGTCTGGAAGGCAACGTACACTGCCTCATCCAGCATGGTATGGAATCCCATGCTTGGAGAGAAGGCAAGCAGTCCCTCTGTGTGCCATGAAGGAGACTACTGTCACATGGATTCAAAGGAGGGGATATAAGCTGAGCATGAAGATTTCCATGGCAAAGTCCCATATCTGCCAACTACTGGTGTTGTGACCTTATACAAGTCAACCCTGCTCCCTAGGACACACTTCCTTCGTCTTTACAGTGAAGACCTTGACATGAGTACACCTATGGTTCTTTCTAGCTCTAAAATGCCATCAGTCAACGATTCTTTGTGTCCAGTTTATTGGAAGAGAACAGAAGAAACCAAACTTCACTATGAGGGTTGAATGATATATTTTGGTCTCTACACTCTTTTATTTAGCTATCTTTTGAGTTCCCTTTGTCTTGTGATATGTAGAGAGTTTTGTAGATCTTGATGAGCACTTAGAAAGAATTACCCATTTTAGTACATAGTAGGAATAAGCAGTACACAGAACAAAGGAAATAAGGGGTGTAGAGGCAAGAGGGAAAGACAGGGAAAAGGAGAAGGTAGAAAGGGCTTCACTTTCAGGGGATGGAGTTAAAAGAGACAGCCAGCATATTGCCACAGAACTGCCCAGTGTTTCTTTGTCTTTTGAGTTCCATCCCTACTGTTTTCTTTATGATTTTTGCACTCTCCCAGGGCAGATACCTAAAAGTCGTCAGCTGCAGTAAGGCAGATGGGATTTTGAATTAGAAAGGGCTGTGTCTGTCCCAGCCTGGCCATTTTCTAGGTCAGTGACCTTAGACTTGGCACGTCTGTTTGGTACCTGACTTTAAATGAATTATTCAATTTTCATTCCTCCTTTTCCACATGAGGTTAGCAATAATCCTCATCTCTCAAGGCTGTTGTCTGGAGTGAGAGGTGGTATAGGTAGAAGCTTAGCCTAATAGACTCTGTACAAAGATTTATGTTATATGAGCATGTCTTATTGGGTTGTTGAGCAATTCCACAAATTCAAGGTTTAAAGAATTTGCTGTTGTATTTTATGCATCTACAGGAGACTTTGCAAACATTTCATACGTGCTCCTTACTGAATCAGTTAAAACTTCTGACTTGGGTATCAAGAGGCCCAAAGATTTGTAGAGTCTAGTCTGGTAGTAGTTTTGTGGTTTTCTTTTTAATGGTTGTTTTAGTAGTAGCTTATTGTTTGTTTAATTGTGAAGAGTAAGCTCCTCTCAAAGACTCGGATTGTTAGACCGTTCAAATTTATTTTAATGTGATTTGTAGGTAGACATGAGCTGGGAATTTGTCAAAGAAACTCGTAGAGTCTGGGCAGTGGCACTTCACTTGGAAAGCATTAGCCAAGAGCCAGATAAACGAGCTGGCCTCAAGTTCAAATTGTAACTTTATTTTTGCTGTTGTAGCCTTTAAATACCTAAATATTTGGACTAAATACATTAGGATTATCATAAACACAAAACACTGATCCATCACGCTAAACAGGGAGAATGGTTGTCATTCCCATATCCCTCATATCACATAATTTAAATGTAATTAAAGTTAAATTTTTAGAAATAGCCCTTTCAGAAAGGAATCTGCAGGGCAATTTCACCTAGGCTGTTTCTCTTAACATACTACTGAGCTGCTGTTATTTTCAAATAAACTCAACACTAGATTTGCAACAGATGTTCCTAAGACAGAACAAAGAAAAGAATTGCTGGATTCTTTGGAAAGAAAAATAAAACCTGATAAAATAATTAAGAACTAGCAGGGCAATCATCAACATGAGGAATGAAATTAAGCAAGTTACAAGAATAGTTCAAATGCGTCTCAGGTGAGGGGCAAGATGGCAGAGCTCTGTAGCCAATTTTTTTCTTCATTCATCCATTCAACAAATATATCTGAATTTCATTTAGTGACATTCCAATTTGCTGCCATCTTCTTAAATTTTATACCTAGGGAGTCAGAATCACAGCTTTCCCCCCATTAATTCTTTTTATTACATAAAATCCCACTATGCCAGAGAATCATCATTGTAAAATTTCATAGATCAACAGCCACAATTTCTTTACGTTTATCTTGTATCTGTATTAGTGTTTTTTTTAATTTAAAATTTTGACTTTAATAGCAAAATCTCAAGAAAACTAGGTGTCTGTGCATAGAAAAGGCTGAATATCTCTTCGATTTCATCCAACTGTATTTACATTTCTTATTTACTTGTCTATAACCTCCAGCAGATTTTAAAACCACATAGCCCTGTGACCTTGTTTGTCCTGTTCAACACTGTTATCCTGGATCCTAATATAACAACTGGCACATAAAGGACACTTAAAATAAAAGGAAACATTTGTTGAATGTTACAGCTGAACAAGAGTAGATATAAAAGCAAGGAAATAAACTCATTTTCTTCTTCACCGTTCTATCAAGTGATAGACACCTGATGGACACAAATGATGGGAAAGGTTCTAAGGATTACAGTTTAATTGAATTTAGTTAAGTCCATAGCTGATATATTTCCCAATTTTTGGCTTAAACACAGAAAGGACATAACAATTGATCTTACCCTTACCACCTACCTCTAAAACAGAAAACTAAAACTACTAATTCACGACGTAAATGTACAAAAAGGCCTAGGTGTAACTAATCACCTATTGCTAATAAACACAAGACTGAAATGTATGTCCTTTCAAATATCCAAGTAGATGACCCTGTGGACTTAAGAATGCAGGCCACAAAGTTAGACATCTGGAGTGATTCATGAGATGCAGCAAGGAGATTTAGAACATGGACTCAAGGCCAGGTTCCTCTACTTTCTATCTGCATGACCTTAGGCAAAGTATATGAACAATATAACATGGAGAAAATCATGTTACCTCCCTCTCAGAGTTGTGGTAAGCATTAAATGGTTTAAATATATAAAATGCTTAAAGTAATGCCTGATGGATCATAAGCACTGATGTAAGTATTTTTGTCATTACCAGCCTCATCATCATTATTTCTGTACCTTCACTGACCCCCTGGTTATTCTGATCATACCCCAATTCTATCCCTGGCCCTAGCAATGATATACCAACTTATGCCCCACCATGAAACTTTCTTCCAAGTTCTTGCACGAGGCCAAGCCATCCTATATGGCTGCCTAGAAAATAGGCAGAAGAGGACTGACTTACTGTTGCTTTTTCAGAGGAAGACCACGTCACATTTTCATGTTTCTTATCCCCACAACAATGACTCAGGTGTGGGGAGTAAGGGAGGGAGATGGAGTAGATGGTGCTGCAGAAAGTATAAAAGAGAACCTAGCAAAATTCTGTGTTCTAGTAATATCAATGAATAGACTGCAGTAACTCACTCATTCATTGCAAGAGAGTATTTTATGGGTAAAGCACGAGATAAACCTGAAAGGAATGAGACAAAATCACATGCATTTGTTCCACTTCCTGTCTCTCCAGTTTCCAGAGAGAACTTCCACTTTGAAGAGTATGGTACACTAGATATTCTGTAAAGCTCTTCAACAATAAAAACCTAAATGCTAAATAAAATACAATTATTTTAAATGCATTGCTGAGGGTATATGAAAATAAGAAAAATTCCCCAGCCCTCACCCTCTCTCTCCCACCAAAAATAAAGGAAACAGCAAAGAAAAAAGTGTGGATACCCTGGGAAAAGTGTCATCCCTGAAAACCAGACACAGGGCCCTTATTCCTGGGCAGTGCATTCCAAATTAGAACCTACTTAGAACCACAGATTAGGAAAGACGTATCATACTTAACAAATGACAAAATTCACTACAATGCTTTCACACGTTCTTTTCTCGGCAAGCCTCCCAATATTTATTGCATCATTTAATATTCTCAAAGTTAAGCATATGTGTTGAGTAGATTACTGGTTGGTACTCAGTTTAGTGGAATGCTTAAGGAATGAAGGGGGTGACTACAAGTGTGGTTGATGACAAGAAAACTTAGAGGTTAGGAACTCAGAATTCCTTGGGAGCCTTTTTCTGCCAAGGAATGTGGGTGCAGTACTGAGAACTGCCGAGTTATGCAACTGAATGGTCTAAGGTTGTCCTCTAGTTTGGTGAGATAATATCCCTACAACAAATCCCAAAGGCAAGTGTGAAGTCTTATCTATGAGATTTGGAAATGCTTATGGGTGGCCAAATACAAGGCACATCACCCAGGCACAACTTTACCTCTTAACAAAATGAAATGTCCACCCAGTTTACATAGCTCTCTATGTTTTAACAAAACAAGCAGCTTCATAAAATCTATTGCTATATTTTCATTCTATTTTTATTTTGTTTAATATTCTGGATTTGATTGTTGGTGAGTGCAGATTTGGTCTTTTTCTGACAGGGAAGGCAGGGCCATTTCTTATTTCTCTTTCTACGTTTTTAGATCTAACATAATGATTTGCACATAAAAGACACTCAAAAAGAGTTATTGAACTAGAAAAAGGCACTTTTGAAATCATAGTTCAAGTCAACCTTTGTGGTCAAAATAACTTTAATCCAGAAATTTTCTTTACTACCTACCCGCACTTAACATGTCATTTTCTGAGTCACAGGCACTTCTTGAGTGCACTGTGACCATGGATGCATTAAATTATATCCCAAGACAGAAAGTAAATAATGAATAGTCAATAAAATTTCAAGAGTTTAGTGAGGCATAATGGTCCCAATTCAAGAATGAAGCTGGGCAACTTAAAGACCTTGCTGGGAGCAAAGCGTTCATTCATGTGCCAAACCCTGGCCAAGGGAACAACCCATTCTGGACCAGCACTCTATTCCCCACAGGCTACTTTACTCACCCTAATTTGACTCAACTTTGGATAAGCTCCAATATCAATGTTCCCACAAAATATAAGGCTGAGTGATACATCTCAATCTTTTTAAAATGAAGTGGTCTGACTCAGTTTTATGGCTTTTTATTTTTGTGCATTGGCTCACAGCACCCTGCCCTGTGATTACGCACCAGTGCATCACTCAGGGGTAAACAAAAGGAGCCCACACCACTACCTTCATACTACTTTCTGGGTTACCTGAAAATACTCATTTTTGGAGGTCCCAAACGTCCTTATTTAATGTGTTGATGACATCACACTTGAGGGTGGTATGGCTGGCAGGACATTAAATAAATTATATTTTATAAGTTGCCTACTGCACTAATACAGGGAGAGCTAAGTTGGGCTTTATGCCATCAAAGTTCCTATCTGTATCTCAGGAATGAACCTTAGGGAAAATCCCTCCTTATAAATTTATCCATCTTATTTCACTATGGTTCTTCAGATAGAGAGAAAAAGATTAGGCTACAAAGATAATATTCATTACATATAAGACCATACATAAAGATATACATATCTCACTTTCTATAACATTAGTGAAAAGGAAGAAGCTTTCATTTCTGAATTTAGGGACAAGAGGTTGAGATCTTCTATGTCCAACCAGAAGATACGAGGTATTACTGTTGCAAATACTACAGAAGTATTATGTAGTCATAATAATATGGTACAAACAACTTCAGTTTAACATCACTAGTGATTTCATGTGGCTACCATGTGCCTTCTCATATCACATGATGAAAAGGGCATTTCACCTCAGGTATTATTTCCAAAAACCCATAACCCCAGTATGATCATGAGAAAAACATCAGACAAATCTAGATTGAGGGACGTTATACAGGATAGTTTGCCAGTACTCCTCAAGGTCATGAAGAACAAGGGAAAAACTGAGAGACAATCATAGACCAAAGGAGGCTAGGGAGACATGCCAACTAAATGCAATGTGGTATCCTGAATTGAATCCTGGAAAAGAGAAAATATTAATGCAAATACCAGTGAAATCCAAATAAAACCCAGAGTTGAAAAAAAGTAGGATGGCCTTTAGTTGGGACTGCCCCAAAACAATCAGAAATAAACAAGACAGGTATACATATAACATTTTTAAGGGAAGAAATGCAACACTCCCTTTTGGAATCCACTTCAGTGATCAGTTCAGTTATGAGAAGCTTAGATGTTTTATCTACTTGTTCATCTACTCATTTATTCATTCATTTAACAAAATAAATACTGAGTACCTTCCATGAGCCAGGCCCTCCTCCGTGTTCTAAAGGGTAACTCAAAAAGCAGAAGGCAGGAAATTTTAGATCCCATCTTCCTTCTGGGTTTCCTTTACATCCTGGAGACTTATGAGAAGTATAGCAAAATCTGCCTTTCACACAATTTATAGGAACCTCTGTTCCTGCTATAGGCTGGAGCCAGATAGCAGAATTTCCTGAAAATAGAAGACACAAGTCACCCAAGCAATTTTAATGCTCAAAAATAATATTAAGTTGGAATAATCTTCTAACTTGAGGTTTGCTTCAATTGCCTCACTTTAAGCTACACACGTAATCTATTTCTCAAAATTCAATTCTATGTCTGATGCTGCTTTAGTTCACTGAAAAGAGAGAAAATGGATCTAAATGTGGATATGGCAAATGCAGCATAGATTTGGCTTATAAAAGGCTTTTCAAAGCCATGTAAAAATTAAAAGGAAAACAAAAATCAACAGGAGAAAATAGAAATGTAAGACTTAGCTCCTAATCTAGAATGTTCTCAGGCTAAAATTTACAATATTGCTAGAAAGTTTAATTTTAAAGATTTAAAAAATTTTTGGAAGGCCAAGTGTGACAGTGACCAGCATTTATACTGCATTTGCTCTGAGGTGCTCTGGCATTTCCTAATAAATAATAGAATTTTAACATGAATTAGTGCTATGATCATAAGAATTCTAATTAGAACATTTTTTAATATAAAAGTGCTGTTTATCTGGAGTAGGATTGCCATTTACCTCATTCTTTTGCATTGCTCTCCTGTTAAAAAAAAAGCAGGCACAGCTCCCAGACAGCAAATTGCAGCAGATATTTTTTTCCAGTAGCATCTGGTGTTTTGGCAGAAAGCTCGTTGGAATAATCTTAAATATGGTTAGTTTTCTTTCCCAAATCTTTTTTTTCCCCCTTCAAACACTGAGAGAAGCTAAATTTTCATTATTTTCAGAACTGAGTAGAGAAATACTCAAGAAGCATTTTTAAAGATGATATAGCCTTAAACTCAGGAAAGACAGTCATTCAAGGGCAGAGCTCAGAAGAGAGCTCCATCTTCATTCTGATTAAAACAAAAATCTAATTTTCCCAGAAGTACATCACGTGCACATGAATTCTAGCTTTCTAGTTCTTTTCCTTCTCTCCCTCTCTCCCTCTTTCCATCTCTCTGTCTCTCTCTCTCTCTCTCTCTAATTCCTCTGGGAACCAGAAGCTGAAACAAAATATTGATTAACTTTGACTCCTTTTTAAATGAAATTAAGAATTCCTTTTTTCTGAAATAATTCTAAATCTCATAATCAGACTCTGAACTTCAAAATACTTAACCTCCAGTTATGTTGGGGTTTAGCATAAATAATGCAGCAGACAAAGTTGAATTTTAAGTACAAACATAGAAGATCTCTAACTCATTTGAAAAAAACTTATTAAAGTCAGATTTTGTAAGGCCTTTCGGGAGTTTAATAATTAAAATGATAAGTACAGAAGGTTTTCATGAAATAGAATTTCATGACCAAAATAGTGTCTTCAGATTAGTCTGGTTGCAGTGTGGGGAAAGATTGGAAGGGGAAAGCCTTGGGGCAGTAGCCAAATCAAATATCACAGAGGAACTGCTGAAGGCCAAGGCTGGCGAGTGGCAGTAGGGATGGAACATGGAGAGAAAGTGAGAGGGAATTTTTAAAAGGAGGAGGAAGGAGGTGCTTCTCCAGGATGTCTCCAAATGCCAGACCATATCTCACTTGTGCGGTCCTCCTCCCAGCTTCCTGCCCTCTGCCCCTGGACTTCACATCCAAAGACACAATCAATGCAGCCCCCACACAGCCTCTCTCCCACAGGGAAGGCCAGGCTGACCTGAGAATTTTGTCACATACTCCATTTCCTCTAACCAGTTCTTATTTTGTTTTTCTGTTAATTATTTTTTAAATAATAGTTCCCCTAATCCACTTTATTCTTAGAATTTTAATTTAATTTTAATTTTTAACTTTTCCTTCTTTTGCCTTTTTAGTTCTGATTTCCTGTTCCATAGCCTTAATCCCAAGGAATGATCTGTTTTTAGCTTTTCATCTTATGGGCTTTAGCCTTCTAGCCTTAACTATTATAGCTTTTACTCATGTTTTAACCTTTTATCTCATTGGCTTATAGTATTTTATCTTTTATTTTTAAATCTCTTGTGCTTTGTATTTTTAAACTCTTAACCTTTTATCTTTGTGGGGATTTTAAATCTTCTATTTTAGCTTCCACTTCATTCTCTTTTAGCTTAATTTTTCTTACCTTATTCTCTCTTTTAAAATTTTAACCTCTACTTAACCAACTGTCCCTTTTAATTTTTTAAAATTTTCCATCATTTTTTCTTCTTTTATATTGTTTCTTGGTTTTAGCATATTTTTATAATGACCATCAAGGGACCATAGGTAAAGGACTCAAATCACCATAATTAGGGAAGTTTGGGCACTCCTTTCCCCACGCTTACCTGCATCCCCTAACCTCCTGTACCTCCAGTATCCAAAGACCTTTCTGGTGACCCCCATGGATGCTTTAGCCTCTATAAGACTGAATTAAAACCATAAAAAATAAATAACTTTATAATGAAAAGAGAAACTGTGTTTTCAAATCCATGACCTCTGACATATATAGCCTATGAATTTTTGGCAAAGATGGTTAATATTATACAAGCCAAGGAGAAATGATAACTGGGGGATCAACAAAAATTAACACTTTGTATAACACACCCGGGCCAGGCTATCTTGAGGAAGCAAATGATTTTGAAACTCATAAAAGAAAGCAAAGTAGATGGCCCTGGGCCAGATTATTTTTACTATTTATAAACTCTTATGCTTCTAATATACTTAATTCCAGATTAGTCACTGCCCCCCTTCTCAGCAGATTCAGAAAAGCATCTTCTTAGGGTAGCTTTCTATCCCCTGTTATAAAAGATGAGGATAAGCTAGCCAAAGTGGAAGTGATCAAAAATAGGACTTTTAAAAATGTGAATCTTATATGCTCTTGCTAAAGGCTGCCTTTTTTTTGTCATTACTTAAGTTAGAAATCCTAAGCACAGGAAGAGAGCGATTTTACCTCCATATAATGGGTATAAGTTTCCCTCAGAAAGTTTTATGAACATCACTGAGGTTGGTTTCCCTAATTATTTTCCTGTCTTCTTAAGGAAGAAAAGGAAAGGACTGAGTCTCCAAAGGATGGCTCAGTCGTAAAGGCCACACCCCTGCCATACACAATTTCATCCCATAGCAGTCCTATCAGATCCTCATTTAAAAGTATGTTAAGGGGCTCTCTCTATGACAACCAATCTTGCTCCATTATTCTACAACTTGCTAACCCATAACTCCTTCCCCACCTCAGGAAGTGACATGGCCTCCAATCTTTCCTGCTCATAAACAGGACAGGAGTCACTCTCCTCACAATTTCACTTGAGAATATTCCTTCTTTTGCTGACCACTGAGTCTCAGCCTACTATATTGACCTGGTGCAAAAAGCCAAACTCAACTGGTACAAAAAGCAACTTCAACTGTTGCAGGAACTGTCTAGTCAGGCTCTACCTCCAACAAGATACTTTTCCATAAGTACAACCTTAAAGCCCCTAGAGCTTACTGATGACATTTTAGCCATTCATTCGTTCAAAACGATATAGTGATACCACTGTGTGAGAGCCACTGTCCTAGGCAATTGCAAGATATGAACAAAACCATGTCCCAGTTCTCGTCGAGCTTACAATCTAAAGGAGAAGATAGACACTAAACAAACCAACAAAGATACATCAGCTGGTGAGCAGAAAAGTAAAGCAGAGAAAGGAGTTGTGGGGGAATGAGAGCAGGTGGCATTTTAGATGTGGCCACTGTCTGAGAAGGTGGCAGCTGAGAAGAGGCTGCAATGAAGTGACAGAGTAGACCTCAGAGAAACCTGGAAGAAGAGCACTGTGACATGCACTGCTGGATTTACAGCCAAGTGTTATGGAAAACGTTCACTATGTTCCCAGGGAGATGTCTTTTGAGTCACAGTTCTAGGAAATGTTTGTTCATCTTGAACAACCACTTTGTTTTTATCTTAAGGACACTGTGAATCTGGTAACCAACTGTGAAACTTTTTAATGTAGCTGTGGAGAACCTTAGATGCAAATTCGTGGCCCAACTCTAGCAAATGTTCCAAATAAGATGTGACACTTTGTGTATTATCTCACCCATGACCTTCATAACCTTCTTATCTCTCTTCCCATTGCCAATTTTCCTCATCAAAGTTGATTTCACACTATTTTGTTTTATTATAGACATTTGTCCCTTTCTGAAGGGACAAGAGAGTACAGAGAGGCAAGAGAGTACAGAGAGAAAGAGAAAAGAACAAAAGAGCAAAGGAGAAGAGAGACAGAAAGACCTACAGTAGAGGAGGAAGAGAAAGAGAAAAGACAGAGAGAGAGAGAGCTGAAGACAATTCAAAGAGACCAAGAAAGGCCATCAGATGCTAAATCATTAGTATTGGGAGGTCATTGTTAATCTCAAAGAAAATAATTTAAGTTAAATAAATGCTGGAAGTGAAAGCCGGATTTCTGAATGTATAGTTGAAAACCATCTAAGTCTCTGTGGTGACCTAAATGGGGAGGAAATCAAAAAAAGAGGGGATATATGTATACATATGGCTGATTCACTTTGCTGTACAGCAAAAACTGACACAGCAGTGTAAAGCAACTATACTCCAATTAAAAAACAAAACAAAAAACAAGTAAGTGGCTAGTATGAACCACTTGGCTCTCTGGCTGCACACCCACAGCAACTCTCTCACACAGGCACACATAAGTCTGCACCATGGCGCTCCCCACAGCAGCCAGCAGTGCTGCCTCTGGTGGCTCATGAGTCTTTTCAGTACTAATTTCATTCCTGGGGAGCTGAATAACACTGGATCTGATGTTAGATTGCCTGTGTCCAAATTCTGCCTCTCTCTCTCAGTAGCTTTGTGATTTGGGCCAACTCTCTTAACCTCTCTATTACTCTTATTTTCTCAATTGTAAGAGATATAATGAATTAGACTTATCTCAGAAAATGATTGAAACAATTAAATGAGATGAGAGAGAGAAAATAGGACCTGGAACAGTTACTTATATAAAAAGCACAGGTAGGTGTTTACCACATTTTAGCTAGTATACTACTATTAAGTCTACTTAGGAGAATGCATTGGTACAAAGGAAGGAAATTGAAACATAAGAGTCCCTGCCATCCTTCAGACTTCATGCCTAGATTGTGGAGGCAGCTTTAATCCTCCATTTATTCTAAATCCTGAAGAATGACACAGTCTAAGGCTCAAGATTGTCCAGAAGCATTGCAAGTACCTTAAGAATTCGCTTCAAGCTTATGGTGGTTACCTGGCTTCTTTACATATATGCAAGTTCCACCAACAGTTAACATCAAAAATACTTCTCCAATTAAAAGACCTCAGCTCTTATTTAGGGGAACTAGTTTTCTTTTTATAAAACCTTATGGAAAAGGATGTAACACTAAAAGTCAAGTTTCTGGGAAAAAATGGGGAAAGATATACCACTTCCAGGTGTCTGCCTATTCTAAAGGAAATTCTGAGTGTGTCATGCTCCCACAGAATTTGTAATCTTCCTGCATTGAGCCTGCATTCTACTAGGTGAACACACTAACCTAATTTTTATCTGGACAAACTCAAAGCAACTATTCCCAAATTTTTAAAACTTTCTAAGATTAGATGTAATTTCTGCTAGATAAACACCTAAAACACATGAAACCAGTTTTGTGAGGTCAGTCCTTCATAGGCATAT